>NC_141593.1:84059457-84738614 GCF_036417535.1 Chlamydotis macqueenii | reverse complement strand
CCCCACCCCCACCCCCTCCCCCTCCCCCTCACCACCCCACCCCCCATCACCCCTCACCCTCCCCCACCCCCACCCCCTCCCCCACCCCCTCCCCCACCCCCACCCACCCCCTCCCAACCCACCCCCACCCCCACCCCCTCACCCTCCCCCTCCCCCACCCCCACCCCCACCCCCCACCCCCCTACCCCCTCCCCCACCCCCACCCACACCCCTACCCCACCCCCTACCCCACCCCCTCCCCCACCCCCACCCCCACCCCCTACCCCCACCCCCTCACCCTCACCCACCCCCACCCCACCCCCCACCCTCCCCCTCACCCCACCCCCTCCCCCTCCCCCACCCCCACCCCACCCCCTCCCCTACCCACACCCAAACCCTCACCCACCCCCTCAACCCTCACCCAACCCAAACCCAACCCTACCCTCCCCTCCCCCTCCCCCACCCCACCCCCTCCCCCACCCCAACCCCCACCCCCTCCCTCCCTACCCCACCTCCCCCTACCCTACCCTACCCCTACCCACCCCTCCCCTACCCTCCCCCTACCCCTAACCCTCACCCTCCCCACCCCCTACCCCTACCCCCTACCCTACCCTCACCCTCACCCTAACCCTCACCTAACCCCTACCCCACCCTACCCCTACCCCCTCACCCCACCCCTCCCCACCCCCAACCTCTAACCCTAACCCCAACCCTAACCCTAACCCTAACCCTAACCTAACCCTAACCCCTAACCCAACCCTAACCCTAACCCTAACCCTAACCCTAACCCTAACCCTAACCCTAACCCTAACCCTAACCCTAACCCTAACCTAACCCTAACCCTAACCCTAACCCTAACCCTAACCCTAACCCTAACCCTAACCCTAACCCTAACCCTAACCCTAACCCTAACCCTAACCCTAACCCTAACCCTAACCCTAACCCTAACCCTAACCCTAACCCTAACCCTAACCCTAACCCTAACCTAACCCTAACCCTAACCCTAACCCTAACCCTAACCCTAACCCTAACCCTAACCCTAACCCTAACCCTAACCCTAACCCTAACCCTAACCCTAACCCTAACCCTAACCCTAACCCTAACCCTAACCCTAACCCTAACCCTAACCCTAACCCTAACCCTAACCCTAACCCTAACCCTAACCCTAACCCTAACCCTAACCCTAACCTAACCCTAACCCTAACCCTAACCCTAACCCTAACCCTAACCCTAACCTAACCCTAACCCTAACCCTAACCCTAACCCTAACCCTAACCCTAACCCTAACCCTAACCCTAACCCTAACCCTAACCCTAACCCTAACCCTAACCCTAACCCTAACCCTAACCCTAACCCTAACCCTAACCCTAACCCTAACCCTAACCCTAACCCTAACCCTAACCCTAACCCTAACCCTAACCCTAACCCTAACCCTAACCCTAACCCTAACCCTAACCCTAACCCTAACCCTAACCCTAACCTAACCCTAACCCTAACCCTAACCCTAACCCTAACCCTAACCCTAACCCTAACCCTAACCCTAACCCTAACCCTAACCCTAACCCTAACCCTAACCCTAACCCTAACCCTAACCCTAACCCTAACCCTAACCCTAACCCTAACCCTAACCCTAACCCTAACCCTAACCCTAACCCTAACCCTAACCCTAACCCTAACCCTAACCCTAACCCTAACCCTAACCCTAACCCTAACCCTAACCCTAACCCTAACCCTAACCCTAACCCTAACCCTAACCCTAACCCTAACCCTAACCCTAACCCTAACCCTAACCCTAACCCTAACCCTAACCCTAACCCTAACCCTAACCCTAACCCTAACCCTAACCCTAACCCTAACCCTAACCCTAACCCTAACCCTAACCCTAACCCTAACCCTAACCCTAACCCTAACCCTAACCCTAACCCTAACCCTAACCCTAACCCTAACCCTAACCCTAACCCTAACCCTAACCCTAACCCTAACCCTAACCCTAACCCTAACCCTAACCCTAACCCTAACCCTAACCCTAACCCTAACCCTAACCCTAACCCTAACCCTAACCCTAACCCTAACCCTAACCCTAACCCTAACCCTAACCCTAACCCTAACCCTAACCCTAACCCTAACCCTAACCCTAACCCTAACCCTAACCCTAACCCTAACCCTAACCCTAACCCTAACCCTAACCCTAACCCTAACCCTAACCCTAACCCTAACCCTAACCCTAACCCTAACCCTAACCCTAACCCTAACCCTAACCCTAACCCTAACCCTAACCCTAACCCTAACCCTAACCTAACCCTAACCCTAACCCTAACCCTAACCCTAACCCTAACCCTAACCCTAACCCTAACCCTAACCCTAACCCTAACCCTAACCCTAACCCTAACCCTAACCCTAACCCTAACCCTAACCCTAACCCTAACCCTAACCCTAACCCTAACCCTAACCCTAACCCTAACCCTAACCCTAACCCTAACCCTAACCCTAACCCTAACCCTAACCCTAACCCTAACCCTAACCCTAACCCTAACCCTAACCCTAACCCTAACCCTAACCCTAACCCTAACCCTAACCCTAACCCTAACCCTAACCCTAACCCTAACCCTAACCCTAACCCTAACCCTAACCCTAACCCTAACCCTAACCCTAACCCTAACCCTAACCCTAACCCTAACCCTAACCCTAACCCTAACCCTAACCCTAACCCTAACCCTAACCCTAACCCTAACCCTAACCCTAACCCTAACCCTAACCCTAACCCTAACCCTAACCCTAACCCTAACCCTAACCCTAACCCTAACCCTAACCCTAACCCTAACCCTAACCCTAACCCTAACCCTAACCCTAACCCTAACCCTAACCCTAACCCTAACCCTAACCCTAACCCTAACCCTAACCCTAACCCTAACCCTAACCCTAACCCTAACCCTAACCCTAACCCTAACCCTAACCCTAACCCTAACCCTAACCCTAACCCTAACCCTAACCCTAACCCTAACCCTAACCCTAACCCTAACCCTAACCCTAACCCTAACCCTAACCCTAACCCTAACCCTAACCCTAACCCTAACCCTAACCCTAACCCTAACCCTAACCCTAACCCTAACCCTAACCCTAACCCTAACCCTAACCCTAACCCTAACCCTAACCCTAACCCTAACCCTAACCCTAACCCTAACCCTAACCCTAACCCTAACCCTAACCCTAACCCTAACCCTAACCCTAACCCTAACCCTAACCCTAACCCTAACCCTAACCCTAACCCTAACCCTAACCCTAACCCTAACCCTAACCCTAACCCTAACCCTAACCCTAACCCTAACCCTAACCCTAACCCTAACCCTAACCCTAACCCTAACCCTAACCCTAACCCTAACCCTAACCCTAACCCTAACCCTAACCCTAACCCTAACCCTAACCCTAACCCTAACCCTAACCCTAACCCTAACCCTAACCCTAACCCTAACCCTAACCCTAACCCTAACCCTAACCCTAACCCTAACCCTAACCCTAACCCTAACCCTAACCCTAACCCTAACCCTAACCCTAACCCTAACCCTAACCCTAACCCTAACCCTAACCCTAACCCTAACCCTAACCCTAACCCTAACCCTAACCCTAACCCTAACCCTAACCCTAACCCTAACCCTAACCCTAACCCTAACCCTAACCCTAACCCTAACCCTAACCCTAACCCTAACCCTAACCCTAACCCTAACCCTAACCCTAACCCTAACCCTAACCCTAACCCTAACCCTAACCCTAACCCTAACCCTAACCCTAACCCTAACCCTAACCCTAACCCTAACCCTAACCCTAACCCTAACCCTAACCCTAACCCTAACCCTAACCCTAACCCTAACCCTAACCCTAACCCTAACCCTAACCCTAACCCTAACCCTAACCCTAACCCTAACCCTAACCCTAACCCTAACCCTAACCCTAACCCTAACCCTAACCCTAACCCTAACCCTAACCCTAACCCTAACCCTAACCCTAACCCTAACCCTAACCCTAACCCTAACCCTAACCCTAACCCTAACCCTAACCCTAACCCTAACCCTAACCCTAACCCTAACCCTAACCCTAACCCTAACCCTAACCCTAACCCTAACCCTAACCCTAACCCTAACCCTAACCCTAACCCTAACCCTAACCCTAACCCTAACCCTAACCCTAACCCTAACCCTAACCCTAACCCTAACCCTAACCCTAACCCTAACCCTAACCCTAACCCTAACCCTAACCCTAACCCTAACCCTAACCCTAACCCTAACCCTAACCCTAACCCTAACCCTAACCCTAACCCTAACCCTAACCCTAACCCTAACCCTAACCCTAACCCTAACCCTAACCCTAACCCTAACCCTAACCCTAACCCTAACCCTAACCCTAACCCTAACCCTAACCCTAACCCTAACCCTAACCCTAACCCTAACCCTAACCCTAACCCTAACCCTAACCCTAACCCTAACCCTAACCCTAACCCTAACCCTAACCCTAACCCTAACCCTAACCCTAACCCTAACCCTAACCCTAACCCTAACCCTAACCCTAACCCTAACCCTAACCCTAACCCTAACCCTAACCCTAACCCTAACCCTAACCCTAACCCTAACCCTAACCCTAACCCTAACCCTAACCCTAACCCTAACCCTAACCCTAACCCTAACCCTAACCCTAACCCTAACCCTAACCCTAACCCTAACCCTAACCCTAACCCTAACCCTAACCCTAACCCTAACCCTAACCCTAACCCTAACCCTAACCCTAACCCTAACCCTAACCCTAACCCTAACCCTAACCCTAACCCTAACCCTAACCCTAACCCTAACCCTAACCCTAACCCTAACCCTAACCCTAACCCTAACCCTAACCCTAACCCTAACCCTAACCCTAACCCTAACCCTAACCCTAACCCTAACCCTAACCCTAACCCTAACCCTAACCCTAACCCTAACCCTAACCCTAACCCTAACCCTAACCCTAACCCTAACCCTAACCCTAACCCTAACCCTAACCCTAACCCTAACCCTAACCCTAACCCTAACCCTAACCCTAACCCTAACCCTAACCCTAACCCTAACCCTAACCCTAACCCTAACCCTAACCCTAACCCTAACCCTAACCCTAACCCTAACCCTAACCCTAACCCTAACCCTAACCCTAACCCTAACCCTAACCCTAACCCTAACCCTAACCCTAACCCTAACCCTAACCCTAACCCTAACCCTAACCCTAACCCTAACCCTAACCCTAACCCTAACCCTAACCCTAACCCTAACCCTAACCCTAACCCTAACCCTAACCCTAACCCTAACCCTAACCCTAACCCTAACCCTAACCCTAACCCTAACCCTAACCCTAACCCTAACCCTAACCCTAACCCTAACCCTAACCCTAACCCTAACCCTAACCCTAACCCTAACCCTAACCCTAACCCTAACCCTAACCCTAACCCTAACCCTAACCCTAACCCTAACCCTAACCCTAACCCTAACCCTAACCCTAACCCTAACCCTAACCCTAACCCTAACCCTAACCCTAACCCTAACCCTAACCCTAACCCTAACCCTAACCCTAACCCTAACCCTAACCCTAACCCTAACCCTAACCCTAACCCTAACCCTAACCCTAACCCTAACCCTAACCCTAACCCTAACCCTAACCCTAACCCTAACCCTAACCCTAACCCTAACCCTAACCCTAACCCTAACCCTAACCCTAACCCTAACCCTAACCCTAACCCTAACCCTAACCCTAACCCTAACCCTAACCCTAACCCTAACCCTAACCCTAACCCTAACCCTAACCCTAACCCTAACCCTAACCCTAACCCTAACCCTAACCCTAACCCTAACCCTAACCCTAACCCTAACCCTAACCCTAACCCTAACCCTAACCCTAACCCTAACCCTAACCCTAACCCTAACCCTAACCCTAACCCTAACCCTAACCCTAACCCTAACCCTAACCCTAACCCTAACCCTAACCCTAACCCTAACCCTAACCCTAACCCTAACCCTAACCCTAACCCTAACCCTAACCCTAACCCTAACCCTAACCCTAACCCTAACCCTAACCCTAACCCTAACCCTAACCCTAACCCTAACCCTAACCCTAACCCTAACCCTAACCCTAACCCTAACCCTAACCCTAACCCTAACCCTAACCCTAACCCTAACCCTAACCCTAACCCTAACCCTAACCCTAACCCTAACCCTAACCCTAACCCTAACCCTAACCCTAACCCTAACCCTAACCCTAACCCTAACCCTAACCCTAACCCTAACCCTAACCCTAACCCTAACCCTAACCCTAACCCTAACCCTAACCCTAACCCTAACCCTAACCCTAACCCTAACCCTAACCCTAACCCTAACCCTAACCCTAACCCTAACCCTAACCCTAACCCTAACCCTAACCCTAACCCTAACCCTAACCCTAACCCTAACCCTAACCCTAACCCTAACCCTAACCCTAACCCTAACCCTAACCCTAACCCTAACCCTAACCCTAACCCTAACCCTAACCCTAACCCTAACCCTAACCCTAACCCTAACCCTAACCCTAACCCTAACCCTAACCCTAACCCTAACCCTAACCCTAACCCTAACCCTAACCCTAACCCTAACCCTAACCCTAACCCTAACCCTAACCCTAACCCTAACCCTAACCCTAACCCTAACCCTAACCCTAACCCTAACCCTAACCCTAACCCTAACCCTAACCCTAACCCTAACCCTAACCCTAACCCTAACCCTAACCCTAACCCTAACCCTAACCCTAACCCTAACCCTAACCCTAACCCTAACCCTAACCCTAACCCTAACCCTAACCCTAACCCTAACCCTAACCCTAACCCTAACCCTAACCCTAACCCTAACCCTAACCCTAACCCTAACCCTAACCCTAACCCTAACCCTAACCCTAACCCTAACCCTAACCCTAACCCTAACCCTAACCCTAACCCTAACCCTAACCCTAACCCTAACCCTAACCCTAACCCTAACCCTAACCCTAACCCTAACCCTAACCCCTAACCCTAACCCTAACCCTAACCCTAACGGCTAAGCCTAACCCTAACCCTAACCCTAACCCCTAACCTCTAAGCCTAACCCTAACCCCAAACCCTAACCCCTTACCCTAACCCTAACCCTGACATTAACCTTATCGCTAACCCTAACCCGAAAACTAACACCTAAACCTAACCCTAACGCTAATCCAAACCTAGGATTAGGGTCAGGGTCACGGTTAGGGTTAGGTTCAGGGTTAGGGTTAGGTTTAGGGTTAGGTCCATTAGGGTTAGGGTTAGGGTTAGGGTTAGGGTTAGGGTTAGGGTTACGGGCAGGGTTAGGGTTAGGGCCTGGGTTAGGGTTCGGGTTAGGGTTACGGGTTAGAGGTAGTGTTAGGGACAATTATGTTTAGGGTTAGGGGTTAGGTTTAGGGCCATTAGGGTTAGGGCCATTAGGGTTAGGGTTAGGGGTTCGGTTTACGGTTGGGGTTAGGGGTTAGGAGTTGGTTTAGGGTTAGGGGTTTGGGGTTTGGGGTTAAGGTTAGGGGTTAGGGTTAGGTTCATTAGGGTTCAGGTGATTAGGGTTAGGATTAGGGTCATTAGCATTGGTGTTAGGTTTCTGGCTTAGGGTCATTAGGGTTAGGTTCACTGTTTGGTGTTAACCTTAGGGTTAGGCTTAGAGTGATTAGGGTTAGGGTGATTAGGGTTAGGGTTAGGGTCATTAGCGTCGGGGTTAGTTTTCGGGGTTAGTGTCATCTAGGTTAGGGTTAGGGTTTAGGGTTTAGGGTTAGGTTTAGGGTTTAGTATTAGGGTCATTAGGGTTAGGGTTCAGGTTAGGGTTAGGCTTAGCGTTAGGGTCATTTGGGTTAGGGTTAGCATTAGGGTTAGGGGTTAGGTTTCGGGTCAGGGTTAGAATTAGGGTTTAGGGTTGGGTTAGGGGTAGGATTTAAGGTTAGGGTCACTAGAGTTAGGGTTAGGTTAGGGTTAGGGTTAGGTTAGGGTTAAGTTCGGGTTAGGGTCATTAGGGTTAGGGTTAGGGTTAGGGTTATGGTTAGGTTTAGGTTAGGGTCATTAGAGTTCGGGTGAATAGGGTTAGGGTTAGGGTCATTAGCCTTGGGGTTAAGTTTCGGTCTTAGGGTTATTCGGGTTAGGGTTAGGGTTGGGTTATGGTTATGGTTAGGGGTTAGGGTTAGAGTTTAGTGTTAGGTTTAGGTTTTACGGTTAGGTTTAGGGTCATTAGGGTTAGGGTCATTAGGGTTAGGCTTAGGGTCTTTAGCGTTGTGGTTAGTTTTTGTGGTTAGGGTCATTAAGTTTAGGGTTAGGGTTAGGGTTAGGGGTTAGGGTTAGGGGTTAGGGGTTACGGTTGCTGTTAGGGGTTAGGGTTAGGTTTAGGGGTTATGGTTAGGGGTTAGGGTTAGGGTTAGGCTGTGGTTCAGGGTTTTGGTTTAGGGTTAGGGGTTAGGGTTTAGGGTTAGTGTTAGGGCTAGGGGTTGGGGTTAGGGTTAGTGTTTAGGGTTTAGGGTTAGGGTTTAGGTTTAGGATTAGGGTTAGGGTCCTTAGGGTTAGGGTTAGGGGTTACGGTTATGGTTAGTGTTAGGGTTAGGGGTTGGGGTTAGGGTTAGGGGTTAGTGTTAGTGTTTAGGGTTTAGGGTTAGGGTTTAGGTTTAGGGTTAGGGTGAGGGGTTAGGGTTATGCTTTAGGGTTAGGGTTTAGGGTTAGGGTTAGTGGTTAGGGTTAGTGACCATTAGGGTTAGTGTTAGGGTTCAGGTTAGGGATTCGGGTTAGGGGTTAGCGTGTGGTTCAGGGTTTTGGGTTTAGGGTTGGCGTTAGGGTTAGCTGTTAGGGTTAGGATCATTAGGTTTATGGTTACGGGTTAGGGTTAGGTTTAGGGGTTAGGGTTAGGTTTAGGGGTTAGGGTTGGGTTAGGGTTACGGTTAGGATTAGGGTGTGGTTCTGGGTTTGGGGTTAGGGTTAGGGTTAGGGTTAGGATCATTAGGTTTAGGGTTGCAGGTTATATTTCTGGTTAGGATTTGGGTTTTGCTCGTTAGGGTTAGGGTCAGGTTTAGAGTTCGTGTTGCGGTTGGGGGTGTGGAGGCGTTGGTCGCAGGTTATGGCCGTGATGATGAGGCTGTTGCCCAGGAGGGCAGCCAGGTAGATGCCCAGGAAGAGCCAGAAGTGCAAGAGCTGCAGCTCCCATGTGTCTGCGAATGTCAGGAGGAGGAACTCCATGATGGAGCTGCTGTTGGACCTTGTCTTCCACTGGGAATGGAGCCTGGTCAAGTAGGAAAAATGCATGAATACATCAGGACAGATTTATTTAAGCAAAATCTATTCAGTTACTCATAGAAACATCCAAGCTTTCCTCTCCCCTTTCCAGAAGAGATTTACAAGTCTCTTCCATGACATGTGGTTGGTCTTGGCTGAGGATGAAACCGGGAGCAGGGAGCTCTGCTGTGGGCTCTGCAGGATTCAGTCCTGCACTATGGCAATTGGTTAGTAGGAACATGGAGTGAACTCAGATCAAATCTACTTTTGATATCAAAGAGCTTTTCAGCATTGTCACTGCCAGTTCTCCCAACTGGTGAAGACAGTTGTGGGAATTTCTCGGTGTTGCTTTTGTTCTGGTCACCCCACCACAGCTGAGGAGTGTTGGAGTCCTTGCCATTCCTGCTGCACTCCAGGTGAAATCCTGTGGGTGCTGAGAGGCAAAGGAACTCTCCCTTAGTGTGGAATGAGGCCAGACCCTAGTCTCAGCTCCACTGTGCTGCCACATTTTGAGCTGGAGGACAATCCCACTCAGGTGTTCCCACCAACAGAGACTGTGCATGGATCAGAGTAGAAAAATTCAGTTTACAAGTGCAGATCTTCCAATCCCTCACCTCTTCTCATCATAACCAAGCACCCCACCTGGAGTACTGTGTCCAGTTCTGGAGTCCCCAACATAAGAAGGACATGGACCAGTTGGGGAAGGTCCAGAGAAGGGCCACAAAGATGATAAAAGGGCTGGAGCACCTCTCTTATGAGGACAGGCTGAGAGAGCTGGGGCTGTTCAGCCTGGAGAAGAGGAGGCTCCGGGGAGACCTGACAGCAGTCTTCCAGTACCTCAAGGGGGCCTACAAGAAAGATGGGGAGAGGCTGTTCAGTAGGGCCTGTTGTGATAGGACGAGGGATAATGGTTTTAAAATAGAGGGGGGTAGATTTAGATTGGATATTAGGAAAAAATTTTTTACACTGAGGGTTGTAGAACACTGGAACAGGTTGCCCAGAGAGGTGGTGGAAGCCCCATCCCTGGAAACGTTCAAGGCCAGGTTGGATGAGGCTCTGAGGAACCTGATCTGGTTGAAGATGTCCCTGCTCCTTGCAAGGGGGTTGGACTAGATGACCTTTGAAGGTCCCTTCAAACTCTAAACATTCTATGATTCTATGATCTCAGCTCTCCCCTCCCAGCCAGGGGCACAGAGGGCTTATCACAGCTGCTCGCATACAGCTGCCTGACAGCATTTTCTTGGCTATAGCCATTAAAAGATTTCCACGTTCGGCACTTGGGAAAACAGAGATGCCATAGGAGAGTCATTGCTGAGCAGCTTAGACCCAAACAAGACGCCCCAGGGAAAGAGTCATATATCTTAAAGTTGGGGTATCCTGAAGGGAGGGTCAGATCTTTTTCAGCCCCACACATTGTGCTGCTGAGAGCCCTAAAGGTGAAGAGAGGGGTTTGCTTCTTTTCCTCCATGGAAAAATCTGCATGACAGGACCCATAATGCTGGTGTCTCAGCTGGACCTGAACCATCACCAGAGTCTGCTCTGGCTTCTGGGAAGGCAATTGATGGCCAAGTGCTTGTGTCAGTGAGGAGGGAACGCTGTGCTCCGTGGAAAAGGAGACCAGGGAATGGCTCCCATGAAGGTGTCTGCACTGCACTGCAGGGGATGGCAGGAAGGTGCCCAAATCCCCCCTCCCACCGCCTTTCTGGCATCAGCTCCCTCTCCCTCTCTGACAATGTCTCTGCCGCCTGCAGCTGTCTCTGCTGGGAGCCGCTTCTCTGTGCCCAGGTCTCTTCCCTGTCAGTGCCCACAGAACCAGAGCCCCATCCCACTCCCTGTGTGCTCAGCTCTGCCCTGCAAACACCTCCTGGCAACAGGGAACTGTTGCGGGGGCAGCTCTGTCTGTGCAAGGGCTAAGGAGCAGCTCAGAGAAGTCCTAAAGAGAATGGGCATCTCTGTGTCTCCTCAAGAGTGGAACAATAAATTCCCATCTCCCACTTCCCTCCCAGCCAACCAAGAGGACTGATCCCAAAGCACAGACTCCTTCCCTTTCAGGTAATCACCACTTTGACCATTCTCTTAAAAAGTCACCTTGGTAATGTCCTGGGGGTGGCATGGAGCTAGGAGCAGCCTATGGAGCACACTTTCAGCAGCAGAAGGACCCTGTCCTGTCAAGGGCCTCTCCTTCCACCCACAGCTTCTCCCCACAGTCCTGGCAGCTGATTCCCCGTCCCATCACACAGCCCCCCAATGGTAATGGGACCCAGCTTGGAAGGAGAGCACTGGGCACAGCTGGGGAGGAGGGAGGGAGACAAGGGAGACATCATGCCCTGCCCTACTGATGGTGCAGCAGGGAAGCCCTGCTCAAGAGCTCATCCTTCTCCCCTACACCGGGGAAACTGAGAATGGTCCTGGCAGTTCCTACAGGCTGTGGGATGAACCAGCTCGAGGAGATCCCTCCGGGAACATCAGCTTCAATGCCCTGCACACAGAGACTTACCGTAAAGAGGGCTGTGAAGATTTCTCCATCACCGAGCTCCTGGCATCCTGCCACCCCAGACTGCCTTTCACCTCTCTCTGCCTCGCTCCTCTCCCCTCAGCTCCTGCAGGCAGTGCCCTCAGCCCTGCTGCGCTTGGCAGAGGAGCTGCTCCTGGGCAGAGCTGTCTCTCTGCAGCACTGCCCTGTTACCATCAGCTCCCTCCATGTCAGGAGCCTGGCCCAGCTCAGCAGCAGAGGCCCAGCCCAAGCCAGCACTTTCTCTGTCCCCTCTGGGCTCCCTCCAGCTGTCCCTGGGGCTCCAGGGCTGACAGCTCCTGACAGGCAGAAGGAGAACAGCATTTGCAACAGACTGAAGTAATCCCTGACTGTCCCTCTCTGAACACTGAACCTGCTGGGAAACAGGCTGAAGTCATCACAGATGTTCCCTCCCTCAGCTGGGGAGAGACACTTCCTTCCAGCAGCGTCATTGCTCCTCTCCAAAGAGTTGGCCGTGAGAATCACCTTTCCTTGTCCCTCTGTTAGGCAGGGTGCCCAGACAGTGACAAGGAGGGATCTCCTTTACCCCTGCTGAGGGAAAGGACTCAGCAAAGTCAATCAAGGCCTCTCACCCTGGGTTTGCAGTCCTAGGGCTGGAACAGGACCCATCCCATGCACACCCCAGACCCAGAGGAGGGGGGATGCCTCTTGCCTCCATTCAGCTGTGCACAAAGAGCTGCACCTGCACGTGAGCTGTTTTTCTCAGCTCCCTTTGTAATTCCTGGTGACTGAGGGTGTTGTTCAGGTGTGAACACCTGGTGACATTTGAAGTGACACCAGAGTTTGTCCAAGAGCTGTGCAGGCAGCTGCAAGCTCCAATTGAAGCAGTGCTGATGGAGAGGACAGTATCTTGGGGCATCATTTTGGAGCCTGGAGGGAAATTTGCTTGGTAGATGGAAATGACAACAGTTTGGGCAACTAAAACCTCCCCTTTTGCATTATATCTGAAGTAGCCTACAGAGGCAGTCAAGTGACCACATGGAACCAAGTCTCCCTCAGCTCTGTGTCCTAGATCTCCACTGCCTGTAGTGGCAGTTTTCTCGTGGACATCCCCACATTGCCTGACCTGATGCAGGGCAGCTGCTCAACCACAGGCCTGTAGTGCTACAGGAGATGCCAGCACACTGCAGCACAACTGCATGGGGCTGGCAGGGACACCACAGGCCTGTCACAGTTCAGGCTCAATCAGGGCCAGACTACGCAGTCTCTCTCACTCCCCCCATCCTCTGAGAGAATATGGAGAGGTAATATAAGGAAAAAAAGCTCAAAGTTCAATATAAGCACGGAGAGAAAATCCTTAAAGTTACCGTCACGGGCAAAACAGACTCAACTTGGGGAAAACTATTCATTTATTACTAAAAACAGCAGGAGAATGAGACAGTGAACAAGATAACCTCCCCCCACCTCTCCCTCTTCCCAAGCTTAACATTATCTCTACTACCTTGCCCCCCAAGCAGCACAGGGGGGAAGAGGGAATGGGGGTTACGGTCAGTCCATCATGTGTTGTTTTACGCCGCTGCTTCCGCCTCAGGGGAAGAACTCCTCGCATTCCTCCCCTGCTCCAGCGTGGGGTCCCTCCCACGGGCTGCAGTCCTTCCTGGAACTGCTCTGGCGTGGGTCATCTCTTCCACAGGATGCAGTCCCTCCAGAACAGCTGCCCCAGCGGGGCCTCCATGGGCCACAGCCTCCTTCAGGCCTCCACCTGCTCCGGCGTGGGGTCTTCCATGGGCTGCAGGGGGGTCTCTGCTCCTCTGTGGACCTCCATGTGCTTCAGGGGGACAACCTGCTCCACCACGGTCATCACCACGGGCTGCAGGGGAATGTTGGCCAGGAGCCGCATTACTCCTCCCCCTCCTTCTTCACTCACCTTGGCATCTGCAGCCGTTCCTCTCACAAGAAATTCTTCACAACAGGCAGGCAGGTGCCTCTCAGGTTCTCTTGACATCTCATCTCCTCTCCACTTCTTGCAGCCAGGCCGGGCCGAGTTGGGCCCAGTCACTGCCTGGCAGGAGGCAAGAGGGTGAGGGGTGCAAGGCCCACAAGGCTCGCACCTCCCCCTCTCTGCCCTGCTTCAGCTTCTTCACATCTACACGCCTCCTTCTTTTTTGGGGGGGTTTTTCCCCTTCTTAAATACGTTATCGCAGAGGCGTTATCATGGAACATTCTGCTACCAATTGGCTCGGAGCTGGCCAGAAGCAGGTCCGCCCTAGGGCCATCTGAGCCCACTGAGCAGTTTCCTACAGAAGCTACTGAGAGAAGGGGTTAAAAGACAACTCCTAAGTACGTATAGCATTAATCAATTGCAGCTGTGCATACTAAGACAGATGGTGCTCTATGCTTTACTAACCAGCCATTGTGTAGACTATCTAAAGCGAGAAGTCTTGTATCCCTCCCAAGGACAGTTCTTGATAAGAGCGGAGGGGCCTTCTGTATGAACCAGCTAGAACCGACCCTGCGGTTTGGACAAGAACCAAAGCATAACCGAGTCTGCGCGAAAACAAAGGGTTACTAGCGGTGACGAAGAGGAGCAGCTCATCTTCATCCCCACGACCCCCGACGACCACCACCAGGAGGAACTGCGCAAGCGCAGGTGGGGGGAGTTTATGAAAATGGCCCCTTGGGACTAATTTTAATAGGAAGCAAGGATAGATCATGCATATGTACAGGTGAATTACGGAACTTCATGTATATGTAACACCTGGTTGCATAAATTCAAAGTGAGTTGCCACGTCAGGCGCACACGGTTTTGGCAGGACTACCCCCCGTGCTGCCCGGTGCTGAATAAACATACCTACTTTACAATCTCACAGATTGTGGAGTCCATTTTCCACATGTCATTAACACCTGTATAATGGCTGGAGATGCACTCTTCGCCAATTAACACCTGTATAATGGCTGGAGATACGCTCTTAGCCAGTCAGCACCTGTCGTGAACGGTGTCAGTAACCAAGGGAATGTAGATTGTGAGCTCCTAAGGGGGAGACAGGCACGGTGGGGGACCGGGAGAGGTTATAAATACTGTAACTGTGAACTAAGGGGTGCGTGTCTTGGTGGAGCGGAGACTCCCGGCGCACCCAGCGCTGTTTGCTTGCCTCTATTCAATAAATTGGAAACTGTAATTGGAATCCTGTTTGGGACTAAATCATTTATCACATCCCCAGCCAACCCAGAGCTTTAGGATGTCTGCTGGCATCGTGTGCAGAGCCACTGCCTTCCGTCCCTCTCTGGCTGACGGAGGGACGTAGAATTCCCAGTGCACACCAGCACTGAGAGCTCCGTGCAGCTCCTGCTGATGCCAGCCCAGTCAGATCGTGGAGTTAAACGAGCTTGTCGGCCAGCCAACCCTTCTTTCCCCAGCCGAGGATCATTTCCGCCCCGAGGCGCCGCCGCCAGCGAGATGCCCGCAGGCTCGGTGCTGGCGGCGCGGGGCCAGCAGCACTGTCTGGAAAAGCCGCGTTGCTGCCGTGGCTGCTGCGGGCGCCCTCTCTGCCCCTGGCGTGGTCAGAACCCCAGCCACAGCCCGTGGGCATGGCTGCTGCGCAGGGCTCTGCCGGGAGCCCCGGTGCCGACAGCTCCCTGCTCCCCGACCCCGACCCCAGTGCAGGGACCCTCACTCGCGTGCGGCGGGGGGCCACGCTGGGGAGGGCTCGGGGGTCCTGGGGAGGGGGCGCAGCCCAGGGCCCAGCTCTGGCAGCTGGGGAGGCAGGGGGGAGGGAGAGTTCCTGTTTGACAGGCAGGCGGATGGACCAGTCGCCTGGGAGAGGCTGGCAAGAGGGCAGGGAGGGTGACAGATTTGCACCAATGGTGAGTGAGGAGGCAGAGCTAGTTACTTGGCAACGGCCGTTCCCCAACGTCCAGTGGGGAGTAAGTGGACCCAAGAGAGCCAATCACACTTGAGGAGGCTGGGGCAAGGCATGTGATTGATATGTTACCAACCAATCAGACTGTGAAGCCCGCAGGAAAGGCAGCAAGACCAGGAAAGTTGGGCCACCTGCAGGGGCGGGGCGTGCCGGCTGCACCAATCACGCCTTGCGCGAGAGCAGCACACGGACGATTGATAAGCTGCCTGACCCATCACTTGATGGATGGGGCAAGGGGCAAAGCCCACGCAGCCAATCAGAGGACGGAGCACCTCAGGTGAAGGGCGGGCACTGCGGCCCAGCAGCCTGACCCCCCCGGGGGCCAATCAGAGGCAGCATCCCCACAGGGAAGGGCAGGCCCAAACCAGGGCAGAGTGACAGCCCAGGGCACTGTGACAGCCCAGGGCACCAATCTGAGGCAGATGAGGGCAGAGTGACAGCCAGGGCACCAATCAGAGCCGGCACCCCCGCAGGTGCAGGCCCTGTGCGGCTGCGTGCCCCAGGCTGGCGCTGGCTCCTCAGATCCCCGCGGCCAGGGCGGCTCTGGGCGGAGCCTGGGCTGTGGCGGTGGCGCCAGGCCCGGCTGTGGGTGCTGCTGCGCGGTGCCCGGCCCGGGGAGGGCTGCTCTTGTTGGGGGTGGCCGCCCGCTCTGGCCAGGGGGGCGCAGCTCAGGCTGCTGATGGCTCAGGCCCACGTTTGGGCACGCGCCAGGGGCTCTCTCCTCGCCCGCAGCGTGCGTGAGGATCTGCTCTTGGGAGACTGGGGAAAGATCGTGGAGATGGTTGTTTGAACCAGAAAGACCCATCCGTGGGTTTGTGATGTTTTTAGCTCCGTCCCAGCTGAAACTGACGTGCGGAAAGCAGACTCCACAATCTGTAAGATTGTAAAGTAGGTATGTTTATTTGGCACCGGGCAGCACAGGGGGTAGTCCCGCCAAAATCGTGCACGCCTGGTGTGGCAATTCACTTTGAATTTTATACAACCAAGTGTTACATATACATGAAGTTAAAAAACCACGCCTATACATATGCATGAGCTATCCCCGCTCCGTATTAAAATTAGTTCCAAGAGGTCATTTAGGTATTATAATTAGTTCCAAGAGGTCATTTAGGTATCAGGACTGTCCTTCTGTGGGAGGTGCAGGACTTCTCGCAGGAGGCCCCTTGGTTCTTATCAGGACTGTCCTTGTGTGGGAGGTGCAGGACTTCGCACTTCAGATAAAGAGTTTAAAGCACAAAGCAAGGCCCCTCGGTTGGGGAATGCAAGACTTCCCCCCCTCGGGTAGTTTTTACAATAGCTAGTTAGCAAAGCATAAAGCGCCATTTGTATTAGCATGGACAGCAATAATCAATAAATGCCATATCTATTAAAGTTTCCTTAGCCCCTCTTCTCATTCCCCCATTTTCTAGAGAATTAGTAAATTCTTTTACTATACCTAATTCTGGCACAATGTTTATTTATTTAGCACTTTCTCCAAGTATTGGTTAGACTCAAGCCTCTGTCGTAATTGTTTTTTCTTCCAATTACTATAGGAATTTTTCATGCTCTGGAAATACCAGAAGCCACACCGAACTGTTATAAAAAGGATTATGAACAAAGCTATACTTGTCAGGATAACGACTAGCATCGTGATAATATAAGTTTTTGAGGCTGTACTTGTGTGACCCTCCATGTAGACTTCGGTGCTCTTTTTACCCTGGTGTGGTGTATCCAGGCACTCTGTTCTCTGATGTTGATTGCTGTGAAGGAGGTGAGGAGTACCTGATACGGTCCTTCCCACTGTGGTTCCAGGGTTTTTTCTGCAAGAGACTTTACATATATATAATCTCCAGGTTGTATATCATGTACAGGTTCATCTAGACCTCTTCCCTGGGTCCCAATTACATGCTTTCTAATTTTATTGAGCTGTTTGCTCAATGCCACCATGTAGGATGTCATAATTTCGTCCCCAATTGCATAGATATCCCTTTTTGTATTCCATAGGGTCGTCCATACAAAATTTCAAAGGGGCTCAGTCCTTCCCTCGCCCTTGGTCTTGTTCGTATACGCAAAAGGGCTAAAGGGAGAGACTGAGGCCATGTCAGGTTTGCTTCTTGTCCCAGTTTCACAATTTGCTGTTTGATTAAGTGGTTCATTTTCTCCACTTGGCCACTCGACTGAGGGTGATACAGGGTATGAAGTTGCCAATCTATACCTAAATGGTGGCTGATTTGTTGTACTATTTTTGAGACAAAATGTTGTCCTCAGTCAGAGGATATGGTTGCCGGAACCCCAAAACGTGGTATTATCTCTTGTACCAATATTTTAGTTACCTCCCGAGCCTTGGCTATCCTAGTTGGGAACGCTTCTGGCCAACCTGAAAAGGTGTCAGTTAATACCACTAAATATCAGTGCCCCCCTTTTCTTGGAAGTTCTGTAAAATCAACCTGCCATTGTTGTCCAGGCCCATTGCCCTTCCTCATCTGGCCCATTTCTGGTTTGGGAGTATTTTTTGGATTAGTCTGGAGGCAAAGGTCACACTGTTGAGTCACTTGTCTCACTGTGGTATATAAGTTTCTAGCCACGATTTCTCTTATCAAATGTTTATACAGAGCCTCTGTTCCCCAATGCCTTTTTCTATGTTCCTCCCGTATCAAGTGCCACAGTAAACAAGAGGGAATAATTAGTCTTCCCTGTGGGGTATAAGCCCACCCCTCTTCATTATATGACCCTTCTAAGTCTGTAATAAGTTTCTGATCTTCTTTGCTATATTTTGGCTTACCTTGTAGGGACATTTGCCTATCAGGAATTAGAGCCCCTTCTATTTTTACCTTCGTTTTGGCCACTTGTTTTGCCTCTCTGTCCGCCAGTTCATTCCCTTTTTCCAAATCTGAGCTCACTTTCTGGTGTGCCTTAATATGCATAATTGCCACTTTCTCAGGGAGTTGGACAGCTTCTAGTAGCTTCAGAATTTCTTCTGCATGTTTGATATTTTTCCCTTGGGAGTTCAATAAGTCTCTTTCTTTCCAAATTGCTCCATGTGCGTGCACAACTCTGAAGGCATATTTTGAGTCTGTATAAATGTTCACAGTTTTGCCCTGGACCAACTCCAGGGCTCGGGTTAGGGCAATTATTTCTGCCTTCTGTGCGGAGGTGTTCATGGGCAAAGGCCCTGATTCTATTACCTCTTGACTGGTGGTGATGGCGTATCCTGCATGTCAATTGCCATTCAAGGCATAGCTGCTCCCGTCTGTTAACCAGTTTTCCCCGTTTTTTATGGGGCTATCCTTCAGGTCTGGGCGGCTTGCGTATGTTGCTTCGATGGTTTCCAAACAGTCATGATGCACCGGTTCTCCTGTGTTCCCACGGAGAAAAGAAGCTGGGTTGACAATGTTAGTGACCACGATTTCCACATCATCCTGTTCCACTATCACAGCTTGATATCGCAGGAATCTTTGTGGAGAGAGCCAGTGCCCACCCTTTGCTTCCAGTACTGCTGACACTGCATGGGACACAAAACCAGTCATTTTCTGGCCCAGAGTAAACTTTCAGGCTTCCTGTGTTTCAGGCTTCCTATGTTCAGTATCACAGCTGCAACCGCCCGTAGGCATCCAGGCCAGCCCTTTGCAGTCGCGTCTAACTGCTTAGAGAGGTAGGCAACTGCCCGTCGATGCGGACCCAGATCCTGTACCAATATTCCCAGGGCAATGCCCTGCTTTTCATGAGAGAAAAGAAGAAATGGCTTACTCACATCTGGGAGTCCTAAGGCCGGGGCTGACTCCACAATATTTCACGTGCTCAGCTGAACACCTCTGCCCTCTGTCCTGAACATCATGACTAGGGAAAAGTTCGCTTGTCCTGCATATTGGCTTCTGCTGTCCTTTCACCTCCTCAAAGGGATTCCCCACCAGCCTCCAAGAGACACCTTCAGGTGCTGGCCTGTCTCTCAGCACTGCCTCATGACAGCTTGCAGCCAGCTCCATGGAGATGATATAAAAAAAACAGCTCAAGGTTTGAGATAAGGACGGGGAGAGAATCCTTAAAGTTACCGTTATGGGCAAAACAGACTCAACTTGGGCAAAAACATTCATTTATTTCTAAAATTAGCAGGAGAATGAGACAGGGAACAAGATAACCTCCCCCCACCCCTCCCTCTTCCCAGGCTCAACATTATCTATACTACCTCCCCTCCCAAGCGGCACAGGGTGGGGAAAGGGAATGGGGGTCGCGGTCAGTTCATCACGCGTTGTTTTATGCCGCTGTGTCATCGTCGGGGGAAGAACTCCTTGCATTCCTCCTCTGCTCCAAGCGTGGGGTCCCTCCCATGGGCTACAGTCCTTCGTGAAACTGCTCCGGCGTGGGCCATCTCTTCCACAGGGTGCAGTCCCTCTAGAACAGCTGTCCCAGCAGGCCCTCCACGGGCCACAGCCTCCTTCAGGCCTCCACCTGCTCTGGCGTGGGGTCCTCCACGGGCTGCAGGTGGATCTCTGCTCCTCCGTGGACCTCCATGGGCCGCAGGGGGACAACCTGCTCCACCTGCAGGGGGACAGCTCATCTTCACCACAAGTTGCAGAGGAATCTTGGCCAGGAGCCACATTATGCCTCCCCCTCCTTCTTCACTGACCTTGGTGTCTGCAGCTGTTCCTCACAATAGGCTGGCAGACGCCTCTCAGGATCCTTTTTACATCTTATTCACTTTTCATCTCCTCTCCACTTCTTGCAGCCAGGCCGGGCCGAGTTGGGCTCAGTCTGCTGCCCAGCAGGAGGCCAGAGGGTGAGGGGTGCAAGGCCCACAAGGCCTTCCCCCCTCTGCCCCCCGCTCAGCTGCTTCACATCTTCTCTTCTTTTCCTGTTTTCCCCTACTGAAATACGTTATCTCAGAGGCGTTATCACGGAACTTTCTGCTACCAATCGGCTCGGCCTTGGCCAGCAGCGGGTCCGCCCTAGGCCCGGCCGAGTCCACTAAACAAAGGAGAGCAACTTCTAGCAGTTTCCTACAGAAGCTACCACCTTAGGCCCCCCCTCACTTACAAAACCTGAACAGACGTCCAAATAGCGCATAGTCTGTGATATGAACTTGCCATACCTGGTTTGGAGCATACCCCTGGGGCTAATGCCTGGGGAGTATAAGGCCTGGTTCGGCTTTGCTGCTTGACATGCTGGACAGGCTGCCACTACAGCCCGAGTGTGTGAGATGGGCAGTCGGAACTGATGCCGTATGGCGTGCGCGCCCTGATGTAGTATTCTCTGTATCACCTTTGCAGGCAGGTGACCAAGCACGGAATGTTAATGATTATACCCAGTGTGATGCCTAGTATCACAATTCCGATTTTAACCAAGGACAGCAACCACCCAGTTATGCCACACACAAGCTTAGTTAATAAAATTACTGATCACACATTATACATATTCATGATTGCTAAGCAAAACTAAGTTTCACTACTTTCTAGTAATCTTCTACTACAGCATTCTTCTCCTATTACAGACATAACAACTCCAGTAACTTTCTAATCTACAAGAGCAATGACTAGTTTTTTGCAAGCCTCTGTTCAAACAAGCCATAAATTCTGCTAACAATGTTTTGTATCTTAAAGCTTCCCTTCTCATTCCATGGCTTTCTTCCTGAGAGCATGATTGCATTCCTCCCCCAAGGTCGGTGTGCTTTCACTGATACCATACTGGCTCAGCGAAATACCACATCTCCCCCTTCTTTGTTTATGAGAAGAGGATTGTTTCAATGCTTTATCTATTAAAGTCTGCACACATTTTAAGACACAGAATATAGATCAAAATACATATATAAAAGGAATGAATAAGCATCCTACAGCTATTAGTAACAAGCTTATATCAAGTCACCAAAAGATTTCGGAATATATCAAAACCATCACTTTGTTGCTGTTTTTGTACTCCTTTTTGCAAGTTTTGAATACTTTGGTGAATAGATTCCGAATGATCAGACAGATTCATGCAGCAAAGCCCATCAAAATCCTGACAATCATGATTTTGTGCCAATAATAAAAAAATCTATTGCTGATCTATTCTGTTACTAACCCAACTATGCCAAAGACACCGCTGAGCAAGAGGATGGTTCTCAGCCGGGTCAGAGCAGAGAAGGGAGGCAGGCGCAGCACCTTCAGGGCGTCCCCTGTTGTAAATAAAGTGTGCTCTGGGTCCGTCCTCTCCCCTCCGCTCCGAGCCACCCCTGTTGATACCCTCAGCAGATTCAGTGAAAGAGTACTAACCAGGTGTTGCTGCACGTGTGGTCAGCACATGCAACAAGGCCTGTCAAATATGTGCTCTACAGGCTAACAGCGGTTCTGTTTTGTAAAGTAGCATAGTATATAGAATCTACATCAGTTAACAGCATTGATAGTGCCAATGCAGTTGTATTTATTTACTTAGCAAGCCAACAACCCAATTTATTTAGCATCGTTAATGCCTAGGCACTTGCCACACCAGGTGTAAAGACTGAAGCAGCAATAATTTTACTTTGTTTCCAAAACTCTGTATTGGCAACCAGATTCAATGCTATGTATGCTTCGTTTAGGTCTTTTATGCTGTCTGGATTTTGATATGTGCTCTCATGATTACGTCAAGCTGTGTTGTTGCAATGTATAGATCTTAAAGCATTTACAATCATTACCCCTCTAGAAACATTAGCTCTTGAATAGTTAAAAAAAAAAATAGACAGAAGTCCATCTTTACTGATCCCAAAAAGTTCCATCTTTTGTAGTTTTACCACTCATGGTTGCTGCTGTTTTACACAGAGTTGCCGTCCTACCGGTATCTGGCAGGTCAACCAAACATGTTCTGAAAGGCTTACCCGCAGATGATACAGACAGGGATCCACTTGTTTACTGCTGCTGTAAAGACATAAGCGTATCCCTTCCCCCATGTTATAAGAGGGAACGGTCCTTCCACTTATACAAAGCTCGACTCAGACAGGAGTATCTGTTAACCATGTCAGGGGCGGGGGTGTGGGGGCACCTGGCGGTGGCCGTGGCCCCAGGCATATAAGAGGAAAGAAAACTAAAACCCGAGGTTTAAGACAAGAATAGGGAGGGATCCTTAAAGCCACCGCTACAAGCAAAACAGACCATCACTAAAACCAAAGCAGGATAAGGAAAAAGGGAACAAGACAACCTTCCACCACCCCTCCCTCTTCCCGGGCTTAACACCATCTCCACCTCCCTCCCCTGCCCCCTGGGCGGGACAGGGATGGGGGGCGGGGGGGCAGGAAGAGGGAATGGGGGTTACAGACAGTTAATCACGTGCCGCTTTATTGATATCAACGGTTTAACTGCTGCACCTACAGCAGCAGCCATGACTGTAGCTTTTCTTGTTCTAACATTCGCTCGGCAGCTTCCAGCAGTTGCCCTGTACTAGATCCTTTTGGCAGCACGCTAAGGGCTCTCTCAGTTTTTTCATTAGCATTATTAAAGGCAAGCATATCTAAGAACTTTGCTTTCATGTCATCATCCAGATCAGGGTGAGCCAGAATTGCAGTGTGCAACCGATCAATAAATTTCCCATATGGTTCTGTGGGACCTTGCCTTACTGCCGTAAAGGCAGGTCCGGACTTTTCATCGTGCACCCTAGCAAGCGCTCTATAAGCCAAATCTTGGCCCAGTTGTAACACTTCGGTAGCAAATTGCGCTTGCCAATGAGATCGTGTGTAGGGTCCCGCTCCCATCAGCATTTGAGTTTGCACCCCACTGCGCTGTTGGATTCGGATCCCCGGCCCCTCCTGCCGGCATCCCTTGCAAAGGTGCAAAAGCACTGATCTCACCCGATGCTCCGTTCGGAACGAATAGGTTGGATGCTGGCAGGTCTCGATGTGGCACAGGCAAAGGAGTTGACAAGTTTCCCAGCGACGCTTCTAGGCGAACCTCTAGGGCTTCCAGCCTTTTTAGAGTCTCTTGCAGCTGTGCATCCTTCAAGCCAGATGAATGTTCATCCCCCTCTTCCTCACGCCGTGGTGGCAGGCAATAAGGTGGTAACAGGGGATAAACCGGAGCTGTTGGCACTGGCGAAAAGCCTTGTGACTGAGCCTGCACTGGCGCAGCGTGGCGGGGTGCCTGGCGGTGGTACATCTGATGGTGGTGAAAAGTCTTTGGCAGTTTTTCCCTCTGGTGCCCGCATATCTACAGTTAGAGTTCAAAAGCATAATCAACTGTGGGGATTAATTCCCTTTTCTTTGCCCACTGCAGCAAAGCTTCTAGGACGGCCAAGTCATAACTCAGTCCTCTCATAGAGAGCATAATAATTCTAGGGCTACCTCCTTTTCCATTACTGCCGGCAATTTCACAATTGGTGCTCCCTGATTAAGACACCCCTTTTTTGCAGCTTGTCCTGTAGCCCTGGCAGACGGCGAACCCCTGTTTCAGCAGTTCAGGCTCCGGATCGTCGCATCTGAAGGACAAATGCGTAGTCGATCTTGCCCCCTGCTCACTGCTCCCGGTACTTCTCTGCCTCCGCCGCTCCGATAGCAGTGTCTTCTGGTTGTCCCTGTTTGGGCGCCATTTGCGAGCGATGGAGGAACGTACGACAAAGACTAAATATGAGTAATAAGCATAGTTCGATTTATTAGTCGCAGGTGCACATATTTATATTGCTAAGATAAAATATGCCTACTAGTCATTGCGTGATTGGCTTAAGCTCTAATAGTTACATTTGCATATCCCTCCTACTTGCAGTTAGCTCATCTGGAATGTCCGTTAAGCTGGAAAGTCCTGTAATTTTCATATTTTCAATTTCTCAAAGTTGTTTATGATCTTCTTCAAGGTTGCTTCGTTTACTTTCTCACCGGAAGCCTCATTAATTTCTCACAATCGGCTTCATTATTTTCCCACAGGCGACTTCAGTGATATCCTTGAGGCCTGCTGCTCACAAACATAACAATTCCATTCGGTCTGGATTGTTCACTAAGTGTCCCTGGTACTCCAGGTATCCAACAGAGATGGAGTCAGAGGTTACTTAGGTAAGGTCAGTCCTTAAGAGTCCGTTGCACCAGATGGGATGGATCTTAGGATGCTGAGAGACCAGGATGATGTCACAGCAAGGCTGTTCCGAGACATTTTGTGATGTCATAACGAGTGGAGGAAGCAAGAAGCAAATCTTGCATCCCTCTCCATGGAGCTGGCTGCAAGCTGTCATGAGGCAGTGCTGAGAGACAGGCCAGCACCTGAAGGTGTCTCTTGGAGGCTGGTGGGGAATCCCTTTGAGGAGGTGAAAGGACAGCAGAAGCCCACATGCAGGACAAGCGAACTTATCCCTAGTCATGATGTTCAGGACAGAGGGCAGAGGTGTTCAGGGGAGCACGTGGAATAGAACAGGGAGAACACATTTTCCCTTTCTCTTCACCATCAGCTGTATTTTCCACCTGTCCTTTGGCTAGAATGGCACTTGTCCCACATACGTCCTTCCTCTGCCTGACCTCAATCAGGGCAGTTGAATGTCGGTTTGATGGCCAAGCATGGGCTTGTAGTGCTACGCGAGACGCCAGGGCTCTGCAGCACAGCTGCATGCAGCTGGCACAGACAGCAGCAGCCCTGTGCAGGAACCCCAGCCCCATTCAGAGCAGCGGTGTGACGGGCACCAGCCAGGGCACCTCAGACCAATTCAGTGCCTTTGGCCAGTGACTGAATCCCACCGCTGCAGAGACACAAGGTCTGTTCCTTCTCCATCCAGTAGACGTATGACAGCACATGAACACAAAACATCTCCCACGGAGGTCTCTGCAAGTGTTCCGTCACTCTCAAACCCTCCTGGTTCTTCTCTCCCCATCGTTTAACCTTCCCATTGATGATACCATCATGGATTAATCCAACAGGTTTCATGATGTTCCTCTATCACAGGATGTCCTCACCCAAAACCGCTTTCAAAATCCTCTCTTTCTTGGCTGGGATGGGCTTCACCTCCAGGCCAAACATGCTTCAATGTCCTCAGGCTGAGGAGCACACTGTTGTGGGAGATAAAGAAGCCATTCAAGTCCTCATGGAGAATTTCACGACCATTGACGCTGGGAGCACCTGGAAGGGGAGCAAATCAGCATGCCAAATATTGTGGAGGTTGCTGAAGGGTCTTGGGACACTTTGGGAAACAGGTCTCTGTAGATGGGGTGTCAGATGGGCCAACAATGGTGAAAGTCATTTGCATCTGTTACTCACCAAGAGGGAAGATCTGGTGAGGGATGTGAAAGCCAGAGTCAGCCTTAGTCGTCACGATCATTAGGTAACAGGGTCTCACCTCCCAAGGAGAATGAGGAAGGAAAATAGAAAAGTGCAGATGCCCGACCTCAGAGGAGGAGGCTTTGGCCTAGTCTTGTGATTTGTAGTGGGGGAGCCCATGTGAGCAGCACAGAAGGGCAGCAGAGCTCAGTAGAGCTGGTCTTCAAGGACAGCGCTTTTCAAGTCCAAGACCATCTGCACCAACAGTCAGGAAAAGAAGAAGAGATATTCAGGAGAGAAGCTTGAGGAAGCAGGAAATTCCTGGGCAAGCTCCATGGCAAAAAGGAAGCATACAGGAGATGGATGCGGAGACTTGAAAGAAAGAAGGAATTGAGAAATAGGGTTGGTTTTAGGAAAGCTGCAGAGTTGAGACCTGCAAGGGAGTTTAGGGGCACAACAATCAGCTGTTCCTACTTGAGGAAAAGGTCAAGAAGAAATGAAGAGAATGTGTGGCCACTGCTGGGTTTAGTAAGAGGAGGACTAGATAGGTTGGAGGTACTCTTGGCCTTTGTCTTCTCCAGCAAGGTCTCTGAGTTGCGTGTGCCTAAAAGGCAGGGCCCAGCCAAAACACAGCAGTGGATGGAGATGGAGTCAGAGGTTACTTAGGTAAGGTCAGTCCTTAAGAGTCCATTGCACCAGATGGGATGGATCTTAGGATGCTGAGAGACCAGGATGATGTCACAGCAAGGCTGTTCCGAGACATTTTGTGATGTCATAATGAGTGGAGGAAGCAACAAGCAAGTCTTGTGTTGATCTTCTAAGAAGACCCAAGGACTGAGCAGGGAAATTCCAGGCTGCAGTGACAGATGCCAGGTCCTGTGTGGCTGGGCAACAGCTCTGTGGGAAAAGGCTGTGCTCATCCTTCAGTTTCATGAGGCAGAATATGACCCAGCAGAGAAGGTGGCCAACAGCATCCAGGGCTGCATGAGAGCACCACAGGCAGAAGAAGTCATTATCTCCTTCTGCTCAGCACTTTTTACACTACATCCAAAATAGTTCAGGTCTAGACGCTGTGCAATGGTGATGAGACCTTCCTGTGAGGAGGTTGGCTTAGAGACCTCCTGAGCTGCCTTGCAGCACCAGTGATGGTGCATTTCCTTCGACCACAGGTCTTCCCTTGACCATGCTAGGGAAAGCACTCTGGTTCCTCATGACCATGGAAGTGAGCAAACATGACTGGTCAGAAAATCTTTCTTGTCTTCTGCAAGTCACTGCTGGTCACATGCAGAGCTGCTTGGGAGGTACTTCCACACATCCTTGATCGTACCCTTTGCTTCATCTGCTGTTTCCTTTTCCCCTCTTTTCCCCCACCAGAGATCTTCCCTTTGATCATCCTTAGCGCCTCCCATACAAACAGCCCTCCTTTGTTTGCTCTTTCCACACTGGTCTTGGCTTGGCTTGCTTTGTAGCTCTTCCTGAGGTGGTCAGCATGGATAATTCTATATTTGAAAGCAATTTCATTGAATTAATACCTTAATTTAGTATTTGTAGTGCCCTGCAACTCACGCTGTTTTCTTGCGAGAGACACCAAAATCAGGGTGAGCCAGCTGCCTGCAAGATTAACAGCTGTCACAATGGAGCATCATTCTGGGAGAACCCTGAGAATCTCTGGGATTCAGCCAACAGAAACATCCTGAAGTTTACAAGGAGAAGCAACAAGTCCTGCTTTGAGGGGAAAGAATAACCTTGTACCTCAGGGCAGGCTAGGACCTGGCTGGCTGAGCAGGGACCCTAAGGAGGAGGGCCTGGGCCCAAGGAGGGATGCCATATGAGCCAGTAGAACATGCTCACCACAAGTGAGATCAGCTGGGTAGGCGGTTGCATTAGGAACCATGTGGCCACTCAGAAAAGGGGAGTTACCATCCCCCCTCATCTGAGAACTGTTGTGGCCAAATTTTGACTGATGCATCCCTCTGTTGGGTTTCCTGCTCTAGAGAACGTGGCAGGAACTGGAGAGTGCCCAGAAGAGGTCTTCCAAGATGGAGTCTCGTGTACATGCCCTCTATTGGGATGCTGAGGTACTTGCGCTTTTGCCTGCTTAGACGCAGGCTCAGAGCAGCACGATCAGAGACTTCAGCTCCTTGAACAATGGACTGAGAGTGGATGGATTTGTGTGTGTGTGTGTGTCCCCTCCCAGAGGGAGTTTGGACCAGCCCAAGGCTTTGTGTGACAAGGCACAGCCAGGGACGGTGGAGAGAAATCGATAGTGGTAGTGAGATGCTTAGATGAGAACAAGAAGAGGATTAGGTGTCCACAGCTTACAAGGGAACAGGTGCAGGCGTAGGGCAGCAGAGGACTGGCTGTGTTGGAGATTGTTGAGGGAGCTGACAATGCTGAATACCCTCATCAGAGCTGACATCTTTCTCCCCTTGGCCATGGCTGTTTTCTGTGCGACTAGGAGAAACTTTATCATGACAGCACCAGGGCCTCATGGACTCCTCTTCCCCACTCAGGAGCAGGGAGGTGTCACAGCCTCTTCTTGCACTTGGCGTTGCACATCATCCCCACATCACACTGCCCCAGAAAAAGTCTCAAGGAACTTGTGAGGGACAGGATCTCCCTTTCCAGTGCCTAGGGGTCAGGGCTTGGCCCTCTGGCTTCATATATAGCACATCCAGGTTTACTCAAAATCTGTTCCACCTTTACATTGTTTTTCCCTGTCATTTCAGCTCTAACCAGCCCCAGGGAGGCTTTGTTAGTAACGTCCCTCAGTGAGACCCATTAAGTCTCCAAGAAGCCTTGGAGAGGTTTCATCAACTGCCTCACCACGGTGAGGTTCATGGACTTGGCCCAAAATGCACCAGAGAGGTCATTACAGTGGCTTGGGCTGGTCCTCTGCTGCTGAGCTGCTCCAGGCTCCTGGGACGCAGGAAGCTCACGGCAAGGAGGCAGAATGGCAGAGAGACAGCTCTGCCCAGGAGCAGCTGCTCTGCAAAGCACAGCAGGGCTGAGGGCACTGCTGCAGACACTGAGTGGGGACAGGCAGGGCAGAGAGAGGTTAAAGGCAGCCTGGGCTGAGAGCTCACTGGAGGAGAAACCTTCACAGCCCTCTGCACGGTAAGTCTCTGGCTGCAGGGCAATGAACAGGAGCTTCCTGGAGGGGTCTCGTCCAGCTGCCATGGCCCACAGAGATCTCTCTCCAGTGTAGAGGAGGAGGAGATGCTCCAGAGCAGGGATTCCCTGCTTCACTGCCAGATACACAGGGCACAACGGCTGCCTTCTCCCAGGGACGGCTGCAGGGTGTGAACGTGTGTGTGCAACCAGGGGTGCCCAGGGCTGTCCTTCAGAGCAGGGTCCCTGTGCCCCAGAGGCTGTGTGCTGGGGCAGGGAGTCCAGTGGTTGCTGGAATCAGCCTTCTGGGGAGCTCGCAAGGGCACGGAGGGAGAAGCTGTGCGTGGATAGAGTGACCCTTAGCAGCGTTCCTGTCTTATTGAGCTGTGGATCTCTGCAGGACATTTCCAGAGGAAGCTTTCTAAAAAGCGTATCAGGACAGGGGATACCTGGAAGGAAAGGTGCTTTCTGAAGTCTGTGCTTTCAGTTTCTTGCTGTGTTTGTGGGGGAAAAGAGCAAAGGAGCTGTCAGGTTTGCACAAGAGACTGATACTCCCACGACATTGGACTGAAAGGTCAGTGGGTCTGTGAGGAGGCTGATAATGTCCCTTCACCTCTTCCATTGCCTGCTGAAAGCCCCATCACCTGTATGGTATCACCGTGGTTCATCTGAGCTGCTCCTTAGCCCCTGCCAACACAGAGATGTTTTCTGGCCCTGTCTGCCGGAGCAGAAGCACTGGGTATTTCTCCTTCTTTCTTTACCTGCCCCTGCTGCTGCTGCTGCTCTTGTTTTCGGGCTCTCTGGGGATGGGGGTTCAGGAGCAGCTCAGCCACTGACCCTGCAGGCCTTGCCGTGCAGATGTGTCCATGGGAGCAAAGTGCCCAAGCCCTCCTCTGGCCTGTGGGTCTCTGGGCAATGCAGTCCAGAGGGTGAGGATGAAGCTGGCTCTCTGTTAAGGACACTCCATCTTCAGGGCATCCAGAGGCTGACAGCTCTTCCCTGGAGAGGGGAGTGTGGAGATCATCTGCATTCTGAAACTGGGTTCCTCTCTTCTGTGCAGCATCCAGTTCCTTTCAGGGGAAGAGCTGAGTGTGCTCATCCTCTGGCTCAGAGAGCTGTGAGCCCGGGGCAGCTGACAGCAGCACAGATGGACATACTGTCTGTCCTCCCTGTGCACCAAGGCTCTGTCCCTTTGCCTCCCAGGGCTCTCAGGATGGCACCTGCAGTGTAGCAGAAATGCCAGGGATGTCTGCCTTCATCAAACCCTCCTCAGGTGGGACAGGGGGCAGGAACAAAAGAAACATAACCAACTCCCTAGAGCTCTGCTCTGCAGTTGGTTGAATTGGGAGGGACAATGCTGAAATGTCACTGATTTCATGAGGGGATTTAAACAGAGATCACTCCTGGTTCCTACCTGCAGGTTGGTGCACAGCAGCACTGACTCCTCAGGAGCCCACAGCAGAATCCTCTGCTCCCCATTGCACCCTCAGCCAGCAGAACCCAGAGCTCAGCCAGGGAGCTGCATGAAGGTCTTTCTGGAACGACGGAGGCTGGGGGAGTGGGAGTTCTATGAGAAATGGAAGAGGTTTTTCTCAGAGAAGCCATTCCTAACACTTCACTGTCTTCTCGTGCTTTGACAGACTCCCATGTTGAGAGGAAGGAAATGCCCAACAGCAGCTCCATCACTGAGTTCCTCCTTCTGGCATTCGCAGACACATGGGAGCTGCAGCTCTTGCACTTCTGGCTCTTCCTGGGCATGTACCTGGCTGCCCTCCTGGGCAACGGCCTCACCATCACTGCCATAGCCTGCGACCACCGCCTCCACACCCCCATGTACTTCTTCCTCCTCAACCTCTCGCTGCTTGACCTGGGCTGCATCTCCACCACTGTTCCCAAAGCCATGGCCAATTCCCTCTGGGACACCAGGGCCATCTACTATGCAGGATGTGCTGCATGGGTCTTTTTTTTCCTGTTTTTTATAGCTGCTGAGTTTTATCTTCTCACTGTCATGGCCTATGACCGCTATGCTGCCATCTGCAGACCCCTGCACTATGGGACCCTCCTGGGCAGCAGAGCTTGTGTCCACATGGCAGCAGCTGCCTGGGGCAGTGAGATTCTCACTGCTCTGCTGCACACTGCCAATACATTTTCACTGCCACTCTGCCAGGGAAATGCTGTGGACCAGTTCTTCTGTGAAATGCCCCCGATCCTCAAGCTCTCCTGCTCAGACTCCTACCTCAGAAAAGCTGGGCTTATTGTGATTAGTCTCTGTTTCTCATTTGGCTGTTTTGTTTTCATTGTTGTGTCCTACGTGCAGATCTTCAGGGCTGTGCTGAGGAACCCCTCTGAGTAGGGACGGCACAAAGCCTTTTCCACGTGCCTCCCTCACCTTGCTGTGGTCTCCTTGTTTATCAGTACTGGCATGGTTGCCTACCTGAAGCCCCCCTCAATGTCTTCCCCATCTCTGGACCTGACGGTGACTGTTCTGTACTCACTGGTGCCTCCAGCATTGAACCCTCTCAACTACAGCATGAGGAACCAGGAGCTCAAGGATGCCCTATGGAAACTCTCGCAATGGACGTAGTTTCACTGACAACAACCTACCTCCCCTTCTCTGCATGTTTCTTAGAGGTTATCTTATCTTTTTCCTCTGTGATAATTCTACTTCTGTATGATTTTCTATGTTCTATTACCTCTTTTGAGGCTTGATCCTCTTATGTCTGAGTCTTGTACCAAAGTGTGTCCGATGTGACCTGTCCAATAGCAGCTCCTCAGTAAAATTATATGTACCGTCTGCAGTGACTGACTGCTGGGTACTTCTGCCAAAGTTGCTGCCAAAAAAAATTTCTAAGGAATTGTTCTTTTAAAGAACCTTTGGCCTTTGTGTTCTCCTCATGTTTTGAGTTATGCTCACAGAAAATTGAGTTCAACTGGACCAAAAATTCTGGTTTTAAAAGCTCTTCTCTTGGAGTCCAATGACAGTGGAGATGGTGTATGGGCTCCCCATTACCTCCTCAGGCTGCATCATGTATGACTGGACTGATGGCATGTTCAGTCTCTCTGTAAATTAGTTTAGAGAGGTCAGGACAGGATGGGGACTCACCATGTGCCTTGGGCTGGGAGTGAATGGAGACTCAGAAGGTGAAACAACCTCAAAGGTGAAATTTCTCACAAGTGAAGCAATGAATCAAGGTTCCCACAAAGAGGACTCTCCAGTGACATCGGGTCAGTGCCAAACAGGCACAGGGAGGTGAGACTGGAGAGATGTGGGAGCCGCCTAAGGAGCCGCAGGGCCAGGACAGCTCATCAGCAGAGGACCAGCCCAAGGCATTTTAATAACCTCTCTGCTGGGTTTTGGGAGGAGTCCATGAACTTCAGACACTGAGAGGAAGTTGAGGAAACGTTTCCAGAAGTCAAAGTCAGATGCAAACTCCAAAGTTTCTTGGAGCCTTAATGGGTCCCACTGAGGGACATTACTGACAAAGCCTCCCTGGGGCTGGTGAGAGCAGAAACCTGGAGGCAGAGGTGACAGGCAAAGGCAATGTAGAGGTGGCTCTGATGCTGAGTGAACCTGGGTGTGTCACATTAAGCCAAAGTGTCCAGCCCTAAATCCCAGCCCCTAGGAAGGGAGATGCTGTCCCTCACAAGTGGCTCAGGGCTCTTCCTGGGGCACTGTGATCTGGGAAGGTGTGGTGCCAAGGGCAGGACTATGGTACGACACCTCCCAGGCTGCTGGATATGGACAAGGAGGCAAGGACGCCCTAATGATCTGCGGCTAGGGTGTCTCATAGCCATCAGTGGCAGACAAAACAGCCATTGACAACGGGAAAAAGACCTCATCATTTTGGGGGACTTTAAGCCTTTCCACGTCCCCCTGCCATCTCCACCACGGGCTGCCCTACAGCATTGCTTCACCTCTGCCTCCTTCCCCACAGGCTGTCCACATCCACCCTGCTACTGCACCTCGCTCTCACCTGAGCATCTTCCTTCCTTTACTGATATCTCTCTGTCCTCCCTGGCCCTCCCGTGAAACACAGAGCCTTGGGCTGATCCAGAGTGACCTGCTGCACAACAACACTGCTCTTGAGTGACATTTCTTTCTCCTTATGACCACCCTGGACCTTCCAAGATTAACATTAGGGCATTATTTCTTTCTTATACTGTATTGCACTACAAAGAACAGCACCACCATCTCTGAAACCACCCTTCAAGAACTCTCAGGCTACTCCTGTATTCTCTGGAACATCCAGAACTTTGGGCCAAAGAAGCCCTTGTCTTTCAGCTGTCTCACAAAGGTCACATGCACCAGGTCCCAAGTACCACCTCAGCAGACCTTCTCTGGACACTCTCCAATTCCTTCCCACTTTAAAATGGAGATCCCCACACTGGGACACACCTGTGTGTGTGGGGCTACACAACTTCTGAGATGAGAAGGATGTTAACTCAGGTTGTCTGGGTGGCCCATGCTCCTCCTTAATACAGCGTCATATGCAGCTGGCCTTGTTCATGGTGAGCGTGCACCACTGGCTCCTGTGGTGCCACTCATAGTGCCCAGACCCTTCTCCTCAGGGTCCGTGTCAGGTCTCAGTGTGCCCTTATGAATTTGGTTAATCTCTCCACTCTGTGGGACTGGACACTACTCCTTGTAAAACTTCCAGAGGTTTCTGTTGGCCCAATCCCAGATTTTCTCAAGGTTCCTCTGCACTGAGCCAGCTGTTCATGTTTGTGTGCAGATGGCTCACCATGATGGTGGTGTCTCTCACAAGGTAACAGCAGCAGGAGTTGCAGGGCACTACAAATAACACCTCCGGGAGAAACTGGGGCCGGGGGGATCTACAAGTCACAAGGCCACAGACCTGTGCTCGGAGGGGAAGTTGCCCTTTATGGGAGAGAGCAGCAGGAGGGCCTGGAGTTCTGCCTGGGGACAATGAGTCAGCTGAGAGCTGAGTGGTCAACATGAGAGGGCAGAACAACATGGGCAGCATTGTGGTTGGTGGATGTCTGGTGGTGACGCCATGATCAGGAAGAGGAAGTAGATGAGGCCTTCTGCAGAAAACTACAAGTATCATAGAATCATAAAATCATAGCCTATTTTGGGTTGTAAGGGACCTTTAAGGGTCATGTAGTTCATCCGTCCTGTAAGGAACAGGGACATCTTCAACCAGATCAGGTTGCTCAGTGCCCTGTCCAAGTTGGCCTTGAATGTTTCCACAGATAAGGCATCTGCCACCTCTCTGGGCAACCTGTTCCAGTGTTTCACCACTCTCATTGTAAAAAGAAGCCTCATGTTTGCAGGTCCTGGTCCTCATGGCAGACCTGAACTATCCCAGTATTTGCTGAAGGGGCAACATAGCAAGGAGGTTTTTGGAGCACATTGACAGCATCTTCCTGACAAAGGTGACAGAGGAGCCAGTGAGGTGAGGTGCCCTGTGGGACTTCATACTTACAAACAAAGAAGAGATGGTCAGAAATGTAGAAGTCAGGGGTAAGAAGGTAGAGTTGAGGTTCCTGAAAGAAAGGGCTTCAGGAGAGCAGGCTCTGGCCTACTGAGGGACCTGCCATGATGAATCCCATGGGATATGGCACTGCAGAGAAAAAGGGTGCAGAGAGCTGTTGGATGGTCAAGGGTCTCTCCCAGCTCCAGAACAGCCCACCCCAAGAGACAGGAAGTCATGCATAGTTGTCAGGGGGCTGGCATGGATGAGAAAGGACCTCCTGATTAAAACAAAGCATGAAGAGGCAGCACAGAGAGGGTGGAAGCTGACTGCCTTCCAGCCTCAATGGTTCAGAAATTCTGGGCTGGAGAGAGCCATTTGTGTGTGTGCGTGTGTGTGTGCGCTTGTGTGGGCATGGGGGAACGGGGGGATGAGGGGATCCCAGGGCCAGCTGCTGGATAGACAGAGGGTCTAAAACCAGCTCCTGGAGGGAACCACATTGTGTGTGTGTCTGCAGAGTGCTGTGAACATTTCCCTCCCTTTCATGTCATTGAGTCTTTACAGCATGAAGGTGTATTGATGTTCTTAAGAGAGAGAGATTTCACGTTGTATACTGGTCAGTGTGCAATGTATACTAAACAAAAGATAAAACCACAAAATGAAAAATACACCTCCCAAAAGGACCTCTCACTCCTGTGGTGTGAGGAGGATGGAGGGCTTTGAGGGGAGGATGTAACAGACTTGTACTACCTATGGTGAGGGTTATCAGAAGACACTTTGGTGAAAGGCAGGAGCACAGGAGGCAAGGAGTGAAAAGAGATGGTCAGGCTCAATATGGGGAGACACTGTTGCAACACGTGGACAGTGAGACATGGGAAGCCATTTCCCAGAGAGTGTGCACTTCATCCATCCCTGGAAGTTTCTCATACCCGTCTGGATAAAGCCAAGAGCAACCTGGTGTGATCCTGCTTTGAGTAAGCTGTTACTCCACAGATATCTTGACATCCTTGGCCTCACCTTTAATTTACTGGCTCATTTTCCCCCTCACAAGTTCTTCACTGTTACCATCCTCACGGCTTCCAAGACCTCCAGCCTACCCTGGCTGGCTGAGATGGAGTTAATTGTCTTCATAGCAGTCCGCGTAGTTACAATTTTGGGATCTGTGACCAAAACAGTGTTGGTAATGCGTCATTGATTTAGCTGTTGCTGAGCAGTGCTTGCACAGTGCCAAGAATTTTTCTGTTCCTCACACTTCCCTACCTGGAGGTGGGCAAGTAGTTGGGAGGGGACACAGCCAGCACAGCTGACCCCAACTAATCACGGGGATATCCTGTACCACATGATGTCATGCTCAGCAATACAGGCTGGAGGAAGAAGGAAGAGGCAGATATTTAGAGTTATGTGATGGAATCCTATTTTCCTGAGCACCTGTCTGCCAATGGGAAGTCATGAATGAATCCCTCAGTTTATTTTGTTTCTGGGCACAGCTTTTACTTTACTTGTTCAACTTTCATCATCTTGACCCAGGAGTTTCTCTCACTTTGCCCTTTCTGATTCTCTCCTCATCCCTCAGGAGAGATGAGTGAGCGAGCAGCTGGATGGGGGCTTAACAGCCACGTTATGGACGTATTTCTGTTTTCACTTCAAAGAGTAACAGTACCGTGCTCTACAATTTCTTCCCCTTCTTGATGATGATAAAATTAATTTCTTTACTTTTATTCCTGTCGTGCATTCTTACTTGACTAGGCAGCTGTAACATAACAGAGTTTAGCCTCTGGTATGGACTTTTTAGAACAGTGCTTTTTCTCTCACTGCAGTGTGTGTTATCATTTCATGGTAACACCTCTCAGACAATATTGCCCCTCATTCCTTTCTGCTCTCTTTCATCCTTATTTGAACTTTGTGTGAGAGGAGTTTATTTTGCTGCCCAAAAATGTCAAGGACAGATCCCAAACTGGTGAAAAGCACAAAGAAGGGCAAATATTCATGGGATGGACACTGGTACACCACCATTAGCTTTGGATCTCTGAAGACCTAACTTTTCAGCAGTGTCTGGAAGGTCTGAGACCCCTCTGTCTGCTCTGTATGTCAGTACTGAAGAAGATATTACTGCAGTCAGAGGTGTTGTTTTGATTCTCTTCACAGCCTAAAGCACCACATGGGTCAGGAGATATTTCAGGACACCTCAAGGGGCATCATAGTCCTCTGGACCAAAAAATGGAGTCTCAAATGTAATGGCATCCCAATACTTGTGTTCAGGAATCTCATCAGAACACCCATCTCCATTTCTGTCATGGTGGTTGAGTTTGCTCAAGTAACCCTTGAGTTGATCCTCATCCACAACTGGTTGTTCACCTCCATAGCAAGAGAACCAACAAACCATAGCCTTCAACACAGAGGGCATCCTCCATGCTCATCCTCCCTGACAGTCTCTCCAGCAGAGCCTCTATTCCTGCATTGCGAAACCCCATGTGAGCAAGCTGTCCCACCACATCTCATTTAATCCAGAACCATCACAGTTGCTTGACAAGCCCTGGGGCTCCAGCTCCTCCTGCCTGTGACCCATCTCCTGGCTGTGCACATTGGGCAGTAGCAGCTCAGCCGTGGCACCAGGGTGGAGTGCAGACTTCTCAGAGGGAAACCTGAGCAGTGACCCTGACCAGCAGACCGTTGTACATGGAGCTGTGCTGCGCTGCACATGCAACCTGGCCTTCACGCCTGTGCTGTGCAGAGCAGAGCCTTTGGCTGCAGGACAACTTCAGCAGCTCATTGTCGGCTTTGTCAGGGGCCCAGCTGAAGTGTCTCTATACCAATGCACGCAGCATGGGGAATAAACAGGAAGAGCTGGAGATGCTTGCACACGAGCAGGGCTATGACCTCATTGGCATCACGGAGACTTGGTGAGATGACACATACGACTGGAGCGTCAACAAGGAAGGGTATAGGCTTTTTAGAAAAGACAGGAAGAGAAGACCAGGAAGGGGTGTCGCTCTCTACGTCAGCAACCGGCTGGAGTGTGTGGAGCTCCGCCTGGGGATGGAGGAGGAGCTGACAGAAAGCTTATGGGTCAAGATTAGAGGATGGGGATGGACAGGGGACGTTACGGTGGGGGTCTGTTACAGGCCGCCTGGCCAGGAATACAGAGCAGACTAAGCGCTCTATAGGCAGATAGGAGCAGCCTCACGGTCACAGGCCCTGGTCCTTCAACCACCCTGACATCTGTTGGAGAGACAACACGGCAGGGCACAGGCAGTCCAGGAGGTTCCTGGAATGCGTGGATGACAACTTCCTCCTGCAGGCGCTAGAGGAGCCGACACGGAGGGGTGCCATGCTCGACCTTGTGCTCACCAACAGGGAGGGACAGGTGGGGGATGTGAAACTAAAGGACAGCCTTGGCTGCAGCGACCATGACATGGTGGAGTTCAAGATCCACTGGGCAGCGAGGAAACTACACGGCAAGCTCTCTGCCGTAGAGTTCAAGAGGGCAGACTTTGGCCTCTTCAGGGACCTGATGGGCCAAGTGCCATGGGAGGCGGCCCTGGAGGGAAGAGGGGCCCAGGAAAGTTGGTCTATATTCAAGGAGCACCTCCTCCAAGCTCAGTAGAGGTGCATCCCGACGAAGAACAAGTCACGCAAAAAAGGCCAGGAGGCCGGCGTGGATGAGCAAGGAGCTCCTGGACCAACTGAAAGTAAAGAAGGAAGCCTATAGAGGGTGGAAACGGAGACAGGTAGCCTGGGAGTACTACAAAGAGGCTGTGCAAGTGGCCATGGATAAGGTAAGGAAGGCCAAAGCCCTGGCAGAACTGAATCTGGCCAGGGATATAAAATGCAACAACAAGAGGTTTTATAGGTACGAAGGGGACAAAAGAAAGTCCAGGGAAAATGTAGGCCCCCTCTGGAAGGGAACTGGTGTCCTGGTTACCCAGGACATGGAGAAGGCTGAGGTACTCAATGACTTTTTTGCCTCAGTCTTCACCGACAAGAGTTCCTGTCCCACCACCCAAGCTGTAGAAGGTGCAAGCAGGGACTGCGAGGATGAAGAACCACCCACTGTACTCGAAGAGCAGGTTCGGGATCATCTGAGTATGATCAGCAATAAGGAAAAAAGTAATTACGGTGAGGGTGGTAGAACAATGTATCAAGGTCCCCAGAGAGGTGGTGGATGCCCCGTTCGTGGAACCACTCAAGGCCAGATTGTGCAAGGCTCTGAGCAACCTGATCTAGGGGATGAAGGTCCCTTCCAACCCTAACCATTCTATGCTTCTATGATTCTATAATTTAAAAGCACAACAGTATTTATTGCTCTATTATAGTCTTGCATAAGCTATGTGACTACAGTTCTAAACTTAGCAAGAATTACCTCATCTTGATATTTAATTTAAAAAAATCATATTATTCTAAAATTGTATTGATTAAGCATTTTACGTCATGGAAGAAAGCACAGAGGCTCTTGCCCTGCAGTGCTCAGGCACATCAGGAAAACCCACGTGTGAACTTCCAGCTTTTATTGGTGAGGCTGTGCAGGTTGCTGGGACAGGAACCTGATCTGGTGGGAGATGTCCCTGTTCCTTGCAGGGAGGTTGGACTGGATGACCTTTAGAAGTCCCTTCCAACCCTAACAGGTCTGTCATTCTGTGCCTGTAGTGCTGTGTCCTAAAGACCCCGGCTGGGTAAATACTCTTGGGCACATGCCCCCTTCTCAGTGGCGCCTTTCCCAGGGATGCTGGAGGATCAGGATGGTCCTTAACAGCACCAATGTGCCCACACCCAGGCATCTCCTTTGCTGCAGCTGCTTCCAGTGATGGAGCTGAGATCGGGGGACCACAGGAGGCCACAGTTCCCCCCTGCCCAGTGTCCTGCAGGGGTGCTGGAGCAGGAGGCAAGAGCCTCCTGTGAGCCTCCCCCACAGAAAAGGCAGCGTCAGGACGCCGAGGAGCAAGGTGAGTGCAGAGCATCGCCCCAGGCACCTGCCAGTGGAGATTTTGGCCAGTGCCCAGGTGTGCAAGCAGAGGCCCCCATGGAATGGGAAGGTGCTCGGGCCTCTCCCCCATTGGCAAGTGAGAGAGGAGCGAGATTCTGCCATCCGAACCAAGATCTTCAAAGCCAGCTGCAGGAGGCAGAGCCCAGAGTGAAAGGCAGAAAGAAATGGGAAATAGATGTCAACAGCTGGAGACTGATTCGTTTTGAAGAAGTTCCATATGACGACAATGACGAGTGACTGATAGCAGGACACAAATGATGCCTGTCCTGTCTTCTTCTAACTTCTCATTAAATCTTTTCTGAGCTCGCTCTCTGTGGGATCTCTGTCTCTCTCATGCAGGGAGTGTGGGTAGCCCTGGCTTCCCTGGCCTGGTACCCGCTATGGGAGTGGGTCCCGGTGCAGCTGGTGGTGTGAGTGGAGAGTCTGTGCACAGCTCCTGGAGTTCGCGATTTTGGTGAGAGGAGGAGGGTCAGTGGCTTTGTCAGGGACACGATGTCACTGGCCAGGCAGCCCAGCGAAACGTGGCAGGCCTGTGCTGGGGGAGGGCGAACCGGGCTCCATGGGGCTGAGCGATGCTGACGCCGTCCACCTCTGTGCCATCCCCAGCTGTGCTGCATCTGCTGGCTGCAGGGCGCCTTGGCCATCTGGCAATGACAACACTTCCATATGATCTTACAATCATAGAATCATAGAATGGTTAGATTGGAAGGGACCTTCAAAGATCATCTAGTTCAACCGCCCCCTGCCAAGCAGCAGAGGCATCTCCAACCAGATCAGGTTGCTCAGAGCCCCGTCCAACCTGGCCTTGAACGTTTCCAGAGATGGGGCTTCCACCACCTCACTGGGCAACCTGTTCCAGTATTTTACAACCCTCATTGCAAAAATTTTTTTGCTAATATCCAATCTAAATCTACCCCCCTCTATTTTAAAACCATTACCCCTCATCCTGTTACAACAGGCCCTACTGAACAGCCTGTCCCATCTTTCCTCTAGGCTCCCTTTAGGCACTGGAAGACCACTGTAAGGTCTCCCTGGAGCCTCCTCTTCTCCAGGCTGAACAGCCCCAACTCTCTCAACCAGTCCTTACAGAAGAGGTGCTCCAGCTCTCTGATCATCTTCGTGGCCTCGTCTGGACCCTCTCCAACTGGTCCATGTCCTTCTTGTGTTGGGGGCTCCAGAACTGGACACAGTACTCCAGGTGGGGTCTCACCAGAGCAGAGTAGAGTGGGAGAATCACCTCCCTCGACCTGCTGGCCACACTTCTTTTGATGCAGCCCAGGATGCGGTTGGCCTTCTGGGCCGTAAGGGTGCATTGCCACCTCATGTTGAGCTTCTCGTCCACCAGCACTCCCAATTCCTCTCCTCAGGGCTGCTCTCCATCCATTCTCCGCCAGCCTACATTTGTGCCTGGGATTGCCACGACCCAGGTGCAGGACCTTGCACTTGGCCTAGTTGAACTTCATGAGGTTGGCACGGGCTCACCGCTTGAGCCTGTCAAGCTCCCTCTGGATGGCATCCTCGTCCTCACCTTCCCCATCCTCACCCCCAGCATTTCTCTTGGTCTTCTCTCCTTATGCTCAGCTTTGGGACTGTGGATGGAGGTTGCCCATACTTACAGGAGACCCCATCTCCCATGTGCCAAGCACTCACCCCTCCTCTCCCACTCCCACTTCACACTCCGGTCTTCAAAGTTCTGCACAGCTATTAGGTACTCTTCTCTCAAGCTTCTTTCAACTCCTCCCACCTGCGCTTCCTATCCTGTCACCTCATGATGCTGTATTTGGCCTCTTCTTGCCCTCTAGTTGTTATTTTCCTGCTTATGGAATTGGAGGTTGTAGATGATGGGCTGGATGCTGGTTTTTGTTTTGATTTATCTTTAGGATTTTACAAACACAATGCAGCCTTGCAATCCTGCCATAAGCATGATGTACCAGAAGGAGGGGCTAACTTGACACTGCAATCATGGATACATCAGACTCCTGTCTCTCCAAGCAGAGAAAGGAGCTTGGCTTTGTGAGATGCCTAAAGGGAAGCAATTCCAAATGCTCATCAAATAGCAGCCTTGTCTTTTCCAATAATTTCCTGCATCAGTGTCAAGGTAGTTCTTTGAAAAAAAGAATGCTGGAGGCTGATTTCTAATCGGAAATCAGTTTCTTCGCCCTGTTCAGCCAGTAAGCAAAAGGGTGGCTTGCCACTTGTTGGCAATTAAAGTGTCAGGAGAAACACCTGTGCAATGCCACGTTGGGCAGGGATGTTCCTCCGCTTCCAGTGATGCTGTTCTAAGACCTGTACATAATTAGAGTCAGCCAAATAGTTTTTAGCCACGCTAAGGAAATCTTGGGCTTTCTAATTCAAATGTGGTCTTGAATTGAGAGCATGACACTGTAAATGTTCAAGAATGTAAAAGAAATTCTAGTATGCAGCAAATAACAGCACAGTTTTGGTAGCTCGCTATGGTAACATTGGAAGATGCAGAGCAGGCTGTGTCTTGAGGTTCTGACTCGTTGTCTCTCCACTGTCTAGTAGAGGGAGAAGTCCCCAACCTCAAGGTGAATGAATAAAACACATTTCAAGACAGCATTAGCAGGTTTGAGTTCTGAAGGTTTTAACCAGCTCTGCTGTGGAGAAGAACGTGGATTAAATGCCCGACTCTCCTGTTGTTGCAGACCACAGTCAGGCACCAGAGTTGCCGGTATCACGTTGTATGAGAGAAAGGGCTGTCGACAAACTGAATGCAGTCAGTCGCTAATCCTGTAAACACCTGCACAGTTCTGCACTCTGCTTGTCCTTCCCTATGTAGAGAGGATGTAACAAGACACGTAAAAAAGGGAAAAAAAAAGCTTTCTTCCTTTTTTCCCTTTATCCCAGAAGAGTCCTTTCCCATTCCGGGTATCCTGAAGTATTAAACAGAACTGGTAACCAAGTTATTTTTTTAATCTCCTGTTTCTCTTTTCAGGAGGGCAGGTGTGATGTTTTGAATTAACAAACACGGGTGTAACACATTCATCACTATAACTGTTTCCACAGCAGGGCATCACAGCTGCCTCAGCCGTTCTCTCTTTGCAAATGAGCCATAAGACCTCACCTGGAATGGGATCATCAGAAGAGGAGAAGGAGGCGGATGGCTCCTCTGGGGAAAAGGGAGGCTTTTCCTTCTTTCCTCTAGCGTAGGCTCCCCTTGATGGGGGAGTGGGGAAGGAAAAAGAAAGAAGTTAAAGATGGGTACAGGAACACTTTGCCAAGCTTTGGATTTTATCAAAGGAAGATAATAGACAGAATTCTTTTTGCTCTGTATTAGCCTTCTAAAATGTAGGCATTTTGCTTAAACTACTTTTCTAGAGCCGCACCACCAGGAGAGGCAGGGGGGAACAATTTTTCTTTCTGCAGAAATCTCCCATTCATCAGATCAACATTAGCTCAAACGAGAAACTTAATTTTTGGACAGCTAAAAATCTGGTGAAATGAATCCCACTTGTCCTTTGCCAGAGGGGAAATGTAAATTGCAGGCTCACAGAAAAGTCAGTGTAAACACTACTGAAATGTTTCGCAGAAAGACAGAGGGGCAGCGGGGCTCAGTATAGCTGGTCTTCAAGAAGACCAGGGTCTGGTCACAGTAAAAGAACCATCACGAGTCCCAAGTGGACCGCAACACTCATTTACTTCCACGGGGGGCCTACATTATTCCTGGAGATATCTTTTCCCCGACATATCTCTAGAAGCTTTTCTTGTTGCTGTTGACGTCCCTGGTGTAGTCAGGGCAGTTGAATGTCGTTTTGATGGCCAAGCATGGGCTTGTAGTGCTACGCGAGACGCCAGGGCTCTGCAGCACAGCTGCATGCAGCTGGCACAGACAGCGGCGGCCCTGTGCAGGAACCCCAGCCCCATTCAGAGCAGCGGTGTGATGGGCACCAGCCAGGCCATCTCAGACCAAGTCAGTGCCTTTGGCCAGTGACTGAATCCCACCGCTGCAGAGACACAAGGTCTGTTCCTTCTCCATCCACTAGACGTATGACAGCACATGAACACAAAACATCTCCCACGGAGGTCTCTGCAAGTGTTCCGTCACTCTCAAACCCTCCTGGTTCTTCTCTCCCCATCGTTTAACCTTCCCATTGATGATACCATCATGGATTAATCCAACAGGTTTCATAATGTTCCTGTATCATAGGATGTCCTCACCCAAAACCGCTTTCAAAATCCTCTCTTTCTTTGCTGGGCTTCACCTCCAGGCCAAACATGCACCAATGTCCTCAGGCTGAGGAGCACACTGTTGTGGGAGACAAAGAAGCCATTCAAGTCCTCATGGAGAATTTCACAACCATTGACCCTGGGAGCACCTGGAAGGGGAGCAAATCGGCATGCCAAATATTGTGGAGGTTGCTGGAGGGTCTTGGGACACTTTGGGAAACAGGTCTCTGCAGATGGTGTGTCAGATGGGCCAACAGTGGTGAAACTCATTTGCATCTGTTACTCACCAAGAGGGAAGCTCTGGTGAGGGATATGAAAGCCAGAGTCAGCCTTAGTCGTCACGATCATTAGGTAACAGGGTCTCACCTCCCAAGGAGAATGAGGAAGGAAAATAGAAAAGTGCAGATGCCCGACCTCAGAGGAGGAGGCTTTGGCCTAGTGTTGTGATTTGTAGTGGGGGAGCCCATGTGAGCAGCACAGAAGGGCAGCAGAGCTCAGTAGAACTGGTCTTCAAGGACAGCGCTTTTCAAGTCCAAGACCCTCTGCACCAACAGTCAGGAAAAGAAGAGCAGATATTCAGGAGAGAAGCTTGAGGAAGCAGAAAAGTAATGGGAAAGCCCCTTAGACAAAAAGAAGCTTACAGGAGATGGATGCAGGGCAACTCCAGGCCGGTCAGCCTCACCTCTGTGCCTGGCAAGGTCATGGAGCAGATTCTCCTGGAAACCATGCTAAGGCACATGGAGAGCAAGGAGGTGGTTGGTGACAGCAAACATGGCTTCACCAAGAGCAGATAGTGCCTGACCAATTTGCTGGCCTCCTATGACAGGGTGACAGCATCAGTGGACAAGGGACGAGCAACGGACGTCATCTACCTGGCCTTGTGCAAGGCATTTGACACTGACCTGCATGACAATCTTCTCTCTAAACTGGAGAGACATGGGTTTGATGGATGGACCACTAGCTGGATAAGGAATTGGCTGTATGACCGCACTCAGAGAATGGTGGTCAATGGGTTGATGTCCAGGTGGAGACCTGTGACGAGTGGTGTCCCTCAGGGGTCTGTGTTGAGCCCAGTCCTGTTCATCTTTGTGGGCGACATGGACAGTGGGATAGAGTGCACCCTCAGCAAGTTCACTGATGACACCAAGCTGTGTGGTGCCGTCGACACGCTGGAAGGGAGCAATCCCATCCATAGGGAACTTGACAGGCTGGAGAGGTGGGCCCGTGCCAACATCATGAAGTTCAAGCAGGCCAAGTGCAAGGTCCTGCACCTGGGTCATGGCAATCCCAGGCACAAATATAGGCTGGAGAATGGATTGAGAGCAGCCCTGAGGACAGGGACTTGGCAGTGATGATGGACAAGAAGTTTAACATGAGCCGGCAATGCACACTTGCAGCCCAGAAGGCAAACCGCATCCTGGGCTGCATCAAGAGGAGCGTGGCCAGCAGGTCGAGGAAGGTGATTCTCCCCCTCTACTGTGCCCTGGTGAGACCCCACCTGGAGTACTGTGTCCAGTTCTGGAGCCCCAGCATCAGAAGGACATGGATCAGTTGGAGAGGGTCCAGAGGAGGACCACTAAGATGATAAGAGGGCTGGAGCACCTTTCCTATGAGGACAGGCTCAGAGTGTTGGGTCTCTTCAGCCAGGAGAAGAGGAGCCTCTGGGGAGACCTTGTAGTAGTCTTCCAGTACCTCAAGGGGCCCTACAGCAAAGATGGGGAGAGGCTGTTCAGCAGGGCATGTTGTGATAGGACGAGGGGTAATGGTTTTAAAATAGAGGGATGCAGATTTAGATTGGATATTACGAAAATAATGTTCTACACTGAGGGTTGTGGAACACTGGAACAGGTTTCCCAGGGAGGTTGTGGGTGCCCCATCCCCGGAAACATTCAAGGCCATGTTGGACGGGGCTCTGAGCAACCTGGTCTAGTTGGGGACGTCCCTGCTCCTTGCAGTGGGCTTGGACTAGATGATCCTTGAAGGTCCTTTCCAACCATTGCAATTCTATGATTCTATAATTCTAAATTCGGTTGGTTTTAGGGAGCCAAGTTGACACTTGCAAAAGAATTCGTGGGCACAACAAACAGCTGTTACTATTTCAGAAGGAGAAATGAAGAGAATGTGTGGCCACTGCTGGGTTTAGCAAGAGGAGGAATAGATACGTTTGAGGTACTCTTGGCCTTTGTCTCTCAATTACCTAAAAGGCAGATCCCAGGTGAAATACAGCAGGTGATGGAGATCAAGTCAGAGCTTTCTTAGGTAAGGTCAACCCTTAAGAGTCTGTTGCACCAGACGGGATGTATCCTAGGATGTTGAGAGACCAGGATGATGTCATTGCAAGGCTGTTCCGAGAGATTTTGTGAGGTCATAATATCTGGATAAAGCAAAATAAAAATTTTGTGTCTATCTTCTAAAAAGACCCAAGCACTGACCAGGGGAATTCCAGGCTGCAGTGACAGAGGCCAGGAGCTGTGTGGCTGGCCAACAGCTCTGTGGGAAAAGGCTGTGGTGGTCCTTCAGTTTCATGAGGCAAAACATGACCCAGCAGAGAAGGTGGCCAACAGCATCCAGGGCTGCATGAGGAGCACCACAGGCAGAAGAAGTGATTGTCGCCGTCTGCTCAGCACTTTTTACACTACATCCAAAACAGTTCAGGTTTAGGCACTGTGCAATGGTGATGAGACCTTGCTGTGAGGAGGAGGTTGGCTTAGAGACCTCCTGAGCTGCCTTGCAGCACCAGTGATGGTGCATTTCCTTCCACCACAGGTCTTCCCTTGACCATGCTAGGGAAAGCACTCTGGTTCCTCATGACCATGGAAGTGAGGAACATGACTTTGGTCAGAACATCTTTCTTGTCTTCTGCAAGTCACTGCTGGTCACATGCAGAGCTGCTTGGCAGGTACTTCCAGACCTCCTTGCTCATGCCGTTTGCTTCATCTTCTGTTCCCTTTTTCCCTCTTTTCCCCCACCAGAGATCTTCCCTTTGATCATCCTTAGCGCCTCCCATACAAACAGCCCTCCTTTGTTTGCTCTTTCCACACTGGTCTTGGCTTGGCTTGCTTTGTAGCTCTTCCTGAGGTGGTCAGCATGGATAATTCTATATTTGAAAGCAATTTCATTGAATTAATACCTTAATTTAGTATTTGTAGTGCCCTGCAACTCACGCTGTTTTCTTGCGAGAGACACCAAAATCAGGGTGAGCCAGCTGCCTGCAAGATTAACAGCTGTCACAATGGAGCATCATTCTGGGAGAACCCTGAGAATCTCTGGGATTCGGTCAGCAGAAACATCCTGAAGTTCACAAGGAGAAGCAACAAGTCCTGCTTTGAGGGGAAAGAATAACCTTGTACCTCAGGGCAGGCTAGGACCTGGCTGGCTGAGCAGGGACCCTAAGGAGGAGGGCCTGGGCCCAAGGAGGGATGCCATATGAGCCAGTAGAACATGCTCACCATAAGTGAGATCAGCTGGGTAGGCAGCTGCATTAGGAACCATGTGGCCACTCAGAAAAGGGGAGTTACCATACCCCTCAACTGAGCACTGTTGTGGCCACATTTTGACTGATGCATCCCTCTGTTGGGTTTCCTGCTCTAGAGAACGTGGCAGGAACTGGAGAGTGCCCAGAAGAGGTCTTCCAAGATGGAGTCTCGTGTACATGGCCTCTGTGGGGATCCTGAGGCACCTGGGATTTTGCCTGCTGAGACACAGGCTCAGAGCAGCACGATCAGAGGCTTCAGCTCCTTGAACAATGGACTGAGAGTGGATGGATTTGTGTGTGTGTGTGTGTCCCCTCCCAGAGGGAGTTTGGACCAGCCCAAGGCTTTGTGTGTCAAGGCACAGCCAGGGACGGTGGAGAGAAATCAGTAGTGGTAGTGAGATACTCAGATGAGAACAAGAAGAAGAGGATTAGGTGGCCACAGCTTTCAAGGAAACAGGTGCAGGTGTAGGGCAGCAGAGGACAGGCTGTGTTGGAGATTGTTGAGGGAGCTGACAATGCTGAATACCCTCATCAGAGCTGACATCTTTCTCCCCTTGGCCATGGCTGTTTTCTGTGCGACTAGGAGAAACTTTATCATGACAGCACCAGGGCCTCATGGACTCCTCTTCCCCACTCAGGAGCAGGGAGGTGTCACAGCCTCTTCTTGCACTTGGCGTTGCACATCATCCCCACATCACACTGCCCCAGAAAAAGTCTCAAGAAACGTGAGGGACAGGATCTCCCTTTCCAGTGCCTAGGGGTCAGGGCTTGGCCCTCTGGCTTAATATAACACATCCAGGTTTACTCAGCATCTGTTCCACCTTTACATTGCTTTTCCCTGTCATTTCAGCTCTAACCAGCCCCAGGGAGGCTTTGTCAGTAATGTCCCTCTGTGGGACCCATTAAGTCTCCAAGAAGCCTTGGAGTTTGTATCTGACTTTGACTTCTGGAGAGGTTTCATCAGCTTCCTCACAGTGTCTGAGTTTCATGGACCCGGCCCCAAACCCACCAGAGAGGTCATTACAGTGGCTTGGGCTGGTCCTCTGCTGCTGAGCTGCTCCAGGCTCCTGGGATGCAGGGAGCTCACGGTAAGGAGGCAGAACGGCAGAGAGACAGCTCTGCCCAGGAGCAGCTGCTCTGCAAAGCGCAGCAGGACTGAGGGCATTGCCTGCAGGCACTGAGTGGGGACAGGCAGGGCAGAGAGAGGTTAAAGGCAGCCTGGGCTGAGAGCTCACTGGAGGAGAAACCTTCACAGCCCTCTGCACGGTAAGTCTCTGGCTGCAGGGCAATGAACAGGAGCTTCCTGGAGGGGTCTCGTCCAGCTGCCATGGCCCACAGAGATCTCTCTCCAGTGTAGAGGAGGAGGAGGAGGAGGAGGAGATGCTCCAGAGCAGGGCTGTCCCTGCTTCACTGCCAGATGGACAGGGCACAACGGCTGCCTTCTCCCAGGGACAGCTGCAGGGTGTGAATGTGTGTGTGCAGCCACGGGTGCCCAGGGCTGTCCTTCAGAGCAGGGTCCCTGCACCCCAGCGTCTGTGTGCTTGGGCAGGGAGTCCAGTGGTTGCTGGAATCAGCCTTCTGGGGAGCTCGCAAGGGCACAGAGGGAGAAGCTGTGGGTGGATAGAGTGACCCTTAGCAGCGTTCCTGTCCTATTGAGCTCTGGATCTCTGCAGGACATTTCCAGAGGAAGCTTTCTAAAAAGCGTATCAGGACAGGGGATACCTGGAAGGAAAGGTGCTTTCTGAAGTCTGTGCTTTCAGTTTCTTGCTGTGTTTGTGGGGGAAAAGAGCAATGGAGCTGTTAGGTTTGCACAAGAGACTGACACTCCCACGACATTGGACTGAAAGGTCAGTGGGTCTGTGAGGAGGCTGATAATGTCCCTTCATCTCTTTCACTGCCTGCTGAAAGCCCCATCACCTGTGTGGTATCACCGTGGTTCATCTGAGCTGCTCCTTAGCCCCTGCCAACACAGGGATGTTTTCTGGCCCTGTCTGCCGGAGCAGAAGAATTGGGGCATTTCTCCTTCTTTCTCCACCTGCCCCTGCTGCTGCTGCTCTTCTTTTCGGGCTGTCTGGGTCTGAGGGTTCAGCAGTAGCTCAGCCACTGGCCCTGCAGGCCTTGCCGTGCAGATGTGTCCATGGGAGCAAAGTGCCCAAGCCCTCCTCTGGCCTGTGGGTCTCTGGGCAATGCAGTCCAGAGGGTGAGGATGAAGCTGGCTCTCTGTTAAGGACACCCCATCTTTAGGGCATCCAGGAGCTGACAGCTCTTCCCTGGAGAGGGGAGTGTGGAGATCATCTGCATTCTGAAACTGGGTTCCTCTCTTCTGTGCAGCATCCAGTTCCTTTCAGGGGAAGAGCTGAGTGTGCTCATCCTCTGGCTCAGAGAGCTGTGAGCCCGGGGCAGCTGACAGCAGCACAGATGGACATACTGTCTGTCCTCCCTGTGCACCAAGGCTCTGTCCCTTTGCCTCCCAGGGCTCTCAGGATGGCACCTGCAGTGTAGCAGCCATGCCAGGGATGTCTGCCTTCATCAAACCCTCCTCAGTTGGGACAGGGGGCAGGAACAAAAGAAACATAACCACCCCCGAACAGCTCTGCTCTGCAGTCAGCTGAGTTGGGAGGGACAGTGCTGAGATGTGATTGATTTCATGAGGGGATTTAAACAGAGATCATTCCTGGTTCCTACCTGCAGGTTGGTGCACAGCAGCACTGACTCCTCAGGAGCCCACAGCAGAATCCTCTGCTCCCCATTGCACCCTCAGCCAGCAGAACCCAGAGCTCAGCCAGGGAGCTGCATGATGGTCTTTCTGGAACGACGGAGGCTGGGGGAGTGGGAGTTCTGTGAGAAATGGAAGAGGTTTTTCTCAGAGAAGCCATTCCTAACCCTTCACTGCCTTCTCCTGCTTTGACAGACTCCCATGTTGAGAGGAAGGAAATGTCCAACAGCAGCTCCATCACTGAGTTCCTCCTCCTGGCATTCGCAGACACACAGGAGCTGCAGCCCTTTCACTTCTGGCTCTTCCTGGGCATGTACCTGGCTGCCCTCCTGGGCAACGGCCTCATCATCACTGCCATAGCCTGCGACCACCGCCTCCACACCCCCATGTACTTCTTCCTCCTCAACCTCTCGCTGCTTGACCTGGGCTGCATCTCCACCACTGTTCCCAAAGCCATGGCCAATTCCCTCTGGGACACCAGAGGCATCTCATACTCAGGGTGTGTGGCCCAGCTCTTTTTCTTTATCTCTCTTATCGCAGCTGAGTACTGTCTTCTCACTGTCATGGCCTATGACCGCTACGTTGCCATCTGCAGACCCCTGCACTACGGGACCCTTCTGGGCAGCAGAGCTTGTGTCCACATGGCAGCAGCTGCCTGGGTCAGTGGGTTTCTCTATGCTCTGCTGCACACTGCCAACACATTTTCACTGCCACTCTGCCAGGGAAATGCTGTGGACCAGTTCTTCTGTGAAATCCCCCACATCCTCAAGCTCTGCTGCTCAGACACCTACATCAGGGAAGTTGGGCTTCTTGTGGTCAGTGCCTGTTTCACATTTGGGTGTTTTGTGTTCATTGTGGTGTCCTATGTGCAGATCTTCAGGGCTGTGCTGAGGATCCCCTCTGAGCAGGGACGGCACAAAGCCTTTTCCACGTGCCTCCCTCACCTGGCTGTGGTCTCCCTTTTTCTCAGCACTGCCATGGTTGCCAACCTGAAGCCCCCCTCCATCTCCTTCCCAATCCTGGACCTGGTGGTGTCATTTCTGTACTCTGTGGTGCCTCCAGCAGTGAACCCCCTAATCTACAGCATGAGGAACCAGGAGCTCAAGGATGCCCTATGGAAATTGGCCCAATGCACATCATTTCCCTGACAACAACCTACCTTCCCTTCTATATATATTTCCCAGAGTTTATCTTAGGCCATATGTTTTTCTTTCCTGTGATAATTCTACTTATATATAATTTTCTAGGTTTATATCACATTTATTGAGACTTGATCCTGTTGTGTCTGAGCCTTGCACCACAGTGTGTCCGATGTCACCTGTCAAATAGCAGCCTCTGTAGAGTTTCCCTCTAGGATGTAATTCTGTCTCACCGCATGTTTCTGTTATCTCCAAGCCCCATGTGTAAGCAGGGAGATACTATGACCAAAGAAACGCTGTTGGACTGATGAAATGAGCCATGTCTGTCTTTGTCTTTGTGGGGTTCCGACACCTTGAGAAGAGATGAGAGATTCAGTTGTCTGCATCCAAGTTCAGGGCATTGCTCTTCTCTCAGCAGTGTCTGGTGGCTTTGCAGGATAAACTGGGGAATGTCATTGTCCTCGATCAGAGAAAGGTGTGATCCAGGAAAGAGCTCACTGTGCACTGAGCCACAGACAATCCTTTCCTTTGCCAGTGTCTCTGTTTTCTCCCTGAGTGCAGCAGAAATGCTGAAGGTTGCTAACATCCACGAATATTCCCTAGGGAAGAAGGGGATGGAGATTTGAAAAAAAAAAAACAAATCTCTCAAACTCCTTTCTGCAATCCTATTTCCTTAGCACTGGCAGTGCAGATCCTGACAAGCCCTTCTGCATTAGGAGCGGTTTTATCTGACAAAGTCAAACACCAGCATTGGCCGCTCACCCCGTCATTCACATGACCCCGCTGCTGCAGAAAGGGCTGACTCCTCGGCAGGCAGTGGGTGAGGGTACTTCTCCTCATAGCACATTCAGCCAGCACCGCCCAGAGTTCCAGGCACAGAGCTGAGGGAAGATCTCCTAGAAAATGTAAAGGACGTGAATAGCAGAGGAGGGTCTATGAGATACGGCTTTTTATCTGCTCAGAGAAATCTTCCTCAAGTTGTCACTGTCTTTCCCTCTGCCATTGTTCAGCCCCGTTTGAGACCAGACTACGTATTCACTCTCTCTCTCCCCCCACCCTCCGATACAATAGGGAGAGATAATATAAGAAAAACGGCTCCAGGTTTGAGATAAGGTCAGGGAGAAAATCCTTAAAGTTACTGTTACGGGAAAAACAGACTTGACTTGGGAAAACTATTTGTTTATTATTAAAAGAAAAGCAGGATAATGAGAGAGAGAACAAGATAACCTCCCCCCACACCTCCCTCTTCCCAGGCTTAACATTATCTCTACCACCTTCCCGCCCCAAGAGGCACAGTTGGGAAGAGGGAATTGGGGTGGTGGTCAGTTCATGACACGTTGTTTTACATTGCTACTTCATCATCGGCGGAAGAACTCTTCCCATTTCTCCTCTGCTCCTTCATGGGGTCCCTCCCACAGGCCACAGTCCTCAATGAAACTGCTCTGGTGTGGGTCATTTTTCCATGGGGTGCAGCCCCTCCAGAGCAGCTGCCCCAGTGGGCCCTGCACAGGGCACAGCCTCCTTCAGGCCTCCACCTGCCATGGCGTGGGGTCCTCCACGGGCTGCAGGGGGATCTCTGCTCCTCCGTGGACCTCCATGGCCTGCACAGGGACAGCCTGCTTCACCATGGCCATCACCACAGCCTGCAGGGGAATTCTGGCCAGAAGCTGCACTACTGCTCTCCTTCCTTCTTCACTCACCTTGGCATCTGCAGCCGTTCCTCTCACAAGAAATTGTTCACAGCAGGCAGGCAGGCGCCTCTCAGGGTCTCTTCACATCATCCATCTGCTCTCTACTTCTTGCAGCTGGGCTGGGCTGAGTCAGGCCCAGACGGTCGCCCAGCAGGAGGCCAGAGGGTGAGGCCTGCAAGGCCCACAAGGCTTGCGCCTCCCCCTCTCTGCCCCTGCTTCTGCTTCTTCACATCTTCTTCTTTTTTTTTTTTTTTTTTTTTCCTGTTTTCCCCTTCTTAAATATGTTATGGCAGAGGCGTTATCACAGAACATTCTGCTACCAATTGGCTGAGCCTTGGCCATAGATGGGTCCACCCTAGGCCTGGCTGAGTCCAATGGACAAAGAGGAAAAAAAATTCTAGCAGGTTCTTAGAGAAGATGTCACTGTAGCCCCTCTCACTAAATAAAACTAGGACACTCTCCTTGGACAGGTTCACATGTCCAGTGGGACAAAATGTCCAATGGCAGCTCCATCACTGAATTCCACCTCCTGGCCTTTGCAGACACATGGGAGATGCAGCTCTTGCACTTCTGGCTCTTCCTGGGCATCTGCCTGGCTGCCCTCCTGGGAAACGGCCTCATCGTCACTGCCATAGCCTGCGACCACCGCCTCCACACCCCCATGTACTTTTTCCTGCTGAACCTCTCCCTCCTTGACCTGGGCTGCGTCTCCACCATTGTTCCCAAATCCATTGCCAATTCCTTCTGGGACACCAGTGACATTTCCTGCCAAGTTTTGCTGCTCAAGTCTTTCTATTTGTCTTTTTCATTTCAGCAGAGTTTTATCTTCTCCCTGTCATGGCCTATGACTCCTACATTGCCATCTGCAAACTCCTGCATTCCTGGATCTTTGGCCAAGTTCCCAGAAAATATTTTGAAGACTTAGTTGGACAAAACTCTGAGGAATGTCATGGGAAATCATTGTTCTTTCTGATGTGAGCAGGAGGTTGATCTGGAATCCTCCCAAGGTTCCGTCTGACTTGAATGGCTCAGTTGTTCTGTCTCCTCTGGTGATAAGTACTGTGATTCTTACAGTCTTGAATTCCTCCTCTGCATGTGCATCAGCATCCATTATGGCATCCCCAGCACCAGTCTATCTCTCGGTGTGATGTTGCCTCTTGGGCCTTGTCGTAGTTCAGCCCCGATCGGGACCAGACTACGCAGTCTCTCTCTCGCTCCTTCCATCCTCCGAGAGAATAGGAGGAGATGATATAAGAAAAACGGCTCAAGGTTTGAGATAAGGACAGGGACTTACCGTTAGGGGCAAAACAGACTCGACTTGGGGAAAACTATTCATTTATTTCTAAAATTAGCAGGAAAATGAGACAGGGAACAAGATAACTTCCCCCCACCCCTCCCTCTTCCCGGGCTTAGCATTATCTATACTACCTCACCTCCTGAGCGGCACGGGGGGCTGGGGGGGAAGGGAATGGGCGTTGCGGTCAGTTCATCACGCGTTGTTTTAAGCCTCTGTGTCATCATCAGGGGAAGAACTCCTCGCATTCCTCCTCTGCTCCAATGTGGGGTCCCTCGCACGGGCCACAGTCCTTCGTGAAACTGCTCTGGCATGGGTCATCTCTTCCACGGGTGCAGTCCCTCTAGAACAGCTGTCCCAGCAGGCCCTCCACGGGCCACAGCCTCCTTCAGGCATCCACGTGCTCCGGCATGGGGTCCTCCATGGGCTGCAGGTGGATCTCTGCCCCTCTGTGGAAATCCATGGGCTGCAGGGGGACAACCCGCTCCACCATGGTCTTCACCACGGGCTGCAGAGGAATCTTGTCCAGGAGCCGCGTTACTCCTCCCCCTCCTTCTTCACTGACCTTGGCATCTGCAGCCGGTCCTCACAACAGGCTGACAGATGCCTCTCAGGATCCTTTTTACATCTTATTCACTTCAACTTCTCATCTCCTCTCCACTTCTTGCAGCCAGGCTGGGCCGAGTTGGGCCCAGTCTGCTGCCCAGCGGGAGGCCAGGGGGTGAGGCCTGCAAGGCCCACAAGGCTTGCGCCTCCCCCTCTCTGCCCCCCCACTCAGCTGCTTCACGTCTTCTCCTCCTCTTTTCCTGTTTTTCCCTACTTAAATATGTTATCGCAGAGGCGTTATCACGGGACATTCTGCTACCAATTGGTTTTCACTCCATTCACTAAAACTCTTTGGGCCCGGCCATACAGCCAGTGTTTTAGCCAGCAGAGTGCACCTGTCCAAGCCATGAGCAGCCAGTTTCTCCAGGAAAATGCTGTGGGAAACAGTGTCACAGACTTTACTAAGGTCTAGGCAGACAACATCCACAGCCTTTCCCTCACCCACAAATTGCATCACGTGGTCATAGAAGGAGATCAAGTTAGTCAAGCAGGACCTGCCTTTCATTAGGAGACACTCTGCATCAATATCAATTGGAGAATTCTTCTATCACTTCTTCAAAGTGCTCACTGAAAATTTCCTCTTTCTCTACCCTCCTGAAACCTCTACAATTAGCTATACAAGTCTTAAGTACTTGAAAATCAGAGAGGGGATATAGCTCATTAGCACTTTCTGCATTTTAATGAGCCCATGGTTTATGCAGTGCTGAGTCCATGGAGCTCAGGTGCTGAGAAGAGACTGAACAAACCTCTCAAGGAGACAAAGTCAGAGGCAAAACCCAAAGTACCTTGAAGCCTTGATGGACTCCACTGAGGGCCATTACTGAGAAAGCCTCCCCATGGACTCGTTAGAGCAGATAATTGGAGGCTGTGAGTAAAGGTAGGCAAAGGCACTGTGCAGGTGGCTCTGATGCTGAGTCAAGCCTTGATTTGTTCCATGAAGCAGAAGGGCCAAGCTCTGACCTCAAGCCTATGGGAAGGGGGATCCTGTCCCTCACACGTGGCTCAGGGCCCTTCCTGGGGCAGTGGCTGTGAGGGCCGCAGTGTCCAGTGTAGGACATCAGTACAACTGTCCCAACTTCCCCATTGGGCTACAAGGAGGAAGTGAGGCTGCAGTGCCAGGAGGTCAACATGTCTTCTCATAGCCCTTGGTCGCAGAGAAAACTTCCCCACCTCCTGTGTGCTGCCTTTCTGTCCTGGAGCTCAGCTCTCTAAGGAGAGCGGGTGGGAGATGGTGCAAAGGAGCTGTAACATCCAGCTACAGACTTCAGTGGAGAAGTCTGATTTCAGGAAAAGTGATACAAGTCCCAGGTAGCCAATGAGAAAAATGGTGGGGTAAGGGAGGTGAGGAGGAAGGTTGTCCATACTGTGTTGAACTTCAAGGGACTGCTATTCCTGCCTGTACAGACCTCCTGAGGAGACACTCTGGACCAATATAAATTGAAGAATGCCGCTATCACCTCTTCTTTAAACTGAAAAGTAATAAAAAGTAGCCTTTACAATCAAGAACATTTTTTTTAGGTGCACTAGGACATCTTTCTCCTTAACTACACTATGAAACCTCTCCAATTAGCTGTACAAGTCTCGAAGAAAATTACAGAAAGAGACATGGCTCGTTAGAATTTTCTGTGTTTTAATGAACCCCAGAGTGCTTTTGGGGCTCATTACATGAACCTCAGATACTCAGAGGAGACTGAACAAATTGCACAAGATGTTGAAGTCAGGAGAAAAACTCAAAGTACCTTGAAGCATTAATGGGTCCCACTGAGGGTGATTACTGACAAAACCTCCCCATGGACTCGTTAGAGCAGATAATTGGAGGCTGTGATTGCAAGTGGACAAAAAAGCACTGTGCAGGTGGCTGTAATTCTAAGATGACCCTTGGTTTGTTTCATGAAGCAGAAGGGCCAAACCATGACACCCAGGCCCTAGGAAGGCTGATCTTGTCCTTCACATGTGACTCCTGGGGGCAGTGGGGTGTGAGGGTGAGCAATGCCCAGTGTAGGAAAACTGTACAGCACATCCTGGCTTCACCAAGAAGGGATGAGGAGGAAACAAAGTCCAGAACCTCAAAATAAGGTTCATCCTAGTAGGCCTCAGCGGCAGAGGCAACTGCATATTCAACAGGACAAAGAGCTTGGTCTTTCAGCCTTGCCAGAGCCCTTGATCATCTGTTCTGCAGGTTTACCCATACTGTCCCCTTCATGCACCTTTTTCCCTTCGGGATGTTGACATCCATCTTGCTTTCCTACCTAGCTCTCACCTCAGCATTTCTATAGCTTCACTGATGTCTCCATTCTCATTGGCCATTCCTTGAAACGCAAAGCCATCGGCTGATCCAGATTCCCTCTGGGAGACCTCCTGCACCACAATGCTACCCTTTGATGGAGATTTCTTATTCCTCCCTTGCAGTCTGAACCTTCCAAGCTGCACTTTCTGGAAGCTTCCTTCTCTTCCCGCTACCAAGAAAAGTTTCACCACCTCTGAAACCACCCTTCAAGCAATTGCAGGCTGCTGCTATGGAGCCCTTGGCCTCCACTTCACCAGGCTAAAGAAGCCCAGGTTTCTCAGCCTCTCCACAAAGGCCCCAAACCTCATCCTGGCAGATGTCCTCTGCACCCTCTCCAGTTCCTCCTCATTCCTTCAGAACAGTGAGCCCCACAGGCAGATACGCTAGTCCAGGTGTGGTCACAGCAATGCCGGGTGAAAGTGGATGATAACTCCCTGTTTGGGTGTGCACAGTCCCCCTCATGCAGCCCCATGTGCTCTTGGCCTGATTCACAGTGAGCATGCATCACTGGCTCACATGGCATCCCTCTTAATGCCCAGTCCCTTCTCCTCAGAGTCCCTCCTCAGCTGTTCAGGCCTCAGTCTTCCCTTGGATATGGAGTTATTTTGACCCAGTAAAGGACCTCCCACTTCTCCTTGTAAAACTATAGGAGCTTTCTATTTGCTGAATCCCAGATTCCTTCCCTCTGTCCCTGTGGATCTGGGACAAAACAATTTCATGGTCACTACAGCCAAGGTGGACACTGGTCTTCACATCCCTCACAAGCTCTTCCTCTTTTGGCAGTACCATGTCCAGGGCAGCAGAAGACTGGATGCCTGGTTTGGCAGCTGTGCTAAGAAATGTTCCAGAAGCACCACAAGAAACCTCCTGGACTGTTTGCATCTTGCTGCTGTCTCACTTGGCCAGTGAATGCCGGGGAGACTGAGTCCCTCATCAGAGCCAGGGCCTGTGATCCACTGATCTCCTCACGTCATTTAAAAGGCATCGTTCATTCCTCACCCTGACTCTGTGACCTGTAACTCTTCCTGGACCTGGCTGGGATGGGGTTAATTCCCTCACAGCAGTGCACAGGGTGCTGTGCTTTGGATCTGTAACTGACCCAGCTCTGATAACACAGCAGCGTTTTGGCTGTTGCTGAACGGCCCTCGCAGAGCACAAAGGCTTCCTCTTTCTCACACTCTGCCCCCACAGCAGGTAGGCTGGAGGTACGCAAGAAGTTGGCCAAGAAGTTGGCAAGGGCACAGCTGGGAAAGCTGACCCAAAATGACCAAAGGGATATTCCATTCTGTACGATGTCATGCTCCGCAAAAACCTCAAGGAAAAACAGAGGAACAGTCATGATCACTGTGATCTCAGGTCATTGACACGTGTGATGAAGCCCTGCTTTTCTGGAAATAGCTGAACGTCTGCCTGTCGATGGAAAGCATGGAATGAATTCCTTATTTTATTTGCTTGCACACAAAACGTTTGCTTCCCTCTTTAAATCTTTCTTTTGACTCATGAATTTTCTTCCTTTTGCACTTCTCATTGTATCCCCTGTTTCTCTGGGGATGAAAAGAGAGAGTGCACAGGTGGCTCTGTGGGCATTTAGATGCTGGCTGGAGTCAAATCAAATTGAACACTTACCACAGTGGCATCCTTTGTGGCTTCTACTCTTACTCACACAGAAGCTCTCAACTGACCTGTTTCCTGTCCTGGAGAGGAGCTCCATGTATCTTAACAGCCCTTAAATCACCAAGGGCATCCTCCTTCGCTATGTGTCTCTCCTCCAGACACTCTATCACCATCCACTACAAAAGCCGTGGGAGCCGTCCTTCCCCATCTCAGCTCTTCTTGCACTGATGTCACATCTCTGTGATGGCACACGGGGCTCCTCCTGTCTCTGCCCCAGGCTCTGGGCTTCGGTGCACATTTGGGCAGACTTGTCACATGGCAACGTCGTACCGAGAGGTTGGACTCCTTTTGTGGAAAGGCTTTGCTTCAAAGCAGAGACATTCTGGAGTAGATGGTGTCACGAACTGATAAAGGTCCGGTCGTGAGAGGTATGAATTTCTCGGTTACAGAATTAAGACACAACGGTGTCATATGCATATGTTGGTTCTTTATTTCATTCACACACAAAGGGTAATTGTGAGGAGAGAATGAGAAAGAGAGGTGAGAGAGGAAGAGAGAAAAAAAGAGTGGAGAAAATACCACCATGGAGAGTCAGCCTCCTGAAAGTCCATCTTTCAGAGTGGGTGGGGTTGGTTCCTCAAAAGGATGACAATGCCACCACGGAGAATCGGCATCCCGAAGGTCCATCTGAGTGGGGTGGAGGTCCACACAGGGGTTCATGCGGCAACCCTTTTTGTAGTCCTTTGTAGGTCAGGTGCTTCCTGCCTGTGGTTTAGCTTGTGATTGCTGCATCATGCTGATCTGTCTCTGTGGTGGTGGGTGTTAGCTCTCTGCAAATGCAAGGCCCGCTTGTTCTTTGTAAGCCGTGAGGTTACCTGAAGCATATTGTTACCTGATGTCCAGCAAGATGGTGTCCACAAAGTCATTTTGCATCCCCCAGAGCGGGCCTCCATTGTGCAGTCACTTGGCAATGCTGTGCATGTTTGGTATCATCCAGGGCCTGAGCTCATGCACAGGGTTTGGCTCTGTTCTGGGAGAAGGGTACAAAAACAAGACACCCCGTTTTGCAGTTCTTGGAGTTTTTAGGCACATGTTGCTGCTTCAGCTACAAAACAGGATATTTGTCTAGACATTCCCTCACAGTTGTTGAAGTTTGTGGCATTGTGGTTTGTCAACGTTTTGGTTAGTTCTCTCCATCGTTTAGCGATGTTGAGACATTAATTAATCCTTTCAGTCTCTGACAGATGGCAGGTAAAAACACACTTACAAATGACGTTCCCACAAAGAGAACCAAAGCTGCAGTCCCCAAGGCCAGAGAGAAACAGGTCTAAGCAGTGCAGCCCTGGCAGGAGAGGGCTTTGCTGTCCCAGGTGGCTCTGGAGCACTGTGGGACCTGTGACAGAGGTGAAGCCCATCTCCAAGAAGGACAAGCTGCTGCTGAGAATGTTCCTGGGGGAGGACAGCCTGTGATCCGACCACACTGTGGACATCATGCTGGGGGCTGACTGGCCATACAGCAGCTCTGCAGAGAAGGACATTAGCATCCTGGAGGACAAGCAGCTGAGCATCAGCCTTCAACGTGGAGTAGGCCAACGGCTTCCTTGACAATATTAGGAAAAGCATTGGTGGGAGATGGAGGGAGACAATCCTTCCCCTCTACTCAGCACTGGTGAGGCCACATCTGGAGCGCTGTGTGCTCCCCAGTGCAAAAATGTTGTTGGCCTTTGGCCTACTAAGGGAATCATAGAATCATAGAATGGTTAGGGTTGGAAGGGACCTTCAAAGGTCATCTAGTCCAAACCCCCTGCAAGGAGAAGGGACATCCCCAACTAGAACCAGGTTGCTCAGAGCCTCATCCAGCCTGGCCTTGAACGTTTCCAGGGATGGGGCTTCTACCACCTCTCTGGGCAAACTGTTCCAGTATTCCATAACTCAAATTGTAAAAAATTTTTTCCTAATTTCCAATCTAAATCTACCCCCCACTATTTTAAAACCATTACTCTTTGTCTTATTGCAACAGGCCCTACTGAACAGCCTCTCCCCATCTTTCTTGTAGGACCCCTTTAGGTACTGGAAGACCGCTATCAGGTCTCCCCGAAGACTCCTCCAGGCTGAACAGCCCCAACTCTCTCAGCCTGATCTCATAAGAGACGTGCTCCAGCCCTCTGATCGTCTTCGTGGCCCTCCTCTGGACCTTCTCCAACAGGTCCATGTCCTTCTTGTGTTGGGGGCTCCAGAACTGGACACAGTACTCCAGGTGGGGTCTCACCAGGGCAGAGTAGAGGGGGAGAATCACCTACCTCGACCTGCTGGCCACGCTCCTCTTGATGCAGCCCAGGATCATCTGAGGAACCTGAAGGTGCACAAGTCCATGGGACCTGATGAGATCCATCCGCGGGTCCTGAGGGAACGGGCGGATGAAGTTGCCAAGCCACTGGCTATCGTATTTGAGAAGTCGTGGCGGTCTGGTGAGGTCCCCGATGACTGGAAGAGAGGGAACATAACCCCAGTTTTTAAAAAGGGGAATAAGGAAGACCCAGGTAACTACAGGCCGGTCAGCCTCACCTCTGTGCCTGTCAAGGTCATGGAGCAGATTCTCCTGGAAACCATGCTAAGGCACATGGAGAGCAAGGAGGTGGTTGGTGACAGCCAACATGGCTTCACCAAGGGCAGATCATGCCTGACCAATTTGCTGGCCTTCTATGATGTGGTGACAGCATTGGTGGACAAGGGACGAGCAATGGATATAATCTACCTGGACTTGTGCAATGCTTTTGACACTGTCCCGCATGACATCCTTCTCTCTAAACTGGAGAGATATGGGTTTGATGGACGGACCACTCGGTGTATAAGGAATTGGCTGGTCAGCCACACACAGGGAGTGGTGGTCAACCAATGGCTCAATGTCCATGTGGACACCGGCCATGAGTGGCGTCCCTCAGGGGTCCGTGCTGGGCCCGGCCCTGTTCAACATCTTTGTCGGCGAAATGGACAGTGGGATAGAGTGCACCCTCAGCTAGTTTGCCCATGACACCGAGCTGTGTGGTGCCGTCGACACACTGGAAGGGAGGGATGCCATCCAGAGGGACCTTGACAGGCTGGAGAGGTGGGCCCGTGCCAACCTCATGAAGTTCAACCAGGCCAAGTGCAAGGTCCTGCACCTGGGTCATGGCAATCCCAGGCACAAATCCAGGCTGGGCGGGGAATGGATTGAGAGCAGCCCTGAGGAGAAGGACTTGGGAATGCTGGTGGATGAGAAGCTTAACATGAGCTCGAAATGCCCTTGCGGCCCAGAAGGCCAACCGCATCCTGGGCTGCATCAAGACGAGCATGGCCAGCAGGTCGAGGGAGGTGATTCTGCCCCTCTACTCTGCCCTGGTGAGACCCCACCTGGAGTACTGTGTCCAGTTCTGGAGCCCCCAACACAAGAAGGACATGGACCAGTTGGAGAAGGTCCAGAGGAGAGCCACGAAGATGATAAGAGGGCTGGAGCACCTCTCTTATGAGGACAGGCTGAGAAAGTTGGGGCTGTTCAGCCTGGAGAAGAGGAGGCTCCGGGGAGACCTGATAGTGGTCTTCCAGTACCTCAAGGGGTCCTACAAGAAAGATGGGGAGAGGCTGTTCAGTAGGGCCTGTTGTGATAGGACGAGGGGCAATGGTTTTAAGATAGAGGGAGGTAGATTACATTGGATGTTAGGAAAAAAATTTTACACTGAGGGTTTTAGAACATTGAACAGGTTGCCCAGAGAGGTGGTAGAAGCCCCATCCCTGGAAACGTTCAAGGCCAGGCTGGATGAGGCTCTGAGCAACCTGATCTAGTTGGGGATGTCCCTGCTCCTTGCAGGGGGGTTGGACTAGATGACCTTCGAAGTTCCCTTCCAACCCTAAACATTCTATGATTCTATGATTTGGGAGAATACACGGTATAATGGCCAGAGTCCCGGCAATGCAAATACAAGTAAAGGTCAATATTTCTTCTCCACCCATTAATATACTCCCTGGTAATTCCTGTTCTTGCATGGTGGAAAGACATCATCATTTTAGGAAAAGGATTCCATTATCTCAGCTGTTATAAAGGTATTCATGTGATTTTTAGAAGTTAGAAGCAGTTCTTCCTCCTTCCAGGCAGAGCTCAGCTGTCTGACCAGGGACATAAAGTGCCCCTTGTAGAGGCCCCACTGTAGCTGAGGTGTTTGCCTGGGACTGGTCGCTGTCAGACAGGGCAGGAGGTCTCCTACAGAAGACCAGGGTGCCTCGGACACTGATTGCATGGGCCAGGCAGAGGGTCCCAGGGCACCTGAACTGGCACCAGGTGCCTGTGTCACTGTACCTGAAGACATCTGTGTCCCTGTAGCTGCATCCCAGATCAGTTTTGGAAATGGCTTTTCCTTCTGAAAACAGAAAACAGTCACAAAATCCCCCCAAAGACTAATATGTTAAATCAAAATGAACAAAACCAAGGAGAAGAACACAAAGAATTTAATAAGATGAAAAGCATATTAAAATATTTCTTCACTTTACATCTTTGCGTTTACTTCTTCATTGTTTCATTTTTCGGTAAAATTTCCTGCACATTTCTGCACAACCAGGCCTGCAGCATTAATTGATAGAATTTTGTTTCAAGCAGACACCCCAGAGCTCCCCAAAATCTTCCTGTCCTTCTCTGGCTATGCCTCTCCTCACTCATGGCACAGAGTCGCACCAAGGTATCGAGCTCTCTCAGCTGATGGGGGGAAGCAGTTTCAGTGAAACACTCTAATTTTGGGATGACCGTTTCTGCACAAACCTCATGATAGCTGTGTTACAGTGACTTCTTAAAGGAGTCTGTAAGGCATCTGGTCATTCTCTCTTTTCATTCCCTGCAAGATTTCATCTCCCTGTGTGCTTCTGTAGATATAACAGGTATAAATACAGAGATATAAAAATACATATGCATATATATTTATAGACTTGTGTATAAAGACAGTTATTTTGTTCAGAGAAACTACTACATCTATATTGACATAATACATATTTCTTCTTCTGCCTCTTACACCTTCCTTCCTTCTCTTCGGTATCATTGACTTTGTGCGGAACTCAGGGTGTACAAGACATCTGAGCATCACCTAGGTCAGCTCGATGGACATGAGGTTTCTCAGGGGTTCCCTCTCCATCTGGCATCATCCACAAACAAGCCGAGTGTTTACACTGTTCCCTTGTTTGGGCCATCAATAAAGATATCAACCAGTGTTGCCCTAGGTGTTGGTCGCTGATGGAGTCAGTCACTAGTAACTGGCTGTACTGTGAGTGCATGGCTCAGTCAAGTTTCCACCTACCTATGATCCATTCACCCACTCCAGAGCTCAGCGGTTTGGATACAGAGAGACCAGGGGGCCTGTGTTAAAGGCCTTAGTAAAGCAAGGGCCCACTAAGTGACATTCTTCTTCATGGAGAATGCAACTGGGCTGGTCAAGGGTGATTTTTATTTGCGCTTGCTGACTCTTCCCAATCTTGTCCATTCCAGGCCTGGAACCTTCTTCCAGGAGGATTTACTCCACCATCTTACCAGGGAATGAGGTGAGGCTGACTGGGCTGTAGTTCTCCAAACCCTCCTCCTGACCCTTCTTGAAGATGGGTGCAACATCTGCCTTTCTGCAGTCAATAGCCTTCCCAGATGGCCCTGAAATTTCAAGGACAGACAAGCAAGGACACTGTCCAGCTTCCCCAGCACCCTTGGGTGTATCCTGTCCTTTTCCATGGACTTGTTTTCTCGCATGAGTGGAATGCGCCTCACTCAAAAGAGAGAAGCTGTAATACGTTTTATTGAGGCAAAATAATAATTAGACAGAGTTTGACATACTTGATGGAATTTAACAAAGTTTCACAGTGGTTTACCAGGATAAGGAAAAGGATAAGGAAGTCTCTTTTGCCAAGTCATGAAGTTCAGAGTGGAGCCTCTTGCTTTAGAAACTCCTTGTGAAACCTAGGTGCTGCAAGGGCCAATCTTACTTTCAGACTTGGACAATGGTTTATGTAAAGTGGAATTATCTGTACAAAGTTTATGATAATTAAAATTGAGTAGCTACATGGATTAGTAATGTTTCATTAGGATTAATTCAGCATGCTATCAGTCACTTAGCAGGGATCCGTCCTCAGTAAGGCATCTCCCCTCCTTGGGCAGAGATTTATGCCAAGATAAGATCCCTTACTCTTTTTACCAAAACTAAGATCCCTTAGTCTCAGGTGAGGGATCTCAAACCTTGAGAGGTGTCCCTGCTCAAAGGGAGAGTCACCTGGCATGCAGTCCTGCTGCCATTCAGGGAGAGCTCAAACTGGGCCCATCCTGATGGTAGTATTTATAGAGCAGTTGGCTGCTAGTCAATAGTACAGACAAGATAGACGTCATCATTTTAGCTCTGGTGTCTTCTTCTGTACTTTAATTATCTTGCATTTTTGGGGCTTCAAGACCACCTCTCAAATATTTTTTCTGAGGCACCTTCTCTCCCTTGTGCGTGAGGCAGGACCTAACAGCTCGCAGGTTCACTGCAGGCCATGAGTTATCCTTAGTTGACTGACTTAGGCTCCTCAGTCAACCCAAACTAGAGTACAGCTAGGGGTCCAGTGTATCCGTGACAGAGACCTTGCTGGTGAAGACAGAGGAAAAAAAGACACAGGGTACTTCAGACCTAGCTCATCTACTGTTCCTAAATTTGAACACAGTATAACCAGTCGGTCAGAAGAAGTGATTATCCTGCTGTATTTAGTATTGATACGGCCTCACCTTGAGCACTGTGTAGGTGTGGGACCCACAGTTTAAGAAGCATTTTAAGGTACTTGAATGCATGCAGAGGAGGGCAACATGGCTGGAAGGCATGTCCTATGAGGAGCAGCTGAGGACAAACTAGGTTTGTCTAGTTTGGAGAGAAGGAGGCTGAGGAGCGACCTCAATGCTCTTTACAGCTTCCTGAGGAGGGAACGTGGAGAGGGAGGTGCTGAGCTCTTCTGCCTGGTATCCAGTGACAGAGTGTGCGGGAACGGCTCAAAGCTGCACCAGGGGAGTTTTAGACTGGAGATGAGGAAGAATTTCTTTACTGAGAGGGTGGTCAAACACTGGAACAGGCTTCCTAGAGAGGCAGTTGATGCCCCATGTCAGTGTTTAAAAGGCATTTGGGCAATGCCCTAACAGCATGTTTTAACTTTTGGTCAGCCCTGAAGTGGTCAGGTAGTTGTAACAGATGATTGCTGTAGGTCCCTTCCAATTACAAAATTCAGTTCCATTCAGTTCAGTTCAGTTCTGTTCCATTCTATTCTATTCTAAATTCAACTGTGGCCTTTTTCACATTTATTTGGGGTTTTTTTAAGTGTTAAGGAAGCAGTAGTAGCTCATCTTGTTGCCCTTTGACATTCCTTGCAAACTTGAACTTTTGGGGAGCTTTAACTCCCCTAAGATAATCCCTATTTCTCCAGACAGCTTTTCTAAACTCCACCTTTGCAGGCTGTCCCTGCTTCCAGCTCCTGCGTGCTGCCTTTTGGCACTGGAGCTGAGCCGTGAGGCTCCTGGTTAGCCCAGCCAGTTTCCTGAGATGAAGGCTTGTTTTCCTGAGTATCAGGACAGACCTTTCCTGTGCTTGGAGGAAGATGTCCTTAAAGGACTCTCAGCTGTCATAGATTTTTATCTTTCAGAGCTTCCTCTCCATGGGATCTCCTAAAACAACAACCCTGAGCAGGCCAATGTCTGCTTCTCTGAGATCTCAAACCTGAGTTCTCTTGCTCTTCTGTCTTACTTCCCATATGTCGTAGTTTAGCCTCGCTTGGGACCTTGCAAGAGAAGAGTTTTCTAGCAGAGGTGACTCTGCAGTGCCTTGTGCCAATCTCCAGGAACACAAGGGACCACTAAGAATGTCCCTGGGTGGCAGGGCCTGTGATCCAGCCACGCTGTGGACATCAGTGGCGTGGTTTTTCTTTATGTCATCAGGGACATGGGTAGAGGATAAATGAGAGGAGAACTGTCAGGGCCTGAGAGCACAGGGACATGAGTGGTGACCCTGGTGTGATGTTCCTCCCAATCCTGCAGTACCCCTGGATGTAGATGGGATGGATCTTGCATGCTTGCCGTGGTGCTGGTGTTCAGATGCTGCACATACCAGGCCCCTTTGGGAGGCTCTGGGGTTTCTGCCCAGCCCCTACTCCAGGGGGACATGGCTCTCCTGGAGGTCCCATGCTGTATTTCCAGCCACAAGCAGTTGTGCTGGGCACCCCAGGGACCAGACAGGGCACTAGCGACCTTTCTTATGCCATTGAGGGAAAACCTTGAAATAATGTCAGTGCCTGTGACAGAGGGATGTGCACATGCAGTTTTGCAGTGAGCTGAGCTCTACTGAGTATAGAGGATGGGACCTAGAGAGAGATCTGACTCCCCTTCTGGTGCACTCATCCTTTTGGTCATCTGGAAGTCCAGCAGCTGCCTTGGAAATGTGTCTACCAGATGTTCAGGTGCCCTAAACACTGAATGAAATCTGAGGTGACAAAGTGACCCTGTCCTCACAGCCCCACAGCTGACACTTAGGCAGGTGCAGTTGTCCCATGTGTGCTCCATCACAGCTTACAGACATGTACACAAGTCTTGGACCATCCCTGGCGCCTCCAGTGCCTAGCAGGTGTTTGTGTGTGAGCTGCTCACTGCCACCATCCATCCCCATGGATGATGGTGGGAGCTCAGGGAAGTGGCTGGCCTGTAGCCCCTATTTTGTGCACACTGATCTGAGGCGAGAGAATTCCTGCCTCCTGTGGGTCTGTGGGGTGTATGGGGCAGAGGTGAACCCCACTCCAGGCTCTGGGCTTCTCACCAGAGAGGAGACACCTGTACAGACTCAAATTCCCGCCCTGCTTGGGTAGAAATGACCCCTGCCTGTCCCTGCCGTGGTGTCCTGCCTGGCAATGGGACAGGGACATCTCTCCTCTGACATCTCTCCTAGATGACAACACCATGGAAGGACAAATCTCACTTCCAAAATCAGCATTGACATTATTTAGAGAGGGACAGTGATTACTTCACTCTGCATCAGCCTACACTCCCCAGGAGAGACAGGGCTGCCTCCCAGGTGCTGTCAGACCTTGGAGCCCCAGGGACATCTCCAGGAAGACCAGGAGGGCAGAGGAAGTGGCACCTTGGGCTGGTCCCCTCTGCTGAGCCAAAGGGACAAAGGGAACACACAGCAAACAGGCAGAGCTGCAGAGAGACAGCTCTACCCAGGAGCAGCTCCTCTGCCAAGCGCAGCAGGGCTGAGGGCACTGCCTGCAGGCACCGAGAGGAGAGGAGCGAGGCAGAGAGAGGTTAAAGGCAGCCTGGGGTGAGGGGACACTGAGAGGCCACTGGAGGAGAAAACTTCACAGCCCTTGACATATTAAGTGTCTGGCTGCAGGTCATTGAAGATTCAGTTTCTTGAGGGATTTTGTAAAGCTGGCACCTCCCCCAGCCTGTGGGATCTGTAAGTACCACTCTCAGACCTTCTCTGCTGTAGAGGAGGAGGAGGAGATGCTCCACAGCAGGCATTCCCTGCTGCACTGTTACAGGGACAGGGCACGACGGCTGCCTTCTCCCAGGGACGGCTGCAGGGTGTGAATGTGTGTGTGCAGCCAGGGGTGCCCAGGGCTGTGCTTCAGAGCAGGGTCCCTGCGCCCCAGGGGCTGTGTGCTGGGGCAGGGACTCTGCCTCTGCCAGGCTCAGCACTCAGCCGGCCCCGGGAGCTCCCTGTGGTTCTGTGGGGAGAAGCTGTGGGGGTAAGGAGTGACCTCTGTCATGGTAAGGTGCTTCTCCAGTTTGAGGGTGCTGCATGGGTCAGGGCTGCTCACAGCCCCAGATCGCCCCATGTCCTTTTCAAGAAGGACACAAAGGCAGCATTTATCTGAAAGTGAAATGAGCCTGTGCTTTGTGTTTGCTCTTGTTCTGTTTGGTGGGCAGTGGGAGGTGGAAATTCATTTCTCTGCTCTGGAGAAGGCACTGAGACACAAATTCTCATGAGGACTTTTCTGAGCGGCTTCTTAGCCCCTGCATCCACAGAGACATTTCTGGGCAGTGCCCTGTTGCCAGGAGGTTTCTGCAGGGTAGAGCTGAGCACTCAGCGGGTGAGATGGGGTCTGTGAACACTGACAGAGACACAGGGAGAGAGGAACAGCCTCTGGCAGGGACAGCTCCAGGATGCACAGGGAGGGGCAGGGAGTGTAGGGAGCCGCTCACAGAAATGCACTGCGAGGGGGGATGTAGGCATTTCCCTGCAGGGCAGATGCCTTTCCCAGAGAACCCTCCCGGTCTCCTCTCCCCCTCAGCAGAGCAGCCCACCCTTTAATATCATGGAGACTTGGGTATGAGTTGCCTTCCCACCAGCCCAACCACCACAGAGGAGAAATGCTCAAGTGTCCAACCATGTCTCCTTGTCTTCCTCTATTGACAGGAGTTCTTTGGCATGCTCCTCTCTTCTCCGCGCTCCCTTCTTCTTCCCCTTGAATTCACTGTGTCCTGGTTGAGGGTTAATTGGCAGCTCAGACACTGATGCTGGGGGTCCTCTCATGCAGATGTATCAATGGAGGAAAAGCATCCAAATTCGTTCTTATATTTTGGGGTCTGGGAGATGTAGCTTGTGGGGCTGGCAATGATCTGACCCCTCCGTCAGGACATCCCACCACTGAAACATTCAACTGTTTCCCTGGAGGGTCCTGCTGGATGGAGGCTGCTTTCCCCAAGAGCACAGCTCTACCATGGAGAGACATAGCAGCCCCATAGCTGCTATGGGAGCTGCCCCATGGAGAAGACACCTCTATGCTGAGGTCATGAAAATGCTGCTGGGCATCTCTATGCGGGCAGCTATAATGAGCCCTCTGTGTCCCTGGCTGGGCGAGGAGAGATGAGATCCTGCTTGGGTGCGATGAGATGAGGTGAGGAGTTTGCAGGTCTGCACTTGGAAACTGGACTCCTACGCTCTCAGCAGTGTCCGGATACTTTTTGGGGAAATGTCTGTGTGTGAGCCTCCTCCAGCTGAAAGAGGTGCCAGCACAGGTCAGCTGACACCAGCGCTGACAGACAGAACATCTCTCCTCATCCTGCAGTATGGGACAGTTACTTTGTCTAAGGACCTACAAAATTTTTCTCAGAGAAGTCTGCCCTATTCTCGCACTGTCTTTACCTCTTTACATAGTGGCTCATCAAAAATATACGAGATGTCCAACAGCACCTCCATCACTGAGTTCCTCCTCCTGGCATTCGCAGACACACGGGAGCTGCAGCTCTTGCACTTCTGGCTCTTCCTGGGCATCTACCTGGCTGCCCTCCTGGGAAACGGCCTCACCATCACTGCCATAGCCTGCGACCACCGCCTCCACACCCCCGTGTACTTCTTTCTCCTCAACCTCTCCGTCCTTGACCTGGGCTCCATCTCCACCACTGTTCCAAAATCCATGGCCAATTCCCTCTGGGACACCAGGGTCATCTCCTATGCAGGATGTGCTGCACAGGTCTTTTTCTTCTTCTTTTTGATGTCAGCAGAGTACTGGCTTCTCACTGTCATGGCCTATGACCGCTATGCTGCCATCTGCAAACCCCTGCACTACAGGACCCTCCTGGGCAGCAGAGCTTGTGTCCACATGGCAGCAGCTGCCTGGGGCAGTGGGTTTCTCTATGCTCTGCTGCACACTGCCAATACATTTTCACTGCCACTCTGCCAGGGCAATGCTGTGGACCAGTTCTTCTGTGAAGTCCCCCAAATCCTCAAGCTCTCCTGCTCAGACATCTACCTCAGGGAAGTTGGGCTTCTTGTGCTCGGTGTCTGTTTTGCATTTGGCTGTTTTGTGTTCATTGTGGTGTCCTATGTGCAGATCTTCAGGGCTGTGCTGAGGATCCCCTCTGAGCAGGGACGGCACAAAGCCTTTTCCACGTGCCTCCCTCACCTGGCTGTGGTCTCCCTGTTTATTAGCACTGCAATGTTTGCCCACCTGAAGCCCCCCTCCATCTCCTCCCCATCCCTGGACCTGGTGGTGTCATTTCTGTACTCGGTGGTGCCTCCAGCAGTGAACCCCATCATTTACAGCATGAGGAACCAGGAGCTTAAGGATGCCATTAATAAAGTGATTTCATGGATGTTTCTGAATAGTGATACACTTCTCATCACTAACCACAGATGACTATGGTGCTTTGTTTATCATTCTTATTGTTATCATTACCCTTACCATGATCTGTATTCTTATCATTATCGTTATCATTATTGTTATTTTTATCATGATCTGTATTCTTATCATTATCATTATCGTTATCATTGTCATTACTGTGATTTTTATCATTTCGGTTATCAAGGACGGAGCATGGGAATGGATTTCTCAGTCATTTTTCAGCAGTCAAACACTTCCTGTCTTTCTTCACAGTTGATTCCCACAATGCCCTAGACAAAACCTGATCTTTGTATTCACTGTATTTGTATCATTATATTGTAGATTACAGAATCACAGAATCACAGATTTATCAAGATTGGAAAAGACCTAAAAGATCATCCAGTCCAACCATCACCAATACTTCTCAGCTAAATCATATCCCTCAACACAACATCCAAATGTTTCTTGAACACCCCCATGGTCGGTGACTCCACCACCTCCCTGGGCAGTGCATTCCAGTGCCCGACTACCCTTTCCGAGAAGTAATATTTCCTAATGTCCAGCCTGAATCTCCCCTCGCGCAGCTTGAAACCATTGCCTCTAGTTCTATCACTGTCTACACAAGAGAAAAGGCTGACCCCTAGCTCACTACAACCTCCCTCCAGGAAGTTATAGAGAGCTATAAGGTCTCCCCTGAGCCTCCTCTTCTCCAGACTGAACAATCCCAGCTCCCTCAGCCACTCCTCATAAGGCCTGTGCTCCAGACCCCTCACCAGCTTCGTAGCCCTCCTCCTCAATGTCTTTCTTGCAGTGAGGGGCCCAAAACTGAACACAGTACTCGAGGTGCGGCCTCACCAGTGCCGAGTACAGGGGGACAATTACCTCCCTGGTCCTGCTAGTAACACTGTTTTTGATGCAAGCCAGGATGCCGTTGGCCTTCTTGGCCACCCGGGCACACTGTCGGCTCATGCTCAGCCGAGCATCAATCAGTACCCCCAGGTCCGTTTCCTCCACACAGTCCTCCAGCCACTCCGCCCCAAGCCTATAGCGCTGCCTGGGGTTGTTGTGGCCGAAGTGCAGGACTCAGCATTTGGTCTTGTTGAACCTCATCCCATTGGCTTCAGCCCAGCTCTCCAGCCTGTCCAGATCCCTCTGTAGGGCCTCGCTAACCCCAGGCAGATCCACACTCCCAGCCAATTTGGTGTCATCTGCGAACTTACTGAGGGTGCACTCAATGCCCTCATCCAGATCAATAAAGATATTGAAGAGGACAGGCCCCAGCACCGACCCCTGGGGAACACCACTTGTGACCGGTAGCCAGCTGGATTTAACTCCATTCACCACCACTCTCTGAGCCCGGCCCTCCAGCCAGCTCCTTACCCAGCCAAGAGTGTACCCATCCAAGCCATGGGCTGCCAGCTTCTGCAGGAGAATACTGTGGGAGACAGTGTCAAAGGCTTTGCTGAAGTCTAGGTAGACCACATCAACAGCCTTTCCCTCATCCAGCAGATGGGTCACTTGATCATAAAAGGAGATCAGGTTGGTCAAACAGGACCTGCCCTTCATGAACCCATGCTGGCTAGGCCTGATCCCCCGGCCATCCCGCACATGCCGCATGATCTCCCTCAAGACTATCTGTTCCATAACCTTCCCTGTAACCGAGGTCAGGCTAACAGGCCTGTAGTTCCCCGGATCCTCCTTACAACCTTTCTTGTAAATGGGAGTCACGTTGGCAATCCTCCAGTCTTCCAGGACCTCACCAGTCAACAAGGAGCGCTGATAGATGATGGAAAGCGGCTCAGCTATCACCTCCGCCAGTTCCCTTAGCACTCTTGGGTGGATCTCATCTGGCCTCATGGACTTGTGGCAGTCCAGTTGGAGTAGTAAGTCTCTGACCGTTTCTTCCAGAATCACAGTGGGGTTAGCGTGCTCCCCAGCCGAGACTACCAGGTCAGAGAGAGGAGTACCCTGAGGATAACTGGTCTGACCTTTAAAGACAGACATAAAGAAGGCATTCAGAACCTCCGCCTTTTCCTTATCCTCAGTGGTCACATTCCCAGCCTCATCCAGCAAAGAGTGGATATTCTCCTTTGTCCTCCTCTTACTGTTAATGTATTTATAAAAGAGTTTCTTATTCCTTTTCACCCCAGTGGCCAGGTTAAATTCAAGCTGGGCTTTTGCCTTTCTGATTTCACCTCTACACATCCTAACGACTTCCTTGTATTCATTCTCAGTTGCCCGTCCCTCCTTCCACGGGCGGTAGATTCTCTTTTTCTCCCGGAGCCTCAAGAATAGCTCCCTATTCATCCACGCCGGTCTTCTTCCCTGCCGGCTCATTTTGCGGCTCAGGGGGACCGCCTGCTCCTGCGCCCTTAAGACTCCCTTCTTGAAGAGCAACCAGCTCTCTTGGACCCCTTTGTTCGCTAAGACTGAATGCCAGGGGACTCCCCCTACTAGTCTCTTGAACAATTCAAAGTCCGCCCTCCGGAAGTCCAAGGTAGCAGTTTTACTATTCCCCCTCCAAGCTCCACCATGAATCAAGAAATTTATCATTTCATGGTCACTCTGTCCAAGGCAGCCCCCAACCTCCACATCTCCCACCAGACCTTCCCTGTTTGCAAACAGCAGGTCTAGCGGGGCAGTTCCTCTCGTGGGCTCTCTGACCAACTGCATTAGGAAGGCATCCTCTATGCACTCCAAAAACCTCCTAGACTGCTTCTTCTGTGCTGTGCTGTACTCCCAGCATATGTCAGGGAAGTTGAAGTCCCCCATGAGGACAAGGGCTGACGACCGTGCAGCTCATGCCAGCTGCTTGTAGAATACCTCATCTGTCTCTTCATCCTGGTTTGGCGGTCTATAACAGACGCCCACCAGGATGTCTGCCTTGTCAGCCCTTCCTCTGATCTTTACCCATAGGGATTCAATGTTATCATCCCCAGTCACAATCTCAGTAGCAGAAAAGGATTCCCTAACGTAGAGAGCCACACCACCACCCCTCCTTCCTTGCCTGTCCCTCCTGAAGAGTTTGTAGCCATCCATTGCATCAGATCCATTGGATCTGACAAGACACGTCCCAGAGTCCTGAAGCAACAGGATGATGGGCTGCTGCAGCTGCAAAGCCACTCTCCATGATATTTGAAAAGTCATGGCAGTCAGGTGATGTCCCTGGTGACCGGAGAAAGAGAAACATCTGTATCTCCTCTTGCTCATCAGCTAGTCCAGCTGCAAGTGCACCGGTGAACTGCAAATGCACAAAGTGCTCCCACCAGCAGCTGGCCCCAGACGTTCTGTGTTTCCCACTGCTGGGTGCCCCGGACCTCTGCCGGTCGCTTGCAGCCATGTCTCGGACCATCGTGCCTTCTGGGACACAGGGCCCGGCTCCGCGATAAAGGGTGGTTTATTAGCAGCAGGGGTTTCCTGCAGACCCGCCCTCAGCATTGCCGGGGAAACATAGCGCACAAGGACTGAGGCCAGGAAACTGTGGGGCTGTTCTGGGAGGTTCACAGACTTTACTTGGGTGGTTTTTTTTAAAGAGCAGGCTGAAGTTCTGCTCCTGCAAACTGCTCCCCAGTACTCATACTCGTGCCCTGGGACAAAAATTCAAATCCTTTGGCAGGCACAATCTCTGTGTGTACTTTCTGGTTTGAACGACCTGAAAACATACATTCAGCAATAAATGCAGCATGATGCTCCTTACCTTGCACTCATCTTTTTCTCACAGCTCAGTATTGTAGAATATTGGAGTATATTCTTTCCAAAACCATGCGCTGAAAATAAAATGCTAGCAGTATCACCTCATTTTCTGTCACTTCTGATGCATCATCCCAGCGTTCTTTACAAAATCTACCATGATGCATGGCTGCAGAGGATAAACCGGGACCGTTTAAAACTTTCTTTGGCCTGGAGCACACAACAAACCCCTCAAGTCACTTGCTGTATTCTTGGCATGGGGCAGCAAAACAAAGAAAGCCAGGCTACCCACAGGTGGGTAGGGAGAAAAGGTCTGGATCCTACAGAGTTTGGGGAGTAGGGGGAGGGATGGGAATCCAAATTCCCCAAATGCAACAGTGATGTTTTCCAAATACCTTCCTGACCAGACCGAAACAAGATGTTTGAACCTAAATGGCAATACAAAGAGCTCATTTCGGTACAGGGACTGTTGTAAAAGAAAAAAACACTCCTCCTGCCAAGACTGCAGTAACTAAAAACACGGGGGGCTCAAGGGGGCTCTGGGAGATAGGGTGCCTGGTGCTTGTGCCCGGGGAGTTCTGTCTCCATCTCCCTCCCCTCCCCAGCTCTCGGGACACTCCCGAGGCTGCCCCGGCTGGGCCCGGCTCCAGCTGACCCCATGGCACTGGGCGCTCTGGAGCTCCCCAGCAGCACCATGGGCTGGGGAGCGCCCACCTCACTCGGGCTGCAGCTGGAGCAGAGACCGCACCTGCGGGCATCAACACGGCTGCCTGGAAGGTCAGTGTGGGTTCAGAACAATTCCCAGCATGCCCTGGGAGCAACATGGCCTACAAGGAGCCCATGCCCCAGCACTACAGCTCCCAGCATGCCCTGGGAGCAACATGGCCGACCAGCAGCCACATGCCCTGCACTACAGCTCCCAGCATGCTCTGGGAGCAACATGGCCAATCAGCAGCCGCATGTCCTGCACTACAGCTCCCAGCATGCTCCGGGAGCAACATGGCCGACCAGCAGCCACATGCCCTGCACTACAGCTCCCAGCATGCCCCAGAAAAAAATGGCCGACAGCAGCCAGATGCCCTGCACTACAGCTCCCAGCATGCTCTGGGAGCAACATGGCCGATCAGCAGCCACATGCCCTGCACTACAGCTCCCAGCATGCCCTGGGAACAACATGGCCTACAAGGAGCCCATGCCCTGCACTACAGCTCCCAGCATGCTCTGGGAGCAACATGGCAACCATTCTTTTACTGCATTCCCAGGAGTTAAAAGTGTATGGTGGGTCCTCACTAATGGTGGAAGAATATGTATTTGTACTCTTTCATCAGGGTATCCTCGAGTTCCTGGTTCCTCGTGCTGTAGATGAGGAGGTGCTCATGATGATGACTGATGATGGGACTGATGATGAGGGTGCTGGAGGCACCACCGAGTACAGAAATGACACCACCAGGTTCAGAGAAGGGGAGGAGATGGAGGGGGGCTTCAGATGGGCAAACATGGCAGTGGTGACAAAAAGGGAGACCACAGCCAGGTGAGGGAGGCATGTGGAAAAGGCTTTGTGCCATCCCTGCTCAGAGGGGATCCTCAGCACAGCCCTGAAGATCTGCACATAGGACACCACAATGAACACAAAACAGCCAAATGAGAAACAGAGACTAATCACAATAAGCCCAGCTTTTCTGAGGTAGGAGTCTGAGCAGGAGAGCTTGAGGATCTGGGGGACTTCACAGAAGAACTGGTCCAGGACATTGTCCTTGCAGAGTGGCAGTGAAAATGTATTGGCCGCGTACAGGACAGCAATGAGAATCCCACTGCCCCAGGCAGCTGCTACCATGTGGACACAAGCTCTGCTGCCCAGGAGGGTCCCATAGTGCAGGGGTCTGCAGATGGCAGTATAGCGGTCGTAGGCCATGACCGTGAGAAGGGCATACTCTGTTCTAAGGAATGAGCAAACCAGAAGGACCTGCAAGACACATCCCCAGTAGGAGATGTCCCTGGAGTCCCAGGAGGAATTGACCATGGCTTTGGGGACAGAGGAGGAGACGGAGATAAGGTAAAGAAGAGAGAGGTTGAGGAGGAAGAAGTACATGGGTGTGTGGAGGCGGTGGTCGCAGGCTATGGCAGTGATGATGAGGCCGTTGCCCAGGAGGGCAGCCAGGTAGATGCCCAGGAAGAGCCAGAAGTGCAAGAGCTGCAGCTCCCGTGTGTCTGCGAATGCCAGGAGGAGGAACTCAGTGATGGAGCTGCTGTTGGACATTTGCTCTTTCTTGGTATGAGACCACTGCTTTAAAAAGGAAAACATAGGGAAAAATCCAGACAAAATTCTCTGAGGAAAGCCCCTCCAATTTTCATAGTATAACCCCCACCCCTCCCCACTGAAATTCTTTTTCTCTCTCTGATTCGTACTGCCTGAGTTTGCTGTGAGGAGCAGGAGCTCTGCCTGTGCGCTGCTGAGGAGTCAGCTTTGCCCTGCTGTAGTGGGTGCGTGGGAGCTGGTTTTGTGACAGTTCCAGTGTTCACAAGGGATGTCAGATGTAATCCAGCTTAAATGGAAAAGTACAGTGATTCCACTCATGGCTCTGAAGAGAGTGCGGAAGACAGTCTTGGCATGTGTTTATAATAATTGTTTTCTGTATTGGGTATTTTTCAATATCACATCTGGTGAGTGTTTGTTTCAGGGGTAGAAATCCTTGGGTTTATGACTGCAAGTGTGAAGAATCTTGAGATGGGACAGGCAAATGGCTCAACTCTCTGTGTCTTAGTGCAGCATCTGGAGAGCAGCAGTGTCCATTTGTAATTCTCCCATCTGCCCTGTGCTTTCACTTCTTTTGCCTACAATATGACTTCATGCACATAATACTCTTATTAAAAAAAAAAAAAACAAACCAAACAACAAAACACAGCTGGACTCTGATGAGAGCAAGGGAGCAATGTTTCAAAGAGTGGACCTGTGAATTCTTCTCCTTCCCAGCTCAGAGGTGGAGTTGTGACAGAGCAGGACACAACCCCTCTCCTTTCTTTCCAGGTACCCTCTGCCTCGATGTGCTTCTTGGAAAACGCTTTGGGGAATATCCTGTGGGTGGTTTGGATGTCTGAACAACCCTGACCCACCCCTCTGGACAGCAGAAGGGCCCTGCTCGGCCAGAAGTTGTTCCTCCCACCCACAGCTTCTTTCCCCAGCGCCGTGGGGAGCTCACAAAGGGAGGCTGAGTGCTGAGCCTGGCAGAGGCAGAGTCCCTGCCCCAGTACACAGCCCCTGGGGCGCAGGGACCCTGCTCTGAAGGACAGCCCTGGGCACCCCTGGCTGCACACACACATTCACACCCTGCAGCTGTCCCTGGGAGAAGGCATCCATCATTCTCTGTCCCTCTGGCAGTGCAGCAGAGAATCCCTGCTGTGGAGCATCTCCTCCTCCTCCTCTCCAGCAGAGAAAGTCTGAGAGTAGTACTTACAGATCCTGCAGGCTGGGGGAGGTGCCAGCTTTAAAATACCCCTCAAGAAACTGAAGCTTCAGTGACCTGCAGCCAGACACTTAATATGTCAAGGGCTGTGAAGTTTTCTCCTCCAGTGGCCTCCCACTCCAGGCTGCCTTTATCCTTTCTCTGCCTCGCTCCTCCTGCCTCAGCTCATGCAGGCAGTGCCCTCAGCCCTGCTGCGCTTGGCAGAGGAGCTGCTCCTGGGCAGAGCTGTCTCTCTGCGGTTCTGCCGGTTTGCTGTGAGTTCCCTTTGTCCCAGGAGCCCGGCCCAGCTCAGCAGCAGAGGACAAGCCCAAGGTGCCACTTCCTCTGCCCTCCTGGTCTCCCTGGAGTTGCCCCTGGGGCTCCAAGGTCTGACAGCACCTGGGAGGCAGCCCTGTCTCTCCTGGGGAGTGTAGGCTGATGCAGAGTGAAGTAATCACTGTCCCTCTCTAAATAATGTCAATGCTGATTTTGGAAGTGAGATTTGTCCTTCCGTGGTGTTGTCATCCAGGAGAGATGTCAATGCTCACCTGCCTTTACCCCGATCCCTGTCCCATTGCCAGGCAGGACACCACGGCAGGGACAGGCAGGGGTCATTTCTACCCACGCAGGGCAGGGATTTGAGTCTGTACAGGTGTCTCCTCTCTGGTGAGAAGCCCAGAGCCTGGAGTGGGGTTCACCTCTGCCCCATACACCCCACAGACCCACAGGAGGCAGGAATCCTCTTGCCTCAGCTCAGTGTGCACAAAATAGGGGCTACAGGCCAGCCACTTCCCTGAGCTCCCACCATCATCCATGGGGATGGATGGTGGCAGTGAGCAGCTCACACACAAACACCTGCTAGGCACTGGAGGTGCCAGGGATGGTCCAAGACTTGTGTACATGTCTGTAAGCTGTGATGGAGCACACATGGGACAACTGCACCTGCCTAAGTGTCAGCTGTGGGGCTGTGAGGACAGGGTCACTTTGTCACCTCAGATTTCATTCAGTGTTTAGGGCACCTGAACATCTGGTAGACACATTTCCAAGGCAGCTGCTGGACTTCCAGATGACCAAAAGGATGAGTGCACCAGAAGGGGAGTCAGATCTCTCTCTAGGTCCCATCCTCTATACTCAGTAGAGCTCAGCTCACTGCAAAACTGCATGTGCACATCCCTCTGTCGCAGGCACTGACATTATTTCAAGGTTTTCCCTCAATGGCATAAGAAAGGTCACTAGCGCCCTGTCTGGTCCCTGGGGTGCCCAGCACAACTGCTTGTGGCTGGAAATACAGCATGGGACCTCCAGGAGAGCCATGTCCCCCTGGAGTAGGGGCTGGGCAGAAACCCCAGAGCCTCCCAAAGGGGCCTGGTATGTGCAGCATCTGAACACCGGCACCACGGCAAGCATGCAAGATCCATCCCATCTACACCCAGGGGTACTGCAGGATTGGGAGGAACATCACACCAGGGTCACCACTCATGTCCCTGTGCTCTCAAGCCCTGACAGTTCTCCTCTCATTTATCCTCTACCCACGTCCCTGATGACATAAAGAAAAACCACGCCACTGATGTCCACAGCGTGGCCGGATCACAGGCCCTGCCACCCAGGGACATTCTTAGTGGTCCCTTGTGTTCCTGGAGATTGGCACAAGGCACTGCAGAGTCACCTCTGCTAGAACACTCTTCTCTTGCAAGGTCCCAAGCGAGGCTAAACTACGACACATGGGAAGTAAGACAGAAGAGCAAGAGAACTCAGGTTTGAGATCTCTGAGAAGCAGACATTGGCCTGCTCAGGGTTGTTGTTGTAGGAGATCCCATGGAGAGGAAGCTCTGAAAGATAAAAATCTATGACAGCTGAGAGTCCTTTAAGGACATCTTCCTCCAAGCACAGGAAAGGTCTGTCCTGATACTCAGGAAAACAAGCCTTCATCTCAGGAAACTGGCTGGGCTAACCAGGAGCCTCACGGCTCAGCTCCAGTGCCAAAAGGCAGCACGCAGGAGCTGGAAGCAGGGACAGCCTGCAAAGGTGGAGTTTAGAAAAGCTGTCTGGAGAAATAGGGATTATCTTAGGGGAGTTAAAGCTCCCCAAAAGTTCAAGTTTGCAAGGAATGTCAAAGGGCAACAAGATGAGCTACTACTGCTTCCTTAACACTTAAAAAAACCCCAAATAAATGTGAAAAAGGCCACAGTTGAATTTAGAATAGAATAGAATGGAACAGAACTGAACTGAACTGAATGGAACTGAATTTTGCAATTGGAAGGGACCTACAGCAATCATCTGTTACAACTACCTGACCACTTCAGGGCTGACCAAAAGTTAAAACATGCTGTTAGGGCATTGCCCAAATGCCTTTTAAACACTGACATGGGGCATCAACTGCCTCTCTAGGAAGCCTGTTCCAGTGTTTGACCACCCTCTCAGTAAAGAAATTCTTCCTCATCTCCAGTCTAAAACTCCCCTGGTGCAGCTTTGAGCCGTTCCCGCACACTCTGTCACTGGATACCAGGCAGAAGAGCTCAGCACCTCCCTCTCCACGTTCCCTCCTCAGGAAGCTGTAAAGAGCATTGAGGTCGCTCCTCAGCCTCCTTCTCTCCAAACTAGACAAACCTAGTTTGTCCTCAGCTGCTCCTCATAGGACATGCCTTCCAGCCATGTTGCCCTCCTCTGCATGCATTCAAGTACCTTAAAATGCTTCTTAAACTGTGGGTCCCACACCTACACAGTGCTCAAGGTGAGGCCGTATCAATACTAAATACAGCAGGATAATCACTTCTTCTGACCGACTGGTTATACTGTGTTCAAATTTAGGAACAGTAGATGAGCTAGGTCTGAAGTACCCTGTGTCTTTTTTTCCTCTGTCTTCACCAGCAAGGTCTCTGTCACGGATACACTGGACCCCTAGCTGTACTCTAGTTTGGGTTGACTGAGGAGCCTAAGTCAGTCAACTAAGGATAACTCATGGCCTGCAGTGAACCTGCGAGCTGTTAGGTCCTGCCTCACGCACAAGGGAGAGAAGGTGCCTCAGAAAAAATATTTGAGAGGTGGTCTTGAAGCCCCAAAAATGCAAGATAATTAAAGTACAGAAGAAGACACCAGAGCTAAAATGATGACGTCTATCTTGTCTGTACTATTGACTAGCAGCCAACTGCTCTATAAATACTACCATCAGGATGGGCCCAGTTTGAGCTCTCCCTGAATGGCAGCAGGACTGCATGCCAGGTGACTCTCCCTTTGAGCAGGGACACCTCTCAAGGTTTGAGATCCCTCACCTGAGACTAAGGGATCTTAGTTTTGGTAAAAAGAGTAAGGGATCTTATCTTGGCATAAATCTCTGCCCAAGGAGGGGAGATGCCTTACTGAGGACGGATCCCTGCTAAGTGACTGATAGCATGCTGAATTAATCCTAATGAAACATTACTAATCCATGTAGCTACTCAATTTTAATTATCATAAACTTTGTACAGATAATTCCACTTTACATAAACCATTGTCCAAGTCTGAAAGTAAGATTGGCCCTTGCAGCACCTAGGTTTCACAAGGAGTTTCTAAAGCAAGAGGCTCCACTCTGAACTTCATGACTTGGCAAAAGAGACTTCCTTATCCTTTTCCTTATCCTGGTAAACCACTGTGAAACTTTGTTAAATTCCATCAAGTATGTCAAACTCTGTCTAATTATTATTTTGCCTCAATAAAACGTATTACAGCTTCTCTCTTTTGAGTGAGGCGCATTCCACTCATGCGAGAAAACAAGTCCATGGAAAAGGACAGGATACACCCAAGGGTGCTGGGGAAGCTGGACAGTGTCCTTGCTTGTCTGTCCTTGAAATTTCAGGGCCATCTGGGAAGGCTATTGACTGCTGAAAGGCAGATGTTGCACCCATCTTCAAGAAGGGTCAGGAGGAGGAATTGGAGAACTACAGCCCAGTCAGCCTCACCTCATTCCCTGGTAAGATGGTGGAGTAAATCCTCCTGGAAGAAGGTTCCAGGCCTGAAATGGACAAGATTGGGAAGAGTCAGCAAGGGCAAATAAAAATCACCCTTGACCAGCCCAGTTGCATTCTCCATGAAGAAGAATGTCACTTAGTGGGCCCTTGCTTTACTAAGGCCTTTAACACAGGCCCCCTGGTCTCTCTGTATCCAAACCGCTGAGCTCTGGAGTGGGTGAATGGATCATAGGTAGGTGGAAACTTGACTGAGCCATGCAGTCACAGTGCAACCAGTTACTAGTGGCCTCCATCAGCGACCAACACCTAGGGCAACACTGGTTGATATCTTTATTAATGGCCCAAACAAGGGAACAGCGTAAATACCTGGTCTGTTTGTGGATGATGCCAGATGGAGAGGGAACCCCTGAGAAATCTCATGTCCGCCTAGCTGACCTAGGTGATGCTCAGATGTCTTGTACACCCTGAGTTCCTCAAAAAGTCAACAGGACTGAAGAGAAGGAAGGAAGGAGTAAGAGGTAGAAGTAGAAATATTAATTGTGTCAATATAGATGTAGTAGTTTCTCTGAACAAAATAACTGTCTTTATACACAAGTCTATAAATATATATGCATATGTGTCATGGTTTTGCTAGTGTGGGGGGGCCTAAGGTGGTAGCTGCTGTAGGAAACAGGTAGAAGTTGCTCCCCTTTGTTCAGTGGACTCGGCCGGGCCTAGGGCGGACCTGCTGCTGGCCAAGGCCGAGCCGATTGGTAGCAGAACGTCCCATGATAACGCCTCTGTGATAACATATTTAAGAAGGGGAAAACAGAAAAAAAAGAGAGGAGAGAAGATGTGAAGAAGCTGAGCGGGGGCAGAGGCGCAGAGCGGGAGGCGCAGGCCTCATGGGCCTTGCAGGCCTCACCCTTTGGCCTCTTGCCAGGCGCCGACTGGGTCCGACTCAGAAGTCGACTAAGAAGTGGAGAGGAGATGAGAAGTGAATAAGATGTAAAAAAGATCCCGAGAGACATCTGCCAGCCTGTTGTGAGGAACGGCTGCAGACATCAAGGTCAGTTCAGAAGTGAGGGGGGGGAGTAATGCGGCTCCTGGCCAAGATTCCCCTGCAGCCTGTGGGGACGACCGTGGTGGAGCAGGTTGTCCCCCTGCAGCCCATGGAGATCCACGGAGGAGCAGAGATACACTTGGAGCCCGTGAAGGACCTTCAGGTGCTGGCCTGTCCCTCAGCACTGCCTCATGACAGCTTGCAGCCAGCTCCATGGAGAGGGATGCAAGATTTGCTTCTTGCTTCCTCCACTCATTATGACATCACAAAATGTCTCGGAACAGCCTTGCTATGACATCATCCTGGTCTCTCAGCATCCTAAGATCCATCCCATCTGGTGCAACGGACTCTTAAGGACTGACCTTACCTAAGTAACCTCTGACTCCATCTCCATGCACTGCTGTGTTTTGGCTGGGCTCTGCCTTTTAGGCACACGCAACTGAGAGACCTTGCTGGAGAAGACAAAGGCCGAGAGTACCTCAAACCGATCTAGTCCTCTACCTGTTGTAGCACAGAATAGCATTTGGAGAGACATTTCTTTCTCTTCGTGTCAAATCTCAGCCTCCTAAGCTGTACTTTCTTCTTTTATTCTTATCTCATGTTGTTTTTCACTGTGAAGAAAAGGTCCACCATCTCTGAAACCACCCTTCAAGCACTCTCAGGCTACTCCTACACTGCTCTGAGCCTGTCTGCCACCGGGCCAAAGATGCCCAGGTCTGTCCTTCTTTATACATAGATCATAAGCTTGAAGCTCTGAACCCCATCCTGGGAGACCTCCTCTGGGCACTCTCCAAAATCAAGAGGTAAGTGCTTCATGGTCCAGACCATGGCCTTTGAGGGTGCTAAAACTTGATGCTATGAGCTTCAGGGGTAATGTGGAGCTGTCTGAGGCAGTGCCTCCCAGGCTCTGCTTGCAGTCAATAGAGTGGAGGAGAAGTTCACCTGACTTGGTTTACATGTCACATAAACCACAGGAGGATTTGTGCCCCATGTATATCTGCTCTCTCATTTGCTGAATAGGTATCAGACAAGAGATCCTAGGATAATAAAAACATTGAGATTTGGAGCAGACCTTGGGACATCTGTAGAACCTCAAAGCAGTGTCAGGTATATGGTCACACCTGGTTGCTCAGGGCTTGGTCCCTCTGGGTCTTGAAAATCTCCAAGGACGGAGGACTTCACAATGTCTCGTGGTGACCAAAGCTTGTTCCAGTGTCTGGCTAGCCTCATGATAAAAAAGATGAGCTCTCCTCCATGCTGTGAGGTTCCCCTCAGCCATCCCTTCTGCAGGCTGAACAAGCCCAGCTTCATCAGCTTTTCCTCACAGGGAAAGTGATCCAGCCCCCTGATCATCTTCAGGGCCCTTCACTAAACCTGCTCCAGCTTGCCAACACCTTTCCAGTGCTGGGGTTCCCAAAACTGGACACAGTGTTCTGGATGTGGCCTAACAACCTCCACATAGAGGGGGAGTGCTTTCCCCCCATCTCCTGGCCATGCTCCTGGTCGTACAGCCCAGGGCACTGCTCTCCTGTCTTGCTACCAGGGCACACGGCTGCCTCCTGTCCAGCTCCCTGCTCACCAAGTCCTTTCCCTCAGAGCTGCTTCCCAGCCTGTGCCGGGGCCAGGGTGAGTGCCCTGCAGGGGCAGGAACGGGCACTTGTCCTTGTGGGATCTGCCCAGGTTCCTCTCAATACACCCTCTCCTCCTCCTTGAGCCCTGTCGCTAAGGAGAGGCCTGGGAGGCCTTATCGGCAGAGCCTGAGGCAAAGAAGGCATCGAGTGCCTCAGCCCCATCTCTGTCTGCAGTTATGCCCCCTCCACCCCATCACTCAGCAGCCTGTTCCTTGCTCAGCCCTGCTCTAGGGTCTGCCAAGGTCTGGGTGAGAAGAGCGGCTGGGCAGGGCTGGCTCTTCCCCCAGCACAGGTGCTGAGACCAGCAGGAGGATGGAGATGGCCACAGAGGAAAAACACCCACAAACTGGTGTGAGTGGCCAGTGCTAGAAATATCTGACAAAGGAGGCTGGGTGGTGACGGGTGCCCTGGGGCACCTTCTGGGACTGTCCATGCCACCAAGGGAACGTATCAGCCTCCTCTTTCCTGCATTTGCATGTCTCAGCTCCCTTCCAGGAGACTGGGCTCTGCACCACACACCCACTGCAGTGTGTCCTCGCTCTGCATGGTCAAACATCTACGTGAACATTGGCGTTGGCCTCTCCCAGGCACTTTCCAGCCCAGTCTAGCCCCTCTCCAGCTCTTCCCACCTCCCCTGCCTGCTCCCCAGCCCAGCCCCACAGAGCAGCCCAGTCTGGGCTGGCCCCATGGCAGTGCTTGCTGCAAGGTGCTGCAGAGCTCTGGCCATAAACCCCCCAGCCCCAGCTCCTCTGAAGTGCACAGGAGTTGCTGCGGGGCAGGGAGGGGTCTCAGGCGCAGGGATGGAGGTTCACCATGGGATGAGGAAATGGATGCCAGTGAAACTCCAGTACCCTTGGTCTCGGGACCAGGAGATGCCCACCACAGACTGACTGTCCCTCTTCAGTGTTGACTCCTCTCCCCAGGCCAGCACAAGAGTCCTGGGCAGGTGACAGAGACATGTCCTGCCGTTGTGCCTGCAGAAGGAGGTTTCTCCTTTTCATTGATTCTTCCCTGCAGGCACAGAAATGCTCCCTTGCTCTTCTCCAGAGTCATCCCTGCTCCCCAAGAGCCTTTCCCAGCTGAGCGTGTCTGTGCTGGCCTGGTCAGCTGTGCCTGGCTCCCTCCTCATGCTCTGTGCAGGACCCTGATTCTGCAGTGCTGCTCTGCAGAGCAAGAGGACTATGATGCCCTGGGGCCACAGAGTTACTGTCCCCTAACCGTGCTGGTGAGGGTGGGAAGTAGATCCAGACAGAGAGAGTTCAGTGCTGCTGAGGCCCTTTCCATCTTCCCTTGATGGACCAAGAGCCAAAGACAAGGCTTAGCAGGACTATGGAGTGTCTCCAATGGCACTAAGGGCAAGGGAGGGATTCACTAGATCCAGCCCACGGGGTTTCCAAAAGGGTGCCCTGAACCACTCTCCAGTCTTGTGTCCCTTTGCCTTCTGGCTCCTCACAGCCTCTCCTGGCATTGCAGGGCCCTCATCAGCCCATGGTGTCCTCAGGTTCACCTCATCCTCCAGGAGACTCTGCCTTGGTTGGCTGTTTATTTTATGGGGTGCCACTCACTGCCCACCCAGACTCACATACTGTCCCTGGAGATCCCCTGAGCTCTCCTGACAGCTCCCAGTTCCTCTCCAGGATGGCATCTGCCATCAGCCCCACTGCAGGTGGGACAGTGCCAGGCAGATAAATCAAAGACCAGTTGCTGTCTGCTTGAACATGTGCAGCTAAGAAGGGAGGTCTCTCTCCAGCCCTGGGTCCCTAACATGTCCAATTGTGGCTCCGAGCTTGTCTCCCTGAAACCATCACGAACCCCAGAAGAGGAAAATTGTTTTTGAGGGAGCTGCTCCTTGGATCTATTCCTGACACTGGCTTTGGAAGAGGCATCCAGTCTTCTGGCCTTGCCCTGAAGAACCCCTTTGGTTACGGTGGTCCTTGCATGGTCCTTCTCGTGCACCTAACCAAGAAGGGGAAGAGTGTGCTTGGACAAAGACTTGCCAGGCTCGTCCGGAGGGCTTTAAACTAGTGTTGCTGGGGGAGGGGGAGCACAGTTCAGCCCACTGTGGTCAGCATGGCACCAGTGCCAGCACCGAGGGTCCAGAAGCTGAGGAGGGATCACAGATAAGTGCAAATAAACCTAAACTGCGGTGCAATAGCACCCCTGTCGCTCCAGCCAGCAAGTCAGCTTTGTCGGGGGCCCAGCTGAAGTGTCTCTATACCAATGCACGCAGCATGGGGAATAAACAGGAAGAGCTGGAGATGCTTGCACACGAGCAGGGCTACGACCTCATTGGCATCACGGAGACCTGGTGGGATGACACATACGACTGGAGGGTCAACAAGGAAGGGTATAGGCTTTTTAGAAAAGACAGGAAGGGGAGACGAGGACGGGGTGTCGCTCTCTACGTCAGCAACCGGCTGGAGTGTGTGGAGCTCCGCCTGGGGATGGAGGAGGAGCTGACAGAGAGCTTATGGGTCAAGATTAGAGGATGGGGACGGACAGGGGACATCACGGTAGGGGTCTGTTACAGGCCGCCTCGCCAGGAGGATAGAGCAGACAAAGTGCTCTATAGGCAGATAGGAGCAGCCTCATGGTCACAGGCCCTGGTCCTCATGGGGGACTTCAACCACCCTGACATCTGTTGGAGAGACAACACGGCAGGGCACAGGCAGTCCAGGAGGTTCCTGGAATGCGTGGATGACAACTTCCTCCTGCAGGCAATAGAGGAGCCGACAAGGAGGGGTGCCGTGCTCGACCTTGTGCTCACCAACAGGGAGGGACAGGTGGGGGATGTGAAACTAAAGGACAGCCTTGGCTGCAGCGACCATGACATGGTGGAGTTCAAGATCCACGGGGCAGCAAGGAAAATACACGGCAAGCTCTCTGCCCTAGACTTCAGGAAGGCGGACTTCAGCCTCTTCAGGGACCTGATGGGCCAAGTGCCATGGGAGGCAGCCCTGGAGGGAAGAGGGGCCCAGGAAAGTTGGTCCATATTCAAGCAGCACCTCCTCCAAGCTCAGCAGAGGTGCATCCCTATGAAAAACAAGTCGGGCAAAAATGCCAGGAGGCCGGCATGGATGAGCAAGGAGCTCCTGGACCAACTGAAAGTGAAAACGGAAGCCTATAGAGGGTGGAAGTGGGGACAGGTAGCCTGGGAGGACTACAAAGAGGCTGCTCGAGTGGCCAGGGATAAGGTAAGGAAGGCCAAAGCCCTGGCAGAACTGAATCTGGCCAGGGATATAAAATGTAACAGGAAGAGCTTTTATAAGTACGTAGGGGACAAAAGAAAGTCCAGAGTAAATGTAGGCCCCCTCCAGAAGGGAACTGGTGTCCTGGTTACCCAGGACATGGAGAAGGCTGAGGTTCTCAATGACTTTTTTGCTTCAGTCTTCACTGACAAGAGTTCCTGTCCCACCGCCCAAGCTGTAGAAGGTGCAAGCAGGGACTGTGAGAATGAAGAACTGCCCATTGTACTCAAAGAGCAGGTTCGGGATCCTCTAAGGAACCTGAAGGTGCACAAGTCAATGGGTCCTGATGAGATCCATCCTCGGGCCCTGAGGAAACTGGCGGATGAAGTTGCCAAGCCACTGGCCATCATATTTGAGAAGTCGTGGTGGTCTGGTGAGGTCCCCGATGACTGGAAGAGAGGGAACATAACCCCAATTTTTAAAAAGGGGAATAAGGAAGACCCGGGTAGCTACAGGCCGGTCAGCCTCACCTCTGTGCCTGGTAAGGTCATGGAGCAGATTCTCCTGGAAACCATGCTAAGGCACATGGAGAGCAAGGAGGTGGTTGGTGACAGCCAACATGGCTTCACCAAGGGCAGATCATGCCTGACCAATTTGCTGGCCTTCTATGACAGGGTGACAGCATTGGTGGACAAGGGACGAGCAACTGACATCATCTACCTGGACTTGTGCAATGCTTTTGACACTGTCCCGCATGACATCCTTCTCTCTAAACTAGAGAGACATGGGTTTGATGGACAGACCACTCGGTGGATAAGGAGTTGGCTGGATGGCCGCACTCAGAGAGTGATGGTCAACGGCTCAATGTTCATGTGGAGACCGGTCACGAGTGGCGTCCCTCAGGGGTCCGTGCTGGGCCCGGCCTTGTTCCACATCTTTGTCGGCGAGATGGACACTGGGATAGAGTGCACCCTCAGCAAGTTCGCCGACGACACCAAGTTGTGTGGTGCCGTTGACACGCTGGAAGGGAGGGAAGCCATCCAGAGGGACCTTGACAGGCTGGAGAGGTGGGCCCGTGCCAACATCATGAAGTTCAACCAGGCTAAGTGCAAGGTCCTGCACCTGGGTCATGGCAATCCCAGGCACAAATCCAGGCTGGGCGGGGAATGGATTGAGAGCAGCCCTGAGGAGAAGGACTTGGGAGTGCTGGTGGATGAGAAGCTTAACATGAGCAGGCAATGCACCCTTGCGGCCCAGAAGGCCAACCGCATCCTGGGCTGCATCAAGAGAAGTGTGACCAGCAGGTTGAGGGAGGTGATTCTCCCCCTCTACTCTGCCCTGGTGAGACCCCACCTGGAGTACTGTGTCCAGTTCTGGAGCCCCTAGCACAAGAAGGACATGGACCTGTTGGAGAAGGTCCAGAGGAGGGCCACGAAGATGATAAAAGGGCTGGAGCACCTCTCTTATGAGGACAGGCTGAGAGAGTTGGGGCTGTTCAGCCTGCAGAAGAGGAGGCTCCGGGGAGACCTGATAGTGGTCTTCCAGTACCTCAAGGGGGCCTACAAGAAAGATGGGGAGAGGCTGTTTAGTAGGGCCTGTTGTGATAGGACAAGGAGTAATGGTTTTAAAATAGAGGGGGGTAGATTTAGATTAGAAATTAGGAAAAAAATTTTTACGATGCGAGTTATAGAACACTGGAACAGGTTGCCCAGAAAGGTGGTGGAGGCCCCATCTCTGGAAACGTTCAAGGCCAGGCTGGATGAGGCTCTGAGCAACCTGACCTAGTCAGGGATGTCCCTGCTCCTTGCAGGAGGGTTAGACTAGATGACCTTTGAAGGTCCCTTCCAACCCTAACCATTCTATGATTCTATGATTCTATGACACAAGTCTCTCAGGGTGTGGAGCAGGAAAAAGCAAGGAGGGACATTTAATAGCTAGATAATGATCAAGCACTTCAAATTATTGGCTCTTTTCACCTAAAATTAGATCTCCTTGAGGTACACATCGGACTTTCCCATCCTCCTGCATTATCCACCAAGTACACCCAGGTCCTTGAGCAAAAGCAATCCCATGCATGGGTTTGCCTCTGCCCAAGGGAGAAATGACCCAGACTGTCTTCCCCAGTATATTCCTTACGTGCACCACAGGGACTTTATCCCCTTCCACAGTATGTAGAAGTTCAGATTGGGCAGGGCCAGCTCGATTGGTGGACCACCGAGTGTTGACTAGCCAAGTGGCTTTTGCTAAATGTTTATCCCAATTTTTGAAGGTTCCACCACCCATTGCTTTCAGAGTTGTTTTCAGCAGCCCATTATACCTTTCAATTTTTCCAGAGGCTGGTGCATGATAGGGGATGTGGTATACCCACTCGATGCAGTGCTCTATGGCCCAGGTGCCTAGGAGGTTGTTTCGGAAGTGGGTACCGTTGTCTGATTCAATTCTTTCTGGAGTGCCATGTTGCCATAAGACTTGTTTCTCAAGGCCCAGGATGGTGTTTCGGGCAGTGGAATGGGGTACAGCATATGTTTCCAGCCATCCAGTGGTTGCTTCCACCATTGTAAGTACATAGCGCTTGCCTTGGTGAGTTTGTGGGAGTGTGATGTAATCAATTTGCCAGGCCTCTCCATATTTATACTTCAGCCATCGACCTCCATACCACAGAGGCTTTAACCGCTTGGCCTATTTGATTGCAGCACATATTTCACATTTAAGGATAACCTGTGCAATAGTGTCCATGGTTAAATCCACCCCTTGATCACGAGCCCATTTGTATGTTGCGTCTCTTCCCTGATGGCCTGAGGTGTCATGGGCCCACTGAGCTAAAAATAGTTCACCCTCATGCTGCCAGTCCAGATCCACCTGAGCCACTTCAATTTTAGCACCTTGATCCACTTGCTGGTTGTTTTGGTGTTCTTCAGTGGCCCGACTTTTGGGTACGTGGGCATCTACGTGACGTACTTTTACAACGAGGTGCTCTAACCAGGCAGCAGTATCTTGCCACAAAGTGGCAGCCCAGATAGGTTTGCCCCTACGCTGCCAGTTGCTCTGCTTCCTTTGCTTTTACCACCCCCACAGAGTGTTTGCCACCATCCATGAGTCGGTGTAGAGATAGAGCACTGGCCATTTTTCCCGTTCAGCAATGTTTAAAGCCAGCTGGATGGCCTTCACCTCCACAAACTGACTCAACTCACCTTGGCCTTCAGCAGCTTCTGCAACTCGTCGTGTAGGACTCCACACAGCAGCTTTCCACTTCCCATGTTTTCCTACAATACGACAGGACCCATCAGTAAACAGGGCACACTGCTGCTCATTTTCTGGGAGGTTGTTATATGGTGGGGCCTCTTCAGCACGCGTTACCTCTTCCTCTGGTGGCTTTCCAAAATCTTTGCCTTCTGGCCAGTCTGTAATTACTTCTAATATGCCTGGGTGATTGGGGTGAGCAGTGCAACCCACTTGCTCCATGTAGCATCCATTGCATGATGCGCAGAGGGGACCCTTCCTTTGAACATCCAGCCCAGCACTGGCAGTCGGGGTGCCAGGAGGAGCTGTGCTTCAGTACCAATCACTTCTGAAGCAGCTCGAACTCCTTCGTATGCTGACAGAATTTATTTTTCGGTTGGAGTACAGCAGGCCTCAGATCCTTTATATACCCGGCTCCAAAACCCAAGGGGTCGACCACGGGTTTCCCCTGGCGCTTTCTGCCAGAGACTCCAGGTAGGGCCATTCTCCCCAGCTGCGGTGTAGAGCACATTTCTTACCTCTTGCCCTGTCCGGACTGGCCCGAGAGCCACCGCGGGGAGGAAGGTAGTAGAGATAATTTTAAGCTTGGGAAGAGGGAGGGGTGGATGGAGGTTATCTTGTTCTCTGTCTCATTATCCTGCTGTTTGTAGTAATAAATGAATAGTTTTCCCCAAGTCGAGTCTGTTCTGCCCGTGACGGTAACTTTAAGGATTTCTCCCTGTCCTTATCTCAAACCTCGAGCCATTTTTCTTATATTTTCTCTCCCTGTTCTCTCGGAGGGTGGGGGGAGTGAGAGAGAGACTGCGTAGTCTGGTCCTGTTCGGGGCTGAACTACGACACTCATTCAGGCCACGATAGTCCACTGTTAACCTCCACTCTCCACTTGATTTTCTCACTGGCCATATGGGACTGTTAAAAGGTGAGCGGGACTTGCTGATCACTCCCTGGCTCTCCAGCTAATGAATCAGCTTATGGATGGGGATCAGGGAGTCTCGGTTGGTGCAATACTGCCACCGGTGCACAGTTGTGGTAGCAATTGGCACCTGTTGTTCTTCAACCTTCAGCAACCCCACAACAGAAGAATCCTCTGACAGACCAGGCAAAGTGGACAACTGTATAATTTCCTGCATCTCCAAAGCACCTCCACCAAAAGCCCACCTTTTGGGTCCTTGAAATACCCCCTTCTGAGGTAACCTATACCAAGAATGCATGGAGCATCTGGGCCAGTCACTATGGGGTGCTTTTGCCACTCATTCCCTGTCAGGCTCACTTCAGCCTCCAATACAGACAGCTCTTGGGATCGTCCTGTCACTCCAGAAATACAAATGGGTTCTGCCCCGTTATATCTTGATGGCATCAAGGTACATTGTGCACCAGTATCCACTAGAGCTTTGTACTCTTGTGGGTCTGATGTGCCAGGCCATCGGATCCACACAGTCCAATAAACTCTGTTGTCCCTCTTCTCCACCTGGCTGGAGGCAGGGCCTCTCTAATCCTGGCCACAGTATTCATTTTTCGTTTCTTTTAAATATGCACGAGAGATCCCTTCAAGAGGGTCAGAACCAAAGCTATTCCTTCTACTCTGCCTATTGGAGACTAGTGCAACAATTTTCTGGGAAGAATCATAGAATGGTTAGGGTTGGAAGGGACCTTCAAAGGTCATCTAGTCCAACCCCCCTGCAAGGAGCAGGGACATCCCTGACTAGATCAGGTTGCTCAGAGCCTCATCCAGCCTGGCCTTGAAGGTTTCCAGGGATTGGGCTTCTACCACCTTTCTGGGCAACCTGTTCCAATGTTCTATAACTCGCATTGTAAAAAATTTTTTCCTAATTTCCAATCTAAATCCACCCCCCACTATTTTAAAACCATTACTCCTTGTCCTATCACAACAGGCCCTACTGAACAGCCTCTCCCCATCTTTCTTGTAGGCCCCCTTGAGGTACTGGAAGACGGCTATCAGGTCTCCCTGGAGCCTCCTCTTCTCCAGGCTGGACAGCCACAACTCTCTCAGCCTGTCCTCATAGGAGAGGTGCTCCAGACCTTTTTTCATCTTTGTGGCCTCCTGTGGACCTTCTCCGACTGGTCCATGTCCTTCTTATGTTGGGGGCTAAAGAAGTTCAGGGGAACAACAATCAGCTGTTCCTACTTGAGGAAAAGGTCAAGAAGAAATGAAGAGAATGTGTGGCCACTGCTGGGTTTAGTAAGAGGAGGACTAGATAGGTTTGAGGTACTCTCGGCCTTTGTCTTCTCCAGCAAGGTCTCTCAGTTGCGTGTGCCTAAAAGGCAAAGCCCAGTCAAAACACAGCAGTGGATGGAGATGGAGTCAGAGGTTACTTAGGTAAGGTCAGTCCTTAAGAGTCCGTTGCACCAGATGGGATGGATCTTAGGATGCTGAGAGACCAGGATGATGTCATAGCAAGGCTGTTCCGAGACATTTTGTGATGTCATAATGAGTGGAGGAAGCAAGAAGCAAATCTTGCATCCCTCTCCATGGAGCTGGCTGCAAGCTGTCATGAGGCAGTGCTGAGAGACAGGCCAGCACCTGAAGGTGTCTCTTGGAGGCTGGTGGGGAATCCCTTTGAGGAGGTGAAAGGACAGCAGAAGCCCACATGCAGGACAAGCGAACTTTTCCCTAGTCACGATGTTCAGGACAGAGGGCAGAGGTGTTCAGCTGAGCATGTGGAGTAGCACAGGGAGAGCTCAGTTTCCCTTTCTCTTCACCATCAGCTGCATTTTCCACCTGTCCTTTGGGTAGAATGGCACTTGTCCCACATACGTCCTTCCTCTGCCTGACCTCAATCAGGGCAGTTGAATGTGGGTTTGATGGCCAAGCATGGGCTTGTAGTGCTACGCGAGACGCCAGGGCTCTGCAGCACAGCTGCATGCAGCTGGCACAGACAGCAGCGGCCCTGTGCAGGAACCCCAGCCCCATTCAGAGCAGTGGTGTGACGGGCACCAGCCAGGGCATCTCAGACCAATTCAATGCCTTTGGGCCAGTGACTGAATCCCACTGCTGTAGAGACACAAGGTCTGTCCCTTCTCCATCCACTAGACGTATGACAGCACATGAACACAAAACATCTCCCACGGAGGTCTCTGCAAGTGTTCTGTCACTCTCAAACCCTCCTGGTTCTTCTCTTCCCCATCGTTTAAACTTCCCATTGATGATACCATCATGGATTAATCCAACAGGTTTCATAATGTTCCTGTATCACAGGATGTCCACACCCAAAACCACTTTCAAAATCCTCTCTTCCTTGCTATGGTCTGCTTCACCTCCAGGCCACACATGCACCAATGTCCTCAGGCTGAGGAGCACACTTCTGTGGGAGACAAAGAACCCGTTCAAGTCCTCATGGAGAATTTAATGACCAATGACCCTGGGAGTACCTAAAAGGGGAGCAAAACAGCATGTAAAAAATTCTGGAGGTTTCTGGAGTGTCTTGAGACAGTTTGGGAAATGGGTGTCTGTAGACCGGGTGTCAGATGGGCCAACAATGGTGAAACTCATTTGCACCTGTTACTCACAAAGAAGGAAGGTAGGGCTACGGATGTGAAAGCCAGAGTCAGCCTTAATTGTCATGATCAGGGTCTCACCTCCCAAGGAGAATGAGGAAGGAAAATAGAAAAGTGCAGATGCTCGACCTCAGAGGAGGAGGCTTTGGCCTAGTCTTGTGATTTGTAGTGGGGGTGCCCATGTGAGCAGCACAGAAGGGCAGCAGAGCTCAGTAGAGCTGGTCTTCAAGGACAGCGCTTTTCAAGTCCAAGACCCTCTGCACCAAGAGTCAGGAAAACATTAAGAGGTATTCAGGAGAGAAGCTTGAGGAAGCAGGAAATTCCTGGGAAAGCTCCATGGCAAAAAGGAAGCATACAGGAGAGGGATGCAGGGCAACTCCAGGCCGGTCAGCCTCACCTCTGTGCCTCGCAAGGTCATGGAGCAGATTCTCCTGGAAACCATGCTAAGGCACATGGAGAGCAAGGACGTGGTTGGTGACAGCCAACACGGCTTCTCCAAAGGCAGATCGTGCTTGACCAAGTTGGTGGCCTTCTATGACAGGGTGACACCTTTGGTGGACAAGGGACAAGCAATGGATATAATCTACGTGGACTTGTGCAGTGCTTTTGACACTGTCCCGCATGACATCCTGCTCTCTAAAGTGGAGAGTTATGCGTTTGATGGACGGACCACTCGGTGGATAAGGAATTGGCTGGTCAGCCACACACAGAGAGTGGTGGTCAACAGCTCAATGTCCATGTGGAGACCGGTGACGAGTGGTGTCCCTCAGGGGTCCATGTTGGGCCCGGCCCTGTTCAAGATCTTTATCGGCGTCATGGACAGTGGGACGGAGTGCACCCTCAGCAAGTTTGCCGACGACACCAAGCTGTGTGGTACTGTCCACACACTGGAAGGGAGGGATGCCATCCAGAGGGACCTTGACAGGCTGGAGAGTTGGGCCCATGCCAACCTCATGAAGTTCAACCAGGCCAAGTGCAATGTCCTGCACCTGGGTCACGGCAATCCCAGGCACAAATACAGGCTGGGCGGAGAATTGATGGAGAGCAGCCCTGAGGAGAAGGGGTAGAAGGGACCCTCAAGAGTCATCTAGTCCAACCCCCTTTCAAGGAGAAGGGACATCCCCGACTAGATCAGGTTGCTCAGAGCCTCATCCAGCCTGGCCTTGAATGTTTCCAGGGATGGGGCATCCACCACCTCTGTGAGCAACCTGTTCCAATGTTCTACCGCCCTTAGTGTAAAAAAAAAAAAATTGCCTAATGTCTAATCTAAATCTACCTCCCTCTATTTTAAATCCGTTACTTCTCATCCTGTCACAACAAGCCCTACTGAGCAGTCTATCCCTGTCTTTGCTGTAGGCCCCCTTGAGGAACTGGAAGGCCACTGGAGTGGTCTCCTGGGAGCCTCCTCTTCTCCAGGCTGAACAGCCCCAGCTCTCCCAGTGTTTCCTCATAGGAGAGGTGCTCCAGCCCTCTTATCATCTTCGTGGCCTCCTCTGGACCCTCTCCAACTGGTCCTTGTCTTTATGTTGGGGGCTCCAGAACTGGATGCAATACTTCCTCGACCTGCTGGCCACGCTTCTCTTGATGCAGCCCAGGATGTGCTTTGCTTTCTGGGCCGCAAGGGCACATTACCTGCTCATGTTGAGCTTCTCGTCCACCAGCACTCCCAAGTCCCTTTCCTCAGGGCTGCTCTCGATCCATTCTCCGCCCAGCCTGTATTTGTGCCTGGGATTGCCACGACCTGGGTGCAGGACCTTGCACTTGGCCTGATTGAACTTCATGATGTTGGCATGGGCCCAACTCTCCAGCCTGTCAAGATCCCTCTGGATGGCATCCCGCCATTCCAGCATGTCGACTGCACCACACAGCTCGGTGTCGTCAGTGAACTTGCTGAGGGTGCACTCTATCCCACTGTCCATGTCGCTGACAAGGATGAACAGGATCGGGCCCAGCACGGACCCCTGAGGGACGCCACTCGTCACCGGTCTCCATCTGGACATTGAGCTGTTGACCACCACTCTCTGAGTGCAGCCATCCAGCCAATTCGTCATCCACTGACTGGTAAATCCAGATTAGAGAGAAGGATGTCGTGCAGGACAGTGTCAAAAGCCTTGCACAAGTCCAGCTAGATGATGTCCGTTCCTCGTCCCTTGTCCACCGATGCTGTGACCCCATCATAGAAGGCCACGAAATTGGTCAGGCATGATCTGCCCTTGGTGAAGCCATGTTGGCTGTCACCAACCACCTCCTTGCTCTCCATGTGGCTTAGCGTGGTTCCCAGGAGAATCTGCTCCATGACCTTGCGAGGCACAGAGGTGAGGCTGACAGGCCTGCAGTTGCCCTGCATCTATCTCCTGTACGCTTTTGTTTTTCTAAGGGGTTCCCCATGAGTTTCCTACTTCCTGAAGCTTCTCTCCTGAATACCTCTTAATGTTTTCCTGACTCTTGGTGCAGACAATCTTGGACTTGAAAAGCGCTGTCCTTGAAGACCAGCTCTACTGAGCTCTGCTGCCCTTCTGTGCTGCTCACATGGGCTCCCCCACTACAAATCACACCACTAGGCCAAAGCCTCCTCCTCTGAGGTCAGCCATCTGCCCTTTTCTATTTTCCTTCCTCCTTCTCCTTGGGAGGTGAGACCCTGTTATCTAATGATCGTGACGAGTAAGGCTGACTCTGGTCTTCAAGGACAGCGCTTTTCAAGTCCAAGACCGTCTGCACCAACCCAACAGTCAGGAAAAGAAGAAGAGATATTCAGGAGAGAAGCTGGAGGAAACAGGAAATTCCTGGGCAAGCTCCATGGCAAAAAGGAAGCATACAGGAGATGGATGCGGAGACTTGAAAGAAAGAAGGAATTCAGAAATAGGGTTGGTTTTAGGAAAGCTGCAAAGTTGAGACTTGCAAGGGAGTTCAGGGGAACAACAATCAGCTGTTCCTACTTGAGGAAAAAGTCAAGAAGAAATGAAGAGAATGTGTGGCCACGGCTGGGTTTAGCAAGAGGAGGACTAGATAGGTTTGAGGTACTCTCAGCCTTTGTCTTCTCTAGCAAGGTCTCTCAGTTGCGTGTGCCTAAAAGGCAGAGCCCAGCCAAAACACAACAGTGGATGGAGATGGAGTCATAGGTTACTTAGGTAAGGTCAGTCCTTAAGAGTCCATTGCACCAGATGGGATGGATCTTAGGATGCTGAGAGACCAGGATGATGTCATAGCAAGGCTGTTCTGAGACATTTTGTGATGTCATAATGAGTGGAGGAAGCAAGAAGCAAATCTTGCATCCCTCTCCATGGAGCTGGCTGCAAGCTGTCATGAGGCAGTGCTGAGAGACAGGGCAGCACCTGAAGGTGTCTTGCAGTCTTCTCTTGCCAGCTTACATACCCACACACACCAAAGCCCCGCTCCGGGGAAAGCAGGGCATCACACGGATGCCGTCAAGCCAAGCCTTCAATTTAATGCTGCGCAACACAGGGTTAAATACCAGTACACCCGCTACGCACGTGAACGCACTTGCCCCCCTGCTACCATGAATCTATCCATGCCTGCCACGCACCTGCCCCCTGCGCCCATGGACCTACCCGCACCTAGCACGTGAATCACCACGGACCGCCCCTCCTGCATACATGCAGCCCTTCTAACGTTACCCCACAATTCCCCCCCCTCTATGCTAAATCATCCTGGTCTAATGGCTGGTACCCTGGGGCGGATGCCGTCATAACATAGTTGATCATGGATAGTCGCCTAGTGACCCGTCAATCACAGCATGCAAGAAACGTAACAGTAACAGAAACAAACAAAGCATTATCAAAGCAATTGCTAGGATCGTCAAACCTATAGACACAATATTTCTTAGCCATCTAGGTAAACCGAACAGGTCTGGAAACTACCCCAGTCCTTTAGGACTTTGACATTGAATACCGACTGGGCAGCATGCACACGCGTCTTCTCCAAGACCGAGGAGGTGTTCTTGCTGAAGTCCACACAGCAGTAACCCTGGAGACCTAGGACTCCCTCTAGGTCGCTGCAACTGATGCCAGGCCTCGCAAGGGCATAATCTAATGCCAACTTCATTTGTGTCAGTCCTTCGTCATCTGCTGCTAAAGCAGTCGCCAGTTCAGATACAGCGACTGTATCTGGTTGGCATTCCCAAGAGCCCAACAGGCCACGCGCTATGCAAACCTGAGTAGAGTCGGCGCAGTTCGTGAACCGCTCCCAGAAATTAGTCGTTATCACTGGCACTGGAAGACTCACAATCAGGATCAATCCCACTAGGGTGAGCTGGAGGGCGCCGCGCTGCTCAGTTACCCTGGCGATCCTCCAGCCATGGCTGTACCAACCGGGCCGGGATCCATCAGGTCCCCGCACCTGTGGAGATACAAGCATACCCTCGTCCCTATATTAGCAAATCAGCGGGACCTTCCCAACATGGGTTTTCTGGCAGGTGGTACCGGTCCCCCAGGAGTGCCTTGCCCCCAAACAGCGGCTGACGCGAGGAAAAATGGTTCTGGATAGGGGAAATGGATTGGGGGTCAGCAAAGTATATATGATTCAGTACTACAAGTGCTTTATCGACTAAGACCTTTGGCGAACCCCTCTCTCCCCCCTCTCTTAAGCGCGTTAGCTGTGCTTTCAGGGTTTTGTGTGCGTGTTCTACAATCGCTTGCCCGGTGCTGTTCAGAGGAATGCCAAATGTATGGCGGTCTCCCCACGTCTGCAGGAAGTGGCAGAATACCAGTGATCGATAATTTGGCCCATTGTCGGTCTTTATTTTTCGAGGTACTCCTAGGCAGGCAAAAGCCCGGTTCTGGTGCATCTGTGTCGTGGACGTCATGAATGGACACACGAAGAGAGCTCAGGAGCAAGTGTCAACCACAACATGAATGTATTTGAGACAGTGTTGTAGTTCAGCCCCGATCGGGACCAGACTATGCAGGCTCCCCCCACCCTCTGAGAGAACAGGGGGAGATGATATAAAAAAAACGGCTCAAGGTTTGAGATAAGGACAGGGAGAGAATCCTTAAAGTTACCGTTATGGGCAAAACAGACTCAACTTGGGGAAAAACACTCATTTATTTCTAAAATTAGCAAGAGAATGAGACAGGGAACAAGATAACCTCCCCCTCCACCTGCTTCCTGGGCTTAACATTATCTATACTACCTCCCCTCCCAAGCGGCACAGGGTGGGGAAAGGGAATGGGGGTCGCGGTCAGTTCATCACGCGTTGTTTTACGCTGCTGTGTCATTGTCGGGGGAAGAACTCCTCGCATTTCTCCTCTGCTCCAGCGTGGGGTCCCTCCCACGGGCCACAGTTCGTTCTAAAACTACTCCGGCATGGGTCATCTCTTCCACGGGGTGCAGTCCCTCTAGAACAGCTGTCCCAGCAGGCCCTCCACGGGCCACAGCCTCCTTCAGGCCTCCACCTGCTCCGGCGTGGGGTCCTCCACGGGCTGCAGGTGGATCTCTGCCCCTCCGTGGACCTCCATGGGCTGCAGGGGGACAACTCGCTCCACCATGGTCTTCACCATGAGTTGCAGAGGAATCTTGTCCAGGAGCTGTGTTACTCCTCCCCCTCCTTCTTCACTGACCTTGGTGTCTGCAGCCGTTCCTCACAACAGGCTGGCAGACGCCTCTCAGGATCCTTTTTACATCTTATTCACTTCTCATCTCCTCTCCACTTCTTGCAGCCAGGCTGGGCCGAGTTGGGCCCAGTCTGCTGCCCAGCAGGAGGCCAGAGGGTGAGGCCTGCAAGGCCCACGAGGCTCGTGCCTCCCCCTCTCTGCCCCCCGCTCAGCTGCTTCACATCTTCTCTTCTTTTCCTGTTTTCCCCTTCTTAAATACGTTATCGCAGAGGCGTTATCACGGGACATTCTGCTACCAATTGGCTTGGCCTTGGCCAGCAGTGGGTCCGCCCTAGGCCCAGCCGAGTCCACTGAACAAAGGGGAGCAACTTCTAGCAGTTCCCTACAGAAGCTACCACCTTAGGCCCCCCCTCACTAACAAAACCAGAACAGACAGCCAAATAGCGCATAGTCTGTGATATGAACTTGCCATACCTGGTTTGGAGCATACCCCCAGGGTTAATGCCTGGGGAGTATAAGGCCTGGTTCGGCTTTGCTGCTTGACATGCTGGACAGGCTGCCACTACAGCCCGAGCGTGTGAGATGAGCAGTCGGAACTGATGCCATATGGCTTGCACGCCCTGATGTAGCATTCTCTGTATCACCTTTGTAGGCAGGTGACCAAGCACGGAATGTTAATGATTATACCCAGTGTGATGCCTAGTATCACAATTCCGATTTTAACCAAGGACAGCAACCACCCAGTTATGCCACACACAACCTTAGTTAATAAAATTACTGATCACACGTTATACATATTCATGATTACGAAGCAAAGCTAAGTTTCACTACTTTCTAGTAATTTTCTACTATAACATTTTTCTACTATTATAGATATAACAACTCCAGTAACTCTCTTATCTATAAGAGCAATTACTAGTTTTCTGCAGGCCTCTGTTGAAACAAGCCATAAATTCTGCTAACAATGTTTTGGATCTTAAAGCTTCCCTTCTCATTCCATGGCTTTCTTCCTGAGAGCATGATTGCATTCCTCCCCCAAGGTCGGTGTGCTTTCACTGATACCATACTGGCTCAGCGAAATACCACATCTCCCCCTTCTTTGTTTATGAGAAGAGGATTGTTTCAATGCTTTATCTATTAAAGTCTGCACACATTTTAAGACACAGAATATAGATCAAAATACATATATAAAAGGAATGAATAAGCATCCTACAGCTATTAGTAACAAGCTTATATCAAGTCACCAAAAGATTTCGGAATATATCAAAACCATCACTTTGTTGCTGTTTTTGTACTCCTTTTTGCAAGTTTTGAATACTTTGGTGAATAGATTCCGAATGATCAGACAGATTCATGCAGCAAAGCCCATCAAAATCCTGACAATCATGATTTTGTGCCAATAATAAAAAAATCTATTGCTGATCTATTCTGTTACTAACCCAACTATGCCAAAGACACCGCTGAGCAAGAGGATGGTTCTCAGCCGGGTCAGAGCAGAGAAGGGAGGCAGGCGCAGCACCTTCAGGGCATCCCATGTTGTAAATAAAGTGTGCTCTGGGTCCGTCCTCTCCCCTCCGCTCCGAGCCACCTCTGTTGATACCCTCAGCAGATTCAGTGAAAGAGTACTAACCAGGTGTTGCTGCACGTGTGGTCAGCACATGCAACAAGGCCTGTCAAAATATGTGCTCTGCAGGCTAACAGCGGTTCTGTTTTGTAAAGTAGCATAGTATATAGAATCTACATCAGTTAACAGCATTGATAGGGCCGATGCAGTTGTATTTATTTACTTAGCAAGCCAACAGTCTAATTTATTTAGCATCGTTAATGCCTAGGCACTTGCCACAACAGGTGTAAAGACTGAAGCAGCAATAATTTTACTTTGTTTCCAAAACTCTGTATTATCTTGGCAACCAGATTCAATGCTATGTATGCTTTGTTAAGGTCTTCTATGCTGTCTGGATTTTGATATGTGCTCGCATGATTACGTCATGCTGTGTTGTTGCATTTACAATCATTACCCCTCTAGAAACATTAGCTCTTGAATAGTTAAAAAAAAATAGACAGAAGTCCATCTTTACTGATCCCAAAAAGTTCCATCTTTTGTAGTTTTACCACTCATGGTTGCTGCTGTTTTACACAGAGTTGCTGTCCTACCGGTATCTGGCAGGTCAACCAAACATGTTCTGAAATACCCGCAGATGATACAGACAGGGATCCACTTGTTTACTGCTCCTGTAAAGACATAAGCGTATCCTTTCCCCCATATTATAAGAGGGAATGGTTCTTCCACTTATACACAGCTCGACTCAGACAGGAGTATCTGTTAACCATGCCAGGGGCGGGGGGGGTGGGGGCATCTGGCGGCTGCCATGGCCCCAGGCATATAAGAGGAAAGAAAACTAAAACCCGAGGTTTAAGACAAGAATAGGGAGGGATCCTTAAAGCCACCGCTACAAGCAAAACAGACCATCACTAAAACCAAAGCAGGATAATGAAAAAGGGAACAAGACAACCTCCCTCGACCCCTCCCTCTTCCCGGGCTTAACACCATCTCCACCTCCCTCCCCTGCCCCCTGAGCGGGACAGGGATCGGCGGGGGGGGGGGGCGGGAAGAGGGAATGGGGGTTACAGACAGTTAATCACACGCCGCTTTATTGATATCAACGGTTTAACTGCTGCACGTACAGCAGCAGCCATGACTGTAGCCTTTTCTTGTTCTAACATTCGCTCGGCAGCTTCCAGCAGTTGCCCTGTACTAGATCCTTTTGGCAGCACACTAAGGGCTCTCTTAGTTTTTTCATTAGCATTATTAAAGGCAAGCATATCTAAGAAATTTGCTTTCATGTCATCATCCAGATCAGGGTGAGCCATAATTGCAGTGTGCAACCGATCAATAAATTTCCCATATGGTTCTGTGGGATCTTGCCTTACTCACGTAAAGGCAGGTCCGGACTTTTCATTGTGCACCCTAGCAAGTGCTCTATAAGCCAAATCTTGGCCCAGTTGTAACACTTCGGTAGCAAATTGCGCTTGCCAATGAGATCGTGTGTAGGGTCCCGCTTCCATCAGCATTTGAGTTTGCACCCCACTGCGCTGTTGGATTCGGATCCCTGGTCCCTCCCACCGGCATCCCTTGCAAAGGTGCAAAAGGACTGATCTCACCCGATACTCCGTTCGAAACGAATAGGTTGGATGCTGGCAGGTCTCGATGTGGCACAGGCAAAGGAGTTGACAAGTTTCCCAGCAACGCTTCTAGGCGAACCTCTAGGGCTTCCAGCCTTTTTAGTGTCTCTTGCAGCTGTGCATCCTTCAAGCCAGATGAATGTTCATCCCCCTCTTTCTCACGCCATGGTGGCAGGGAAGAAGGTGTTAACGGGGGATAAACCGGAGCTGTTGGCGCCAGCGAAAAGGCTCGTGACGGAGCCTGCACTGGTGCAGCGTGGTGGGGTGCCTGGCGGTGGTACATCTGATGGTGGTGAAAAGTCTTTGGCAGTTTTTCCCTCTGGTGCCCGCATATCTATAGTTATAGGGGCTGTGGCTGCATTTCCTGGAGTCCTTGCTGGGGCTCGAACCCCCCCACTCTCAGCACGAGCCAGGGCAGCGGCAGGGCTCGTTAAGCCCGAAAACAGCATGCTGGTAGCAGAGGTGGACCCGTCGGCTGGAGTTAAGGCCGCAAAAGAATATGCAGCAACTGAACACTCAGCTTTCATGTTTATCAATGTTTCGTTAATTAGCCTCCACACGGTGGAGATCCCTTACTTATTTCATCCCACAGATTTTTTCCTATCTTTTCCCATGTCGATAGTTCAAAAGCATCATCAACTGTGGGGACTAATTCCCTTTTCTTTGCCCACTGCAGCAAAGCTTCTAGGACGGCCAAGTCGTAACTCAGTCCTCTCATAGAGAGCATAAAAATTCTAGGGCTATGTCCTTTTCCATTACTGCCGGCATTTTCACAATTGGTGCTCCCTGATTAAGGCACCCCTTTTATTCCCTGATTACGTGCTCACAATTGGTGCTCCCTGATTAAGGCACCCCTTTTTCCCTGATTACGTGCTCACGATTGGTGCTCCCTGATTAAGGCACCCGTTTTTTGCAGCTTGTCCTGTAGCCCTTGCAGACTGCGAACCCGTGTTTCAACGGTTCAGGCTCCGGATGGTCGCATCTGAAGGACAAATGCGTAGTCGATCTTGCCCCTTGCTTACTGCTCCCAGTGCTTCTCCGCCTCCGTCGCTCCGATAGCAGTGTCTTCTAGTTGTCCCTGTTCGGGTGCCATTTGCGAGTGACAGAGGAACGTACGACAAAGACTTAATACGAGTAATAAGCGGAGTTCGATTTATTAGTCCCGGGTGTGCATATTTTTATTGCTAAGATAAAATATGCCTACTAGTCATTGCGTGATTGGCTTAAGCTCTAATGGTTACATTTGCATATCCCTCCTACTTGCAGTCAGATAATCTGGAAAGTCCGTTAACCTGGAAAGTCCCGTACTTTTCATGTTTTAACTTTCTCAAAGTTGGTTACGATCTTCTTCAAGGTTGCTTCGTTTACTTTCCCACCGGACGCCTCATTACTTTCTCACAAGTGGCTTCATTATTTTCTCACAGGTGGCTTCAGGACTTTCTTACAGGTGGCTTCCATACTTTCTCACAAGTGGCTTCAGTGATGTCCTTGAGGCCTGCTGCTCACAAACATAACAATTCCATTCGGTCTGGATTGTTCACTAAGTGTCCCTGGTACTCCAGGTATCCAACAGAGATGGAGTCAGAGGTTACTTAGGTAAGGTCAGTCCTTAAGAGTCCGTTGCACCAGATGGGATGGATCTTAGGATGCTGAGAGACCAGGATGATGTCATAGCAAGGCTGTTCCGAGACATTTTGTGATGTCATAATGAGTGGAGGAAGCAAGAAGCAAATCTTGCATCCCTCTCCATGGAGCTGGCTGCAAGCTGTCATGAGGCAGTGCTGAGAGACAGGCCAGCACCTGAAGGTGTCTCTTGGAGGCTGGTGGGGAATCCCTTTGAGGAGGTGAAAGGGCAGCAGAAGCCCACATGCAGGACAAGCGAACTTTTCCCTAGTCACGATGTTCAGGACAGAGGGCAGAGGTGTTCAGCTGAGCACGTGGAATAGAACAGGGAGAGCTCAGTTTCCCTTTCTCTTCACCATCAGCTGTATTTTCCACCTGTCCTTTGGCTAGAATGGCACTTGTCCCACATACGTCCTTCCTCTGCCTGACCTCAATCAGGGCAGTTGAATGTGGGTTTGATGGCCAAGCATGGGCTTGTAGTGCTACGCGAGACGCCAGGGCTCTGCAGCACAGCTGCATGCAGCTGGCACAGACAGCAGCGGCCCTGTGCAGGAACCCCAGCCCCATTCAGAGCAGTGGTGTGACGGGCACCAGCCAGGGCACCTCAGACCAATTCAGTGCCTTTGGCCAGTGACTGAATCCCACCGCTGCAGAGACACAAGGTCTGTTCCTTCTCCATCCACTAGACGTATGACAGCACATGAACACAAAACATCTCCCACGGAGGTCTCTGCAAGTGTTCCGTCACTCTCAAACCCTCCTGGTTCTTCTCTCCCCATCATTTAACCTTCCCATTGATGAGACCATCATGGATTCATCCAACAGGTTTCATAATGTTCCTCTATCACAGGATGTCCTCACCCAAAACCACTTTCAAAATCCTCTCTTTCTTTGCTGGGATGGGCTTCACCTCCAGGCCACACATGCACCAATGTCCTCAGGCTGAGGAGCACACTGTTGTGGGAGACAAAGAAGCCATTCAAGTCCTCATGGAGAATTTCATGACCAGTGACCCTGGGAGTACCTGGAAGGGGAGCAAATCAGCATGTCAAATATTGTGGAGGTTGCTGGAGGGTCTTGGGACACTTTGGGAAACAGGTCTCTGTAGATCGGGGGTCAGATGGGCCAACAATGGTGAAACTCATTTGCATCTGTTACTCACCAAGAGGGAAGATCTGGTGAGGGATGTGAAAGCCAGAGTCAGCCTTAGTCGTCATGATCATTAGGTAACAAAGTGTCACCTCCCAAGGAGAATGATGAAGGAAAATAGAAAAGTGCAGATGCGCGACCTCCGAGGAGGAGGCTTTGGCCTAGTGTTGTGATTTGTAGTGGGGGAGCCCATGTGAGCAGCACAGAAGGGCAGCAGAGCTCAGTAGAGCTGGTCTTCAAGGACAGCGCTTTTCAAGTCCAAGACCCTCTGCACCAAGAGTCAGGAAAACATTAAGAGGTATTCAGGAGAGAAGCTTGAGGAAGCAGGAAATTCCTGGGAAAGCTCCATGGCAAAAAGGAAGCATACAGGAGATGGATGCAGAGACTTGAAAGAAAGAAGGAATTGAGAAATAGGGTTGGTTTTAGGAAAGCTGCAGAGTTGAGACTTGCAAGGGAGTTCAGGGGCACAACAATCAGCTGTTCCTACTTGGGGAAACGGTCAAGAAGAAAGGAAGAGAATGTGTGGCCACTGCTGGGTTTAGTAAGAGGAGGACTAGATAGGTTTGAGGTACTCTCAGCCTTTGTCTTCTCCAGCAAGGTCTCTCAGTTGAATGTGCCTAAAAGGCAGAGCCCAGTCAGAACACAGCAGTGGATGGAGATGGAGTCAGAGGTTACTTAGGTAAGGTCAAGCCTTTAGAGTCCATTGCACCAGATGGTATGAATCCTAGGATGCTGAGAGATGATGTCATAGCAAGGCTGCTCCGAGACATTGTCTGCGGTCATAATGTCTGGAGAAAGCAAAAAGCAAGTCTTGTGTCTATCTTCTAAGAAGACCCAAGGACTAGCAGGGAAATTCCAGGCTGCAGTGACAGATGCCAGGTCCTGTGTGGCTGGGCAACAGCTCTGTGGGAAAAGGCTGTGGTGGTCCTTCAGTTCCATGAGGCAAAACATGACCCAGCAGAGAATGTGGCCAACAGCATCCAGGGCTGCATGAGAGCACCACAGGCAGAAGAAATGATTATCTCCTTCTGCTCAGCACTTTTTACACTACATCCAAAACAGTTCAGGTTTAGACGCTGTTCAATGGTGATGAGGCCTTGCTGTGAGGAGGAGGTTGGCTTAGAGACCTCCTGAGCTGCCTTGCAGCACCAGTGATGGTGTATTTCCTTCCACCACAGGTCTTCCCTTGACCATGCTGGGGAAAGCACTCTGGTTCCTCATGGCCATGGAAGTGAGCAAACATGACTTTGGCCAGATCATCTTTCTTGTCTTGTGCAAGTCACTGCTGGTCACATGCAGAGCTGCTTGGCTGGTACTTCCACGCATCCTTGATCGTGCTTTTTGCTTCATCTGCTGTTTCCTTTTCCCCTCTTTTCCCCCACCAGAGATCTTCCTTTTGATCATCCTTAGCGCCTCCCACACTGGTCTTGGCTTTGCTTGCTTTGTAGCTCTTCCTGAGGTGGTCAGCATGGATAATTCTATATTTGAAAGCAATTTCATTGAATTAATACCTGATTTTAATATTTGTAGTGCCCTGCAAATCATGCTTTTTTGTTGCGAGAGACACCAAAATCAGGGTGAGCCAGCTGCCTGCAAGATTAACAGCTGTCACAATGGAGCATCAGTCTGGGAGAACCCTGAGAATCTCTGGGATTCGGTCAACAGAAACATCCTGAAGTTCACAAGGAGAAGCAACAAGTCCTGCTTTGAGGGGAAAGAATAACCTTGTACCTCAGGGCAGGCTAGGACCTGGCTGGCTGAGCAGGGACCCTAAGGAGGAGGGCCTGGGCCCAAGGAGGGATGCCATATGAGCCAGTAGAACATGCTCACCATAAGTGCGATCAGCTGGGTAGGCAGCTGCATTAGGAACCATGTGGCCACTCAGAAAAGGGGAGTTACCATCCCCCTTGACTGAGAACTGTTGTGGCCACATTTTGACTGATGCATACCCCTGTTGGGTTTCCTGCTCTAGACAACTTGGGAGGAACTGGAGAGTGCCCAGAAGAGATCTTCCAAGATGAAGTCTCGTGTACATGGCCTCTGTGGGGATCCTGAGGCATTTGGGCTTTTGCCTGCTGAGACAGAGCCTCAGAGCAGCACGATCAGAGACTTCAGCTCCTTGAACAATGGACTGAGAGTGGATGGATTTGTGTGCGTGTCTGTGTCCACTCAGAGGGAGTTTGGACCAGCCCAAATCTTTGTGTGTTGAGGCACAGCCAGGGACGGTGGAGAGAAATAAGTAATGGTAGTGAGATACTCAGATGAGAACAAGAAGAAGAGGATTAGGTGGCCACAGCTTTCAAGGAAACAGGTGTAGGCGTAGGGCAGCAGAGGACAGGCTGTGTTGGAGATTGTTGAGGGAGCTGACAATGCTGAATACCCTCATCAGCGCTGACATCTTTCTCCCCTTGGCCATGGCTGTTCCCAGTGCCACCTAGGAGAAACTTATCATGACAGCACCAGGGCCTCATGGACTCCTCTTCCCCACTCAGGAGCAGGGAGGTGTCACAGCCTCTTCTTGCACTTGGCGTTGCACATCATCCCCACATCACACTGCCCCAAGAAAGAGTCTCAAGGAACGTGTGAGGGACAGGATCTCCCTTTCCAGTGCCTAGGGGTCAGGGCTTGGCCCTCTGGCTTAATATAACACATCCAGGTTTACTCAGCATCTGTTCCACCTCTACATTTCCTTTCCCAGTCATCTCTGCCTCCAGGTTTCTGCTCTCACCAGCCCCAGGGAGGCTTTGTCAGTAATGTCCCTCACTGGGACCCATTACGGCTCCAAGAAACTTGGAGTTTGTATCTGACTTTGACTTCTGGAGAGGTTTCATCAGCTTCCTCACCGTGTCTGAGGTTCATGGACTTTGTTCCAAACCCACCAGAGAGGTCATTAAAATCCTTGGTCTGGTCCTCTGCTGCTGAGCTGATCCAGGCTCCTGGGATGCAGGGAGCTCACGGCAAGGAGGCAGAATGGCAGAGAGACAGCTCTGCCCAGGAGCAGCTGCTCTGCAAAGCACAGCAGGGCTGAGGGCACTGCTGCAGGCACTGGTGTTATATAAGAGAGGCAGAGGGACATTAAAGGCAGTTGGCAGTGGGTGGGCAGCTGAAAGGTCTTTGTGGGAAAGGTCTTTGCAGCCTGTGACACGGTAAGTCTCTAGGTGTAGGGCAACGCAGTTGCCGTTCCAGGAGGGAACTTGTAAAGCTGCCGTAGCCCACAACCTATGGGATGTCTCTGTAATGTGGAGGAGGAGGAGATGCTCCAGAGCAGGGATTCCCTGCTGCACTGCCAGAGGGACAGGGCACGATGGCTGCCTTCTCCCAGGGACGGCTGCAGGGGTATGAATGTGTGTGTGCAGCCAGGGGTGCCCAGGGCTGTCCTTCAGAGCAGGGTCACTGCACCCCAGGGGCTGTGTGCTGGGGCAGGGACTCCGCCTCTGCCAGGCTCAGCACTCAGCCTCCCTTTGTGAGCTCCTCATTGTGGTGTGGGGAGAAGCTGTGGTAGGAAGGACAAGCCCCCATCAGGGTAGGGTCCTTCTGCTGACAAGAGGGTGCTGCATGGCTCAGAGCTTCTCACAGCTCCACATCTCTCAAAGGACATGGGCAGAGGCAGCTTTTCAAGAAGCAAAGGAGGCAGGGGCTGCCTGGAAGGAAAGGTGCTTTCCAGGGTCTGTGCTCTCGGTTTCCTGCTGTGACTGTGAGGGAACAGCAATGCAGCTTTGGGTTTGGACAAGAGAAGGAGGCTCCTATAGCGTTACACTGACAGATCAGCAGGTCTTGTGAGCAACTTGATAAAGCTCTTTCATCCATTCCTTTGCCTACAGAAAGCTCAGTCATCTCTTCAGTGGTTTTCTGACCTGCTCCTTAGGGCTGGCCAACAGAAAGATGGGCCTGGGCAGTGTCCTCCTGCCAGGAGGTTTCTTGAGGGGACAGGTGAGCACATGGTGGGTGGCATGGGCTCTGTGAGTTGTAGCCTCTGCAGCCAGAGCTCCAGCACAGGAGACTTTCCCAAGTGCCCCTCTATCCCTCCATGGCATTGCCGCCCTGGGCAGAAGCATTTGGGCATTTCTCCTCCTTTCTCTACCTGCCCCTGCTGCTGCCTTAGCAAGCAAAAACTGGAGCTCAAGCCAGGAAGTTCCATCAAGGATTTCTGGAAAGAGAGAGATTTGGAGGAATGATGGCTCCATGAGAAGTGGAGTAAGTTTTGCTCAGAGAACTAAGTCCCTTCACTGTCTCTTCCTGCTTGGACAGGTCCCTGTGCCCAGGGGAAGGAAATGTCCAACAGCAGCTCCATCACTGAGTTCCTCCTCCTGGCATTTGCAGACACACGGGAGCTGCAGCTCTTGCACTTCTGGCTCTTCCTGGGCATCTACCTGGCTGCCCTCCTGGGAAATGGCCTCATCATCACTGCCATAGCCTGCGACCACCACCTCCACACCCCCATGTACTTCTTCCTCCTCAACCTCTCTGTCCTTGACCTGGGCTGCATCTCCGTCACCATTCTGAAATCCATGGCCAATTATCTCTGGGACACCAGAGGCATCTCCTACTCAGGATGTGCTGCGCAGGCCTTTTCATTTATCTTCTTGATCGCAGCAGAGTTTTATCTTCTCACTGTCATGGCCTATGACCGCTACGTTGCCATCTGCAGACCCCCGCACTACGGTACCCTCCTGGGCAGCAGAGCTTGTGTCCACATGGCAGCAGCCGCCTGGGGCAGTGGGTTTCTCTATGCTCTGCTGCACACTGCCAATACATTTTCACTGCCACTCTGCCAGGGAAATGCTGTGGACCAGTTCTTCTGTGAAATCCCCCAAATCCTCAAGCTTTCCTGCTCAGACTCCTACCTCAGGGAAGTTGGAATTATCATTGTTAGTGTCTCCTTTTCTTTGGCATGTTTTGTTTTCATTGCTGTGTCCTATGTGCAGATCTTCGAGGTCGTGCTGAAGATCCATTCTGACCTGAGACAGCACAAAGCCTTTTCCACGTTCCTCCCTCACCTGGCTGTGGTCTCCCTGTTTATCAGCACTGCCATGGTTGCCTACCTGAAGCCCCCCTCCATCTCCTCCCCATCTGTGAACCTGGTGGTGTCATTTGTGTACTCTGTGGTGCCCCCAGTAGTGAATCCCGTTATCTACAGCATAAGGAACAAGGAGATCAATGGTGCCTTGTGGAAAGTATACGAATACATGTTCTTCTATCACTAATAAGGACCTACCATCTTCATATAACTCCTAGAAATGCAGTGAAATCCCATCATGTCTTCTGTTCTTCTATTTTTATTGGTTTTGTTTTTTAAACTTGTGATAATATGGATTGTAATTATGTATTATTCATACAACTTCTTCTTAATCCTGAGACCTCTTTTTTTCTCTCTGGTAAACCCAATGTACATAAGGAACTGGGCTCATTGCAAAGATAAAGAATATAGTCATTTGCCTCTCCTTTCTCTCGCAGATCTCCTTTCAAGCTTGGGGCCCAGCCCCAGCAGATAGAAGTGATTCAGGATCCAAGACCCCAGCTGCCACATGAAGGAGCATCCCCAGTTCCCCTGAGGGTTGCCCCTCGCTTCACGGTGGGCACTGTCCCTCTGCCACATGCAAGCCAAGGCTGCTTCTCCCCTGGAGCCGTGGCCAAGCACAGCAGCAGGACATGGCCTTTTCAGTGCTGGTGTCTCACTTCCACACTGTCCTGCTGTGCCCTTGCATTTGGGCTACCTCCAAGGTCTTGTGTAACTTTGGACACTCCCGTTCTGTCCACAGTGGCATCCCTGTGGCTGCAGGCAGGAACAGGCAGTGTGAACCACTGTGTCAGAGCTGGCCTCCGTGCAAGGACCACCATAGCCAAAGGGGTTCTTCAGGGCAAGGCCAGAAGACTGGATGCCTCTTCAAAAACCAGTGTCAGGAATAGATCCATGGAGCAGCTCCCTCAAAAAGACTTTTGCTCTTCTGGGGTTCGTGATGGTTACATGGACACAAGCTCGGAGCCACAACTGGACATGTTAGGGACCCAGGGCTGGAGAGAGACCTCCCTTCTTGACTGCACATGTTCAAGCAGACAGCAACTGGTCTTTGATTTATCTGCCTGGCACTGTCCCTCCTGCAGTGGGGCTGATGGCAGATGCCATCCTGGAGAGGAAGTGGGAGCTGACAGAGAGCTCAGGGGATCTCCAGGGACAGTATGTGAGTCTGGGTGGGCAGCCCATAAAATAAACAGCCAACCAAGGCAGAGTCTTCTGGAGGATGAGGTGAACCTGAGGACACCATGGGCTGATGAGGGCCCTGAAATGCCAGGAGAGGCTGTGAGGAGCCAGAAGGCAAAGGGACACAAGACTGGAGAGTGGTTCAGGACACCCTTTTGGAAACCCCGTGGGCTGGATCTAGTGCAGCCCTCCCTTGCCCTTAGTGCCATTGGAGACACCCCATAGTCCTGCTAAGCCTTGTCTTTGGCTCTTGGTCCATCAAGGGAAGATGGAAAGGGCCTCAGCAGCAGTGAACTCTGTTGTCATAGTTCAGCCCTGATTGGGACCAGACTACGCAGTTTCTCTCTCTCTTCCCCCACCCTCCAAGAGAATAGGGGGAGATAATATAAGAAAAAAAGACTTGAGGTTTGAGATAAGGACAGGGAGAAAATCCTTAAAGTTACTGTTTCGGGAAAAACAGACTCGACTTGGGAAAAAATATTCATTTATTAATAAAACCAAAGCAGGATAATGTGACAGAGAACAAGATAACCATCCCCAACCCCTCCCTCTTCCCAGGCTTAACATTATCTCTACCACCTTCCCCTCCCTGAGCGGCACAGGGGGGAAGAGGGAATGGGGGTTGCGGTCAGTCCATCAGACGTTGTTTTACACCACGGCTTCATGGTTGGGGAAAGAACTCCTCACATTCCTCCCCTGCTCCAGCGTGGGGTCCCTCCCATGGGCTGCAGTCCTTCCTGAAACTGCTCTGGCATGGGTCATCTCTTCCATGGAGTGCAGTTCCTCCAGAACAGCTGTCCCAGCGGGCCCTCCATGGGCCACAGCCTCCTTCAGGCATCCACCTCCTCTGGCTTGGGGGCCTCCATGGGCTGCAGGGGGACAACCTGCTCCACCATGGCCATCACCATGGGCTGCAAGGGAATTCTGCCCAGGAGCTGCATTACTGCTCATTTTCCTTCTTTACTGACCTTGGCGTCTGCAGCTGTTCCGCTCACAAGAAAAAATCTTCACAGCAGGAAGGCAGACACCTCTCAGGATTTCTTCACATCTCATCTCCTCTCCTCTTCTTTCAGCTGGGCCGGGCCGAGTCGGGCCCAGTCGGCAGCCCGGCGGGAGGCCAGAGGGTGAGGCCTGCAAGGCCCACAAGGCTCGTGCCTCCCCCTCTTTGCCCCTGCTTCAGCTTCTTCACATCCTCTCTCCTTTTTTTTTTTTTTTTCTTTCCCTGTCTTAAATACATTATTGCAGAGGCGTTATCACAGAACATTCTGCTGCCTTGGCCACTCAGCTCTAGGCCCCGCCAAGTCCACTGAACAAAGGGGAAACAACTTCTAGCAGTTTCCTACAGAAGCTACCACCATAGTCCCCCCTTAATAAATAAAATGAGAACACCAGGGGTGCCTGAAGCTCCCACATGGGACTGGGAAATGTGACCCAGGGCTGATGGGAGCATTTCTGGAGCAGGAGATGGTGGACAGGCAGGGTAGGCCAAAGCATCTCAGTTGAGACAACTCATTTCTCTCCCTTGAGGAGAAGGGAAAGTCTGGACAATTGCACCCGAGCTGTCCAGTGTTGGAGGAGAATGAGAAATGAGTGGGTCTCGATGCTGCAGAGCCTGCCTGAAGACATTTCTATAGCCCTGCTATTAGCGCAGGCTGTTCAAAAAAGAGCTTTTCACTGACTTTGTCTCTTTGCTTCCCTCTGTGAATCGAAGGCGCTCATGGCTTCAGAGTGTGACATACTGTGAGCAAATATGGACAAACAGCGTCCAGGGCAGGGAGTGCTTTGGGGGCTCCTGGGCTCTGTGCTTGACACAAAATGTATTTTCCTTTGGTCTAAGGCCATGCACTGTGGAAAGTGAACTTCAGAGCAGGTAAGGTGGGCTTAATATAGAGCAGAGGAGTGCATTTTTTTTTCAAATTGAACTAGAAATTCATTTAGTTTCGTTTTTTTTTATAATTAAGAAACATCATTCTGTATCCAGGTGCGCGTCATTCCCCAAGTAAAACAAGTGGAAACTGGTGTCAATGGGCGAAATCAGGCAGCTACAGGCTGGAGTGGAGAAAGCTCTGATCTGAACAGAGGCGCTGTCAGTCCCAGGTGGCTGAGGAGAGACATGTGAGGTTGTACACAGGGATCACGACTGCCCATAGAGTGTCTGACATACAGGGTCTTGACTTCTCTACATATTCCGATTCAATCAGAACTCAAGATCAGTATCAACAGGAGTTTGCTGATGGCACTTAATGCATAAGCAGAAAAAATGGCGTGGTGCATAAAGAACAAATAGTTTCTTACTGACATTGATCATTGAGAACTTTGTACTTTGACTACACTCCTGTAGCCTCTCAAATTAGCCACCTAAGAACGGAGGAATTGAATTATGCCCAGAGACTTGGCTTGTTAGGGCATTTTGCATGTTAATGAGCCCTCTGGTGCCAAGTTCCTGAACTGCAGGTACGGAAAGTGGATTCAAGGGGCCTCTAGAGCAGTCAAAGTCAGCAGCAAACCTCCAAGTCTCTGGGGATGTCAGTGGGCCCAACTGATGGCCATCTCTGAAGAGACCATGGAGGAATGAGGAGGGAAGGTTGCTATCCCTGCGAGCTGGTGAAGTAGGAAGTCACAGGCACTGCTTACAGGTTGAAAATCCAGTGTTAAGGCAACTCTTGAAAGCCCTTGACATGTTCCATTGAGCAGAATGATCTAGTAGTGACCCCATACCCTGGGCAGGGGCATCCTTTCCCTCATGGGATGCTGAGGGCCATTCCTGGGAGCACTGAGATGTGAGGGTGTGTGATGCTGAGTGCAGGAGAGCAGTAGGACACCTCCCAGCCTCTATGGAGAGTGGGGAATGGGAAAAAAGCCTTGTGGCTGTAAGGAACTGGTGTACTCCTAGGGGTCTCACTGGAAGACACAGTAGCCACAGTAAAAAGGAAAAGGATTTCAGTTCTGTTGGGGGGTTCGAGTCTCAACAAAGAGACCATCTCCACCCCTGCTTCCCCACCTCACTCTGACCCCATGCTGTCCCAAGTTTTACTGAAGCACAATGGCTGTGAGTTCCGCATCACCTGTGCAGCTTCTTCCAAAGCCCTGCTAATGCTCGTCAGGTACTAAAGGTGCCAGCCCCTGACTTCCTTCACTCCTCTTTTTAGCTTCATGTCTCAGCCCTGAACTACTCATCCACATCCTTCTGCTGCCTCAACATCAAAACTGAACATATTTCACTTGAGCATGACACACTCCCACCCCTCGCCATTTCACATCTTCTTCCTCTCTTTTACACACACACTGCCACACACACACCACTGCACCCCTGCACTCCCACGTGTCTCACAATCTTTTTTCTTCCCCTGCAGTGATGGGAACTCAGCCCAGGAGGTTTGTGCTTCTTCCATGCTCATGGATGTTTCCTGAGGTCCATCCAAGCATGGAGAGTGAAGGAAGAAAACAGAGGTGTCTCAGGGCTGAAGGCAACCCATGGCATGAAGAGACAGAGGACAGTGTCTCCATGTGTCCCTTGTGCCTGTCTCCAAGACATCCTTCTTGTCCACTGCCAGCAAGCCCCTCTGTGCCAGCCCCTCTCCCAGGAAAAGACTCCTGGCCCAGGGGCTCCTCAGGCTGCTATGGCTCCACAGCAATAGAGAAAGCTGCCCCAAGCTGGTGCATTCAAAAATAGGTTTCTCTTGGTCATTGATCCCTCCTGGAAGCACAGAGTTGCTCCTTTGCTCTTCCCCAGGGGTGTCCTTGCCCCCAGAGAGCGTTTCACCAAAGCAGTGTGTCCATGCTGACCTGACTTGCTGCTCCTGACCCCTCCCTGTGCTCTCCACATGGCCCTGAGCTGCTGGCCCTGCTCTGCAGAGTGAGGGGGCTGTGGTGACAACGCCATGGGGTGACAGTCCGAGGCAGACCCCTGTTGATCACTGTCTCCAGGGTAACCAGGAATCCACATGTTAAGGCTCAGCCCAGGTCCATTCTCGAACATGTTGCCCCACGCCCTCCTCCCCTCATCCCATGGAGAACCCCGGCACAGCAGCACGGCACTGTGGGGGCATTTCCTTCAGCCTGACCTCACCTTTAGAAGAAGAAGAGCCCAACCTCCAGACACTGATATTGTAGGAACTCTCTTTTATTACAGTGATACAACACGGGAGGCTAACAGTACCATTGTGTCAGACACATGCGAACAGACCTCTGGGTCAGACAGGCTGGGTCCATGCCTCTGGTGAAGTGGAGTGCATGTAGGCATGGACAAACATGCTTAGCATAGATAGAATACCCAAAGCACAGAAGAACGCCAAGGTGTATTTGCAATGACTTCTGTAGAGACATGTGCAGCTCAATGCTTCTGAGAAAGAGCTGATTGAATCAGGTTCTGCACTGTGTCTTTCAGCTCCTGGTTCCTCATGCGGGGGTTCACTGCTGGAGGCACCACAGAGTACAGAAATGACACCACCAGATCCAACAATGAGGAGGAGATGGAGGGGGGCTCTAGGTAGGCAAATGTGCCAGTGCTGATAAACAAGGAGACCACAGCCAGGTGAGGGAGGCACATGGAAAAGGTTTTCTGCCATCCCTGTGCAGAGGGGATCCTCAGCACAGCCCTGAAGATCTGCACATTGGACACCACAATGAAAACAAAACAGCCAAAACCAAAACAAGCACTAAGCACAACAAGCCCATCTTCCCTGAGGTAGGAGTCTGAGCAGGAGAGCTTGAGGATCTGGGGGATTTCACAGAAGAACTGGTCCACAGCATTGCCCTGGCAGAGTGGCAGTGAAAATGTATTGGCAGTGTGCAGCAGGGCATGGAGAAACCCACTGCTCCAGGCAGCTGCTGCCATGTGGACACAAGCTCTGCTGCCCAGGAGGGTCCCGTAGTGCAGGGGTTTGCAGATGGCAATGTAGCAGTCATAGGCCATGATGGTGAGTAGCCAGTACTCTGCTGACATCATAAAGGAAAAGACCTGTGCCACACATCCTGAGTAGGAGATGTTCCTGCTGTCCCAGAGGGAATTGGCCATGGATTTGGGAACAGTGACAGAGATGCAGCCCAGGTCGAGCAGGGAGAGGTTGAGGAGGAAAAAGTACATGGGGGTGTGGAGGTGGTGGTCGCAGGCTATGGCAGTGATGATGAGGCCGTTTCCCAGGAGGGCAGCCAGGTAGATGCCCAGGAAGAGCCAGAAGTGCAAGAGCTGCAGCTCCCGTGTGTCTGCGAATGCCAGGAGGAGGAACTCAATGATGGAGCTGCTGTTGGATATCTGCTGCTTCTGCACATGGGAACACCTGAAAGGACAAAAAGTCATTGAAAACCTTGAGAGACTTTTCTGAGCCAAATCAAAAAGTTTCGTACAGACTCTTCCCTTCCTAAACATCTTGTCCTTTTTTTTTTTTTTTTCCTTCCATTTCTGAAGACCTTCCTTCTCCTCCATGGCTGAAGCTATGGTTTGGTGCTGGCTGAATTTGCCATGAGGAGCTGGGCCTCCACCTGCTGCCTGCCCAGGTGTCAGCCCTGCTCTGCAGCAGGGAGTACATGGGAACGGGGGAAGCAGGGTCCAGCTCTGGTGTTCAACACTGTGAGAACGTCATAATGCAGAAGGGCTTGTCAGCATCTGCACCTCCTTTTCTAAAGAAGGAGAATGGTAGAATGCAGATTGAACGTGTAGGTCTTTTGGGGTTTGTTTTTTTTTTTATTTTTTCCATATTAATAGGAAATTATTTTGATATGCCAGTAACCCCCAGCATTTCTGCTGCTCTCAGGGAGAACTGAGTGAGTCTTGTATGAGAAGAGAATTGTTGTGGCTTAGCGCAGAATGAGGGGAGCTGGTCTGTCCCTCAGTGCCAGGGGCTCTGGGCTTGCAGCATTCTGAGATTAAAAGCAATCGTACTGCTATGTTTTCAAAAAAGCGAGCAAGCACTGCTGAAAGAACAAGGATTCACTGCAGACCACTAAATGTCTCACCCTTTCCCAAGCTCTCAGCACCTCGCTTCTAGCCCACAGCACTTGTATCTTATTCTGAAGCCCCCAACAAAAGAAGGACATGGACCAGTTGGAGAAGGTCCAGAGGAGGGCCACAAAGATGATAAAAGGGCTGGAGCACCTCTCTTATGAGGACAGGCTGAGAGAGTTGGGGCTGTTCAGCCTGCAGAAGAGGAGGCTTCGGGGAGACCTGATAGCCGTCTTCCAGTACCTCAAGGGGGCCTACAAGAAAGATGGGGAGAGGCTGTTTAGTAGGGCCTGTTGCAATAAGACAAGGAGTAATGGTTTTAAAATAGTGGGGGGTAGATTTCAATTGGATATTAGGAAAAAATTTTTTAAAATGCGAGTTATAGAACATTGGAACAGGTTGCCCAGAGAGGTGGTGGAGGCCCCATCCCTGGAAACGTTCAAGGCCAGGCTGGATGAGGCTCTGAGCAACCTGATCTAGTTGGGGATGTCCCTGCTCCTTGCAGGGGGGTTGCACTAGATGACCTTTGAAGGTCCCTTCCAACCCTAACCATTCTATTATTCTATGATTCTATTATTTCACCAACCCAACAGCAGGGTTTTTGGCCATAGCATCTCTGTGCTGAACCATGGGGTGTGCAGGTAACACAAAGATGCTATGAGAGATGTTTTCATCCTGAAAGGAAACTCACAGCTTGGAAGGATACTAGAAGAAGTTACAGTAAGTGTTTCATGATGGTATCTCACTGAGGGAAAAGCAGCTGATGCCCCAGCCCCACAGCCTGCAGTGCCCACAGCCCCACAGGTGAAAGCTGGAACACTTGTTCCCATGGACACAGCTGCAGGAAAGGACCCACAAGATCAGGGGGTGACTCTGCAGCTGGAACTCCCCTCCCCAGACAGCCTGACAGCAAGAACAAGATCCCAGCAGCAACACCACAGAGAGGTGGAGGCACAAGGGCAAATACAGCCAGGGTGCGGCTGAGAGAGGACAGGGCAGAGGCAGGCGGGCACTGGGGACAGCGTCCCCCTCCCCCAGCTGTGCGTGCCCCCTCCCCGACACCACCATTGCCGGGCAGCTGCTCTCAGCCCCTGTGCTCTGCAGAGGGCCGTGGGCACGTGGCTGGAGAGCTGCAGCACGGCTCTGCTGGAGCTCTGGCTGCAGAGGAGGGGGTTCATGGCTGGGACCCCACAGCCCTGAGGGCAGAGGCTTGGGTGGGTGGGAGAGGAGGCCAGGGGGCTTGCTCAGAGGAAGGGGTCTGCCCTGGAGGGGATGCTACAGAGATTTCTGAATTCTCCCTCCCACAACATGTCTGGTTTCTGTGTCCCTTCATTACTTGACTGTAAACCTGCTGCCTGGGGATTTTCCTCCTGGCAGCTGTTTTCCTGTGCCATCTCTTTTCCCTGTCAGCACTCACAGACCTCATCCCAGCCTCTTGTGCACTCACCCTGGCCCTGCACACACCTTCCTGTTTGCAGGGCACTGGCTGGGTGCCTGTTCCTGTTTGGAGGTTCCAAAGGCCAGGGCAGGACAACCCTGCTGGGTGCAGCAAGGGTGATGCTGGTGCTGTCCCTGGGCAGAGGAGTGGCTGAAGGCACTTCAGGAGGCTCTTAGCAGACCAACTGACCACTCACAGTTACAGCTCAGGAGTCTTAGTAAGTTCTTCGAACTTGACAGCTTCTTTTTCCATTTATTTTTTTTTTCACCTCTCCACCCCCTGAAATAAGAAACTAAATCCACAAACTTTGGGCGATCCTTAGATTTGTAGTAATTCTGCCCTGACCTTACACTTGAAAAGCCCCCTCAGAAATGTCCTGGGGTGAACTGGAGCTGTGAGGAGCTTTGACCAACGCAGCAACCTCTTGACAGCAAAAGAACCCTCTCCTGCCAGGAGTTGTTTTTCTGCCCACAACTTCTCCTCACAGCACTGTTCAGAGCTCCCTGGGTGTTGTGGTTTTGTTTAGTGAGGGAGGGCCTAAGGTGGTAGCTTCTGTAGGAAACTGCTACAAGTCGCTCCCCTTTGTTCAGTGGACTCGGCCAGGCCTAGGGCGGACCCGCTGCTGGCCAAGGCCGAGCCGATCGGTAGCAGAATGTTCCGTGATAACGCCTCTGCGATAACGTATTTAAGAAGGGGAAAACAGAAAAAAAAAAGAGAGAAGAGAATATGTGAAGAAGCTGAGCGGGGGCAGAGGCGCAGAGGGGGAGGCGCGGGCCTCATCGGCCTTGCAGGCCTCACCCTCTGGCCTCTCGCCGGGCGGCCGACCGGGCCCGACTCAGCCCAGCCCGGCTGCAAGAAGTGGAGAGGAGATGAGATGGATGATGTGAAGAGATTCTGAGAGGCGTCTGCCAGCCTGTTGTGAAGAATTTCTTGTGCGAGCAACAGCTGCAGACGCCAAGGTCAGTGAAGAAGGAGGGGGAGAAGTAATGCGGTTCCTGGCCAAGATTCCCCTGCAGCCTGTGGTGACGACCATGGTGGAGCAGGATGTCCCCCTGCAGCCCATGGAGGTCCACGGAGGAGCAGAGATCCACTTGGAGCCCGTGAAGGACCCCACATCGGGGGAGGTGGATGCCTGAAGGTTGCTGTGGCCCATGGAGGGCCCACTGGGGCAGCCATTCTGGAGAGACTGCACTCTGTGGAAGAGATGACCCATGCCGGAGCAGTTTCAGGAAGGACTGTGGGGTATGGGTGGGACCCCACGCTGGAGCAGGGGAGGAATGTGATGAGTTCTTCCCCCTGACCATGAAGCAGCGGCATGAAACAACGCTTATGAACTGACCACAACCCCCATTCCCTCTTCCCCCCTGTGCCACTCGGGGGGGAAGTTGGTAGAGATAATGTTAAGCTTGGGAAGAGGGAGGTGTGGAGGGAGGTTATCTTGTTCTCTGTCTCATTCTCCTGCTGTTTGTAGTAAAAAATGAATAATTTTTGCCCAAGTCGAGTCTGTTTTGCCCATAACGGTAACTTTAAGGATTTTCTGCCTGTCCTTATCTCAAACATTGCACTGTTTTCCTTTATGTCATCTCTCCCTATTCTCTCAGAGGGTGGGAGGAGTGAGAGAGAGACTGCGTAGCCTGGTCCCGGTCGGGGCTGAACCACAACATTGGGATAGATGAATGTCGACCCTGGCAAGATAAAAATCCCTGCCATGGCACACAGCACCCTGGGTTGCAGGGGCCCTGTTCTGAAGGACAGCCGACATGCTCTGTCCCTCTGACGGTGCAGCAGAGAAGCTGTGCTCCAAAGAACGTCCTTTTTCTCTACACTGGGGAAACAGTGAGAGTCCTCCTGACAGATCCCACAGGCTGTGGGATGTGCCAGCTTTAGGAGGAACCACAGATGCGTTGCCCTGGAGCCAGAGAATTACCCTGTAAAGTGCTGTGAAGATTTTATACCAAGTGAGCTCTCCTCTCTCCTCCCACCCCAGGCTGCCTTTCACCGCTCTCTGCCTCGCTCCTCTCCCCTCAGCTCCTGCAGGCAGAGCCCTCAGCCTGCTGCGCTTGGCAGAGGAGCTGCTCCTGGGCAGAGCTGTCTCTCTGCAGTGCTGCCCTGTTACCATCAGCTCCCTCCATCCCAGGAGCCCAGCCCAGCTCAGCAGCAGAGGCCCAGCCCAAGGCAGCACTTTCTCTGTCCCCTCTGGGCTCCCTCCAGCTGTCCCTGGGTCTGCAGGGGAACCTGCTGGGAAACAGCCTGAAGCCATCACTGATGGTCTCTCCCTCACCTGGGCAGAGACACTTCTCTCCAGCAGTGTACTTTCTCTTACCATACTCAGATCTAGGTTCAAGAATTACCTTTTCACATCTCAGTTTTAGGCAGGACACGCAGAGAGCGGCTGACATGAATTTCGTTTACCCCTTCTGAGGGGAGAGATTCAGTTGAATAAATCGAGATATACTCTCTTGGCTTTTCAGTCCTCGGACAGAACAGGACCCAGTTCCCTCCCATGACTGCCACAAACCCACACCAGGTAGGATTCCTCTTGCCTCAGCTCAGATCTGCACAAAACACCGTTGTTTCAGCTCCCATGGTAATTAATGGAGATGGAGGTCAGGAGGGAGCTGTTCAGACAAAGACACCTGGTGATATCTGAGGTGTCAGAGGTGGACCAAGATACATGGAGCTCGCTGTAGGCTGTAATGAGGCAGTGCTGAGAGACAGGCCAGCACCTGAAGGTGTCTCTTGGAGGCTGGTGGGGAATCCCTTTGAGGAGGTGAAAGGACAGCAGAAGCCCACAAGCAAGACAAGCGAACTTTTCCCTAGTCACGATGTTCAGGACAGAGGGCAGAGGTGTTCAGCTGAGCATGTGCAATAGAACAGGGAGAGCACATTTTCCCTTTCTCTTCACCATCAGCTGTATTTTCCACCTGTCCTTTGGGTAGAACGGCACTTGTCCCACACACGTCCTTCCTCTGCCTGACCTCAATCAGGGCAGTTGAATGTGGGTTTGATGGCCAAGCATGGGCTTGTAGTGCTACGCGAGACGCCAGGGCTCTGCAGCACAGCTGCATGCAGCTGGCACAGACAGCAGCGGCCCTGTGCAGGAACCCCAGCCCCCTTCAGAGCAGTGGTGTGACGGGCACCAGCCAGGCCATCTCAGACCAATTCAGTGCCTTTGGCCAGTGACTGAATCCCACCGCTGCAGAGACACAAGGTCTGTCCCTTCTCCATCCACTAGACGAATGACAGCACATGAACACAAAACATCTCCCACGGAGGTCTCTGCAAGTGTTCCGTCACTCTCAAACCCTCCTGGTTGTTCTCTTCCCCATCCTTTGACCTTCTCATAGATGATACCATCATGGATTAATCCAACAGGTTTCATGATGTTCATGTATCACAGGATGTCCTCACCCAAAACCGCTTTCAAAATCCTCTCTTCCTTGCTGTGGTCCGCTTCAGCTCCAGGCCAAACATGCACCAATGTCCTCAGGCTGAGGAGCACACTGCTGTGGGAGACAAAGAATCCATTCAAGTCCTCATGGAGATTTTCATGACCAATGACCCCGGGAGTACCTGAAAGGGGAGCAAATCAGCATGCAAAAAATTCTGGAGGTTTCTGGAGTGTCTTGGGACAGTTTGGGAAACAGGTCTCTGTAGATCGGATGTCAGATTGGCCAACAATGGTGAAACTCATTTGCATCTCTACTCATCAAGAAGGAAGGTAGGGCTATGTATGTGAAAGCCAGAGTCAGCCTTAGTTGTCATGATCAAGGTGTCACCTCCCAAGGAGAATGAGGAAGGAAAATAGAAAAGTGCAGATGCTGGACCTCCGAGGAGGAGGCTTTGGCCTAGTCTTTTGATTTTAGTGAGGGAGCCCATGTGAGCAGCACAGAAGGGCAGCAGAGCTCAGTAGAGCTGGTCTTCAAGGACAGCGCTTTTCAAGTCCAAGACCCTCTGCACCAACAGTAGGGAAAACAAGAAGAGATATTCAGGAGAGAAGCTTGAGGAAGCAGGAAACTCATGTGAAAGCTCGACAGCAAAAAGGAAGTGTACAGGAGATGGATGCAGGGCAACTACAGGCCGGTCAGCCTCACCTCTGTGCCTGGCAAGGTCATGGAGCAGATTCTCCTGGAAACCATGCTAAGGCACATGGAGAGCAAGGAGGTGGTTGGTGACAGCCAACATGACTTCACCAAGGGCAGATCGTGCCTGACCAATTTGCTGGCCTTCTATGACAGGGTGTCAGCATTGGTGGACAAGGGATGAGCAATGGATATAATCTACCTGGACTTGTGCAAAGCTTCTGACACTGTCCTGATCGACATCCTTCTCTCTAAGCTAGAGAGATATGGGTTTGATGGACAGACCACTCGGTGGATAAGGAATTGGCTGCTCAACCACACACAGAGAGTTGTGGACAACAGCTCAATGTCCATGTGGAGACCGGTCACGAGTGGCATCCCTCAGGAGTCCGTGTTTGGCCCGGCCCTGTTCAACATCTTTGTCGGTGACATGGACAGTGGGACGGAGTGCACCCTCAGCAAGTTCGCCGACGACAACAAGTTGTGTGGTGCCGTTGACACGCTGGAAGGGAGGGAAGCCATCCAGAGGGACCTTGACAGGCTGGAGAGGTGGGCTCGTGCCAACCTCATGAAGTTCATCCAGGCGAAGTGCAAGGTCCTGCACCTGGGTCATGGCAATCCCAGGCACAAATCCAGGCTGGGCGGAGAATGGATCAAGACCAGCCCTAAGGAGAAGAACTTGGGAGTGCTGGTGGACGAGAAGCTCAACATGACCCGGCAATGTGCCCTTGTGGCCCAGAAGGCCAACTGCATCCTGGGCTGCATCAAGAGAAGCGTGGCCAGCAGGCTGAGGGAGGTGATTCTACCCTTCTGCTCTGCCCTGGTGAGACCCCACCTGGAGTACTGTGTCCAGCTCTGGAGCCCCCAACACAAGAAGGTCATGGGCCAGTTGGAGAAGATCCAGAGGAGGGCCACAAAGATGATAAAAGGGCTGGAGCACCTCTCTTATGAGGACAGGCTGAGAGAGTTGGGGCTGTTCAGCCTGCAGAAGAGGAGGCTCCAGGGAGATCTGATAGCGGTCTTCCAGTACCTCAAGGGGGCCTACAAGAAAGATGGGGAGAGGCTGTTTAGTAGGGCCTGTTGCAATAGGACGAGGAGTAATGGTTTTAAAATAGAGGGGGGTAGATTTAGATTAGGTATTAGGAAAAAATTTTTTAAAATGCGAGTTATAGAACACTGGAACAGGTTGCCCAGAGAGGTGGTGGAGGCCCCATCCCTGGAAACGTTCAAGGTCAGGCTGGATGAGGCTCTGAGCAACCTGATCTAGTTGGGGATGTCACTGCTCCTTGCAGGGGGGTTGCACTAGATGACCTTTGAAGGTCCCTTCCAACCCTAACCATTCTATGATTTTATGATTCTATGAAGTACCCAGCCTTCAGTCACTGCACCCAGGCGATATCGTTTTATTGAGAAGTTGCTATTGGAGAGGTCACATTCGACAGAGTGTGGTGCAAGGCTCAGACACAACCAAATCAGGACTCAAAAGAGGCTCTAGAGAGTCTAGGGAATTATATGTAATTAGAATTATCAGAGAGGAAAAATAAAACCTCCTGGCCTAACATAAATTCTAAGAAAGATGCAGAGAAGGGGAGGTAGGTTGTTGTCAGTGAAACTACGTCCATTGTGTGAGTTTTCATAAGGCATCCTTGAGCTCCTGGTTCCTCATGCTGTATATGAGGGGGTTCACTGCTGGAGGCACCAGTGAGTACAGAACAGTCACCGTCAGGTCCAGAGATGGGGAAGACATTGAGAGGGGCTTCAGGTAGGCAACCATGGCAGTGCTGATAAGCAGGGAGACCACAGCCAGGTGAGGGAGGCATGTGGAAAAGGCTTTGTGCCGTCCCTGCTCAGAGGGGATCCTCAGCACAGCCCTGAAGATCTGCACATAGGACACCACAATGAAAACAAAACAGCCAAAACCAAAACAGGCACAAATGACAAGAAGCCCAACTTCCCTGAGGTAGGAGTCTGAGCAGGAGAGCTTGAGGATCTGAGGGACTTCACAGAAGAACTGGTCCACAGCATTGCCCTGGCAGAGTGGCAGTGAAAATGTATTGGCAGTGTGCAGCAGGGCATGGAGAAACCCACTGACCCAGGCAGCTGCTGCCATGTGGACACAAGCTCTGCTGCCCAGGAGGGTCCCGTAGTGCAGGGGTTTGCAGATGGCAGCGTAGCAGTCATAGGCCATGAATGTGAGAAGATAGTACTCAGCTGACATAAAAAAGAAAAAAAAAAAAACCTGTGCCATACATCCTGCATAGGATATGTCCCTGGTGTCCCAGAGGGAATTGGCCATGGCTTTGGGAACAGTGGTGGAGATGCAGCCCAGGTCAAGAACAGAGATGCTGAGGAGGAAGAAGTACATGGGGGTGTGGAGGCGGTGGTCGCAGGCTATGGCAGTGATGATGAGGCCGTTTCCCAGGAGGGCAGCCAGGTAGATGCCCAGGAAGAGCCAGAAGTGCAAGAGCTGCAGCTCCCGTGTGTCTGTGAATGCTAGGAGGAGGAACTCAGTGATGGAGCTGCTGTTGGACATTTCCTTCCTCTGGGCACTGGGGACCTGTCCAAGTCAGAAAAGGCAATTTCTCATAGAACCATCACCCTCCCCAAAGACTCTGTCCTTCCAGAAAGACCTTCATGCAGCTCCCTGGCTGAGGTCTGGGTTCTGCTGGCTGAGGGTGCAATGGGGAGCAGAGGGTTCTGCTGTGGGCTCCTGAGGAGTCAGTGCTGCTGTGCACCAACAGGCAGGAAGGAACCAGGAGTGATCTCTGTTTAAATCCCCTCATGAAATCAATGACATTTCAGCACTGTCCCTCCCTGCTCAACCGACCGCAGAGCAGAGCTCTGGGGAGTTGGTTATGTTTCTTTTGTTCCTGCCTCCTGTCCCACCTGAGGAGGGTTTGCTGAAGGCAGACATCCTTGGCATCTCTGCGACACTGCAGGTGCCATCCTGAGAGCCCTGGGAGGCAAAGGGACAGAGCCTTGGTGCACAGGGAGGACAGACAGTATGTGCATCTGTTGACGCGGAAGTAACGGACACTGCTGACGACCAATATGATCAAGCAAATGCCAATTTATTGTTGATACATCCCGGTTAATATAGCCCTTCTAATTCCGTATCATGCACAAGCTCTCTACTAATTGGTTAACTATATCATGCACGCGCTCTTAGCTAAAATACGATTCATTAAGTCTCTATGTTCACGCGCACGGCTCTCTCCACCTGCACCCTGCTTCACGTTCAGCCCCCAGTCACGTATGCCAGCTGTTTTCCTTCTTCTCAAGGTTGCTTCGTTTACTTTCTCACAGGAACCTTCATTACTTTCTCACAGGCGGCCTCATTATTTTCTCACAGGTGGCTTCAGTACTTTCTTACAGGCAGCTTCAGTACTTTCTCACAAGCGGCTTCAGTGATGTCCTTGAGGCCTGCTGCTCACAAACATAACAATTCCATTCGGTCTGGATTGTTCACTAAGTGCCCCTGGTACTCCAGGTATCCAACATGCATCCATCCTGCTGTCAGCTGCCCTGGGCTCACAGCTCTCTGAGCCAGAGGATGAGCACACTCAGCTCTTCCCCTGAAAGGAACTGGACGCTGCTGAGAAGAGAGGAACCCAGTTTCAAAATGCAGATGATCTCCACACTCCCCTCTCCAGGGAAGAGCTGTGAGGGTCTGAATGCCCTAAAGATGGGGTGTCTTTAACACAGAGCCAGCTTCATCCCCACCCTCTGGACTGCATTGCCCAGAGACCCACAGGTCAGAAGAGGGCTTGGGCATCTTGCTCCCATGGACACATCTGCACGGCAAGGCCTGCAGGGTCAGTGGCTGAGCTGCTGCTGAACCCCCATCCCCAGAGAGCCCGAAAACAAGAGCAGCAGCAGCAGGGGCAGGTGGAGAAAGAAGGAGAAACTCCCCAATTCTTCTGCCCAGGGCAGCAAGGCCAGGGCGGAACAGAGGGGCACTCGGGAGTCTCCTGTGCTGGAGCTCTGGCTGCAGAGGAGGAAGTTCCTGCCCTGGATCCCAGGGCCCTGAGGGCAGAGGCTCTGATGGGTGTCAGAGGAGATGGAGAGTCTTGTCGGGGGGGAAAAGCATGTTCAGTGCAGGGCTGACAGGGAGATGCCCAAATCCCCACTCCCAGCCGTTGCTGTCAGCACTTTTCTCTCCCTCCCAGTCTGTGGCTCCAGGGCCTGGATGGTTCCCTGCCAGGAGCTGCTTCTCTGTCTCCGTGTCTGCTACCTGTCAGTGCCCACAGACCACATTACACACGCTGTGTGCTCCAGCCTGCCCTGCAGACCCCTCCTGGCAGCAGGGCACTGCCCAGGAGCATCTCTGTGTTGGCAGAGGCTAAGGAGCAGCTCAGATGAACCACGGTGATACCACTCAGGTGATGGGGCTCTCAGCAGGCAATGGAAGAGGTGAAGGGAAGTTATCAGCCTCCTCACAGACCCACTGCCCTTTCAGTCCAATGTCGTGGGAGTGTCAGTCACTTGTGACACCCTGACAGCTCCATTGCTCTTTTCCCCCACAAACACAGCAAGGGACTGAAAGCACAGACTTCAGGAAGCACCTTTCCTTCCAGGTGGCACCTGCTTTGACGTGCTTCTTGGAAAGCTGCTTCTAGCAATGTCCTGTAGTGACCTGGAGCTGTGAGCAGCCCGGACCAACACAGAACTCTCTCGACACCACAGGGACCATGCAAAGGGTCCCTTTTCCACCCACAGCTTCTCCCTGCAGTGCTGTTGGGAGCTCCCCAGGCAGGCTGAGTGCTGAGCCTGGCAGAGGCAGAGTCCCTGCCCCAGCACACAGCCCCTCCTCTGAAGGACAGCCCTGGGCACCCCTGGCTGCACACACACATTGACACCCCTGCAGCCGTCCCTGGGAGAAGGCAGCCATCGTGCCCTGTCCCTCTGGCAGTGCAGCAGGGAATTCCTGCTCTGAAGCATCTTCTCCTCCTCCTCCTCTACTCTGCAGAGAGATCTCTGGGGGCTATGGCAGCTGGACAAGACCCCTCCAGGAAGCTCCTGTTCATTGCCCTGCAGCCAGAGACTTACCATGTAGAGGGCTGTGAAGGTTTCTCCTCCAGTGAGCTCTCAGCCCAGGCTGCCTTCAACCTCTCTCTGCCCTGCCTGTCCCCACTCAGTGCCTGCAGCAGTGCCCTCAGCCCTGCTGCGCTTTGCAGAGCAGCTGCTCCTGGGCAGAGCTGTCTCTCTGCTGTTCTGCCTCCTTGCCATGAGCTCCCTGCGTCCCAGGAGCCTAGAGCAGCTCAACAGCAGAGGATCAGCCCAAGGCATTGTAACGACCTCTCTGGTGGGTTTGGGTATGAGTTGATGAATCTCAGACACTGTAAGGAAGTTGATGAAACCTCTCCAGAAGTCAAAGTCAGATGCAAACTCCAAAGTTTCTTGGAGCCTTAATGGGTCCCAGTGAGGGACATTACTGACAAAGCCTCCCTGGGGCTGGTGAGAGCAGAAACCTGGAGGCAGAGATGACAGGCAAAGGAAATGTAGAGGTGGCTCTGGTGCTGAATGAACCATAAAGTGACAGATTATGTCAAAGTGTTCAGCCCCAAATCCCAGCCCCTGGGAAGGGAGATCCTGTACCTCACTCGTTGATCAAGGATCTTCCTGGGGCACTGTGATGTGGGGATGTGCGGTGCCAAGGGCAGGACTGTTGTACGACACCTCCCAGGCTCTGAGGATAAGGTGTCTCCTCATAGCCAGCAGTGGCAGACACAACAGCCATTGCCAGCAGGAGAAAGTGCTCAACTTTCTAGAGGACTTTCAGTCTTTCCACATCCCCCTGCCATCTCCACCACAGGCTGCCCTACAGCATTGCCTCACCTCTGCCTCCTTCCCTACAGGCTGTGCACATCCACCCTGCTACTGCACCTCGCTGTCACCTGAGCATCTTCCTTCCTTTACTGATATCTCTCTGTCCTCCCTGGCCCTCCCGTGAAACACAGAGCCTTGGGCTGATCCAGGGTGACCTGCTGCACAACAGCACTGCTCTTGAGTGACATTTCCTTCTCCTGGTGTCAACTCTGGACCTACCAAGATGAGGTTGATGTTTGTGTGCAAAGTTGCCCTTTGTGGGAGAGAGCAGCAGAGAACAGAGGGCTGTGTCGGAAGGATGTAACAGACTTGTACTACCTACGGTGAGGTTTATAAGAAGACACTTTGCTGAAAGGCAGGAGCACAGGAGGCAAGGAGGGAAAAGAAGAGAGGGTCAGGCTCAATATAGGGAGACAGTGTTGCAACACGTGGACAGTGAGACATGGGAAGCCATTTCCCCAAGAGTGTGTGCTTCATCCATCCCTGGAAGTTTCTCATACACATCTGGATAAAACCAAGAGCAGCTTGGTGCGATCCTGCTTTGAGTAAGCTCTTAGTCCACAGATATCTTGCAAATTCCCTTGCAGCCTGAATGACACATTCGTTGCTGCCCCTTCACGTCCTCAGCATTAGGGAAATCACTCAGATTCCCACTGACTGTGGAAGTGATTCATAACAAGTAATGGCTGCATCACAGCCACCCCAAACAGCCCCAATGACATCTTTGGCCTCACCTTTAATTTACTGGTTCCTTTTCCCCCTCACAAGTTCTTCACTTTTATTATCCTTATGGCTTCCAAGACATCCAGCCTACCGTGGCTGGCTGGGATTGAGTTAATTATCTTCATAGCAGTCCACATAGTTAGAAGTTTTGGATCTGTGACCACAGCAGCGTTGATAATGGATCCGTGTTTTAGCTGTTGCTGAGCAGTGCTTGCACAGTGCCAAGAATTTTTCTATTCCTCACACTTCTCTGCCCATGAATAGGCTGGAGGTGGGCAAGAAGTTGGGAGGGGACACAACCAGGACAGCTGGCCCCAGTTGACCACAGGGATATCCCGTACCACGTGATGTCATGCTCAGCAATACAAGCTGAAGGAAGAAGGAAGAGGGGGACATTTGGAGTTACAGCATTTGTCTTCCCAGGTAACCATGACTTGTGATGGAATCCTGCTTCCCTGAACACCTGTCTGCCAAGGGGAAGTTGTGAATTAATTCCTTGGTTTATTTTGTTTCTGGGCACAGCTTTTACTTTGCCTATTCAAGTTTCCTCATCTTGACTCAGGAATTATTCTAATTTTGCCCTTTCTGATTATCTTCTCATCCCTCAGGAGAGACGAGTGAGCGAGCAGCTGGATGGGAGCTTAACAGCCGCGTATGGACGTATTTCTGTTTTCACTTGCTCTACAATTTCTTTCCCTTCTTAATGATGCTAAACATAATTTCTTTACTTTTATTCCTGTGATGCATTCTTACTTGACTGGGCAGCTGTAACGTAACAGAGTTTAGCATCTGGTATGGAGTTTTTAGAACAGTGCTTTTCTTCTCACTGCACACTCTGTGTTATAATTTAATGGTAACACCTCTGTTCTGGTTTTGTTAGTGAGGGGGGCCTAATGTGGCAGCTTCTGTAGGAAACTGCTAGAAGTCACTCCCCTTTCTTTAGTGGACTCGGCTGGGCCTAGGGTGGACCCGCTGCTGGCCAAGGCCAAGCCAATTGGTAGCAGAATGTCCCGTGATAATGCCTCTGCGATAATGTATTTAAGTAGGGGAAAAAGGAAAAAAAAAAAAAAGGAGAGAAGATGTGAAGCAGCTGAGCGGAGGCAGAGAGGGGGAGGCGCGAGCCTCACCCTCTGGCCTCCCGCCGGGCAGCAGACTGGGCCCAACTCGGCCCAGCCTGGCTGCAAGAAGTGGAGAGGAGATGAAAAGTGAATAAGATGTAAAAAAGATCCTGAGAGGCATCTGCCAGCCTGGTGTGAGGAACAGCTGCAGACGCCAAGGTCAGTGAAGAAGGAGGGGGAGGAGTAACGTGGCTCCTGGCCAAGATTCCCCTGCAGCCTGTGGTGACGACCATGGTGGAGCAGGTTGTCCCCCTGCAGCCCATGAAGGTCCATGGAGGGGCAGAGATCCACCTGCAGCCCGTGGAGGACCCCACGCCGGAGCAGGTGGAGGCCTGAAGGAGGCTGTGGCCCGTGGAGGGCCCGCTGGGACAGCTGTTCTAGAGGGACTGCACCCCGTGGAAGAGATGACCCACGCTGGAGCAGTTTCACGAAGGACTGTGGCCCGTGGGAGGGATCCCACGCTGGAGCAGAGGAGGAATGCAAAGAGTTCTTCCCCCGATGATGACGCAGCAGCATGAAACAACGTGTGCTGAACTGACCGCAACCCCCATTCCATTTTTCCCCTCTGTGCCGCTCGGGGGGGAAGGTGGTAGAGATAATGTTAAGCCCGGGAAGAGGGAGGGGTGGGGGGAGATTATCTTGTTCCCTGTCTCATTCTCCTGCTAGTTTTAGAAAATAAATGAGTATTTTTCCCCAAGTCAAGTCTGTTTTGCCCGTAACGGTAACTTTAAGGATTTCTCCCTGTCCTGATCTCAAACTTTGAGATGTTTTTCTTATATCATCTCCTCCTGTTCTCTTGGAGGGTTGGGGGAACGGGAGAGAGAGACTGCGAAGTCTGGTCCCGATCGGGTCTGAACTACGACAGCCTCTCAGACAATATTGCCCCTCATTCCTGTCTGCTCTCTTTCATCCTTATTTGAACTTTATGTGAGAGGAGTTTATTTTGCTGCCCAAAAATGTCAAGGGACATGTCTCAAACTGGTGAAAAGCACAAAGAAGGGCAAATATTAATGGGATGGACACTGGTGCACCACCATTAGCTTTGGAGCTCTGAAGACCTAACTTTTCAGCAGAATGTCTGGAAGGTCTGAGACCCCTCTGTCTGCTCTGTATGTCAGTACTGAAGAAGATATTACTGCAGTCAGAGGTGTTGTTTTGATTCTTTTCACAGCCTAAAGCACCACATGGGTCAGGAGATATTTCAGGACACCTCAAGGGGCATCATAGTCCTCTGGACCAAAAAATGGAGTCTCAAATGTAATGGCATCCCAATACTTGTGTTCAGGGATCTGATCAAAACACCCATCTCCATTTCTGTCATGGTGGTTGAGTTTGCTCAAGTAACCCTTGAGTTGATCCTCATCCACAACTGGTTGTTCACCTCCATAGCAAGAGAACCAACAAACCATAGCCTTCAACACAGAGGGCATCCTCCATGCTCGTCCTCCCTGACAGTCTCTCCAGCAGAGCCTCTATTCCTGCATTGCAAAACCCCATGCGAGCAAGCTGTCCCACCACATCTCATTTAATCCTAAACCACTACAGTTGTGTAACAAGCCCTGGGGCTCCAGCTCCTTCTGCCTGTGACCCATCTCCTCCTGGCTGTGCACATTGGGCAGTGGCAGCTCAGCCGTGGCACCAGGGTGGAGTGCAGACTTCTCAGAGGGAAACCTGAGCAGTGACCCTGACCAGCAGACCGTTGTACATGGAGCTGTGCTGCGCTGCACATGCAGCCTGGGCTTCACGCCTGTGCTGTGCAGAGCAGAGCCTTTGGCTGCAGGACAACTTCAGCAGCTCATTGTCACAGCAGAGCCTGTGGGCAGCTCCGCCTCAGCGCTGGCCCTTACGCCTCCTGCGTGGCCTTGCCTGTATCCAACAATGCAGGAAGGTGTTCTCATGAGAACATCACTTCTGTCTGACTGTCGAGATGGTGAAAAGAGTTTGGTTTTTGTAAGAAGTTCCTACAGTAGTGTTGTGGTTTTGTTAGTGAGGGGGGCCCTAAGGTGGTAGCTTCTGTAGGAAACAGGTAGAAGTCGCTCCCCTTTCTTTAGTGGAGTCGGCCGGGCCTAGGGTGGACCCGCTGCTGGCCAAGGCCAAGCCGATCGGTAGCAGAATGTTCCGTGATAACGCCTCTGCAATAACGTATTTAAGAAGGGGAAAACAGAAAAAAAAAAAGAGAGAAGAGAAGATGTGAAGAAGCTGAGCGGGGGCAGAGGCGCAGAGGAAGAGGCGCAGGCCTCATTGGCCTTGCAGGCCTCACCCTCTGGCATCTTGCCAGGCAGCTGACTGGGCCCGACTCGGTCCAGCCCGGGTGCAAGAAGTGGAAAGGAGATGAGAAGTGAATAAGATGATGTAAAAAAGATCCTGAGAGACATCTACCAGCCTGTTGGGAGGAACAGCTGCAGACGCCAAGGTCAGTTCAGAAGGAGGGGGAGGAGTAATGCGGCTACTGGCCAAGATTCCCCTGCAGCCTGTGGTGACGACCATGGTGGAGCAGGTTGTCCCCCTGCAGCCCATGGAGGTCCACAGAGGAGCAGAAATCCACTTGGAGCCCGTGAAGGACCCCGTACCAGGGGAGGTGGATGCCTGAAGGCAGCTGTGGCCCATGGAGGGCCCGCTGGGACAGCTTTTCTGAAGGGACTGCACTCCGTGGAAGAGACGACCCACGCCGGAGCAGTTCCACAAAGGACTGTGGCATAGGGGTGGGACCCCACGCTGGAGCAGGGGAGGAATGTGAGGAGTTCTTCCCCCGACCATGAAGCAGCGGCATGAAACAACGTATGATGAACTGACCGCGAGCCCCATTCCCTCTTCCCCCCTGTGCCACTCAGGAGGGGAAGGTGGTAGAGATAATGTTAAGCCCGGGAAGAGGGAGGGGTGGGGGGAGGTTATCTTGTTCTCTGTCTCATTATCCTGCTGTTTGTAGTAAAAAATGAATAGTTTTCCCCAAGTCGAGTCTGTTTTGCCCGTGACAGTAACTTTAAGGATTTCTCCCTGTCCTTATCTCAAACCTCGAGCTGTTTTTCCTTATATTTTCTCTCCCTGTTCTCTTGGAAGGTGGGGGGAGTGAGAGAGAGACTGCGTAGTCTGGTCCGATCGGGGCTGAACTACGACAAGTAGCTTGATCAGAACAGAGGAATGTCTTCTATGGGTGAGGTCTGCATGGCGTGCTGTGTGTGGGTCAGAGGTCTGTTTAGTGCTTCCCTGCCTGGGTTTCTCAACATCAAAAAGGGACCTTAGATGATCTTCATGATTCTCTCTTTTTAGTATTAGTGCTGATGAACAGCATTTAAAAAGATACTTCACAGAATCTGACTGTCTTTTTTACTCAAATTATAATGAACCAGTGGTGAAAAACACTCTCTCAGCTCCCTTCGATGTAGCCCCTCCAGGCCCATGGACCAGTAAGGGTGTTGTTTGCTCAAGTAACCCCTGGCTTGATCTTCATCCATGGCTGGTTGTTCTCCTCCAGAGTCCTGCCTCAAAGCAAAAAGGTCTGGGAGAACTCACTGGTGAAAACTGAGGATAATGGGATGTAAAATATTTCAGATCTACCCACACCTACTCTTACTAAATTTAGCAGTGATCTCTCAGTATTTCTGTAGCCATTCTTGAAGAAGCAGCAGCAGCTGATCCTAATGCCCTTGAATTCCATTTTGAGTTTCAATTAAGTGCCATTAACTGCCCTGGGAGGTGTGACAAGTAGCTGACACGCAGGTGTCCAGATGTCTCTTTGATGACCTGATGATCAGAGAGAGAGAAGAGGAATCCCAACTCCTGTGGGTTTCTGGTGTGCATGGGAGGGAGCTGAGGCCCCTTGCAGCCCCAGGACTACAAATGATGTAAACTATGACTTGTATGAGTCAGTTGAACCCCCTTCCTCGGCAGGGGTAAAAGGGATCCCTGACTGTCCCTTTCTGTGTGTCCTGTCTAATGATGGGCCAGGAAAAGTTGGTGTTTAACTATCTCTCAGCAGGGAAATGCCACAGCTGGAAAGAAGCCTCACTCCCCAGCTGAGGCAGAGATAATCAGTGTTTCCTTAAGCCTGTTTCACAGGGACAGCTAGAGGGAGCCCCGAGGGGACAGAGGAAGTGCTGCCTTGGGCTGGGCCTCTGCTGCTGAGCTGGGCCGGGCTCCTGAGATGGAGGGAGCTGATGCTAACAGGGCAGCACTGCAGAGAGACAGCTCTGCCCAGGAGCAGCTCCTCTGCCAAGCGCAGCAGGGGTGAGGGCTCTGCCTGCAGAAGCTGAGGGGAGAGAAGCGAGGCAGAGAGAGATGAAAGGCAGCCTGGGGTGGGAGGATGCCAAGAGCTCAGTGAGGCAGAAATCTTCACAGCCCTGGATATGGTAAGTCTCTGGATGCAGGGCAATGCAGCTGGTTCTACTGGAGGGACATCCAAAAGCAGGAATATCCCAAAGCATATATGATCTTCCAGGAGTATTCTCTCATTTTTTTCCAGAGCAGAGGAGAAGGACATGCTCCAGGGCAGGAATCTCCCATCAGAGGGACAGGGCACAACGGCTGCCTTCTCCCAGGGACAGCTGCAGGGGTGTGAATGTGTGTGTGCAGCCAGGGGTGCCCAGGGCTGTCCTTCAGAGCAGAGTCCCTGTGCCCCAGGGGCTGTGTGCTGGGGCAGGGACTCTGCCTCTGCCAGGCTCAGCACTCAGCCTGCCCGGGGAGCTCCCCACGGCGCTGGGGAAAGAAGCTGTGGGTGGGAGGAACAACTTGTGGCCGATCAGGGTCCTTCTGCTGTTGAGAGGGTGCTGTGTGGGTCAGGGCTGCTCACAGCTCCACATCACCACTGGGAAACTTCCAAGGGGATGTTTCAAGAGGACGGTCAAGGCAGGGTTTGCTATAGAGATAAAGAGATTTCCTGAGTCTCTGTTTTTGCTTTCCTACTCTGAGGGTAGGGGTCTAATGAGGGTGGGGAGGGAAAGAGAAATCAAAAAAGGAGCTGTCAAGCTTGGACAAGTCCTTGAGACTCCTGAGCTGTAACATTTGAGTGGTCATTTGCTCTGCTAAGAGCCTCCTCAAGAGCCTTCAGCCACTCCTCTGCCCAGGGACAGCACCAGCATCACCCTTGCTGCACCCAGCAGGGTTGTCCTGCCCGGGCCTTTGGAACCTCCAAACAGGAACAGGCACCCAGCCAGTGCCCTGCAAACAGGAAGGTGTGTGTAGGGCCAGGGTGAGTGCACAGAGGTTGGGATGGGGTCTGTGAGTGCTGACAGGGAAAAGACATGGCACAGGGAAACAGCTGCCAGGAGGAAAATCCCCAGGCAGCAGGTTTACAGTCAAGTATTGAGAGGAAACTAAAAGCAGACATGTTGTGGGAGGGAGAATTCAGAAATCTCTGTAGCATCCCCTCCAGGGCAGACCCCTTCCTCTGAGCAAGCCCCCTGGCCTCCTCTCCCACCCACCCAAGCCTCTGCCCTCAGGGCTGTGGGGTCCCAGCCATGAACCCCCTCCTCTGCAGCCAGAGCTCCAGCAGAGCCGTGCTGCAGCTCTCCAGCCACGTGCCCACGGCCCTCTGCAGAGCACAGGGGCTGAGAGCAGCTGCCCGGCAATGGTGGTGTCGGGGAGGGGGCACGCACAGCTGGGGGAGGGGGACGCTGTCCCCAGTGCCCGCCTGCCTCTGCCCTGTCCTCTCTCAGCCGCACCCTGGCTGTATTTGCCCTTGTGCCTCCACCTCTCTGTGGTGTTGCTGCTGGGATCTTGTTCTTGCTGTCAGGCTGTCTGGGGAGGGGAGTTCCAGCTGCAGAGTCACCCCCTGATCTTGTGGGTCCTTTCCTGCAGCTGTGTCCATGGGAACAAGTGTCCCAGCTTTCACCTGTGGGGCTGTGGGCACTGCAGGCTGTGGGGCTGGGGCATCAGCTGCTTTTCCCTCAGTGGGATTCCATCATGCAAACACCCAACATAACTTCTTGGGTTGTCCTCCCAAGCTGTGAGTTTCCCTCAGAGATGCAAAACTCTCCCATAACATCTTTGTGTTACTTGCACACCCCATGGTTCAGCACAGAGATGCTGTGGAGAAAAACCCTGCTGTTGGGTTGGTGAAATGAGCCCTGAGTGCTGTGAGCTAGAAGCGAGGTGCTGAGACCTTGGGAAAGGGTGAGACATTTAGTGGTTTGCAGTGCATCCCTGTACTTTCAGCAGTGCTTGCTGGCTTTTTTGGAAACATAGCAGTGCGATTGTGTTTAATCTCAGAATGCTGCAAGCCCAGAGCCCCTGGCACTGAGGGACAGACCAGCTCCCCTCACTCTGCACTAAGCCACAGCAATTCTCTTCTCATACAAGACTCACTCTGTTCTCTCTGAGTGCAGCAGAAATGCTGGGTGTTACTGGTATCTCAAAATAATTTCCTATTAATATGGCAAATATTTTTTAAAAAATCAAACCCCCAAAAACCTACAGATTCAGTCTGCCTTCTGCCGTCTTCTTTCCTTGGAACAGGAAATGCAGATGCTGACAAGCCCTTCTGCGTTAAGCGTGGTTTCCTTTCACAATGTTGAGCACCAGAGCTGGCCCCTCCTTCTACCGTTCCCATGAACTCACTGCTGCAGAGCACATTTGACACCTGGGCAGCCAGTGGGCAGAGGCCCAGCTCCTCAGGGCACATTCAGCCAGCACCAAACCAGAGCTACAGCCATGGAGGAGAAGGAAGGTCTTCAGAAATGGAAGAAAAAAAAAAAAAGGACAAGATGTTTAGGAAGGGAAGAGTCTGTACAAAACTTTTTTGGTTTGGCTCAGAAAAGTCTCTCAAGGTTTTCAATGACTTTTTGTCCTTTCAGGTGTTCCCATGTCCAGAAGCAGCAGATGTCTAACAGCAGCTCCATCACTGAGTTCCTCCTCCTGGCATTCGCAGACACACGGGAGCTGCAGCTCTTGCACTTCTGGCTCTTCCTGGGCATCTACCTGGCTGCCCTCCTGGCCAACGGCCTCATCATCACCGCCATAGCTTGCGACCACCACCTCCACACCCCCATGTACTTCTTCCTCCTCAACCTCTCTGTCCTTGACCTGGGCTCCATCTCCGTCACTGTTCCCAAATCCATGGCCAATTCCTTCTGGAACAGTAGGACCATCTCCTACTCGGGATGTGCGGCACAGGTCTTTTTCTTTTCCTTTTTGATGTCAGCAGAGTACTGGCTTCTCACTGTCATGGCCTATGACCGGTACACTGCCATCTGCAAACCCCTGCACTACGGGACCCTCCTGGGCGGCAGAGCTTGTGTCCACATGGCAGCAGCTGCCTGGGGCAGTGGGTTTCTCACTGCTCTGCTGCACACGGCCAATACGTTTTCACTGCCACTCTGCCAGGGCAATGCTGTGGACCAGTTCTTCTGTGAAATCCCCCAGATCCTCAAGCTCTCCTGCTCAGACTCCTACCTCAGGGAAGTTGGGCTTATTGAGTTTAGTCTCTGCTTCACATTTGGCTGTTTTGTGTTCATTGTTGTGTCCTATGTGCAGATCTTCAGGGCTGTGCTGAGGATCCCCTCTGAGCAGGGATGGCACAAAGCCTTTTCCACGTGCCTCCCTCACCTGGCTATGGTCTCCTTGTTTATCAGCACTGGCACATTTGCCTACCTAGAGCCCCCCTCCATCTCCTCCTCATTGTTGGATCTGGTGGTTGCAGTTCTGTACTCGGTGGTGCCTCCAGCAGTGAACCCCCTCATCTACAGCATGAGGAACCAGGAGCTGAAAGCTCATCAAAATCAGCTCTTTCTCAGAAGCATTGAGCTGCCCATGTCTCTACAGAAGTCATTGCAAATTCACCTTCGCCTTCTTCTGTGCTTTGGGTATTCTATCTATGCTAAACATGTTTGTCCATGCCTACACGCACTCCACTTCACCAGACACATGGACCCAGCCTGTCTGACCCAGAGGTCTGTTCGCATGTGTCTGAGACAATGGTACTGTTAGCCTCCCATGTTGTATCACTGTAATAAAAGAGAGTTTCTACAACAGGAGTGTCTGGAGATTGGGCTCTTCTTCCAAACCTGAGGTCAGGCTGAAGGAGTTGTCCCCACAGTGCCGTGCTGCTGTGCCGGGGTTCTCCATGGGATGAGGGGAGGAGGGCGTAGGGCAACGTGTTCGAGAATGGGCTGAGCCTTAACATGTGGGTGTCTGGTTACCCTGGAGACAGTGATCAACAGGGGTCTGCCTCGGACTGTCACCACATGGCGTTGTCACCACAGCCCCCTCACTCTGCAGAGCAGGGCCAGCAGCTCAGGGCCATGTGGAGAGTACAGGGAGGGGTCAGGGGCAGCACATGAGGTCAGCATGGACACACTGCCCCGGGGAAAGTCTCTCTAAAGGCAGGGACACCCCTGGGGAAGAGCAAAGGAGCAACTCTGTCCTTCCAGGAGGGGATCGATGACCAAGAGAAATCTATTTCTGAATGCACCAGCTTGGGGCAGCTTTCTCTATTGCTGTGGAGCCATAGCAGCCTGAGGAGCCCCTGGGCCAGGAGTCTTTTCCTGGGAGAGGGGCTGGCACAGAGGGGCTTGCTGGCAGTGGACAAGAAGGATGTCCGGGAGACAGGCACAAGGGACACATGGAGACACTGTCCTCTGTCTCTTCATGCCATGGGTTGCCTTCAGCCCTGAGACACCTCTGTTTTCTTCCTTCACTCTCCATGCTTGGATGGACCTCAGGAAACATCCATGAGCATGGAAGAAGCACAAACCTCCTGGGCTGAGTTCCCATCACTGCAGGGGAAAAGAAAAGATTGTGAGACACGTGGGAGTGCAGGGATGCAGTGGTGTGTGTGTGGCAGTGTGTGTGTAAAAGAGAGGAAGATGGTGTGAAATGGCGAGGGGTGGGAGTGTGTCATGCTCAGGTGAAATATGTTCAGTTTTGATGTTGAGGCAGCAGAAAGAGGTGGATGAGCAGTTCAAGGCTGGGACATGGAGCTAAAAAGAGGAGTCAAGGGAGTCAGGGGTTAGCATCTTTAGTACCTGAGGAGCATTAGCAGGGCTTTGGAAGAAGCTGCACAGGTGATGGGGAACTCACAGCCATTGTGAGTTCAGTCAAACTTGGGACAGCATGGGGTCAGAGTGAGGTGGGGAAGCAGGGGTGGAGATGGTCTCTTTGTTGAGTCTGCAACCCCCCAGCAGAACTGAAATAATTTTCGTTTCTACTCTGGCTGCTGTCTCTTCCAATCAGACCCCTGAGAAAACATGAGTTCCTTACAGCCACAAGGCTTTTTTTTCCCATTCCCCACTCTCCATAGAGGCTGGGAGGTGTCCTACTGCTCTCCTGCACTCAGCATCACACACCCTCACATCTCAGTGCTCCCAGGAATGGCCCTCAGCATCCCATGAGGGAAAGGATGCCCCTGCCCAGGGTATGGGGTCACTACTAGATCATCCTGCTCAATGGAACATGTCAAGGGCTTTCAAGAGTTGCCTTAACACTGGATTTTCAACCTGTAAGCAGTGCCTGTGACTTCCTACTTCACCAGCTCGCAGGGATAGCAACCTTCCCTCCTCATTCCTCCATGGTCTCTTCAGAGATGGCCATCAGTTGGGCCCACTGACATCCCCAGAGACTTGGAGGTTTGCTGCTGACTTTGACTGCTCTAGAGGCCCCTTGAATCCACTTTCCGTACCTGCAGTTCAGGAACTTGGCACCAGAGGGCTCATTAACATGCAAAATGCCCTAACAAGCCAAGTCTCTGGGCATAATTCAATTCCTCCGTTCTTAGGTGGCTAATTTGAGAGGCTACAGGAGTGTAGTCAAAGTACAAAGTTCTCAATGATCAATGTCAGTAAGAAACTATTTGTTCTTTATGCACCACGCCATTTTTTCTGCTTATGCATTAAGTGCCATCAGCAAACTCCTGTTGATACTGATCTTGAGTTCTGATTGAATCGGAATATGTAGAGAAGTCAAGACCCTGTATGTCAGACACTCTATGGGCAGTCGTGATCCCTGTGTACAACCTCACATGTCTCTCCTCAGCCACCTGGGACTGACAGCGCCTCTGTTCAGATCAGAGCTTTCTCCACTCCAGCCTGTAGCTGCCTGATTTCGCCCATTGACACCAGTTTCCACTTGTTTTACTTGGGGAATGACGCGCGCCTAGATACAGAATGATGTTTCTTAATTATAAAAAAAAAAAACAAAACTAAATGAATTTCTAGTTCAATTTGAAAAAAAAAATGCACACCTCTGCTCTATATTAAGCCCACCTTACCTGCTCTGAAGTTCACTTTCCACAGTGCATGGCCTTAGACCAAAGGAAAATACATTTTGTGTCAAGCACAGAGCCCAGGAGCCCCCAAAGCACTCCCTGCCCTGGACGCTGTTTGTCCATATTTGCTCACAGCATGTCACACTCTGAAGCCATGAGCTCCCTCGATTCACAGAGGGAAGCAAAGAGACAAAGTCAGTGAAAAGCTCTTTTTTGAACAGCCTGCGCTAATCCCAGCAGATCTGGGTTATAGAAATGTCTTCAGGCAGGCTCTGCAGCATCGAGACCCACTCATTTCTCATTCTCCTCCAACACTGGACAGCTCGGGTGCAATTGTCCAGACTTTCCCTTCTCCTCAAGGGAGAGAAATGAGTTGTCTCAACTGAGATGCTTTGGCCTACCCTGCCTGTCCACCATCTCCTGCTCCAGAAATGCTCCCATCAGCCCTGGGTCACATTTCCCAGTCCCATGTGGGGGCTTCAGGTGCCCTGCGTATCCTGGAGGCATTGGCCACCTCTGTGTGGGCAACTGCATCAACCCCTGAATGAAGATATCAGGAAGAACTTGAAACATGTGCAGAAGAGACATCGTAGTAACAAATGTGTAAGAAGACTTCATTCTGAGAACTTGGACACTGTTCTGTAGAGTCTCATATTTCTTTTCCATCAACCATGGACAACAACCAACAAGCTGTTGACACGTTCCCTCAAGATTTTCCCTCAAGATTTTCCCTCTGTTTTCTTCTAACTGGTAATATTTGAGGTTTCTCAAGTAACCTCTGATCTGATTCCTATTCATCATTGGTTGTGTTCCTACAGAGTCCTGCCATGAGGCACAATGGCTGAGGAGAATTTGTTGGAGAAATATGAGGCAAAGAGGACATGGAGTATCTCAGATCTATCTCCACCTACTCTTACTGAATTCAGCAGGGTCCACATATTATCTTTATTTCTTCTTTAATTGTTTCTAAACTAGTCACATCTTATTATAATGCCCTTGAACTGCCTTTCGAATTTCAACTGAGTTTTGAAACAGATAATACCTGTGCTTGGAGGATGCTGTCCTTCAAGACCAGGTACACTGAGCTTTGCTGTCCATCAGTGCTGCTGACCATGGGATCCCCACTAAAACTCCCCACAATACGCCAAATTCTGCTCCACTGATGAACAGAATCTGCAGACTTCTACTGTTGTTCCACACTCCTCCGAGCACCTCAGATCTCACTGTTTCAGGGTCACAACACCCAGTCTTCACACCATGGACAAGCTCCTCATTCTCTGTAAATATCAGATCCAGGTTTGCATTGCCCTTGTTGACCCATCTGGCAGCTGTGACAATAAGCTGTCCTAAAGCCACCTGGAGTGTTTGCATGCTGCTGTGTTCCTCTTCCAGAAATGTCAGGGTCATTAAAGTCCCCATGGAGGCCCAGGCTTCTACATCCAGAGACTTCCATGGGGTGCTTAGAAAAGATGATGACAGTTACTCCATGGATGACTGTGGCAGTTACTCCACTGAGCCAAACATGAGCCAGCACTTTGTGCTTGCGGCCCAGAAAGCCAATCACATTTTGTCCTGCATCAAAAGAAGCATGGCCAGCCCGTCGAGGTGATTCCTCTACTCTGCTCTCATGAGACACCACCTGGAGTACTGCGTCCAGCTCTGGCGACTCTAACATAAGAAGGATGTGAACCTGTTGGAGGAAATCCAGAGGAAGCCACAAAGATGATCAGAGGGCTGACACACCTCTTCAATGAGGACAGGCTGAGAGAGTGGGGGCTATTCAGCCTGGATAAGAGAATGCTCTGGAGGCACCTTCTAGCAGCCACTACCTAAAGCAGGCCTACGAGAAAGTTGGAGAGGGACTTTTGACAAGGGTATGTAGTGATAGGACAAAGAGTAATGACTTCAAAAGAAAGAGACTAGCTCAAGATGAGATATAAGGAAGCAATTCTTCACTACATGAATGGTGAAGCACTTAAAGAGGTTGCCCAGAGAAGCTGTGGATGTCCCCTGCCTGGAAATGTTCAAGATCAGGTTGATTGGGGCTTTGAGCAACATGGTCTAGTGGAAGATGTCCCTGCCCAAAGCAGTGGGGTTGGAGCTATGTGGTCTTTAAGGTCCCTTCCAACCCAAACCATTCTATGATTCCTAAAGCAGGCCTACAGGTCAGCCTCACCTCTGTGCCTGGCAAGGTCATGGAGCAGATTCTCCTGGAAACCATGCTAAGGCACATGGAGAGCAAGGAGGTGGTTGGTGACAGCCAACATGGCTTCACCAAGGGCAGATCGTGCCTGACCAATTTGCTGGCCTTCTATGACGGGGTGACACCTTTGGTGGACAAGGGACGAGCAACAGACATCATCTACCTGGATTTGTGCAAAGATTTTGACACTGTCCCACACGACATCCTTCTCTCTGAACTGGAGAGACATGGGTTTGATGGACAGACCACTCGGTGGATAAGGAGTTGGCTGGATGGCCGCACTCAGAGAGTGGTGCTTAACGGCTCAATGTCCGTGTGGAGACCGGCCATGAGTGGCGTCCCTCAGGGGTCCATGTTGGGCCTGGCCCTCTTCAACATCTTCGTCGGCGACATGGACAGTGGGATAGAGTGCACCCTCAAAAAGTTCGCCGATGACACCAAGTTGTGTGGTGCCATCGACACGCTGGAAGGGAGGGATCTCATCCATAGGGAACTTGACAGGCTGGAGAGGTGGGCCTGTGCCAACCTCATGAAGTTCAACCAGGCCAAGTGCAAGGTCCAGCACCTGGGTCATGGCAATCCCAGGCACAAGTCCAGGCTGGGCTGGGAATGGATTGAGAGCAGCCCTGAGGAGAAGGACTTGGGAGTGCTGGTGGACGAGAAGCTCAACATGACCCGGCAATGCGCCCTTGCAGCCCAGAAGGCCAACCGCATCCTGGGCTGCATCAAGAGGAGCATGGCCAGCAGGTCGAGGGAGGTGATTCTGCGCCTCTATTTTGCCCTGGTGAGACCCCACCTGGAGTACTGTGTCCAGTTCTGGAGCCCCCAATACAGGAAGGACATGGACCAGTTGGAGAAGGTCCAGAGGAGGGCCACGAAGATGATAAAAGGGCTGGAGCACCTCTCTTATGAGGACAGGCTGAGAGAGTTGGGGCTGTTCAGCCTGCAGAAGAGGAGTCTCCGGGGAGACCTGATAGTGGTCTTCCAGTACCTCAAGGGGGCCTACAAGAAAGATGGGGAGAGGCTGTTCAGTAGGGCCTGTTGTGATAGGACGAGGGGCAATGGTTTTAAGATAGAGGGAGGTAGATTTACATTGGATATTAGGAAAAAATTTTTACACTGAGGGTTGTAGAACAGGTTGCCCAGAGAGGTGGTGGAGGCCCCATCCCTGGAAACCTTCAAGGCCAGGCTGGATGAGGCTCTGAGCAACCTGATCTAGTTGGAGATGTCCCTGGTCCTTGCAGCGGGTTTGGACTAGATGACCTTCGAAGTTCCCTTCCAACCCTAACCATTCTATGATTCTATGATTTGGGAGAATACACGGTATAATGGCCAGAGTCCTGGCAATGCAAATACAAGTAAAGGTCAATATTTCTTCTCCACTCATTAATATACTTCCCTGAAATTCCTGTTCTTGCATGGTGGAAAAACATCATCATTTTAGGAAAAGGATTCAATTATCTCAGCTGTTATAAAGGTATTCATGTGATTTTTAGAAGTTAGAAGCAGTTCCTCCTCCTTCCAGGCAGAGCTCAGCTTTCTGACCAGGGACATAAAGTGCCCCTTGTAGAGGCCCCACTGTAGCTGAGGTGTTTGCCTGGGACTGGTTGCTGTCAGACAGGACAGGAGGTCTCCTACAGAAGACCAGGGTGCCTTGGACACTGATTGCATAGGCCAGGCAGAGGGTCCCAGGGCATATGAACTGACACCAGGTGCTTGTGTCACTGTACCTGAAGACATCTGTGTCCCTGTAGCTGCATCCCAGATCAGTTTTGGAAATGGCTTTTCCTTCTAAAAACAGAAAACAGTCACAAAATCCCCCCAAAGACTAGTATGTTAAATCAAAATGAACAAAACCAAGGAGAATAAGAACACAAAGAATTAATAAGATGAAAAGCATATCAAAATATTTCTTCACTTTAGATCTTTGCGTTTACTTCTTCATTGTTTCATTTTTCTGTAAAATTTCCTGCACATTTCTGTCACAATCAGGCCTGCTGCATTAACTGATAGAATTTTGTTTCAAGCACAGACCCCAGAGCTCCCCAAAATCTTCCTATCCTTCTCTGGCCATGCCTCTCCTCACTCATGGCACAGAGTCGCACCAAGGTATTGACCTCTCTCAGCTGATGGGGGGAAGCAGTTTCAGTGAAATACTAGAAATATTCTAAATTCAACTGTGGCCTACTTCACATTTATTTGGGGTTTTTTAAGTGTTAAGGAAGCAGTAGTAGCTCATCTTCTTGCCCTTTGACATTCCTTGAAAGCTTGAACTTTTGGGGAGCTTTAACTCCCCTAAGATAATCCCTATTTCTCCAGACAACTTTTCTAAACTCCACCTTTGCAGCCTGTCCCTGCTTCCAGCTCCTGCATGCTGCCTTTTGGCACTGGAGCTGAGCCGTGAGGCTCCTGGTTAGCCCAGCCAGTTTCCTGAGATGAAGGCTTGTTTTCCTGAGTATCAGGACAGACCTTTCCTGTGCTTGGAGGAAGATGTCCTTAAAGGACTCTCAGCTGTCATAGATTTTTATCTTTCAGAGCTTCCTCTCCATGGGATCTCCTACAACAACAACCCTGAGCAGGCCAATGTCTGCTTCTCTGAGATCTCAAACCTGAGTTCTCTTGTTCTTCTGTCTTACTTCCCATGTGTCGTAGTTTAGCCTCACTTGGGACCTTGCAAGAGAAGAGTTTTCTAGCAGAGGTGACTCTGCAGTGCCTTGTGCCAATCTCCAGGAACACAAGGGACCACTAAGAATGTCCCTGGGTGGCAGGGCCTGTGATCCAGCCACACTGTGGACATCAGTGGCGTGGTTTTTCTTTATGTCATCAGGGACGTGGGTAGAGGATAAATGAGAGGAGAACTGTCAGGGCTTGAGAGCACAGGGACATGAGTGGTGACCCTGGTGTGATGTTCCTCCCAATCCTGCAGTACCCCTGGGTGTAGATGGGATGGATCTTGCATGCTTGCCGTGGTGCTGGTGTTCAGATGCTGAACACAACGGGCCCCTTTGGGAGGCTCTGGGGTTTCTGCCCAGCCCCTACTCCAGGGGGACGTGGCTCTCCTGGAGGTCCCATGCTGTATTTGCCAGCCACAAGCAGTTGTGCTGGGCACCCCAGGGACCAGACAGGGCACTAGCGACCTTTCTTATGCCATTGAGGGAAAACCTTGAAATAATGTCAGTGCCTGTGACAGAGGGATGTGAACATGCAGTTTTGCAGTGAGCTGAGCTCTGCTGAGTATAGAGGATGGGACCTAGAGAGAGATCTGACTCCCCTTCTGGTGCACTCATCCTTTTGGTCATCTGGAAGTCCAGCAGCTGCCTTGGAAATGTGTCTACCAGATGTTCAGGTGCCCTAAACACTGAATGAAATCTGAGGTGACAAAGTGACCCCGTCCTCACAGCCCCACAGCTGACACTCAGGCAATAGCAGGTGTCCCATGTGTGCTCCATCACAGCTTACAGAGATGTACACAAGTCTTGGACCACCCCTCGCACCTCCAGTGCCTAGCAGGTGTTTGTATGTGAGCTGGTCACTGCCACCATCCATCCCCATGGATGACGGTGGGAGCTCAGGGAAGTGGCTGGCCTGTAGCCCCTATTTTGTGCACACTGAGCTGAGGCAAGAGGATTCCTGCCTCCTGTGGGTCTGTGGGGTGTATGGGGCAGAGGTGAACCCCACTCCAGGCTCTGGGCTTCTCACCAGAGAGGAGACACCTCAAATCCCTGCCCTGCGTGGGTAGAAATGACCCCTGCCTGTCCCTGCCGTGGTGTCCTGCCTGGCAATGGGACAGGGATCGGGGTAAAGGCAGGTGAGCATTGACATCTCTCCTGGATGACAACACCATGGAAGGACAAATCTCACTTCCAAAATCAGTCTTGGCAATGTTCAGAGAGGGACACTGATTACTTCACTCTGCATCAGCCTACACTCCCCAGGAGAGACACGGCTGCCTTGCAGGTGCTGTCAGACCTTGGAGCCCCAGGGACATCTCCAGGGAGACCAGGAGGGCAGAGAAAGTGCCACCTTGGGCTGGGCCTCTGCTGCTGAGCTGGGCCGGGCTCCTGGGACAAAGGGAACTCACAGCAAACAGGCAGAACCGCAGAGAGACAGCTCTGCCCAGGAGCAGCTCCTCTGCCAAGCGCAGCAGGGCTGAGGGCACTGCCTGCATGAGCTGAGGGGAGAGGAGCGAGGCAGAGAGAGGTTAAAGGCAGCCTGGGGTGAGGGAACACTGAGAGGCCACTGGAGGAGAAAACTTCACAGCCCTTGACATATTAAGTGTCTGGCTGCAGGGCATCAAAGCTTCAGTTTCTTGAGGGATTTTGTAAAGCTGGCACCTCCCCCAGCCTGTGGGATCTGTAAGTACCACTCTCAGACCTTCTCTGCTGTAGAGGAGGAGGACGTGCTCTGGAGTAGGGATTCCCTGCTGCACTGCCAGAGGGACAGGGCACAACGGCTGCCGTCTCCCAGGTATAGCTGCAGGGGTGTGAATGTGTGTGTGCAGCCAGGGGTGCCCAGGGCTGTCCTTCAGAGCAGGGTCCCTGCGCCCCAGGGGCTGTGTGCTGGGGCAGGGACTCTGCCTCTGCCAGGCTCAGCACTTAGTCGGCCCCAGAAGCTCCCCACGGCGCTGGGGAAAGACGCTGTGGGTGGGAGGAACAACTTGTGGCCGATCAGGGTCATTCTCTTGTCGAGAGGGTGCTGTGTCGGTCAGGGCTGCTCACAGCCCCAGATCACCCCATTTACAGAGGGTCCTTTTCAAGAAGGACATAAAGGCAGCATTTATCTGAAAGTGAAATGAGCCTGTGCTTTGTGTTTGCTCTTGTTCTGTTTGGTGGGCAGTGGGAGGTGGAAATTCATTTCTCTGCTCTGGAGAAGGCACTGAGACACAAATTCTCATGAGGACTTTTCTGAGCGGCTTCTTAGCCCCTGCATCCACAGAGACGTTTCTGGGCAGTGCCCTGGTGCCAGGAGGTTTCTGCAGGGTAGAGCTGAGCACTCAGTGGGTGAGATGGGGTCTGTGAACACTGACAGAGACACAGGGAGAGAGGAACAGCCTCTGGCAGGGACAGCTCCAGGATGCACAGGGAGGGGCAGGGAGTGTTAGGGAGCTGCTCACAGAAGTGCACTGCGAGGGGGGATGTAGGCATTTCCCTGCAGGGCAGATGCCTTTCCCAGAGAACCCTCCCGGTCTTCTCTCCCCCTCAGCAGAGCAGCCCACCCTTTAACATCATGGAGACTTGGGTATGAGTTGCCTTCCCACCAGCCCAACCACCACAGAGGAGAAATGCTCAAGTGTCCAACCATGTCTCCTTGTCTTCCTCTATTGACAGGAGTTCTTTGGCATGCTCCTCTCTTCTCCGCGCTCCCTTCTTCTTCCCCTTGAATTCACTGTGTCCTGGTTGAGGGTTAATTGGCAGCTCAGACACTGATGCTGGGGGTCCTCTCATGCAGATGTATCAATGGAGGAAAAGCATCCAAATTCGTTCTTATATTTTGGGGTCTGGGAGATGTAGCTTGTGGGGCTGGCAATGATCTGACCCCTCCGTCAGGACATCCCACCACTGAAACATTCAACTGTTTCCCTGGAGGGTCCTGCTGGATGGAGGCTGCTTTCCCCAAGGGCACAGCTCTACCATGGGCTTTCTGTGAAACATAGCTGCCCCATGGAGAAGACACCTCTATGCTGAGGTCATGAAAATGCTGCTGGGCATCTCTATGTGGGCAGCTACAATGAGTCCTCTGTGTCCCTGGCTGGGCGAGGAGAGATGAGATCCTGCTTGGGTGCGACGAGATGAGGTGAGGAGTTTGCAGGTCTGCACTTGGAAACTGGACTCCTACGCTCTCAGCGGTGTCCGGATACTTTTTGGGGAAATGTCTGTGTGTGAGCCTCCTCCAGCTGAAAGATGTGCCAGCACAGGTCAGCTGACACCAGCGCTGACGGCAGAACATCTCTCCTCATCCTGCAGTATGGGACAGTTACCTTGTCTAAGGACCTACAAAATTTTTCTCAGAGAAGTCTGCCCTATTCTCGCACTGTCTTTACCTTTTCAGATAGTGGCTCATCAAAAATATAAGAGATGTCCAACACCACCATCACTGAGTTCCGGCTCCTGGCATTCGCAGACACACGGGAGCTGCAGCTCTTGCACTTCTGGCTCTTCCTGGGCATCTACCTGGCTGCCCTCCTGGCCAACGGCCTCATCATCACTGCCATAGCCTGCGACCACCGCCTCCACACCCCCATGTACTTCTTTCTCATCAACCTCTCTGTCCTTGACCTGGCATCCATCTCTACCACTGTTCCCAAATCCATGGCCAATTCCCTCTGGGACACCAGGGTCATCTCCTATGCAGGATGTGCTGCACAGGTCTTTTTCTTCTTCTTTTTGATGTCAGCAGAGTACTGGCTCCTCACTGTCATGGCTTATGACCGCTACACTGCCATCTGCAAACCCCTGCACTACGGGACCCTCCTGGGCAGCAGAGCTTGTGTCCACATGGCAGCAGCTGCCTGGGGCAGTGGGTTTCTCTATGCTCTGCTGCACACGGCCAATACATTTTCACTGCCACTCTGCCAGGGCAATGCTGTGGACCAGTTCTTCTGTGAAGTCCCCCAGATCCTCAAGCTCTCCTGCTCAGATACCTACCTCAGAGAAGTTTGGCTTCTTGTGCTCAGTGTCTGTTTCGCATTTGGCTGTTTTGTTTTCATTGTGGTGTCCTATGTGCAGATCTTCGAGGGCTATGCTGAGGATCCCCTCTGAGCAGGGATGGCACAAAGCCTTTTCCACGTGGCTCCCTCACCTGGCTGTGGTCTCCTTGTTTATCAGCACTGGCATGTTTACCTACCTGAAGCAACCCTCCATCTCCTCCCCTTCTCTGAACCTGGTGGTGTCATTTCTGTACTCGGTGGTGCCTCCAGCACTGAACCCCGTCATTTACAGCATGAGGAACCAGGAGCTCAAGGATGCCATTAAAAAAGTGATTTCATGGATGTTTCTGAATAGTGATACACTTCTCATCACTAACCACAGATGACTCTGGTGCTTTGTTTATCATTCTTATTGTCATTACCCTTATCATGATCTGTGTTCTTATCATTATCATTATTGTTATCATTGTCATTATTGTTATTTTTATCATTTCGGTTATCATTATCATTACTGTTATCAAGGATGGAGCATGGGAATGGATTTCTCAGTCATTTTTCAGCAGTCAAACACTTCCTGTCTTTCTTCACAGTTGATTCCCACAATGCCCTAGACAAAACCTGATCTTTTTATTCACTGTATTTTTATCATTATGTTGTAGATTGTTCTTATGTCTTTTCACAATTTTTTCCCCTCACTTATACCGAGGTATGACCTTGCTTTTTTCTTCAGTTTTGAGCCTGTATAAAATTCTACCTAATAGTGGGATAGAGCTGGGGGATAGGTGGGATAGGTGTCCTAGCACCTCTGTAATAAAATGAAATCTCCCCAGTGCTGTGGCTGAAGGTTGGCCTCTTCTTCTAAAGGTGCTGTCATGAACAGGTCCAAGAAACTGGACTCCAAACAGGTCTGTTGCTCCATGGGTTCAGGAGCAAAAACTTTACAGTGACCTTGTGATCAATGGTTGGGTTTAGGACTCACTCGTTAGTGTCTAATCACAGTGGGGAGAGTGAATGCTTACTGAGGTACATACCTGGGGCTTTCCATATGGCAGAGAACCCCTTCAAGAGGGGAATCTGGAGCTTCCTGGAGAGCCCAGTGGATCTCCTGAAGCAGCATGTGCCTTGGGTGGGCAGTGACTGGTACCTCACATAGTGATGGATTGCCCACGGTGGAGTCATCTCAAGGCAAAGTCCTAAACCAAGGCATCCACAAAGACAGACTCTACAATTGCACAAGATGCAGTGGGGACTCAGCAGGCCCAGCTTAGAGAAAAGTTCCTATTACCCTCAATGAATTACCCCTGGATGGATCTAGAGGCTGACCTGGATACTTGTAGTGTCTTTGGAAATCATAGAATCATAGAATGGTTAGGGTTGGCAGGGACCTTCAAAGGTCATCTAGTCCAACCCCCCTGCAAGGAGCAGGGACATCCCCGACTAGATCAGGTTGCTCAGAGCCTCATCCAGCCTGGCCTTGAAGGTATCCAGGGATGGGGCCTCCACCACCTTTCTGGGCAACCTGTTCCAGTGTTCTATAACTCGCATTTTAAAAAAATTTTTCCTAATTTCTAGTCTAAATCTACCCCCCTCTATTTTAAAACGATTACCTCTCATCCTATTGCAACAGGCCCTACTAAACAGCCTCTCCCCATCTTTCTTGTAGGCCCCCTTGAGGCACTGGAAGACGGCTATCAGGTCTCCCCGGAGCCTCCTCTTCTGCAGGCTGAACAGCCCCAACTCTCTCAGCCTGTCCTCATAAGAGAGGTGCTCCAGCCCTTTTATCATCTTTGTGGCCTCCTCTGGACCTTCTCCAACTGGTCCACGTCCTTCTTGTGTTGGGGGCTCCAGAACTGGACACAGTACTCCAGGTGGGGTCTCACCAGGGCAGAGTAGAGGGGGAGAATCACCTCCCTCGACCTGCTGGCCACACTTCTCTTGATGCAGGCCTGGTTGAACTTAATGAGGTTGGCACAGGCCCACCTCTCCAGCCTGTCACGGTCCCTATGGATGGCATCCCTACCCTCCAGCGTGTCGATGGCACCACACAGCTTGGTGTCATCAGCAAACTTTTTGAGGGTGCACTCTATCCCACTGTCCATGCCACTGACAAAGATCTTAAACAGGATGTGCCCCAATATGGACCCCAGAGGAACTCCACTCATCACCAGTCTCCACCTGGACAGAGAGCCATTGACCACCACTCTGAGTGCTGCTCTGCTCTCATCTACCAGGCCAATCACTTCATCATACAAGTTTATCAGTTTGTTAAGCATGATTTCCCCTTCGTGAAGCCATGCAGAAAACTCCTGATCATTTTATTGTCTTCAAAGTGCCTGGTAATTGTTTTCCAGATTTAGCTGTTCCATCAGCCTCCTAGGGATCAAGGTGAGGCTGACAGACCTGCAATTCCCTGGTTCTCCCTTTGTGCCACTCTTGAAGATGGGTCTGACATTTGCTTTACTTTTGTCTCCAGGCACTTCTCGCAGTCACCATCATTGATCAAAGATTATCAAGGGTGACCTCAGAATGACATTAAAAAGTCACTGTTCCCTGACCTGATACTTTTTTTTACGAAGGTTGCATTTTCCTTGTTCCAACCTTTCCCACTGGTCTCTAGGACCTGAGATTCATCAAAGCCTTGCTAGTGGAGACAGAGGTGAAGAAAGTGTTCAGTACGTCCACAGTATCAATGTCTTGTGTAAGCCAGTCCCTTGATCGTTGAGCAATGGGCCCGTATTTTCCATATTCTTCCTTTTGTCACCTATGTACTTATTGAGGCCATTCTCATTGTCTTTGACATCCCTGGCCAGACTCAATTCCATTTAGGTATTAGCTTTTCTAACTTCATTCCTAGATACTTGGATGTTTGTTTCTCCCAGTTATTCGTCTTTGCTTTCACCACCTACATGCCTCATTTTTGTATCTGAGTCAGCTGAGAGCTGAGGGGTCAGCAGGAGAAGACAGAAGAACATTGGCCAGAAGTGTTGAAGACCAGCTCCTTGAGGGAGTCATATTGTCTGTCTGTCTATATAGGTATAACTTTTTCCACTAACACAGCCTGGCACACCAACCTTCATCAACTCTATTTCCACTGGTGCTTGATTTGCTTGCTTTGTATCCTCATTTGCTGTTGCAGAGACAGTTGTCACAATAATTCATAGCTGGGCCAGAAATTAAACTAGTACGTCTTTTATTTTCTATAGTATCCTGAAACTCCTCCTACTGTTATTTTGTCAGACACACCTCAGTCAGGGTGAGCCATCAGCACACAGACATTAACAGCCGACCAAATGGAGCTTGGGGAACCTTGAGTAACTTGGGGAATTGGCCAAGAGATACCTCTTGAAGCTTACCAGAAGAAGTAGCCAGTCCTGCATCGGAGGGGAGAATAACCCCATTTATTGGGCCAACTGTAAGCTGACATGCTGAGAAGTGACTCTGAGGAGAAGGCACTGCGAGGGATGCCATACAAGCCAGTGGTGCATGCTCCCCATGAACAAGGCCAGCTGGGGCTGCATTAGGAAGAATGTGTCAAATCAGACAACTTGAGTTACCTTCCCCTTCACCTCAGCACTGGTGTGGCTCCATGCACAGGTGTGTCCCTCTCTGCAGTTCCATATTTTGGAGGAGTTGGGTAGAGCTGGAGGGTTCCCAGCAGAGGTCTGCCAAGATGGGCTTCAGAGCCTCAACCATATGTTCTGTGTATAGAGGAAGAAGGGCCTGGGCATCTTTGGCTCAGCAGCAAAGAGGCTCAAGGCAGACTAGAAGTATCCTGAGAGTGCTTGAAGGGTGGTTTCAGAGATGGTGAAGCTTTGCTTCACAGTAGTAAAAGCATGACAAGGAAATAATGGATGGTGGAGCAACTTAGGACGTTGAGATGGGGGGAATAAAACAAAGAAATGTCTCTCCAAGGGTAATTCTGTGCTACAACAGGTCACCAACAGAGCTCCTGGACCATCCCATCATTTTGTGTTTCAAGCAACACCTAGAGCAGATGGAAAGATACCAGTAAGGGTAGTGGGATCCTGAAGTGAGAGAGCAAGGTGGGTAAGCAAGGAAGACTGGGAGCATGCAGGAAGACTGACAGCATGCAAGGCAAGAGCTGTAGGTGTGAGACCCTCCAGGACACCCTGTGCTGGAGATGATTAAGAGCTGTGGAAGGGCGAGAAGCCCACAACAGAGAAAAGGTCTTTCTCCACACTATCGCTGTTACTGGGACAACCCAGGCCTGTGAGGACACACCATAACTTGATGGAACCAAGACATGCAGTCCTCCTCACTCCACCAAGGAGAGATTCATAAGCATTGTACCACAGTCCTACACACAGCATCACACATTCCCACATCACACTGCCCCAGGAAAAGCCCTGAGCAATGTGTGACCCACAGGATCTCCCTTCCCAGGGACTGGGGGTCAGGCCATGGCCCTTTGTCTTCATGCAACACATGGAGGTTCACTCAGCATCAGAGCCACCTTTACATCGCCTTTGCCTGCCTCTCATCTCTGCCTCCAGTTTTCTCCTGTAACCAGCCCCCAGGGAGGCTTTGTTGGTAACGATCCTCAGTGGGACCCATTAATACTCCCTGAGACTGTAGGGGTTGCTTCTGACATTGACTTCTTCAGGGGTTTGATGAGGCTCCTCTCAGTGTCTGAGGTTCACGGTCTCAGCACCAAATGCACCCTGGGGTTCATTAAAATGCAAAAAGCCAATTATTTTCTACAGTCTTCAAGTCTTGGAGAGCTAGTTGGAGGGGTCTCCAGAGTGGACATAAAGGGGAAGTTTTCACTGAGTATTCAACACAAAAGAATTTTTTATTTTTAAGTTTCTTTTTTTTTTTTTTTCAATTTTATTACTTTTTCAGTTGTCAGAAGGAGTGATTGCAGCATTCTCCAGTCGATATGGATGCAGGGCATTTGCTAGTGTCAGGATAAGTAGGACCAGCTCCTCCTGGAGGTCAAACACTGCATGGACAACCTGATTCCTCACCCCCACCATTTCTCTCATCACCCCCCTGGGACTTGCATCACTTTTCCTGACATCAGACTTCTCCACCCAGGTCTGCAGCTGGAGGTGACAGCTCCTCTGCACCAACTCCCACCTGCTTTCCTGAGAGACCTGGCTGCACACAGGCACAGCAGGGTTCCCTTCATTGCAAACCAACAGAAGGAGAGGATGGTAAAGTTTAATAAACAAGAACCCACACTCCTCATCTGTATGCTAAGTCCAAGGTGCCTCCAATGAGGTTCACCACCCACAGGGGATAACCTCACTGGAGATGCTGTTCACAGGTAGATACAAACATAGTGAGGGAGCTGGCTGAAGAGATAATCCTGTTGCTGACAGACGAGGCGAGGCTTCTGACTCTGAAGCTCAAAGCAGCACCTGGGTACTTGAGAGGGATCTGATTCTGAACAAGGTGCAAGGGCAGGAGGAAACTGGAGAGCAATGGAAAGGCCGTAGGTCCCCTCATGGCATCTGGGCTCTTGGCTCCTGAACCCCTCCTGCATGCTGCAGCTGCACGTTGCTCCAGAGAAGTGAAATAGAGAAGGGTGTTTGAAGAAATAATTTTGTACTGGTTTCTTTATTGTGTTTCTCTAAACAGGGAATCTGGCTCCATTTGTACATGAGGTATGTGGCTCAAAATCAGGAAGATATGATGCCAATAATAAAATTATATAAAGAGAATTATAGTACTGGAAGTATAAAAAAAAAATTAAAAAAAATAAAAAAGATACATATGAAAAAGTATAGTCCTGGCTATTCATTACACAGCCTGAAGGTCCTATGAGGACAATGAATTAGCATGTGTTCAAATAATTTCCGTAGGGCATCCTTGAGCTCCTAGTTCCTCATGCTGTAGATGAGGGGGTTCACTGCTGGAGGCACCACCGAGTACAGAAATGACACCACCAGGTTCAGAGATGGGGAGGAGATGGAGGGGGGCTTCAGGTGGGCAAACATACCAGTGCTGATAAACAGGGAAACCACAGCCAGGTGAGGGAGCCACGTGGAAAAGGCTTTGTGCCGTCCCTGCTCAGAGGGGATCCTCAGCACAGCCCTGAAGATCTGCACATAGGACACCACAATGAAAACAAAACACCCAAATGCTACTAAAAGACTAACCACAACAAGTCCAGCTTCCCTGAGGTAGGAGTCTGAGCAGGAGAGCTTGAGGATCTGGGGGATTTCACAGAAGAACTGGTCCAAGGCATTGTCCTTGCAGAGTGGCAGTGAAAATGTATTGGCTGTGTGCAGCAGAGCATAGAGAAACCCACTGCCCCAGGCAGCTGCTGCCATGTGGACACAGGCTCTGCTGCCCAGGAGGGTCCCGTAGTGCAGGGGTCTGCAGATGGCAACGTAGTGGTTATAGGCCATGACAGTGAGAAGGGCGCACTCTGTTCCTAGGAATAAGAAAACTAGAAGGACTTGTGCAGCACATCCCATGTAGGAGACGGCCCTGGTGTCCCAGAGGGAATGGGCCATGGATTTGGGAACAGTGGTGGAGATGCAGCCCAGGTCGAGGAGGGAGAGGTTGAGGAGGAAGAAGTACATGGGGGTGTGGAAGTGGTGGTCGCAGGCTATGGCAGTGATGATGAGGCCGTTGGCCAGGAGGGCAGCCAGGTAGATGCCCAGGAAGAGCCAGAAGTGCAAGAGCTGCAGCTCCCGCGTGTCTGCGAATGCCAGGAGGAGGAACTCCGTGATGGAGCTGCCATTGGACATCTGATCCCTGTGGTAACAGGGGCCTGAGGAGGAACAGGCAGGGATCAGTGAGGACTCATTTCTCAGAGAATCCCCTCCACACGCCTCTGTCTTTCCAGGAAGCCCTTCATGCAGCCCCCTGGCTGGAGCTCTGGTTGACGCTGGCTGAGCGGGCAATGGGGAGCAGGGGTCCTTGCTGTGGAGGAGTCAGAACTACTGTGCAGCAAAAGCAGATTAGGAAAGAGGAGTGGGCTCTGATTAAATTTGCTTCTGACGTCAATGCACTTTTCAGCATTTTCTCTGCCAAGTCACCTGACTGCCATACAGAGCTAGGGGAGTGGGGCGTGTGTATTTTGTTCCTGTTTCCCGTCTCACATATGAGAAGGTTTTTATGAAGGTGGACATGCCTGTCATTTCTGTCTGTGCTATCTTTCTGCTACAGTGTGAGTCCTAGGAGGCAGAAGGACAGACCCTTAGTGCAAAGAGAGGAGAGCTGCTCTGTCCATCAGTCTTGTTCCCAGATGGCCTTGGCTCACACTTCTTTGGTCTGGATGGTGATCACACTCAGATGTTCCCCTGAAAGGAAATTGGATCCTGCTGAGAAAAGTGGAATCTAGTTTGAAAGTGCAGAGGATCTCCACTCTCCCATCCCTGGGGATAATCTGTGTGCTTCTGGACACCTGGATGCTCTGAAAATGAAGTGTCTTTATCGGAGGATCAGTCATGCATCCCCATCCCAAGGACTCCATCGCCCATAGTCATGGTATGTTAGAGTGAGGATTGGGCACCTTGGACATATCTGCACGGTAGATTTGCAGGAGCAGTTGCTGAGCTGCCACTGAAACACCCATCTGAAGAGAGAGAAGAAAAAGAACCAGTAGCAGCAGGGACAGGTGGAGAAAGAAGGAGAAATGACACTGTTCATCCGCCCAGGGCAGCAAGGCCAGAGAGGTACAGAGGGGCACTCGGGAGTCTCCTGTGCTGGAGCTCTGGCTGCAGAGGAGGCAGCTCCTGCCCTGGATCCCAGGGCCCTGAGGGGAGAGGCTCTGCTAAGTAGTGGGGAGAGCAAGGAGGCTTGATTTGGGAAAAGCATTTTCAGTGAAGGACTCATAGGGCAGTGCCCTGTGTTCTTTGAGAACCTGTTGATCAGTCACTGTCTTGCTGTAAGAGTCTTGGTCTTTTGTCCAAACCTTGGAGCTCCATCACCATTTCCCCACCACCAGCACAACGGGAAACTGAAAGCAAAGCCCCAGAAAAGCAGCTTTCCTTCTGGGTAATTCCTGTCTGGATGTGCTTCTTGAAAAGTGTCTTGGAAATACCCTGCGCTGAAGGACAGCCCTGGGCACCGCTGGCTGCACACACACATTCACACCCCTGCAGCCGTCCCTGGGAGGAGGCAGCTCTCGTGCCCTGTCTCTCAGACAGTTAAGCAGGGAAGCCCTGCTCTGGAGCATCTCCTCCTCCTCTGCACTGGACAAACTGAGAGAATACTCCTGGAAGATCATATATGCTTTGGGATATTCCTGCTTTTGGATGTCCCTCCAGTAAAACCAGCTGCATTGCTCTGCATCCAGAGACTTACCGTAAAGAGGGCTGTGAAGATTTCTGCCTCACTGAGCTCTTGGCATCCTCCCAGCCCAGGCTGCCTTTCACCTCTCTCTGCCTCGCTCCTCTCCCCTCAGCTCCTGCAGGCAGAGCCCTCAGCTCTGCTGCGCTTGGCAGAGCAGCTGCTCCTGGGCAGAGCTGTCTCTCTGCAGCGCTGCCCTGTTACCAGCAGCTCCCTCCATGCCAGGAGCCCGGCCCAGCTCAGCAGCAGAGGCCCAGCCCAAGGCAGCACTTTCTCTGTCCCCTCTGGGCTCCCTCCAGCTGTCCCTGGGTCTGCAGGGGAACCTGCTGGGAAACAGCCTGAAGCCATCAATGATGATCCCTCAGCTGGGGAGAAAGAGAGTTCTTTCCAGCAGTGTACTCTCTCTTATTTCTAGCACTATATTTTTCTTACCATACTCAGATTTAGCTTCAAGAATCACCTTTTCAGAGTTCAGTTTTAGGCAGGAGAGTTTCCCTTTCTCTTCACCATCAGCTGTATTTTCCACCTGTCCTTTGGCTAGAATGGCACTTGTCCCACATACGTCCTTCCTCTGCCTGACCTCAATCAGGGCAGTTGAATGTGGGTTTGATGGCCAAGCATGGGCTTGTAGTGCTACGCGAGACGCCAGGGCTCTGCAGCACAGCTGCATGCAGCTGGCACAGACAGCAGCGGCCCTGTGCAGGAACCCCAGCCCCCTTCAGAGCAGCAGTGTGACGGGCACCAGCCAGGGCGTCTCAGACCAATTCAGTGCCTTTGGCCAGTGACTGAATCCCACCGCTGCAGAGACACAAGTTCTGTCCCTTCTCCATCCACTAGACGTATGACAGCACATGAACACAAAACATCTCCCACAGAGACCTCTGCAAGTGTTCCGTCACTCTCAAACTCTCCTGGTTCTTCTCTTCTCCTTTGTTTAACCTTCCCCTCGATGATACCATCATGGATTAGGCTAACAATTTTCACAGTGTGCCTGTATCACAGGATGTCCACACCCAAAACCATTTTCAAAATCCTCTCTTCCTTGCTGAGATCAGCTTCACCTCCAGGCCAGACATGCACCAATGTCCTCAGGCCAATGGGCACAGGCTGGAGAAGCTGGACCCCATGTGCCATCTCTTCATTCCACTTTGGGGGAGTAACAGCTGTGGGGTGCTGGGACAGCTCACGTGGCTGGGGTGCTGTGCTGGCTGGGTATAGGATTAAGAGAGTCATCGGGCCAGAAAGATCAGGAGGTGGGTGTCCTCAGTGTGAAGGAGCTGCTTAGATGTGTGGAGCTTGTCTCTGGGATGGACAAGCTGGGTGACGCCTGGTGGGTGAGGATCAGAAGAGACACTGGTAAAGGTGACACTGCTGTGGGAGACAGAGAACCCATTAAAGTCTCCAGGGAGAACTGAATGTCCAATGACCTTGGGATTACCTGGAAGGCGAACAAAACAGTATGCAAAAAATTCTGGAGGTTTCTTGAGGGTCTTGGGACAGTTTGGGACACAGGTCTATATAAATCAGGTGTCAGTTGGGCCAATAATGTTGACACTCATTTGCATCTGTCACTCACAAAGAGGGAAGATCTGGTCACGGATGTGAAAACCAGAGTCAGCCTTAGTTGTCATGATCGTTAAATAATAGGGTCTCACCTCCAAAGGAGAATGAGGAAGGAAAACAGAAAATTGAAGATGCTGGACCTCTGAGGAGGAGGTTGTGTGCTAGTCTTGTGATTTTTAGTGGGGAAACCCATGTGAGCAGCACAGAAGGGCAGCAGAGCTCAGTAGAGCTGGTCTTCAAGTACAGCGCTTTTCAAGTCCAAGACCGTCTGCACCAACAGTCAGGAAAAGCAGAAGAGATATTCAGGAGAGAAGCTTGAGGAAGCAGAAAATTCATGGGAAAGCTCGACAGCAAAAAGGAAGTGTACAGGAGATGGATGCAGGGTAACTCCAGGTCGGTCAGACTCATCTCTGTGCCTGGCAAAGTCATGGAGCAGATTCTCCTGGAAACCATGCTAAGGCACATGGAGAGCAAGGAGGTGGTTGGTGACAGCCAATATGGCTTCACCAAGGGTACATTGTGCCTGACCAATTTGCTGGCCTTCTATGACAGGGTGACAGCATCGGTGGACAAGGGACGAGCAACGGACGTCATCTACCTGGATTTGTGCAAGGCATTTGACACTGTCCCACACAACATCCTTCTCTCTGAACTGGAGAGACATGGGTTTAATGGACGGACCACTCGGTGGATAAGGAGTTGGCTGGATGGCCGCACTTAGAGAGTGGCGGTCAACGGCTCGATATCCAGGTGGAGACTGGTGACAAGTGACGTTCCTCAGGGGTCCATGTTGGGCTCGATCCTGTTCAACATCTTTGCTGGCAACATGGACAGTGGGATAGAGTGCACCCTCAGCAAGTTCACCGACAACTCCAAGCTGTGTGGTGCAATCGACACGCTGGAAGGGAGGGATGCCATCCAGAGGGACCTTGACAGGCTGGAGAGATGGGCCCGTGCCTGTTGGATACCTGGAGTATCAGGGGCACTTAGTGAACAATCCAGACCGAATGGAATTGTTATGTTTGTGAGCAGCAGGCCTCAAGGACATCGCTGAAGCTGCCTGTGAGAAAGCACTGAAGCCACCTGTGAGAAAGTAAATGAAGCAACCTTGAGAAGAAGGAAAACAGCTGGCATACGTGACTGGGGGCTGAACGTGAAGCGGGGTGCAAGTTGAGGGTACTGTGCGCGTGAGACTTAAAGAATCATATTTTAGCTAAGAGCGCGTGCATGATATAGTTAGCCAATTAGTAGAGAGCTTGTGCATGATACAGAATTAGAAGGGCTATATTAACTGGGATGTATCAACAATAAATCGGCATTTGCTTGATCATATTGGTCGTCAGCAGTGTCCGTGACTTCTGCATCAGCAGGTGGCGCCCGAACAGGGACCCTCAGATTGGTGTTGGACATCCCAATGGAGCTGAAGAAGGAAAGAAGAAATGAGGGGGCGGAAGCTGGTCGAAGGCGAATGCTGCCCCGGCACTCAGGAAGTCGCTATAGCGCAAAAAGGTACAAAAGGTACAGAGAGAGTCTCGTCTTGGCCAGGCGAGCGGCCGGGGAGGAGATGGGGTTCACACTGACCAAAGAGGAGTCAGCAGTGGTTAAGCTCCTCCAACATATGCTCTCTGTGAGAGGACTGAGTTATGACGCGGCCGTCCTAGAAGCTTTGCTGCAGTGGGCAAAGAAAAGGGAATTAATCCCCACAGTTGATGATCCTTTTGAACTATCGACATGGGAAAAGATAGGAAAAGAACTGTGTGATGAGATAAGTAAGGGATCAAAGGAGGCGAGCAAATTCTCCACCGCGTGGAGGCTGGTTAATGAAACCTTGAAAAGTATGAAAGCTGAGCGTTCAGTTGTCGCGTCTGCTTTCGTGGCTTTAACTCCAGCCGGCGGGTCCACCTCCGCTACCAGCATGCTGTTCTCAGGTTTAACAAGCCCTGCCGCCGCCCCGGCTTGTGCTGAGGTTGGGGGGGTTCAAGCCCCAGCAGGGACTGCAGGAAGTGCAGCCACAGCCCCCATAAATATAGATATGTGGGCACCAGAGGGAAAAACTGTCAAAAGCTTTTCACCACCATCAGATGTACTACCGCCAGGCACCCCTCCACGCTGCGCCAGTGCAGGCTCAGGGTCACGAGCCTTTTCGCCAGCGCCAACAGCTCCGGTTTATCCCCCGTTACCACCCTTTTCCCCCCACCACAGCGTGAGGAAGAGGGGGATGAACATTCATCCGGTTTGAAGAATGCACAGCTGCAAGAGAAGCTAAAAAGGCTGGAAGCCCTAGAGGTTCGCCTAGAAGTGTTGCTGGGAAGCTTATCAACTCCTTCGCCTGTGCCACATTGAGACCTGCCAGCATCCAATCTGTTCATTCCGAATGGAGCATTGGGTGAGATCAATCTTTTTGCACCTTTGCAAGGGACGCCAGAGGGAGGAGCCGGGGATCCGAATCCAACAGCGCAGTGGAAAGGGGTGATTCGAGATGCCGTGATAGAAGGACAGCCTTTGCCCATGCCATTTCCAGCTGTGACTGATAATACTGGGAAAATTGTGTGGAAAGCATTAGACTGAAAAATATTGAAGGAAGCTAAAAGTGCAGTTACTCAGTATGGGCTGAAATCATCACACACTCAGTCTGTGTTGCAGCATATTTTTTTGTCACAGTTGTTGACTCCTTATGATATCAGAATGATTGTCCAGATGCTTCTGCCACTGTCACAGCAGCTGCAGTTTTTTCAGCACTGGCAGACTGCTTGTGATAGGGCAGCTGCAATGCCTCGACAACAGGGTGATCCATTATTAGGGGTGCAAACTCAAATGCTGATGGGAGCGGGACCCTACACACGATCTGATTGGCAAGCGCAATTTGCTACCGAAGTGTTACAATTGGGCCAAGATTTGGCTTATAGAGCGCTTGCTAGGGTGTACGATGAAAAGTCCGGACCTGCCTTTACGTGAGTAAGACAAGGTCCCACAGAACCATATGGGAAATTTATTGATTGGTTGCACGCTGCAATTATGGCTCACCCTGATCTGGATGATGACATGAAAGCAAATTTCTTAGATATGCTTGCCTTTAAGAATGCTAAAGAAAAAACTAAGAGAGCCCTTAGTGTGCTGCCAAAAGGATCTAGTACAGGGCAACTGCTGGAAGCTGCCGAGCGAATGTTAGAACAAGAAAAGGCTACAGTCATGGCTGCTGCTGTACGTGCAGCAATTAAACCGTTGATATCAATAAAGCGGCGTGTGATTAACTGTCTGTAACCCCCATTCCCTCTTCCCCCGTCCCCCGTCCCCCGTCCCACCCAGGGGGCAGGGGAGGGAGATGGAGATGGTGTTAAGCCCGGGAAGAGGGAGGGGTGGGGGGAGGTTGTCTTGGTTCCCTTTTTCCTTATCCTGCTTTGGTTTTAGTGATGGTCTGTTTTGCTTGTAGCGGTGGCTTTAAGGATCCCTCCCTATTCTTGTCTTAAACCTCGGGTTTTAGTTTTCTTTCCTCTTATATGCCTGGGGCCATGGCAGCCGCCAGGTGCCCCCACCCCCCCGCCCCTGACATGGTTAACAGATACTCCTGTCAGAGTCAAGCTTTGTATAAGTGGAAGGACCGTTCCCTCTTATAACATGGGGGAAGGGATACGCTCATGTCTTTACAGCAGCAGTAAACAAGTGGATCCCTGACTGTATCATCTGCGGGTATTTCAGAACATGTTTGGTTGACCTGCCAGATACCGGTAGGATGGCAACTCTGTGTAAAACAGCAGCAATCACGAGTGCTGAGTGCTAAAACTACAAAAGATGGAACTTTTTGGGTTTTTTTTTTTAACTATTCAAGAGCTAATATTTCTAGAGGGGTAATGATTGTAAATGCTTTAAGATCTATACATTGCAACAACACAGCTTGACGTAATCATGCGAGCACATATCAAAATCCAGACAGCATAGAAGACCTAAACGAAGCATACATAGCATTGAATCTGATTGCCAAGATAATACAGAGTTTTGGAAACAAAGTAAAATTATTGCTGCTTCAGTCTTTACACCTGGTGTGGCAAGTGCCTAGGCGTTAACTACACTAAATAAATTGGACTGTTGGCTTGCTAAGCAAATAAATACAACTGCATCAGCATTATTAACGCTGTTAACTGATGTAGATTCTATATACTATGCTACTTTACAAAACAGAACCGCTGTTAGCCTGCAGAGCACATATTTTGACAGGCCTTGTTGCATGTGCTGACCACACGTGCAGCAACACCTGGTCAGTACTCTTTCACTGAATCTGCTGAGGGTATCAACAGAGGTGGCTCGGAGCGGAGGGGAGAGGACGGACCCAGAGCACACTTTATTTACAACAGGGGACGCCCTGAAGGTGCTGTGCCTGCCTCCCTTCTCTGCTCTGACCCGGCTGATAACCATCCTCTTGCTCAGCAGTGTCTTTGGCGTAGTTGGGTTAGTAACCGAACAGATCAGCAATATATTTTTTATTATTAGCACAAAATCATGATTGTCAAGATTTTGATGGGCTTTGCTGCATAAATCTGTCTGATCATTTGGAATCTATTCACAAAAATGTTCAAAACTTGCAAAAAGGAGTACAAAAACAGCAACAAAGTGATGGTTTTGATATATTCCGAAATCTTTTGGTGACTTGATATAAGCTTGTTACTAATAGCTGTAGGATGCTTATTCATTCCTTTTATATATGTATTTTGATCTATAATTCTGTGTCTTAAAATGTGTGCAGACTTTAATAGATAAAGCGTTGAAACAAGCCTCTTCTCATAAACAAAGAAGGGGGAGATGTGTTATTTTGCTGAGCCAGTACGGTGTCAGTGAAAGCACATCGACCTTGGGGGAGGAATGCAATCATGCTCTCAGGAAGAAAGCCATGGAATGAGAAGGGAAGCTTTAAGATCCAAAACATTGTTAGCAGAATTTATGGCTTGTTTGAACAGAGGCTTGCAAAAAACTAGTCATTGCTCTTGTAGATAAGAAAGTTACTGGAGTTGTTATGTCTGTAATAGGAGAAGAATGCTGTAGTAGAAAATTACTAGAAAGTAGTGAAACTTAGTTTTGCTTAGCAATCATGAATATGTATAATGTGTGATCAGTAATTTTATTGGCTAAGGTTGTGTGTGGCATAACTGGGTGGTTGCTGTCATTGGCTAAAATCAGAATTGTGATACTAGGCATCATACTAGATATAATCATTAACATTCCGTGCTTGGTCACCTGCCTACAAAGGTGATACAGAGAATACTACATCAGGGCGCGCACGCCATACGGCATCAGTTCCGACTGCCCATCTCACACGCTCGGGCTCTAGTGGCAGCCTGTCCAGCATGTCAAGCAGCAAAGCCGAACCAGGCCTTACACTACCCAGGCATTAACCCCGGGCATATCACAGACTATGCGCTATTTGGCTGTCTGTTCTGGTTTTGTTAGTGAGGGGGGGCCTAAGGTGGTAGCTTCTGTAGGAAACTGCTAGAAGTTGCTCCCCTTTGTTCAGTGGACTCGGCCGGGCCTAGGGCGGACCCACTGCTGGCCAAGGCCGAGCCAATTGGTAGCGGAATGTCCCATGATAACGCCTCTGTGATAACGTATTTAAGAAGGGGAAAACAGAAAAAGAAGAGAAGATGTGAAGCAGCTGAGCAGGGGGCAGAGAGGGGGAGGCACGAGCCTCGTGGGCCTTGCAGGCCTCACCCTCTGGCCTCCCGCTGGGCAGCAGACTGGGCCCAACTCAGCCCGGCCTGGCTGCAAGAAGTGGAGAGGAGATGAGAAGTGAATAAGATGTAAAAAGGATCCTGAGAGGCGTCTGCCAGCCTGTTGGGAGGAACGGCTGCAGATGCCAAGGTCAGTTCAGATGTGAGGGGGAGGAGTAACGCAGCTCCTGGCCAAGATTCCTCTGCAACTCGTGGTGAAGACCATGGTGGAGCGGGTTGTCCCCCTGCAGCCCATGGAGGTCCACGGAGGGGCAGAGATCCACCTGCAGCCCGTGGAGGACCCCACGCCGGAGCAGGTGGAGGCCTGAAGGAGGCTGTGGCCCGTGGAGGGCCTGCTGGGACAGCTGTTCTAGAGGGACTGCACCCCGTGGAAGAGATGACCCACGCCGGAGCAGTTTCACAAAGGACTGTGGCCCGTGGGAGGGACCCCACGCTGGAGCAGAGGAGGAATGCGAGGAGTTCTTCCCCCGACGATGACACAGCAGCGTAAAACAACGCGTGATGAACTGACCACGACCCCCATTCCCTTTCCCCACCCTGTGCCGCTTGGGAGGGGAGGTAGTATAGATAATGTTAAGCCCAGGAAGCGGGTGGAGGGGGAGGTTATCTTGTTCCCTGTCTGATTCTCTTGCTAATTTTAGAAATAAATGAGTGTTTTTCCCCAAGTTGAGTCTGTTTTGCCCATAACGGTAACTTTAAGGATTCTCTCCCTGTCCTTATCTCAAACCTTGAGCCGTTTTTTTTATATCATCTCCCCCTGTTCTCTCGGAGGGTGGGGGGAGCCTGCATAGTCTGGTCCCGATCGGGGCTGAACTACAACACTGTCTCAAATACATTCATGTTGTGGTTGACACTTGCTCCTGAGCTCTCTTCGTGTGTCCATTCACGACGTCCACGACACAGATGCACCAGAACTGGGCTTTTGCCTGCCTAGGAGTACCTCGAAAGATAAAGACCGACAATGGGCCAAATTATTGATCATTGGTATTCTGCCACTTCCTGCAGACGTGGGGAGACCACCATACATTTGGCATTCCTCTGAACAGCACCGGGCAAGCGATTGTAGAACACGCACACAAAACCCTGAAAGCACAGCTAACACGCTTAAGAGAGGGGTTCGCCAGAGGTCTTAGTCGATAAAGCACTTGTAGTACTGAATCATATATACTTTGCTGACCCCCAATCCATTTCCCCTATCCAGAACCATTTTTCCTCGCGTCAGCCGCTGTTTGGGGGCAAGGCACTCCTGGGGGACCGGTACCACCTGCCAGAAAACCCATGTTGGGAAGGTCCCGCTGATTTGCTAATACAGGGACGAGGGTATGCTTGTATCTCCACAGGTGCAGGGACCTGATGGATCCCGGCCCGGTTGGTACAGCCATGGCTGGAGGATCGCCAGGGTAACCGAGCAGCGCGGCGCCCTCCAGCTCACCCTAGTGGGATTGATCCTGATTGTGAGTCTTCCAATGCCAGTGATAATGACTAATTTCTGGGAGTGGTTCACGAACTGCGCCGACTCTACTCAGGTTTGCATAGCGCGTGGCCTGTTGGGCTCTTGGGAATGCCAACCGCACAGCCCTCGCCATATCTGAACTGGCGACTGCTTTAGCAGCAGACGACGAAGGACTGACACAAATGAAGATGGCATTAGATTATGCCCTTGCGAGGCCTGGCATCGGTTGCAGCGACCTAGAGGGAGTCCTAGGTCTCCAGGGTTACTGCTGTGTGGACTTCAGCAAGAACGCCTCCTTGGCCTTGGAGAAGACGCGTGTGCATGCTGCCCAGTCGGTATTCAACGTCAAAGTCCTAAAGGACTGGGGGTAGTTTCCAGACCTGTTCGGTTTACCTAGATGGCTAAGAAATATTGTGTCTATAGCTCTGATGATCCTAGCAGTTGCTTTGATAATGCTTTGTTTGTTTCTGTTACTGTTACGTTTCTTGCATGCTGTGATTGACGGGTCACTAGGCGACTATTCGTGATCAACTATGTTATTGTGGCATCCGCCCCAGGGTACCAGCCATTAGACCAGGATGATTTAGCATAGAGCGGGGAATTGTGGGGTAACGTTAGCAGGGCTGCATGTATGCAGGAGGGGCGGTCCATGGCGATTCGCGCGCTACGTGCGGGTAGGTCCATGGGCGCATGGGCAGGTGCGTGGCAGGCATGGATAGATTCATGGGCGCAGGGGGCAGGTGCCTCCATGTATGTGGTGGGCACAGATAAGTCCATGGGCGCAGGGGCAGGTGCGTGGCAGGCATGGATAGATTCATGGGCGCAGGGGGCGGGTGCGTTCGCGTGCGTAGCGGGTGCACGGGTATTTAACCCTGTGTTGTGCAGCATTAAATTGAAGGCTTGGTTTGACGGTATCCGTGTGATGCCCTGCTTTCCCCGGGGTGGGCCTCCGGTGCGTGCAGGGTAGGTTAGCTGGCAAGAGAGCCAGCAATTTAAAGAGGGAAGCAAAGGCTTTGTGTGCAAGCAAAGCAAAATAAGGAATTCAGTCCATGCTTTCCATTGACAGACAGACATTCAGCTATTTCCAGAAAAGCAGGGCTTCATCACAAGTGTCAATGACTTGAGATCACAGTGATCATGACTGTTCCTCTGTCTTTCCTTGAGGTTTTTGTGAAACATGACATCATACAGAATGAAATATCCCTTTGGTTATTTTGGGTCAGCTTTCCCAGCTGTGCCCTTGCCAACTTCTTGGCCAACTTCTTGTGTACCTCCAGCCTACCTGCTGTGGGGGCAGAGTGTGAGAAAGAGGAAGTCTTTGTGCTCTGCAAGGACCGTTCAGCAACAGCCAGAACGCTACTGTGTTATCAGAGCTGGATCAGTTACAGATCCAAAGCACTGCTGTGAGGGAATTAACTCCATCCCAGCCAGGTCCAGGACAGAGTTACAGGTCACAGAGTCAGGGTGAGGAATGAACGATGCCTTTTAAATGACGTGAGGAGATCAGTGGATCACAGACCCTGGCTCTGATGGGGGACAAAATCTCCCCAGCATTCACTGGCCAAGTGAGACAGCAGCAGGATGCAAACAGTCCAGGAGGTTTCTTGTGGTGCTTCTGGAACATTTCTTAGCACAGCTGCCAAACCAGGCATCCAGTCTTCTGCTCCCCTGGACATGGTACTGCCAAAAGAGGAAGAGCTTGTGAGGGACGTGAACACCAGTGTCCACCTTGGCTGTAGTGACCATGAAATTGTTTTGTCCCAGATCCACAGGGACAGAGGGAAGGAATCTGGGATTCAGCAAATAGAAAGCTCCTATAGTTTTACAAGAAGTGGGAGTTCCTTTACTGGAGGCAAAATAACTCCATTTCCAAGGGAAGACCGAGGCCTGAACAGCTGAGGAGGGACTCTGAGGAGAAGGGACTGGGCATTAAGAGGGATGCCACATGAGCCAGTGATGCATGCTCACTGTGAATCAGGCCAATGGCACATGGGGATGCATGAGGGGGACTGTGGGCACCCAAACAGGGAGTTATCATCCACTTTCACCCAGCATTGCTGTGACCACACCTGGACTAGCGTATCTGCCTGTGGGGCTCACTGTTCTGAAGGAATGAGGAGGAACTGGAGAGGGTGCAGAGGACATCTGCTAGGATGAGGTTTGGGGCCTTTGTGGAGAGGCTGAGAAACCTGGGCTTCTTTAGCCTGGTGAAGTGGAGGCCAAGGGCTCCATAGCAGCAGCCTGCAATTGCTTGAAGGATGGTTTCAGAGGTGCTGAAACTTTTCTTGGTAGCGGGAAGAGAAGGAAGCTTCCAGAAAGTGCAGCTTGGAAGGTTCAGACTGCAAGGGAGGAATAAGAAATCTCCATCAAAGGGTAACATTGTGGTGCAGGAGGTCTCCCAGAGGGAATCTGGATCAGCCCATGGCTTTGTGTTTCAAGGAATGGCCAATGAGAATGGAGACATCAGTGAAGCTATAGAAATGCTGAGGTGAGAGCTAGGTAGGAAAGCAAGATGGATGTCAACAGCCTGAAGGGAAAAAGGTGCATGAAGGGGACAGTATGGGTAAACCTGCAGAACAGATGATCAAGGGCTCTGGCAAGGCTGAAAGACCAAGCTCTTTGTCCTGCTGAATATGCAGTTGCCTCTGCCGCTGAGGCCTACTAGGATGAACCTTATTTTGAGGTTCTGGACTTTGTTTCCTCCTCATCTCTTCTTGGTGAAGCCAGGATGTGCTGTACAGCTTTCCTACACTGGGCATTGCTCACCCTCACACCCCACTGCCCCCAGAGTCACATGTGAGGGACAAGATCAGCCTTCCTAGGGCCTGGGGGTCATGGCTTGGCCCCTCTGCTTCATGAAACAAACCAAGGGTCTTCTCAGCATTACAGCCACCTGCACGGTGCTTTTTTTTTGCCTACTTGCAATCACAGCCTCCAATTATCTGCTCTAATGAGTCCATGGGGAGGCTTTGTCAGTAATAACCCTCAGTGGGGCCCATTAATGCTTCAAGGTACTTTGAGTTTTTCTCCTGACTTCAACATCTTGCGCAATTTGTTCAGTCTCCTCTGAGTATCTGAGGTTCATGTAATGAGCCCCAAAAGCACTGTGGGGCTCATTCAAACACAGAAAGTTCTAACGAGCCATGTCTCTTCCTGTAATTTTCTTCAAGTCTTCAAGACAGCTAATTGGAGAGGTTTCATAGTGTAGTTAAGGAGGAAGATGTCCTAGTGCACCTAAAAAAATGTTCTTGACTTCAAAGGATATTTTTTTGTTACTTTTCAGTTGAAAGAAGAGGTGATAGCGGCAATCTCCAATTGATATTGTTCCAGAGTGTCTCCTCAGGAGGTCTGGACAGGTAGGAATAGCAGTCCCTTGAAGTTCAACACCGTATGGACAGCCTTCCTCCTCACCTCCCTTACCCCACCATTTCTCTTGTTGGCCACCTGGGACTTGCATCACTTTTCCTGACATCAGACTTCTCCACTGAAGTCTGTAGCTGGATGTTACAGCTCCTTTGCACCAACTCCCACCTGCTCTCCTTAGAGAGCTGGCTGCACACAGGCACAGAAGGGTTTGTCCTCTTTGCAAGCAAAGAAAAGTGAAGCCAGATAAAGCTTCATAAAGAGTGAAACACACTCCTCAAGCATATGCTAAGGATGGGATATCTGTAATGAGGCTGCCTTTCTACAAGGGATCTCTTATGAGAAATATTCGAGAGAGAGGTACAGAAAGGTAGATGTAAACACAATGACAGAGTTGGCTAAAGAGACAGCTAGGCCACTGACAGTCAGGTACGGTTTAACTCCCTGAAGCTCAGAGCAGCAGCACAGGTGGCACTGTCTGAATGACAAGGAGTAAGGGGAGGAGAAAACTGGACACTAATGAAAAGGGCCTTGGGCTCGACACTCTGCTGAAAAGATGACTTCAGAAATGGTAAATGTATCAGGAAAGGTGACAATATATGAAATATGAGAGAAATTAAATGCAGTGTACAAAAGGCAGAATGGTGGTAATGAAAGGACAGGAGAAGATGGATATTTCTGTGGAATATCCCTTTTGAAAGGTGATAGCATTGGTAGAGGTGTCTTGTGAGTGAGGACAAGCAAATGTTGCATCTTTCTCTGAAAGAAGCCAAAAGTGCAACCCAGGGAACCACAGGCTGTACAAGCTCACACTGGTGAGCTGTAAGACACTGATATCTCTTGGGTGATATTTCTGGGCACCTAGCAGAGAAAAATGTGTCCAAATGCAGTCAGCATGGACTCACCAATCTGACTGCCTTCACAATGAAGCAACAACTTTTGTGCATGAGGGGAGAATAGTGGATGTTGTTCACCTGAACTTCAGCAAGATTTTTTATATGGTCTCCCTCAATATTCTTGTACCCAAGAGAGGACATTACAGTCTGGAAGGGCAGAGAAACAGGTGAGTCAAACAGCAGTTGGACCCTCTCAGGCTGAGGGAGCAATGCTGAAGGGGTCATACCCTACCTGGAGGCCACTGGGACATAGTGGGACATTATGGGGCAGCATAGAAAACTCTCCTGGGCCCTGTGCAGTTTAACACCTGTATCCATGGCCCAGAGGAGGCAACTCTCACCGTGTTTAACAAGAACAAATGCCGGATTCTGTACCTGGGATGAAATAGTGCAAGGCACAAGAATAGACTGGAATAGGAGTGTCTGGGCACAAGCCCTGCAGAAAGGGATCTGGGGGTGCCGGTCGACAGCAGGCTCAATGTGAGTGAGCAGTGTGCCCTGGCAGCCAAGAGGGGAAACTGCATCCTGGGGTGCAGGAAACACAGTATGGCCAGCCAGTCCAAAGGGGTGACTATCCCGCTGTGTTCAGCATTGGTGCCACCTGTAAGAAACGCTGGTGCTACTGTGTGCAGGGCTGGCCCTCACAATTTTAAAAGGAGGTTAAAGTCCTTGGATGCGTCCAGAGGAGGTCAAGAAAAGTGTTGAAAGGACTGGAAGACATGTCCTGTGAGGAGTGGCTGAGGACTCTGGACTCTTCAAGTTTTGAGAAAATGAGGCTGTGGAGCTACCTCATCACTCTCTACAGCTTCATGATGACAGGAAGTCAAGAGGGAGGTGCTGAGTTTTTTTCATAGTAATCTGTGATAGGACATGTGAGGATGGTTCAAAGCTGTGTCAGTGGAGGTAGAAACTGGTCATTTTGAAGCATTTGTTTACTGAGAGAGTGCTCAAACCTTGGATCAGACATCCTAGAGAGGTTGTCAATGCCCCAAGCCCATCAGAGGCATTCAAACAATGCCCTTGATAACAGGCTTTGTCTCTTAGCCAGCTCTGAATTAGTTAGCCCCCTCCCCTCCCCTCCCCTCCCCTCCCCTCCCCTCCCCTCCCCTCCCCTCCCCTCCCCTCCCCTCCCCTCCCCTCCCCTCCCCTCCCCTCCCCTCCCCTCCCCTCTCCTCCCCTCCCCTCCCCTCCCCTCCCCTCCCCTCCCCTCCCCTCTCCTCCCCTCCCCTCTCCTCTCCTCCCCTCCCCTCCCCTCCCCTCTCGTCCCCTCTCCTCTCCTCCCCTCTCCTCCCCTCCCTTCCCCTCCCCTCCCCTCTCCTCTGCTCTCCAGGGTCCTGTATGTGGGTCAGGGCAATCCCAGACAAAATCCAGGCTGGGCAGAGAGTGGATTGAGAGCAGCTCTGAGGAGAAGGGCTTAGGGGTGCTGGTGGATGAGAAGCTCAACATGAGCTGACAGTGCGCTCTTGCAGCCCAGAAGGCCAACCGCATCCTGGGCTGCATCAAAAGGAGCGTGGCCAGCAGGTCGAGGGAAGGGATTCAGCCCCTCTACTCCACTCTGGAGAGGCCCCACCTACAGTACTGCATCCCGCTCTGGAGCCCTCAACATAAGTAGGATATGGCACTGTTGGAGAGAGTCCAGAGGAGGCCACAAAGATGATGAGAGGGCTGGAGCACCTCTCCTGTGAGGACATGCTGAGAGAGGTGTGGCTATTCAGCCTGGAGAAGAGAGGGCTCTGGGGAGATCTTACAGTAGTCTTACAGTACCTGAAGGAAGGTACCTATAGGCCCTAAAGGGCCTATAGGAAAGAGGGGGAGAAATATTATTGCAGGGCTTGTTGTGAAAGGATGAGGGGTAATAGTTTTAAAGTAGAAGGAGGTAGATTCAGAACTGATATAAAGAAAAAAAATTTGCACTGAGGTTGGTGAAACACTAGAACAGGTTGCCCACAGAGGTGGTGGATGCCCCATCCCTGGAAACATTCAAGGCCAGGTTGGATGAGGCTCTGAGCAACCTGATGTAGTCGGGGATGTTCCTGGCGCTGGCAGGGGGGCTGGACTAGATGACCTTTAAGATCCCTTCCAACCCAAACTATTCTACGATTCTATGATTCAGTTCAATACTATTCTATATATACACCTGTACAGGGAGGACTCCTCCAGCAGCTGGACTCAGGCACTCAGTCACCTCAGCAGCTGCCCCTGGATATCAGCTTCCTCAGTTGAAGGCACCTGGAAATAAGAGTCTCCGAGGCCACAGCCACTTTCCAGATACTGGTACACACCACCCCAGTCACACATACACTCTTAAGTCCACTCACTCCAGACTCTCAGTTGCTGGCACTAATGACATACTAGTGATCCCCTGGTCCTGCTCCAGTTGCTGCACTCACACTTGTGTACTCATTCATGCAGAAGATAAATTCTCTCACACAGGAATGAGTTAGAAATTAAGTTTAATGAGAGTACAGGACAGACTGCACAGGTCAGTGTCCTCCCATAAACATCCCGTAATAAGTCCTCTCCAATCCAAAAATGCTCTTTCCCTGCATCCCATGATATGTCCTACACTCCAGGCAACAAGGCCCTCAGTCCAAATGGTGATCCAGAGAGCTGCTCTCAGAGACTCATCCCAACGGCTTTCCCTCCTGGACCACGGGGCTGACGGCTCTCACAGGGCAGCCCTGGAAGGAGCTGGGACAAGATGTTCATTCCTCAGGAGCCTGTAATTTGGGTTCCCACCTGCCACTGTACCTCTGTGCTCCTCTTGGTTTGTGGAGATGGGCTCTTGATGCACAGGTGGTTCTCCTGTGATGTGCCTGGGAGCAGCCAGGGCAGGGCATTAACTGAGTTACTCCTCCTGTCATTGTTTGTGCCTTCTTCTTGTGTGCAGATGAGCTTCTTATCACTTAACACAATACAGCAAGAACATCTATCACCTGAGGCATCTCAGGTGTTCGGACATTACATACATCTGCACTGGTATTATTCAACACGTGACAGCAGCTCATTGGAATTGCTGTCCAGAAATGCATCACTATCAGGGAAAAAGCTGTGGTGTAGCACAGGCAATGGCTTCCTTCAGGGCCAGTCTCACAGCCTTGTTTCTAAGACTGTAGATGAACGGGTTTAAGAATGGATACAAGACAGTGTTCAGCAAAGCTACAACTGTGTTTGTCTCCAAGGAAACATCTTTGGAAGGACGCACGTAGAAAGCAATGCAGCTCCCATATGCAATGGCCAAGGTGGTGAGATGGGAAGAACATGTCATAAAAGCTTTCTTCCTCCCAGAGGCTGCTGGCAGGTGTAGAACAGAGAAAAGGATGCCCGAGTAAAATGCCAGAGTTAAACATAAGGAACCCAGTATGAAAAATGAAAACAAAACAGAGTCTGTTTTCCAAAGCAGGCTGGTGTCAGAGCAGGACAATTTGAATAAGGGGGAGTTGTCACAAAAGAAATGGTGGATCTTGTTTGAGCCACAGAAAGTCAGCTTGGAGAGGAGGACCAGGTGGTAACTCACGAGTGTGATGCCTAAGACCCAAGCAGCAACAACCAGGCGGATGCAGAGCTGAGGCTTCATGATGGCAGCGTAACGCAAAGGCTGGCAGATGGCAACATAGCGGTCAAAGGACATGACAACAAGTACAACGAGCTCTGTACAGCCCAGCGCAAAATAGAAATAGGATTGGGCAAAGCAGCCGCTTAGTGAGATTGTTCTCCTGCCAAAACCCAGGATCAGCAACAATTTGACACTTGTGGAGGACGTAAACCAGATTTCCAAGAAGGACAGATTGCTGATGAAAAAGTACATGGGAGTTTGCAGGTGGGGATCCACACACACAAGGAAAATGATGGTTGCGTTCCCCATCACTGTTGTCAGGTATACGAGCAGAAGGAGCAGAGACAGAAACAGTTGCAGTCTTTGATCAAGCCCTGAGAAACCCTCCAGGATGAACTCAGTAACTGCAGTTCCGTTTTCTGGTCCCGTGCTGAATTTCAGTTCATCCTGCTGGAACAGGAACATGGCAATGAACAAGCGTGGTGCTTTCACAGTCTGGATGAAAAGTTCTGTCCTTTCTTTTCTGCTTCTTTACCTTCCTGCTGTCTTCCTCTGTAACACAGGCAGAGACAGTCCTTCAAGCATTTGTCATTTCTTAATTTTCCTGGTTTACATTTTAGTTACGGTCCTCAGATAAGCTGTTCTTTCTACCTTTTTCAAACAGTCACAAAGGATTATTTCTCCAGAAGAGAGGACTTAAAAGTGGCTGTTAACTATTTCACCCCATTCCTGGGAAATTCCAAATTTGCTCAGACCCCTTGCAAACATCTATCACACTTACATGCAAAATTTTTCTATTGAAAAAATGTTAAACCATCAAATCAAATCTGATCAAATATATGTCATGAAACCTGTTCCTTCTACTTCTCAGTACTTGCCTTTTTGGACTTGTAATCTCGGAGAATCTGTTGATTTCAAAGTAAGATCAAGTATCTTTTTTGGAATCCCTGGCTTTCTTCCACAACTTCCTGCCCTCTGTTTCTTCAGGAAAGGGAAAGAGGGTGGATGAGGGACCAAGTACGTCTTGCCTTCTTCAGTATTCTAAAGAATGACTGAAATGTGTTGTGGTTCCACTCTGTCCGTCACACAGCCTCATCTGCCTGCACCGAAATGCAGCTGTTTCCAAACACTTGCTCAGTGCTATTCCTGTGAAATGTCCTGACCTCAGTGCAGAGCAGGAGAAGAGTGTCTGGAAGAGATCTGTAACCTTTCTTTTCCATGCCAGTTATAGGCTGGGAGGACCCAGCCTCTGGCGTTTTCTCTTGTCTCTACTGACTACAGAGGGAACCTGGGGAAAACAAGTTCTCGCAGGCACCTGCAGGGAAGTAGGTGAAACTCACCAGTCAAGTCTCCAATCTCTGATTATTATTTGTTTTTAAATTCAAATACACATCTAACAGCAGGAAGCACAAGAAAAATACACACAATAAAGGCTGATGTTTTCTTTTCATCTTTAGATTTCTTTTTAGGCATAGGAAGGAGCAGAGCGGATGACTCCAAAAAGAGGATGATTCAACATGCAATAGGAGGAGAGGGAGGAGAGGAAATGATAGGCTAGCAGCAGAGAAACAAAGCTTCACAGACTGTGTTGCCCCCTCAGGCTCTGTCCCAGGGCAGGATGGGTAGCCTTTGCACAAGGAGTAAAATGGAAGTATCGGGCAGTGCTCCATGTTTGAGGTGATGTTTCAGCCTGGGGCTCAGGCTGGTCTTAGGACCCAAATGCCCAGCTTGATTTTGTCTCTGCTCTGGCATAGGGCAATCTCTGCACTGGCTTCGTCTGGAAAACTTTCTGAGATTAAACCACTGGCTGATTGGAGCAAAAGCTCAAGCTCAGCCACCCACAGCAGTACGAGCGCAGTGAACCAGTGAATCAGAGGGGACAGTCCCCGTTTCCATTTTCTGGGTCCATTCAAATGCTCAAAGGGCTGTATCTTCTCACTCTGTTGGGTGACACCTACATTACCTAAAATTATTCTTCTCCTGAATGCACTTTCCTAGAGGAATCTGCAAATTTGCAGACAGCTTAGGACAAAGCAGCTTCTCCTAAGGCCTGGCATTGTCAAACCTGCAGCTAGCCTGTGCAATAGTGAGTGAAGAAATACAGGATGTGCAGGTGAAGGATATCCAGGTGAAGAAGGCCTTATTGTGGCTTTGCAGAGAGGTTACCCTCAGCATGGTGCATATCACGTCGGCACAAACCCCAGCTGTCAGTGTGAAGGAGCTCAGCAACACAACGGAGGAGGGAGCAACGCTCATGTTTCACAGCAGCTGGTGCCCATGCGTGCTGCTCTCAGCAAGGGGATGATCCTGCAGAAGAAGCAGTCTCTACACTGGGCACAGAGGGTCTAATGGTGTACAAGATGGTGGGGCTGAGCACGGACAGAGATGCCATTCCCCAGCAGCTAAAGATGAGCCTGGAGCACATCCAAGAGTTCGTAAGGACGGAGCAGCGTGAGGGGTTGCAAATGGTCCTGCAGCAACTCAAAGAAGGTCAGAGAAGGCAGCAGAGAAGGAGGTCTGGCACTTGCAAGCAGCTGCAAAGACACCTTAATCTCCAACAAGAGACTGAGAAACATGTGAGGGGGAATGACCAAAGTGAACTAAATATCCAAGAAGGACAAGGTGCTGAGGAAGTGTGGTACTTGTGATGGAGCCAAACCACGGCAATGGTGACTGCATTCCCCATGACATCCAGCACATAAATCACCAGCAGCAGTGTAAAAAAGGGTTTTCAACTCTTAACTCTTGAATGACTGTCAAGGCCTTTAGGGAAAATATTCTTGTTATGGTACGATTGTGAGGATCCATTTCAGTACCTAGTCGGTTGAAGGTGTGACAAGAGTAACTCATATATACACCTGGTGCAATTCACCTTGTTATCTTTGTCAACCTTCCCTTCTCTTTTCTTAGTCTTCTTTTTCCTTCTTCAAATGGGTGATCAGAACTTTCGCCTTCTTGTGGCCTATCAACTGATGAAACAAAAGTAAAATCATTGTGATCTTCCAAGACATGTGTCTTTCAACTTCTCCAGTAGACACAACCAAACCATGTTCCTGCTGCTGACCTGTCCTGTACTCTAGTGGAAGGGACTTGCCAACTCATATTCAAGGCCTCTTCCCAGAAGGACTCACCAGGAACTTGGGCAGAGAGGACCTCACAATCAGTGTGCCAGCCAGGCACCTTCTGCTGGCCTGTCAGTTTGCTGACAGATGTGAGCTTAGAAGTACCTATCCCAGCCATGAGCTGACCTATCAGCTCCTTCAGAAAGAAGTGACCTCACAGCCCCTTTCCCAGCCATGTTCCTGCTGCTGGCTTCTCAACTCCAAAGAGAGAAGTGACCTCACAGCCTCCCTCACAGCCATGTGCCTCCTGCTGGTCCATGAGATCCTGAGGCACAGCTGACCACACCACAGCACGCTCACCCATCTCCTCCTTGTGGCCTATGAGCTGATCAGATACAGGTCACCTCACATTCCTCTTCCAACACCATGACATTGCTCTTGGTCCTCACGATCCCTGCCCTGCCCCAAGGGACCACACAGCTGAAGGCAGGGTGAGGAGAGAGGATGATTATGAGCACGTTAGAGTGTGGGAAAGAGGGCTTCAGCAGTTAGGGTAGGGCTGTGGGATTAGAGCTCACCTTTCAGAGTTAGGGATTAGGCAAAGGCTTAGGGGCAAGGTCTCTTGTTCTGCTAAGGGTTCCTGGTTAGTGTTTAAGGCATGGGCTAGCTTTGTGGGCTAGGGTTTTGGTTAGGGCTGGAGCCAGGGCTAAGATTAAGGCTAGAATTTAAATACCAGAGATAAAAGCTAGGGGCTAGGGTGAGCAGTAGGGTAAGAGTGCGGGTAAGGGATTGTGGGTTTGAGATTTGGCTTAGATGTAAGGTTTGAGGTTAGGGACAGCTTAACCTCAATTAGGTTAGTACTGGTGGATTGCTGTCAGGGTGAGGAGTGGCCTTTAGGAACAGGTTAGGGCTTAAGGTTCCTGGTTAGAGATAGTGTCTGGGATTCACATGAATGTTTCACAGCAACATCACTATAACCCTAATCTTTTGGCCAAGTCTCTCCTCCCTTCCTCACATCTCTCATCTCTCTTGCCCAGCCTTCTACTAACCTCCCACAGTGTGTCATCTTGTTGGTGGCAGCTTTCTGATGACCTTTGTGACCTCACAGTATCTCTCTCCCTGCTGCTGACTAGTGACCTCACAGCCAGTGTCTGAGGGGAAACGTTGTGCTGCTGTGCTTGAAATTCCTCTTTACAGCCTCTTCATGGCCCACCCAGCAGTGCTGGGGGAAGGTGATGCCCTGCACCATCGCTGAGGTACCCTGCCTGCAACCCAGCTCATGCACCAGAAGGGTTCCTGGGCTCCCTTTCCCACACGGGTGCTCCAGTCAGCCCAGGGTATCTTGGATGCAGTGGCCACCTCTGTGTAAACAACTGAATCTAGCCCAGAATGGGAGTTTTTGAAAAACATTGAAAGCTATGCAGAGAAAGCACTCTGAAATAGCTTCTTTTCTGGCAGCATTAGGCTTTTAATGATTTTTAAATGAAATTTTGCTGATCTCAGAGGGATGCTGCTAGTATCTGGCTCCTTGGAGGACTGTCTACTACTGACAGCATTTACTCCTGATCATCCAACCACCTTCCTACCAAGCACGTCATCCACCTCTTCAGGCCACATGTTAACAATCTGCTCTAAGGAGACTAAAGGAGATCACTTCCAAGGACTTGGAAAAGTTCAGGTACACAACACGCCCTTCTCTCCCCTCCCACATGGATTCAGCAATCTCTTTCTTGTCCTTCAGATGCCACCAGCACCCTTCTGCTCCTTCCCACGCCACAAGCCTTCTCCATATCACACATTTCCAGAGGAGAGCACACAAGGCAGTGCACATCAGTCCAGGTCCTTGGGGCCTGTTCAGGAGAGAACCAGAAGACATTTCTCCCAGCAGGCCCATGACTCCAATGGGTTCTCGGTGTGGCGCAGAGCTTTCCTGAGCATTTTGCTCTGGGTTCCCCTTCCCCCCAGGCTTTCTAGTCTAAAGGCTGTAGATGAAGGGGTTGACAAGGGGTGTGAGGAACATGTTGAGAAAGGACTTTGTCAAATGATCGCAGGAAGACTGTTCTGGGCATGACACACACAAGGTACAGGCGTCATGGAAAACAGTGGCACAAGTGAGGTGAGAGGAGCATGTGGAAAAGGTCTCTACTTGCCTGGGCACGCTAGATGGGAGATCTGCCCCAGGGTGACAGCTCTGATGCACACAGGATGGCCACGTGAACAGAAAGGGGGGGATGGGATCTAAAAAGCAGGTTATGAATGGGAAGAGGATGAGTGTCACGGTGTCATTGTGTGAGAGCTCCACCAATGGGGTGAATTCACAGGAGAAGTGGTCAGCTCTGCCTGGGCCACAGAAATATATCTGGGACATGACTGAAATGATTAATGTTGATGACAGAAATCGCCCTAGGGAAGGTGCAGTTGTCTTCTGGAGACAGATGTCCCAGTTCATGAGACTTGTAGACAGCAGAGGGTGGCACACAGCCCAGTACTGACCATAGGATATGGTCCCACTCAGCAAGAACAACAAACACAAAACCTAATAAAGGCTGGGGCAGTAAGGAGTTCCACTATGAGTCATACATTGAAGAAGATGGACACACGATCGCATCTCGAAAACATTCAGTCATCATTTTCCACACTGCTTCCTTGAGGTCCTGGTTCCTCATGCTATAGATGAGGGCGTTCACTGCTGGAGGCACCAATCAGTACGAAGCAGCAACCAGTAAATTCAAAGATGGGAAGGAGATGGAGGCAAATATGGCAGTGCTGAGAAACAGGGAAACCATGGCCAGGTGAGGGAGGCACGTGGAAAAGGCTTTGTGCTGTCCCTGCTCACAGAGGATCCTCAGCACAGCCCTGAAGGTCTGCACATAGGACACCACAATTAACACAAAACAGCACTGCAGGGAGAAACTGTGGGTGGAAAAGGGACCCTTCGCATGGTCCCTGTGGTGTTGAGAGAGTTCTGTGTTGGTCCGGGCTGCTCACAGCTCCAGGTCACTACAGGACATTGCCAGAAGCAGCTTTCCAATAAGCACATCAAAGCAGGTGCCACCTGGAAGGAAAGGTGCTTCCTGAAGTCTGTGCTTTCAGTCCCTTGCTGTGTTTGTGGGGGAAAAGAGCAATGGAGCTGTCAGGGTGTCACAAGTGACTGACACTCCCACGACATTGGACTGAATAGTCAGTGGGTCTGTGAGGAGGCTGATAACGTCCCTTCACCTCTTCCATTGCCTGCTGAGAGCTCCATCACGTGTGTGGTATCACCATGGTTCATCTGAGCTGCTCCTTAGCCCCTGCCAACACAGGGATGCTCCCAGGCAGTGCCCTGCTGCCAGGAGGGGTCTGCAGGGCAGGCTGGAGCACACAGCATGTGGAACAGGGTCTGTGGGCACTGACAGGTAGCAGACACGGGGACAGAGAAGCAGCTCCTGGCAGGGAACCATCCAGGCCCTGGAGCCACAGACCGGGAGAGAGAGAAAAGTGCTGACAGCAAAGGCTGGGAGTGGGGATTTGGGCATCTCCCTGTCAGCCCTGCACTGAACATGTTTTTTCCCCTGACAAGTCTCTCTGTCTCCTCTCACACCTATTACAGCCTCGGCCCTCCGAGCCCTGGGATCCAGGGCAGGAGCTGCCTCCTCTGCACTCAGAGCTCCAGCACAGGAGACTCCTGAGTGCCCCTCTGTCCCTCCATGGCCCTGTTGCCATGGGCAGAAGCATTGGGGCGTTTCTCCTACTTTCTCCACCTGCCCCTGCTGATGCTCTTCTTGTTTTTGGGCTCTCTGGGGGTGGGGGATCAGCAGCAGCTCAGCCACTGACCCTGCAGGACTTGCCTGCTGTAATGCCAGTGTCACCTCTGGAGCTTTCCCAGGAATTTCCTGCTTCCTCAAGCTTCTCTCCTGAATATCTCTTCTTCTTTTCCTGACTGTTGGTGCAGACGATCTTGGACTTGAAAAGCGCTGTCCTTGAAGACCAGCTCTACTGAGCTCTGCTGCTCTTCTGTGCTGCTCACATGGGCTCCCCCACTACAAATCACAAGACTAGGCCAAAGCCTCTTCCTCGGAGGTCGCACATCTGCACTTTTCTATTTTCCTTCATCATTCTCCTGGGGAGGTGAGACCCTGTTACCTAATGATCGTGACGACTAAGGCTGACTCTGCCTTTCACATCCCTCACCAGATCTTCCCTCTTGGTGAGTAACAGATGCAAATGAGTTTCACCATTGTTGGCCCATCTGACACCCCATCTACAGAGACCTGTTTCCCAAAGTGTCCCAAGACCCTCCAGCAACCTCCACAATATTTGGCATGCTGTTTTGCTCCCCTTCCAGGTACTCCCAGGGTCACTGGCTGTGAAATTCTCCATGAGGACTTGAATGGCTTCTTTGTCTCCCACAACAGTGTGCTCCTCAGCCTGAGGGCATTGGTGCATGTTTGACCTGGAGGTGAAGCCCATCCCAGCAAAGAAAGAGAGGATTTTGAAAGCGGTTTTGGGTGAGGACATCCTGTGATACATGAACATCATGAAACCTGTTGGATGAATCAATGATGGTCTCATCAATGGGAAGGTTAACCGATAGGGAGAGAAGAACCAGGAGGGTTTGAGAGTGACGGAACACTTGCAGAGACCTCCGTGGGAGATGTTTTGTGTTCATGTGCTGTCATACGTCTAGTGGATGGAGAAGGGACAGAACTTGTGTCTCTGCAGCGGTGGGATTCAGTCACTGGCCAAAGGCACTGAATTGGTCTGAGACGCCCTGGCTGGTGCCCGTCACACTGCTGCTCTGAAGGGGGCTGGGGTTCCTGCACAGGGCCGCTGCTGTCTGTGCCAGCTGCATGCAGCTGTGCTGCAGAGCCCTGGCGTCTCGCGTAGCACTACAAGCCCATGCTTGGCCATCAAACCCACATTCAACTGCCCTGATTGAGGTCAGGCAGAGGAAGGACGTATGTGGGACAAGTGCCATTCTAGCCAAAGGACAGGTGGAAAATACAGCTGATGGTGAAGAGAAAGGGAAACTGAGCTCTCCCTGTGCTACTCCACGTGCTCAGTTGAACACCTCTGCACTCTCCCCCGAACAACATGAGTAGGGAAAAGTTCGCTTGTCCTGCATGTGGGCTTCTGCTGCCCTTTCACCTCCTCAAAGGGTTTCCCCACCAGCCCCCAAGAGACACCTTCAGGTGCTGGCCTGTCTCTCAGCATTGCCTCATGACAGCTTGCAGCCAGCTCCATGGAGAGGGATGCAAGATTTGCTTCTTGCTTCCTCCACTCATTATGACATCACAAAATGTCCCGGAACAGCCTTGCTATGACATCATCCTGGTCTCAGAGCATCCTAAGTTCCATCCCATCTGGTGCAATGGACTCTTAAGGCTTGACCTTACCTAAGTAACCTCTGACTCCATCTCCATGCACTGCTGTGTTTTGGCTGGGCTCTGCCTTTTAGGCACACGCAACTGAGAGACCTTGCTGGAGAAGACAAAGGCCGAGAGTACTTCAAACCTATCTATTCCTCCTCTTATTAAACCCAGCCGTGGCCACACATTCTCTTCATTTCTTCTTGACCTTTTCCTCAAGTAGGAACAGCTGATTGTTGTGCCCCTGAACTCCCTTGCAAGTCTCAACTCTGCAGCTTTCCTAAAACCAACCCTATTTTTGAATTCCTTCTTTGTTTCAAGTCTCCGCATCCATCTCCTGTATGCTTCCTTTTCTCCATGGAGTTTTCCCAGGATTTTCCTGCTTCCTCAAGCTTCTCTCCTGGATATCTCTTCTTGTTTTCCTGACTGCTGGTGCAGATGGTCTTGGACTTAAAAAGCGCTGTCCTGGTGTCCTGTTTCTGGCTAGGATAGAGTTAATATTCACCTGAGCTGGGTGGAGAACTGAAGCTGGTAGCCCCTATGGCTGGGATAGTTAACTAATTAGCTAACAGCTGGGGTTAATTTACCCAAATTAGTCAAAGGGCTATTCCATCCCATCTGACATCATGCTCAGTATAAAAGTGAGGATGGTGACAACAGGAGTTTCTTGCTACTTGGAAGAAACTGGGTGTGGAGGTTTGTTGTAAGGCATTATACTGTATTTGTATTCCATCACTGTTTTGTTTTCTTCTGTCATTTTTGTTAAATTTTATTTTTTGCTTAATCTCAACCTATATGGGGTTTTTTTGTTGGTTTTTTTTTGTGTTTTGTTTTGTTTTTTTTTTCCTGGTTTTCTTTTGTTTACCAGTTCTCCCCCTGTTCTCTCAGAGGGTGGGGGGAGTGAGAGAGAGACTTCATAGTCTGGTCCTGATCGGGGCTGAGCTATGACAGTTATTTTTGGTGCCCAATGTGGGGCTCAAACAGTGGTGATAATATCAGTTCTGGCTTTTTTTTTTTATTGAAACAAATTTGTTTATACTTGCTCATTGTATTGCTTGTCCGTTATTGGTCATGATGTTGCAGTGGTTGTTTATGTTGTTGTACTGTCTACGCTGCTCTATGTACTGTGTGTTCCCAGTGGTGGTGTTTATTTCATCAGGAAAATGATGAGAGTTATCCTTCTGTTATACTACACCAAATCCATCTATGACATGGTGTCATCAATGGCCTTAGAGATAAATTGGTATTCCTATGTGGACAGCTTCCCGAATTCTTTCACTTCCAGGGTAGTTAAACCACTTTTTGAGAACTTTGAAGATCTGGGGGATATTCAAGCCACTCTGATGTTTTTGTTACGTATCTTGAATGTGTGCCAAGTCTTGTCTAGGGCTGCAAACCCACTTTTTGGGAATCTCCTCCCGAGATTTACCCTAAGGCAAGATACTAATACGTGGCATGGTATGAGGGAGAACAAACTGACCTGCAATGTAGGGACTCAAACCCCAGCAACAGGCATTGCAGCTGAATCAGAGGGTGAACCCGTACTGGTATCAGTTGCCCCTGTATACAAGAAGACTTGGAAGCGGAAGTCAGCTTGTTTAGTGAGGGATGAAGAAGCCCCTTCTAGGAGGGAGCAGGAGGAAGAAGAGGAAGGTTTATTTGCTTCATGCCAAGAAAGAACTTGGCAGGCAGGCTCTTCCTCAGAGGAAGAATTCCTAAAAGAGACAGTGAGCACCCGATTTCTATCGCTGAGCGAGCTGTGAGACATGCGAAGAGATTTTAGCTGTCATCCTGGGGAGCACATTATCAGCTGGCTGCTGCGGTGCTGGGATAATGGGGCCAATAGCTTGGAATTAGAGGGCAGAGAAGCTAGGCAACTGGGATCCATTTCTAGAGAAGTGAGCTTTGACAAAGCAGTTGGAAAAGGGACACAAGCCCTCAGCCTCTGGAGGCGACTCTTGTCAGGTGTGAAGGAGAGGTGTCCTTTCAAGGAGGATGTAATGTGTCACCCAGGCAAGTGGGCCACCATGAAGAAGGGTATCCAGTACCTGAGGGAATTAGCTGTGCTCGACATTATTTATGATGACCTGGACAATGATCAGTTACCTAAGGATCCAGATGAAGTCAGGTGCACATGACAAATGTGGTGGAAGTTTGTTTGAAGTTCACCGTCATCATATGCCAACTCATTGGCAGTTATGACCTGGAAAGATGGAGAGGAAGAAACAGTGGATGAACTGGCTGGCTGACTCCAGCAGTACGAGGAAAGCCCGTCTTCCTCCCTACGGGCCTGTGTCTCGGCTGTGGAGAAACTGTCCCAGGAGTTCCAGCAATTCAAAGCAGATATGTCCCATTCCCCACTGGTGTGGGCCAATATTTCAGCTATTAGGAGTAAACGTTTCCCAGCTCAAGAGAGATGGTATACGTGGCAGGGTACCCTGTGGTTTACCTTGCGTGACCAAGGACAGGACATGACGGAGTGGGATGGGAAGCCTACTTCTGCCCTAGATGCACGTGAACGTGAGTTGCGTGGAAAAACCATTGCAAATATAAGTTCTTTACCTGGAGTACTGTGTCCAGTTCTGGAGCCCCCAACACAAGAAGGACATGGACCAGTTGGAGAAGGTCCAGAGGAGGGCCACAAAGATGATAAAAGGGCTGGAGCACCTCTCTTATGAGGACAGGCTGAGAGAGTTGGGGCTGTTCAGCCTGGAGAACAGAAGGCTCCAGGGAGACCTGATAGCGGTCTTCCAGTACCTCAAGGAGGCCTACAAGAAGGATGGGGAGAGGCTGTTCAGTAGGGCCTGTTGCAATAGGACAAGGAGTAATGGTTTTAAAATAGTGGGGGGTAGATTTAGATTGGAAATTAGGAAAAAAAATTTTACGATGCGAGTTATAGAACACTGGAACAGGTTGCCCAGAAAGGTGGTAGAAGCCCGATCCCTGGAAACGTTCAAGGCCAGGCTGGATGAGGCTCTGAGCAACCTGATCTAGTTGGGGATGTCCCTGCTCCTTGCAGGGGGGTTGGACTAGATGACCTTTGAAGGTCCCTTCCAACCCTAACCATTCTATGATTCTATGATTTTTCCCAGAAAATTGTTGCACTAGTCTCCAATAGGCAGAGTAGAAGGAATAGCTTTGGTTCTGACCCTCTTGAAGGGAATTCTCATGCATATTTAAAAGAAATGAACAATGAATACTGTGGCCAGGATTAGAGAGGCCCTGCCTCCAGCCAGGTGGAGAAGAGGGACAACAGAGTTTATTGGACTGTGTGGATCCGATGGCCTGGCACATCAGACCCACAAGTACAAAGCTCTAGTGGATACTGGTGCACAATGTACCTTGATGCCATCAAGATATAATGGGTCAGAACCCATCTGTATTTCTGGAGTGACAGGAGGATCCCAAGAGCTGTCTGTTTTGGAGGCTGAAGTGAGCCTGACAGGGAATGAGTGGCAAAAGCACCCCATAGTGACTGGCCCAGATGCTCCATGCATTCTTGGTATAGGTTACCTCAGAAGGGGGTATTTCAAGGACCCAAAAGGTGGGCTTTTGGTGGAGGTGCTTTGGAGATGCAGGAAATTATACAGTTGTCCACCTTGCCTGGTCTGTCAGAGGATTCTTCTGTTGTGGGGTTGCTGAAGGTTGAAGAACAACAGGTGCCAATTGCTACCACAACTGTGCACCGGTGGCAGTATTGCACCAACCGAGACTCCCTGATCCCCATCCATAAGCTGATTCATTAGCTGGAGAGCCAGGGAGTGATCAGCAAGTCCCGCTCACCTTTTAACAGTCCCATATGGCCAGTGAGAAAATCAAGTGGAGAGTGGAGGTTAACAGTGGACTATCGTGGCCTGAATGAGGTAACACCACCACTGAGTGCTGCTGTGCCAGACATGTTAGAACTTCAGTATGAACTGGAATCCAAGGCAGCCAAGTGGTGCGCCACCATTGATATTGCCGACGCGTTTTTTTTCAATCCCATTGGCAGCAGAATGCAGGCCACAGTTTGCTTTCACTTGGAGGGGGGTCCAGTACACTTGGAATCGACTGCCCCAGGGGTGGAAACACAGCCCCACTGTCTGCCATGGGCTGATCCAGAGTGCACTGGAAAAGGGTGGCTCTCCAGAGCACCTGCAGTACATTGATGACATTGTCGTATGGGGCAACACAGCAGCAGAAGCTTTTCAAAAAGGGGAGAAAATAATTAAAATCCTCCTGAAAGCTGGGCTTGCCATAAAATGATGTAAGGTGAAAGGACCTGCAAGAGAGATACGGTTTTTGGGGATAAAATGGCAAGGTGGGCGTCGTCAGATTCCAATAGATATAGTCAACAAAATAACAGCTATGGCTGCACCGACTGACAAAAAGGAAACGCAAGCTTTCCTGGGTGTTGTGGGTTTCTGGAGGATGCATATTCCAAATTATAGTATGATTGTAAGCCCTCTGTATAAAGTCACCTGAAAGAAGAATGATTTTAAGTGGGGCCCTGAACAACAGCAGGCTTTTGAACAAATTAAACAAGAAATTGTTCACCCAGTGGCTCTCAGGCCAGTCCGGACAGGGCAAGAGGTAAGAAATGTGCTCTACACCGCAGCTGGGGAGGATGGCCCTACCTGGAGTCTCTGGCAGAAAGTGCCAGGGGAAACCCGTGGTCAACCCCCTGGGTTTTGGAGCCGGGGATATGAAGGATCTGAGGCCTGCTATACTCCAACAGAAAAATAAATTCTGTCAGCATACGAAGGAGTTTGAGCTGCTTCAGAAGTGATTGGTACTGAAGCGCAGCTCCTCCTGGCACCCCGACTGCCAGTGCTGGGCTGGATGTTCAAAGGAAGGGTCCCCTCTGCGCATCATGCAACGGACGCTACATGGAGCAAGTGGGTTGCACTGCTCACACAGCAGGCCCGAATAGGAAACCCCAATCACCCAGGCATATTAGAAGTAATTACAGACTGGCCAGAAGGCAAAGATTTTGGAAAGCCACCAGAGGAAGAGGTAACGCGTGCTGAAGAGGCCCCACCATATAACAACCTCCCAGAAAATGAGCAGCAGTGTGCCCTGTTTACTGATGGGTCCTGTCGTATTGTAGGAAAACATGGGAAGTGGAAAGCTGCTGTGTGGAGTCCTACACGACGAGTTGCAGAAGCTGCTGAAGGCCAAGGTGAATCGAGTCAGTTTGTGGAGGTGAAGGCCATCCAGCTGGCTTTAAACATTGCTGAACGGGAAAAATGGCCAGTGCTCTATCTCTACACCGACTCATGGATGGTGGCAAACGCTCTGTGGGGGTGGTAAAAGCAAAGGAAGCAGAGCAACTGGCAGCGTAGGGGCAAACCTATCTGGGCTGCCCCTTTGTGGCAAGATACTGCTGCCTGGTTAGAGCACCTCGTTGTAAAAGTACGTCACGTAGATGCCCACGTACCCAAAAGTCGGGCCACTGAAGAACACCAAAACAACCAGCAAGTGGATCAAGGTGCTAAAATTGAAGTGGCTCAGGTGGATCTGGACTGGCAGCATGAGGGTGAACTATTTTTAGCTCAGTGGGCCCATGACACCTCAGGCCATCAGGGAAGAGACGCAACATACAAATGGGCTCGTGATCAAGGGGTGGATTTAACCATGGACACTATTGCACAGGTTATCCTTAAATGTGAAATATGTGCTGCAATCAAATAGGCCAAGCGGTTAAAGCCTCTGTGGTATGGAGGTCGATGGCTGAAGTATAAATATGGAGAGGCCTGGCAAATTGATTACATCACACTCCCACAAACTCACCAAGGCAAGCACTATGTACTTACAATGGTGGAAGCAACCACTGGATGGCTGAAAACATATCCTGTACCCCATGCCACTGCCCGAAACACCATCCTGGGCCTTGAGAAACAAGTCTTATGGCAACATGGCACTCCAGAAAGAATTGAATCAGACAACGGTACCCACTTCCGAAACAACCTCCTAGGCACCTGGGCCATAGAGCACTGCATCAAGTGGGTATACCACATCCCCTATCATGCACCAGCCTCTGGAAAAATTGAAAGGTATAATGGGCTGCTGAAAACAACTCTGAAAGCAATGGGTGGTGGAACCTTCAAAAATTGGGATAAACATTTAGCAAAAGCCACTTGGCTAGTCAACACTCGGGGGTCCACCAATCGAGCTGGCCCTGCCCAATCTGAACTTCTACATACTGTGGAAGGGGATAAAGTCCCTGTGGTGCACATAAGGAATATACTGGGGAAGACAGTCTGGGTCATTTCTCCCTTGGGCAGAGGCAAACCCATGCATGGGATTGCTTTTGCTCAAGGACCTGGGTGTACTTGGTGGATAATGCAGGAGGATGGGAAAGTCTGATGTATACCTCAAGGAGATCTAATTTTAGGTGAAAAGAGCCAATAATTTGAAGTGCTTGATGTCGGTTACTATACAGTACTGTATGTCATTATCTAGCTATTAAATGTCCCTCCTTGCTTCTTCCTGTTCCACACCCTAAGAGACTTGTGTCAAAAGTATTATAATAAAATCATCTAGACCAACAAAGAATGAACTGTAATAAAATAGGAACAATTGCAGCACTGATGCAACCAGAAGTGGCTCTTGCTACTAGCACCTACCAACAGATCTTCAGTCTGCAGACTATGAACTTGCTAAGTCACTCGCACCGGATAGACTACCTGAGGAAACACTGTGTTGTCTGTCCTACGCTGAGAGACTGTTATGACAGATGGAGCCCAAAGTTATGGACTGGATAAACTCAACAGACCTTTTGAAGGGATGGGCCATGGACTAAGGGAGTTGCATCTGTGTGTATGCATACAAGTAGATCAAAGGAAGAAAAAGTTGATGATTAATCAGAAAGTGTAGGATCTGGGCATGGTATAGATGGTATGGAATAAGGGGTGGATAATGGTTCTGGCTAGGATAGAGTTAATATTCACCTGAGCTGGGTGGAGAACTGAAGCTGGTAGCCCCTATGGCTGGGATAGTTAACTAATTAGCTAACAGCTGGGGTTTATTTACCCAAATTAGTCAAAGGGCTATTCCATCCCATCTGACATCATGCTCAGTATATAAGTGAGGACGGTGCTGAAGGGAGTCTCCCTGCTACTTGGAAGAAACTGGGTGTGGAGATTTCTTGTAAGGCATTATACTGTATTGGTATTCCATCACTGTTTTGTTTTCTTCTGTCATTACTGTTAAATTTACTTTTTGTTCAATCTCAACCTACATGTTTGTGGTTTTTCTTCCTGGTTTTCTTTTGTTTACCAAATTTCCCCCTGCTCTCTTGGAGAGTAGGGGCAGAGTGAGAGAGAGACTGCATAGTCTGGTCCCCATTGGGGCTGAACTACGACACCATGGAAGATATGAGCCACGCCGGAGCAGTTTCATGAAGGACTGCGGCCTGTGGGAGGGACTCCACGAAGAAGCAGGGGAGGAGGAATGCGAGGAGCTCTTTCCTTGTTGAGGAGGAGGAGCAGCGTAAAGTGACAAGTGATGAAGTGACCATAACCCCCATTCCCTCTTCCTCCCTGTGCCGCTTGGGTGGCGGGAAGGTGGTAGAGATAATGTTAAGCCCAGGAAGAGGGACCTGTGGGGGGAAGTTACCTTGCTCTCTGTCTTATTCTCCTGCAATAAAAACAAATAATTTTCCCCAAGTCAAGTGTCTTTTGCCCGTAACGGTAACTTTAATGATTTTTTTCCCTGATCTTATCTCAAATCTCAAGCCTTTCTTCTTATATTCCCTCTCCCTATTCCCTCACAGGGTGGGGGAAGTGAGCAAGAGACTACATAGTCTGGTCCTGAGCGGGCCTAAACTCTGACAGACGCTCACATGCAGGTGCATGTTCTGTGCAGATGTGAACAGAGGCCAGAGCAATCCCACCTCCTCTGGGCTTGTGGTGTGCGTGAGAGGGAGCTGAGTCCCCTTCAAATGCTGGGAATAGAAATGAATGTTGAGATGCCATTGTAGCCTCAGCTGAATCCCGTCTCTCAGCAGGGATAAAAGAGATCCCGGCCCATCTCTATCTGGATGTCCTGTCCAATTAAAAAAAAAAAAAGCTATAACTTTGTCTCATGGAGAGAAATTGTGCTTCTGGAAAAAAGTGTCTCTGCCCAGCTGAGGGATCATCAGTGATGGCTTCAGGCTGTTTCCCAGCAGGTTCCCCTGCAGACCCAGGGACAGCTGGAGGGAGCCCAGAGGGGACAGAGAAAGTGCTGCCTTGGGCTGGGCCTCTGCTGCTGAGCTGGGCCGGGCTCCTGACATGGAGGGAGCTGCTGGTAACAGGGCAGCGCTGCAGAGAGACAGCTCTGCCCAGGAGCAGCTGCTCTGCCAAGCGCAGCAGGGCTGAGGGCTCTGCCTGCAGGAGCTGAGGGGAGAGGAGTGAGGCAGAGAAAGGTGAAAGGCAGCCTGGGCTGGGAGGAGAGAGGAGAGCTCAACAGGAGAGAAATCTTTACAGCCGTCTATGTGGTAAGTACTTGCATGAAGTGCAATGTGTCTGCAGTTTGTGGAAAGACTTCCAAAATCTGTCACATCCTACAGACAGGAGGACTTTCACAGTAGAGGAGCAGGATGTGCTCCAGAGCAGGGCTTTTCTGCTGCACTGCTACAGGGACAGAGCACGACGTCTGCCTTCTCCCAGGGACGGCTGCAGGGGTGTGAATGTGTGTGTGCAGCCAGGGGTGCCCAGGGCTGTCCTTCAGAGTAGGGTCCCTGCGCCCCAGGGGCTGTGTGCTGGGGCAGGGACTCTGCCTCTGCCAGGCTCAGCACTCAGCCTCCCTTTGTGAGCTCCCCACGGTGCTGGGGAAAGAAGCTGTGAGTGGAAAAACAACTTGTGGCCGAGCAGGGTCCTTCTGCGGTCGAGAGGGTGCTGCGTTGGTCAGGGCTGCTCACAGCTCCACATCACCCTGGGAAACTTCCAAGGGGATGTTTCAAGAGGAAGGTCAAGGCAGGGTTTGCTATAGAGATAAAGAGATTTCCTGAGTCTCTGTTTTTGCTTTCCTACTCTGAGGGTAGGGGTCTAATGAGGGTGGGGAGGAAAAGAGAAATCATAAAAGGAGCTGTCAAGCTTGGACAAGTTCTTGAAACTCCTGAGCTGCAACTGTGAGTGGTCAGTTGGTCTGCTAAGAGCCTCCTCAAGTGCCTTCAGCCACTCCTCTGCCCAGGGACAGCACCAGCATCACCCTTGCTGCACCCAGCAGGGTTGTCCTGCCCTGGCCTTTGGAACCTCCAAACAGGAACAGGCACCCAGCCAGTGCCCTGCAAACAGGAAGGTGTGTGCAGGGCCAGGGAGAGTGCACAGAGGCTGGGATGGGGTCTGTGAGTGCTGACAGGGAAAAGAGATCAGACAGGGAAACACCTCCCAAGAGGAAAATCCCCAGGCATCAGGTTTACAGTCAAGGAATGAGAAGAAACTAAAAGCAGAAATGTTGTGGGAGGGAGAATTCAGAAATCTCTGTAGCATCCCCTGCAGGGCAGACCCCTTCCTCTGAGCAAGCCCCCTGGCCTCCTCTCCCACCCACCCAAGCCTCTGCCCTCAGGGCTGTGGGGTCCCAGCCATGAACCCCCTCCTCTGCAGCCAGAGCTCCAGCAGAGCCGTGCTGCAGCTCTCCAGCCACGTGCCCACGGCCCTCTGCAGAGCACAGGGGCTGAGAGCAGCTGCCCGGCAATGGTGGTGTCGGGGAGGGGGCACGCACAGCTCGGGGAGGGGGACGCTGTCCCCAGTGCCTGCCTGCCTCTGCCCTGTCCTCTCTCAGCCGCACCCTGGCTGTATTTGCCCTTGTGCCTCCACCTCTCTGTGGTGTTGCTGCTGGGATCTTATTCTTGCTGTCAGGCTGTCTGGGGAGGGGAGTTCCAGCAGCAGAGTCACCCCCTGATCTTGTGGGTCCTTTCCTGCAGCTGTGTCCGTGGGAACAAGTGTCCCAGCTTTCACCTGTGGGGCTGTGGGCACTACAGGCTGTGGGGCTGGGGCATCAGCTGGTTTTCTCTCAGTGGGATACCAGCATGAAAACACCTAACATAATATTTTGGGGTGTCCTTCCAAGCTGTGAATTTTTCTCAAGCATGCCAAACTGTCTCTTACCATCTTTGTGTTATCTGAAATTCCCATGGATAAGCACGGAGATGCTATGACCAGAGAAATGCTGTTGAGCTGGGCTACAATTGAGGTGCTGAGACCTTGAGAAAGGGTGAGACATTTATTGCTCTGCAGTGGATCCCTGTGCTCTCAGAAGTGTCTGCTGGCATCTCACAAAAACATAGCAGTGTACTTGCCCTCAAACTTAGAAATGTGCAAGCACAGAGCACCTGGGACCAATGGACAGAGTAGCTCCCCTCACTCTGCTCTGAGCTACAGGCAATCCCCTTCCTATGCAGGTTTCACTCTGTTGTCTCTGAGTGCAGAAGAAAAGCTGAGAGTTACTCAGATGCTAATACAACCATAAAAAAAGATGAGGGATTTTATTCTATTTTTCAGTTTCCATCTGCTTTTCCTACAATCTTCATTTCTTAGAACAGGAAATGCAGATAATGACAAGCCCTTCTGCATTAGTAATGGTTTAATCTGGCAAAGGTGAGCACCAGAGCTGGCCCCTGCTTTCACCGTTCCCATGAACTCACTGCTGCAGAGCAGGGCTGGCACCTGGGCAGCCAGCGGGCAGAGGCCCAGCTCCTCATGGCACATTCAGCCAGCACCAAACCAGAGCTTCAGCAATGGAGATAAAGAAAGGTCTTCAGAAATGGGAAAAAAAAAGGGACAGGATGTTTAGGAAGCAGGGGATCTGTATAAAACTTATCGGTTTGGCTCAGGAAATTCTCTCCAAGTTTGCAATGACTTTTCCTCCCTGCAGGCATTGCCATCTCCAGACAACAAATGTTCAACAGCAGCTCCATCACTGAGTTCTTCCTCCTGGCATTTGCAGACACATGGGAGCTGCAGCTCTTGCACTTCTGGCTCTTCCTGGGCATCTACCTGGCTGCCCTCCTGGGCAACGGCCTCATCATCACTGCCATAGCCTGCGACCACCACCTCCACACCCCCATGTACTTCTTCCTCCTCAGCCTCTCCCTCCTCGACCTAGCATCCATCTCCTCCTCTGTTCCCAAAGCCATGGCCAATTCCCTCTGGGACACCAGGGACATCTCCTACCAAGGATGTGTGGCCCAACTATTCTTCTTTTTACTTTTTATCTCAGCAGAGTACTATCTTCTCACAGTCGTGGCCTATGACCGCTACACTGCCATCTGCAAACCCCTGCACTACGGGACCCTCCTGGGCAGCAGAGCTTGTGTCCACATGGCAGCAGCTGCCTGGGGCAGTGGGTTTCTCCATGCCCTGCTGCACACTGCCAATACATTTTCACTGCCACTCTGCCAGGGCAATGCTGTGGACCAGTTCTTCTGTGAAGTCCCTCAGATCCTCAAGCTCTCCTGCTCAGACTCCTACCTCAGGGAAGCTGGGCTTATTGTGGTTAGTGTTTGTTTTTCATTTGTCTGTTTTGTTTTCATTGTTGTGTCCTATGTGCAGATCTTCAGGGCTGTGCTGAGGATCCCCTCTGAGCAGGGACGGCACAAAGCCTTTTCCACGTGCCTCCCTCACCTGGCTGTGGTCTCCCTGTTTATCAGCACTGGCATGGTTGCCTATCTGAAGCCCCTCTCCATCTCCTCCCCAATCCTGGATCTGGTGGTGTCATTTCTGTACTCTGTGGTGCCTCCAGCAGTGAACCCCCTCATCTACAGCATAAGGAACCAGGAGCTCAAGGATGCCCTATGGAAACTGGCCCAATGCACATCATTTCACTGACAACAACCTACCTCCCCTTCTATATACATTTCCCAGAGTTTATCTTAGGCCATATGTTTTTTCTTCCCTGTGATAATTCTACTTATATATAATTTTCTAGGTTTATATCACATTTACTGAGACTTGATCCTGTTGTGTCTGAGCCTTGCACCATAGTGTTTCTGATGTCACCTGTCCAATAGCAGCCTCTGTAGAGTTTCCCTCTAGGATGTAATTCTGTCTCACCGCATGTTTCTGTTATCTCCAATCCCCATGTGTAAGCAGGGAGATACTATGACCAAAGAAACACTGTTGGACTGATGAAATGAGCCATGCGTGTCTTTGTGGGGTTCCGACACCTTGAGAAGAGATGAGAGATTCAGTTGTCTGCATCCAAGTTCAGGGCATTGCTCTTCTCTCAGCAGTGTCTGGTGGCTTTGCAGGATAAACTGGGGAATGTCATTGTCCTCGATCAGAGAAAGGTGTGATCCAGGGCAGCTGGGAATAAGAAAGAGCTCAGTGTACACTGAGCCACAGACAACCCTTTCTTTTGCAGGTGTCTCTCTTTTCTCCCTGAGTGCAGCAGAAATGCTGAAGGTTGCTAACATCCAGGAATATTCCCTAGGGAAGAAGGGGATGGAGATTGAAAAAAACTCCAAACCTCTCAAACTCCTTTCTGCAATCCTGTTTCCTTAGCACTGGCAGTGCAGATCCTGACAAGCCCTTCTGCATTAGGAGCGGTTTTATCTGACAAAGTCAAGCACCAGCATTGGCCCCTCACCCCGTCATTCACATGACCCCGCTGCTGCAGAAAGGGCTGACTCCTCGGCAGGCAGTGGGTGGGGGCACTTCTCCTCACAGCACATTCAGCTAGCACCGCCCAGAGTTCCAGGCACATAGCTGAGGGAAGGTCTCCTAGAAAATGTAAAGGACGTGCATAGCAGAGGAGGGTCTATGAGAAACAGCTTTTTATCTGCTCAGAGGGATCTTCCCTAAGTTGTCACTGTCTTTCCCTCTGCAATTTTTCAGCCCCACTCTAGACCAAACTACACATTCACTTTCTCACTCCCTCCACCCTCCAAGACAATAGGGAGAGATTGAGATCAGGATGGAAAACACCAAAAATAGTAGCACGATAATTAAGGATAATCTTTGACAATAGATGATAAAGTATGTAGCTTATTTTACAGCACACAGAAATATACAGAATTAATCACGAAGAAGGAAGATATTACTCAAAATAACAAGGACAGCAGGACAAATATGGAGCAAACAAGCTATTGGCGAAACATCAGGAGCACAGATGGACAACAAACAGCTGCCGTGGGCAATTAATGGCATATGAGGGCCCAGAGGTAAAAAGTTTAACCTCCTCTTCCTCGCTCTTCCCTGCTGCCTTCATCCCCAAAGACCCCCGTGCACAACCACCAGACATCACGGCGCAGGCGCAATAAGGAGGAATCTGGGGCGTGGACTAGGGAAATGAGTTCCAGGAATGGGCCCACCTTTTCGGGAAAAGGTCATGAATATGTATAGGTATTATCACAATCCTTATGAATATGTAAACACTCCTGTGGATAAATATAGAAAAGTCCACTGACAAAGGCGCGCATCTTTTTTGGGAAGCGATTCCCTGTGCGCCCAGTGCATCGAAAATAAAGTATACCTACTTTACAACCTTCTGGGTTGTGGAGTTTCTTTTTCCACATGTCACTGTGAGGCTCCATGGGCTGCAGGGCGACAACCTGCTCCACCATGGTCATCACCACAGGCTGCAGGGCAATCTTGGCCAGGAGCCGCATTACTGCTCGCACTCCTTCTGCACTGACCTTGGTGTCTGCAGCTGTTCCACTCACAGGAAATCCTTCACAGCAGGCAAGCAGATGCCTCTCAGGGTCTCTTCACATCATCCATCTCATCTCCTCTCCACTTCTTGCAGCTGGGCTGGGCCGAGTCGGGCCCAGTCGGCCGTCTGGCAGGAGGCCAGAGGGTGAGGCCTGCAAGGCCCACAAGGCTTGTGCCTCTCTGCCCCTGCTCAGTTTCTTTACATTATCTCCTTTTTTTTTTCTGTTTTTTCCCTTAAATACATTATCACAGAAGTGTTATCACGGAACATTCTGCTACCAATTGGCTCAGCCTTGGCCAGCAGTGGGTCCGGCTTAGGCCTGGCCAAGTCCACTGAACAAAGGGGAGTAACTTCTAGCAGCTTCTTAGAGAAGCTACCACCGTAGCCCCCCCGTCACTAAATAAAACCAGAACAGTCCTTCACTGGATACATCTTGTGGGCAGTGAGCTGACGGCCTCTGTAGAACATATGATCTCCAGGACACCCGACTGTCTGCTTTGCCTGTCCTGTTGGCCTGTGGGCTGCCCTCCAGAAAGGCTCAGGTCTCTCATAGCAGCGCTGAGCTTTCCCTTGGAGGCCAGGACTCTCCTCTCAGAGTCCTTTGCTTCTCTCGTGAGGAGTTGTGTCCTGCTCTATCACAACTCCACCTCTGGGATGGGAAGGAGAAGAATTCACAGATCCACTCTTTGAAACATTGCTCCCCTGCTCTCATCAAAGTCCAGCTGTGTTTAGTTGTTTTGTTTGTTTCTTTTTTATAAGAGTAATTTGTGCATTAAGTCATCTTGTAGGCAAAAGAAGTGAAAGCACAGGGCAGATGGGAGAACTACGAATGGACACTGCCTCTCTCCAGACGCTGCACTAAGACACAGAGAGTTGAGCCATTTGCCTGTCCCATCTCAAGATTCTTCACACTTGCAGTCGTAAAAACCAAAGATTCTACCCCTATAACAAACACTCACCAGTAGTGATATTGAAAAATACTCAATACAGAAAACAATTATTATAAACACATGCCAAGACTCTCTTCTGCACGCTCTTCAGAGCCATGAGTGGAAATACTGAACTTTTCCATTTAAGCTGGATTACATCTGACATCCCTTGTGAACACTGGAACTGTCACAAAACCAGCTCCCACGCACCCACTACAGCAGGGCAAAGCTGACTCCTCAGCAGCGCACAGGCAGAGCTCCTGCTCCTCACAGCAAACTCAGGCAGTACGAATCAGAGAGAGAAAAAGAATTTCAGTGGGGAGGGGTGGGGGTTATACTAAGAAAATTGGAGGGGCTTTCCTCAGAGAAGTTTGTCCTAATTTTTCCCTATGTTTTCCTTTTTTTGAGCAGTGCTCTCGTGCCAAGAAACAGAAAATGTCCAATGGCAGCTCCATCACTGAGTTCCTGCTCCTGGCATTCGCAGACACACGGGAGCGGCAGCTCTTGCACTTCTGGCTCTTCCTGGGCATCTACCTGGCTGCCCTCCTGGCCAACAGCCTCATCATCACTGCCATAGCCTGTGACGACCACCTCCACACCCCCATGTACTTCTTCCTCCTCAACCTCTCCCTCCTCGACCTGGGCTGCATCTCTGTCACTGTTCCCAAATCCATGGCCAATTCCCTCTGGAACAGCAGGAACATCTCCTACTCAGGATGTGCGGCACAGGTCTTTTTCTTCTTCTTTTTGATGTCAGCAGAGTACTGGCTTCTCACTGTCATGGCCTATGACCGGTACGTTGCCAACTGCAAACCCCTGCACTACGGGACCCTCCTGGGCAGCAGAGCTTGTGTCCACATGGCAGCAGCTGCCTGGGGCAGTGGGTTTCTCACTGCTCTGCTGCACACTGCCAATACATTTTCACTGCCACTCTGCCAAGGCAATGCTGTGGACCAGTTCTTCTGTGAAATCCCCCAGATCCTCAAGCTTTTCTGCTCAGTCTCCTACCTCAAGGAAATGTGGGTTATTATGATCAGTCTCTTAGTATCCTCTGGGTGTTTTGTTTTCATTGTAGTGTCCTATGTGCAGATCTTCAGGGCTGTGCTGAGGATCCCCTCTGAGCAGGGACGGCACAAAGCCTTTTCCACGTGCCTCCCTCACCTGGCTGTGGTCTCCCTGTTTATCAGCACTGTCATTTTTGCCTACCTGAAGTCTGCCTCCATCTCCTCCCCATTGCTGGATATGGTGGTGCCATCTCTGTACTCGGTGGTGCCTCCAGCAGTGAACCCCCTCATCTACAGCATGAGGAACCGGGAGCTGAAAGACACGGTGCAGAAGCTGATTCAATCAGCTCTTTCTCAGAAGCATTAAGCTGCCCATGTCTCTACAGAAGTGATTGCAAATTCTCCTGTGCTTTGGACATTTTATCTGTGATAAGCATGTTTCCCCATGCCTGCATGCACTCCACTTGACCAGAGGCATGGACCCAGCCTGTCTGACCCAGAGGTCTGTTCACGTGTGTCTGGCACAATGGTAGTGCTAGCCTCCCATGTTGCATCACGATAATAAAAGAGATTTCCTACAATATCTGTGTCTGGAGGTTGGGCTCTTCTTCCAAACCTGAAATCAGGCTAAAGGAATTACCCCCACAGTGCCGTGCTGCTGTGCTGGGGTTCTCCATGGGATGAGGGGAGGAGGGCATGGGGCAAGGTTTTTGAGAACGGGCCTGGGCTGAGCCTTAACATGTGGGTGTCTGGTTCCCTTGGAGATGGTGAATGATCGACATTCCACACAGGGATCTGCCTGGGACTGTCACCCCATGGCTTCCTCACCACAGCCTCTCACTCTGCAGAGCAGGGCCTCCAGCTCAGGGCCATGTGGAGAGCACAGGGAGGGGTCAAGGGCAGCAAGTCAGGTCAGCATGGACACACTGCCCTGGAGAACGGCTCTCTGGGGGCAAGGACATCCCTGGAGATAAGCAAAGGAGCAACTCTGTGCTTCCAGGAGGGGACCAATGACCAAGAGAAACCTATTTCTGAATGCACCAGCTTGGGGCAGCTTTCTCTATTGCTGGGGAGCTGCAGCAGCCTGAGGAGCCCCTGGGCCAGGAGACATTTCCTGGGAGAGGGGCTGGCACCGAACGACTTGTTGGCAGTGGACAAGAAGGATGTCTTGGAGACAGGCACAAGGGACCCATGGAGACACTGTCCTCTGTCTCTTCATGCCATGGGTTGCCTTCAGCCCTGAGACACCTCCCTTTCCTTCCTTCACTCTCCATGCTTGGATGGACCTCAGGAAACATCCATGAGCATGGAAGATGCACAAACGTCCTGGGCTGAGTTCCCATCACTGCAGGGGAAGAGGAAAGATTGTGAGACACATGGGAGTGCAGGGATGCAGTGGTGTGTGTGTGGCAGTGTGTGTGTAAAAGAGAGGAAGAAGATGTGAAATGGTGAGGGGTGGGAGTGTGTCATGCTCAGGTGAAATATGTTCAGTTTTGATGTTGAGGCAGCAGAAGAAGGAGGATGTGCGGTTCAGGGCTGGGACACGAAGCCAAATAGAAGGTTTGTAGTGAGTCAGGGGGTTGGCACTCTTTGGTTAATCGAGGAGCATTAGTAGGTATTTGGGAGAAGCTGCACAGGTGATGGGGAACTCACAGCCATTGTGCGTTCAGTAAAACTTGGGACAGCATGGGGTCAGAGTGAGGTGGGGAAGCAGGGGTGGAGATGGTCTCTTTGTTGAGACTCGAACCCCCCAACAGAATGGAAATCCTTTTCCTTTCTACTGTGGCTACTGTTTCTTCCAGTGAGACCCCTAGGAGTACACCAGTTCCTTACAGCCACAAGGCTTTTTTTTTTCCCATTCCCCGCTCTCCATAGAGGCTGGGAGGTGTCCTACTGCTCTCCTGCACTCAGCATCACACACCCTCACATCTCAGTGCTCCCAGGAATGGCCCTCAGCATCCCATGAGGGAAAGGATGCCCCTGCCCAGGGTATGTGGTCAGTCCTTGATCATCCTGCTCAATGGAACATGTCAAGGGCTTTCACAGTCACCTTAACACTGGATTTTCAGCCTGTAAGCAGTGCCTGTGACTTCCTACTTCACCAGCTCACAGGGATAGCAACCTTATAATTCCTCCACGGTCTCTTCAGTGGTGGCCCTCAGTGGGGCCCACTGATATCCCCAGAGACTTGGAGGTTTGCTGCTGACTTTTACTGCTCTAGAGGCCTCTTGAATCCACTTTCGGTACCTCCAGTTCAGGAACTTGGCACCAGAGGGCTCATTAACATGCAAAATGCCCTAACAAGCCAAGTCTCTGGGCATAATTCAATTTCTCTGTTCTTAGGTGGCTAATTTGAGAGGCTACAGGAGTGTAGTCAAAGTACAAAGTTCTCAGTGATCAATGTCAGTAAGAAACAATTTATTCTTTATGCACCACACCATTTTTTTCTGCTTATGCATTAAGTGCCATCAGCAAATTCCTATTGATACTGATCTTGAGTCCTGATTGAATATGAATATGTAGGGAAGTCAAGACCCAGTATGTCAGAAACTCTATGGGCAGTCGTGATCCCCATGTACAACCTCACACGTCTCTCATCAGCCACCTGGGACTGACAGCACCTCTGTTCAGATCAGAGCTTTCTCCACTCCAGCCTGTAGCTGCCTGATTTCGCCCATTGACACCAGTTTCTACTTGTTTTACTTGGGGAATGATGTGCACCTGGATACAGAATGATGATTCTTAATTATCAAAAAAACCAAAACTAAATGAATGTCCAGTTCAATTTTAAAAACAATGCACTCCAGAGCATTAATAAAGATATCAACCAGTGTTGTCCTAAGGGTTGGTCACTGAAGGAGGCCACTAGTAACTGGCTGCACTGTGACTGCATGGCTCAGTCAAGTTTCCACACACTCCAGAGATCAGCGGTTCGGATACAGAGAGACCAGGGGGCCTGCATTAAAGGCCTTAGTAAAGTAAGGGCCCATTAATTCCCCTTGTGCACACAGCCGTTCCTCTTCATGGAGAATGCAACCGGGCTTCTCCAGTGTGATTTTTATTTGCGCTTGCTGACTCTTCCCAATCTTGTCCATTCCAGGCCTGGAACCTTCTTCCAGGCAGATTTACTCCACCATCTTACCAGGGAATGAGGTGAGGCTGACTGGGCTGTAGTTCTCCAAACCCTCCTCCTGACCCTTCTTGAAGATGGGTGCAACATCTGCCTTTCTGCAGTCATCAACAGCCTTCCCAGAGGGCCCTGAAATTTCAAGGGCAGACAAGCACAATCTTGCAAGGTCCAGCTTCCCCAGCACCCTTGGGTGTATCGTGTCCTTTTCCATGGACTTGTTTTCTCGCATGAGTGGAATGCGCCTCACTCAAAAGAGAGAAGCTGTAATACGTTTTATTGAGGCAAAATAATAATTAGACAGAGTTTGACATACTTGATGGAATTTAACAAAGTTTCACAGTGGTTTACCAGGATAAGGAAAAGGATAAGGAAGACTCTTTTGCCAAGTCATGAAGTTCAGAGTGGATCCTCTTGCTTTAGAAACTCCTTGTGAAACCTAGGTGCTGCAAGGGCCAATCTTACTTTCAGACTTGGACAATGGTTTATGTCTAATGGAATTATCTGTACAAAGTTTATGATAATTAATATTGAGTAGCTACATGGATTAGTAACGTTTCATTAGGATTAATTCAGCATGCTATCAGTCACTTAGCAGGGATCCGTCCTCAGTAAGGGATCTCCTCTCCTTGGGCAGAGATTTATGCCAAGATAAGATCCCTTACTCTTTTTACCAAAACTAAGATCCCTTAGTCTCAGGTGAGGGATCTCAAACCTTGAGAGGCGTCCCTGCTCAAAGGGAGAGTCACCTGGCATGCAGTCCTGCTGCCATTCAGGGAGAGCTCAAACTGGGCCCATCCTGATGGTAGTATTTATAGAGCAGTTGGCTGCTAGTCAATAGTACAGACAAGATAGACGTCATCATTTTAGCTCTGGTGTCTTCTTCTGTACTTTGGTTATCTTGCATTTTTGGGGCTTCAAGACCACCTCTCAATTTTTTTTTTCTGAGGCACCTTCTCTCCCTTGTGCGTGAGGCAGGACCTAACAGCTCGCAGGTTCACTGCAGGCCATGAGTTATCCTTAGTTGACTGACTTAGGCTCCTCAGTCAACCCAAACTAGAGTACAGCTAGGGGTCCAGTGAATCCATCACAGAGACCTTGCTAGTGAAGACAGAGGAAAAAAAGACACAGGGTACTTCAGACCTAGCTCATCTACTCTTCCTAAATTTGAACACAGTGTAACCAGTCGGTCAGAAGAAGTGATTATCCTGCTGTATTTAGTATTGATACGGCCTCACCTTGAGCACTGTGTAGGTGTGGGACCCACAATTCAAGAAGCATTTTAAGGTACTTGAATGCATGCAGAGGAGGGCAACATGGCTGGAAGGCATGTCCTATGAGGAGCAGCTGAGGACAAACTAGGTTTGTCTAGTTTGGAGAGAAGGAGGCTGAGGAGCGACCTCAATGCTCTTTACAGCTTCCTGAGGAGGGAACGTGGAGAGGGAGGTGCTGAGCTCTTCTGCCTGGTATCCAGTGACAGAGTGTGCGGGAACGGCTCAAAGCTGCACCAGGGGAGTTTTAGACTGGAGATGAGGAAGAATTTCTTTACTGAGAGGGTGGTCAAACACTGGAACAGGCTTCCTAGAGAGGCAGTTGATGCCCCATGTCAGTGTTTAAAAGGCATTTGGGCAATGCCCTAACAGCATGTTTTAACTTTTGGTCAGCCCTGAAGTGGTGAGGTAGTTGGAATAGATGATTGCTGTAGGTCCCTTCCAATTGCAAAATTCAGTTCCATTCAGTTCAGTTCAGTTCTGTTCCATTCTATTCTATTCTAAATTCAACTGTGGCCTACTTCACATTTATTTGGGGGTTTTTTAAGTGTTAAGGAAGCAGTAGTAGCTCATCTTGTTGCCCTTTGACATTCCTTGCAAGCTTGAATTTTGGGGAGCTTTAACTCCCCTAAGATAATCCCTATTTCTCCAGACAACTTTTCTAAACTCCACCTTTGCAGGCTGTCCCTGCTTCCAGCTCCTGCGTGCTGCCTTTTGGCACTGGAGCTGAGCCGTGAGGCTCCTGGTTAGCCCAGCCAGTTTCCTGAGATGAAGGCTTGTTTTCCTGAGTATCAGGACAGACCTTTCCTGTGCTTGGAGGAAGATGTCCTTAAAGGACTCTCAGCTGTCATAGATTTTTATCTTTCAGAGCTTCCTCTCCATGGGATCTCCTAAAACAACAACCCTGAGCAGGCCAATGTCTGCTTCTCTGAGATCTCAAACCTGAGTTCTCTTGCTCTTCTGTCTTACTTCCCATGTGTCGTAGTTTAGCCTCGCTTGGGACCTTGCAAGAGAAGAGTTTTCTAGCAGAGGTGACTCTGCAGTGCCTTGTGCCAATCTCCAGGAACACAAGGGACCACTAAGAATGTCCCTGGGTGGCAGGGCCTGTGATCCAGCCACGCTGTGGACATCAGTGGCGTGGTTTTTCTTTATGTCATCAGGGACATGGGTAGAGGATAAATGAGAGGAGAACTGTCAGGGCTTGAGAGCACAGGGACATGAGTGGTGACCCTGGTGTGATGTTCCTCCTCCCTTTGGGAGGCTCTGGGGTTTCTGCCCAGCCCCTACTCCAGGGGGACGTGGCTCTCCTGGAGGTCCCATGCTGTATTTGCCAGCCACAAGCAGTTGTGCTGGGCACCCCAGGGACCAGACAGGGCACTAGTGACCTTTCTTATGCCATTGAGGGAAAACCTTGAAATAATGTCAGTGCCTGCGACAGAGGGATGTGCACATGCAGTTTTGCAGTGAGCTGATCTCTACTGAGTATAGAGGATGGGACCTAGAGAGAGATCTGACTCCCCTTCTGGTGCACTCATCCTTTTGGTCATCTGGAAGTCCAGCAGCTGCCTTGGAAATGTGATTCTACCAGATGTTCAGGTGCCCTAAACACTGAATGAAATCTGAGGTGACAAAGTGACCCCATTCTCACAGCTCCACAGCTGACACTCAGGCAGGTGCAGTTGTCCCATGTGTGCTCCATCACAGCTTACAGACATGTACACAAGTCTTGGACCATCCCTGGCACCTCCAGTGCCTAGCAGGTGTTTGTGTGTGAGCTGCTCACTGCCACCATCCATCCCCATGGATGATGGTGGGAGCTCAGGGAAGTGGCTGGCCCCTATTTTGTGCACACTGAGCTGAGGCAAGAGGATTCCCGCCTCCTGTGGGTCTGTGGGGTGTATGGGGCAGAGGTGAACCCCACTCCAGGCTCTGGGCTTCTCACCAGAGAGGAGACATATGTACAGACTCAAATCCCTGCCCTGCGTGGGTAGAAATGACCCCTGCCCGTCCCTGCCGCAGTGTCCTGCCTGGCAATGGGACAGGGATCGGGGTAAAGGCAGGTGAGCATTGACATCTCTCCTGGATGACAACACCATGGAAGGACAAATCTCACTTCCAAAATCAGTCTTGACAATGTTCAGAGAGGGACACTGATTACTTCACTCTGCATCAGCCTACACTCCCCAGGAGAGACACGGCTGCCTCGCAGGTGCTGTCAGACCTTGGAGCCCCAGAGACATCTCCAGGGAGACAGGAGGGCAGAGAAAGTGCCACCTTGGGCTGGTCCTCTGCTGCTGAGCTGGGCCGGGCTCCTGGGACAAAGGGAACTCATAGCATGAAGGCAGCACTGCAAAGAGACAGATCTTCTTAGGAGCAGCTCCTCTGCCAAGCGCAGCAGGGCTGAGGGCTCTGCCTGCATGAGCTGAGGGGAGAGGAGCAAGGCAGAGAAAGGATAAAGGCAGCCTGGAGTGGGAGGCCACTGGAGGAGAAAACTTCACAGCCCTTGACATATTAAGTGTCTGGCTGCAGGTCATTGAAGCTTCAGTTTCTTGAGGGATTTTGTAAAGCTGGCACCTCCGCCAGCCTGTGGGATCTGTAAGTACCACTCTCAGACCTTCTCTGCTGTAGAGGAGGAGGAGGAGATGCTCCAGAGCAGGAATTCTCTGCTGCACTGCCAGAGGGACAGAGCATGACGGCTGCCTTCTCCCAGGGACGGCTGCAGGTGCGAATGTGTGTGTGCAGCCAGGGGTGCCCAGGGCTGTCCTTCAGAGCAGGGTCCCTGCGCCCCAGGGGCTGTGTGCTGGGGCAGGGACTCTGCCTCTGCCAGGCTCAGCACTCAGCCTCCCTTTGTGAGCTCCCCACGGCGCTGGGGAAAGAAGCTGTGGGTGGGAGGAACAACTTGTGGCCGAGCAGGGTCCTTCTGCTGTCCAGAGGGGTGGGTCAGGGTTGTTCAGAGCTCCAAACCACCCACAGGATATTCCCCGAAGCGTTTTCCAAGAAGCACATCGAGGCAGAGGGTACCCGGAAAGAAAGGAGAGGGGTTGTGTCCTGCTCTGTCACAACTCCACCTCTGGGCTGGGAAGGAGAACACTTCACAGGTCCACTCTTTGAAACATTGCTCCCTTGCTCTCATCAGAGTCCAGCTGTGTTTATTTGTTTTGTTTGTTTCTTTTTTATAAGAGTGATATGTGCATGAAGTCATATTGTAGGCAAAAGAAGTGAAAGCACAGGGCAGATGCGAGAATTACGATTGGACACTGCCGCTCTCCAGTGCAATGCTGCACTAAGACACAGAGAGTTGAGCCATTTGCCTGTCCCATCTCAAGATTCTTCACACTTGCAGTCATAAACCCAAGGATTTCTACCCCTGAAACAAACACTCACCAGATGTGATATTGAAAAATACCCAATACAGAAAACAATTATTATAAACACATGCCAAGACTGTCTTCCGCACTCTCTTCAGAGCCATGAGTGGAAATACTGAACTTTTCCATTTAAGCTGGATTACATCTGACATCCCTTGTGAACACTGGAACTGTCACAAAACCAGCTCCCACGCACCCACTACAGCAGGGCAAAGCTGACTCCTCAGCAGCGCACAGACAGAGCTCCTGCTCCTCACAGCAAACTCAGGCAGTACGAATCAGAGAGAGAAAAAGAATTTCAGTGGGGAGGGGTGGGGGTTATACTAAGAAAATTGGAGGGGCTTTCCTCAGAGAAGTTTGTCCTAATTTTTCCCTATGTTTTCCTTTTTAAAGCAGTGTTCTCATACCAAGAAAGAGCAAATGTCCAATGGCAGCTCCATCACTGAGTTCCTGCTCCTGGCATTCGCAGACACACGGGAGCTGCAGCTCTTGCACTTCTGGCTCTTCCTGGGCATCTACCTGGCTGCCCTCCTGGCCAACGGCCTCATCATCACTGCCATAGCCTGTGACCACCGCCTCCACACCCCCATGTACTTCTTTCTCCTCAACCTCTCTCTTCTTGACTTGAGCTCCATCTCCACCTCTGTTCCCAAAGCCATGGCCAATTCCCTCTGGGACAGCAGGAACATCTCCTACTGGGGATGTGCTGCACAAGTCCTTCTTGTTTTCTTATTCCTAGGAACAGAGTGTGCCCTTCTCACTGTCATGGCCTATGACCGCTATGATGGCATCTGCAAACCCCTGCACTACGGGACCCTCCTGGGCAGCAGAGCTTGTGTCCACATGGCAGCAGCTGCCTGGGGCAGTGGGTTTCTCCATGCCCTGCTGCACACTGCCAATACATTTTCACTGCCACTCTGCCAGGGCAATGCTGTGGACCAGTTCTTCTGTGAAGTCCCCCAGATCCTCAAGCTCTCCTGCTCAGACTCCTACCTCAGGGAAGTTGGGCTTGTTGTGTTTAGTGTCGTTGCTGGATTTGTCTGTTTTGTGTTCATTGTTGTGTCCTATATGCAGATCTTCAGGGCTGTGCTGAGGATCCCCTCTGAGCAGGGACGGCACAAAGCCTTTTCCACGTGCCTCCCTCAGCTGGCCGTGGTCTCCCTGTTTGTCACCACTGCCATGGTTGCCTACCTGAAGCCCTACTCCTTCTCTTCTCCAACCCTGGATCTGGTGGTGTCATTTCTGTACTCGGTGGTGCCTCCAGCAGTGAATCCCCTCATCTATGGCATGAGGAACAATGAAATCAAAGCTGCCCTGGGGAAAGTATTTGAACATAAGCTACTGTAGATTAATAAGGTGTCCATTATTCTACTATGACTCTCTCTGTATCTCAGGAAAAGCTAGGCTTAAGTTTTATTCTGTGTGTCTTTATTATAACTTTGTAGGGGTGGTTGTTTGGGTTTTGGTTTTGTATCTTTTACACCTATAATTATCTTATTCTCAGCCTCCTACCTGTTATTTTCTTGACCCAATTACCTCATGTACATAAAGATTCAGACTCCCTGTTTAGATAAATTCAATACAGAAAGTAGAAGAAAATTATTTGTCTTTGCTCCCATCTCTTCAGCTCTCCTCTGGAGCTGTGAGAGCCAAAAGCCCAGCACACAGGATGGATTCAGGAAGCAAATACCCAGCTGTGACATGGAGAAGCAGCCCCTGTTGCCCTCAGGGCTCCCCCTCGCTCCATGGTGGGCACTGCCTCTCGACTGCTTGCGAATGGGGACTAATGCTTCCCTGGAGCCGTGGCCAAGGACAGCAGCAGGACATGGCCTTTTCAGTGCTGGTGTCTCACTTCCACACTGTCCTGTTGTGCCCTTGCATTTGGGCTACCTCCAAGGTCTTGTGTAACTTTGGACACTCCCGTTCTGTCCACAGTGGCATCCCTGTGGCTGCAGGCAGGAACAGGCAGTGTGAAACACTGTGTCAGAGCTGGCCTCCGTGCAAGGACCACCATAACCAAAGGGGTTCTTCAGGGCAAGGCCAGAAGACTGGATGCCTCTTCCAAAGCCAGTGTCAGGAATAGATCCAAGGAGCAGCTCCCTCAAAAAGACTTTTCCTCTTCTGGGGTTCGTGATGGTTTCAGGGAGACAAGCTCAGAGCCACAACTGGACATGTTAGGGACCCAGGGCTGGAGAGAGACCTCCCTTCGTGGCTGCACATGTTCAAGCAGACAGCAACTGGTCTTTGATTTATCTGCCTGGCACTGTCCCTCCTGCAGTGGGGCTTATGGCAGATGCCATCCTGGAGAGGAACTGGGAGCTGCCAGGAGAGCTCAGGGGATCTCCAGGGACAGTATGTGAGTCTGGGTGGGCAGTGAGTGGCACCCCATAAAATAAACAGCCAACCAAGGCAGAGTCTCCTGGAGGATGAGGTGAACCTGAGGACACCATGGGCTGATGAGGGCCCTGCAATGCCAGGAGAGGCTGTGAGGAGCCAGAAGGCAAAGGGACACAAGACTGGAGAGTGGTTCAGGACACCCTTTTGGAAACCCCGTGGGCTGGATCTAGTGCAGCCCTCCCTTGCCCTTAGTGCAATTGGAGACACCCCATAGTCCTGCTAAGCCTTGTCTTTGGCTCTTGGTCCATCAAGGGAAGATGGAAAGGGCCTCAGCAGCACTGAACTCTATCTGTCTGGATCTACTTCCCACCCTCACCAGCACAGCTAGGGGACAGTTACTCTGTGGCCCCAGGGCATCATAGTCCTCTTGCTCTGCAGAGCAGCACCACAGGATCAGGGTCCTGCACAGAGCATGAGGAGGGAGCCAGGCACAGCTGACCAGGCCAGCACAGACACGCTCAGCTGGGAAAGGCTCTTGGGGAGCAGGGATGACTCTGGAGAAGAGCAAGGGAGCATTTCTGTGCCTGCAGGGAAGAATCAATGAAAAGGAGAAACCTCCTTCTGCAGGCATAAGGGCAGGACATGTCTGTCACCTGCCCAGGACTCTTGTGCTGGCCTGGGGAGAGGAGTCAACACTGAGGAGGGACAGTCAGTCTGTGGTGGATATCTCCTGGACCCGAGACCAAGGGTACTGGAGTTTCACTGACATCCATTTCCTCATGCCATGGTGAACCTCCATCCCTGGGCCTGAGACCCCTCCCTGCCCCACAGCAACTGCTGTGCACTTCAGAGGAGCTGGGGCTGGGGGGTTTATGGCCAGAGCTCTGCAGCACCTTGCAGCGGGCACTGCCATAGGGCCAGCCCAGACTGGGCTGCTCTGTGGGGCTGGGCTGGGGAGCAGGCAGGGGAGGTGGGAAGAGCTAGAGAGGGGCTAGACTGTGCTGGAAAGTGCCTGGGAGAGGCCAACACCAATGTTCACGTAGATGTTTGACCACGCAGAGCGAGGACACGCTGCAGTGGGTGTGTGGTGCAGAGCCCAGTCTCCTGGAAGGCAGCTGAGACAGACAAGTGCAGGAAAGAGGAGGCTGGTCCGTTCCCTTGGTGGCATGGACAGTCCAAGAAGGTGCCCCAGGGCACCCGTCACCACCCAGCCTCCTTTGTCACATATTTCTAGCACTGGCCACTCACACCAGTTTGTGGGTGTTTTTGCTCTGTGGCCATCTCCGTCCTCCTGCTGGTCTCAGCGCCTGTGCTGGGGGAAGAGCCAGCCCTGCCCAGCCGCTCTTCTCACCCAGACCTTGGCAGACCCTAGAGCAGGGCTGTTGGTGAGCTCTTGCATGGACACAGCTGGGGCTTGGCTGGATCTGGGCACTGGGGGACTACAAAAGAAGGAGGGCTGATGGGGATGGACACTGAGGTCTGGCAGGGGAACTCTGGTGACAGCAGTTTCCCCACCCCAAACACACCCTGTCCTCTGCGGTATCTGATGAGGGGAGGGCCGTGGGGGCGTGTGTTGGGCAGTGGGGCTGTGCTGGCTCAGGAACGGGTCACACATTGGAGCCATAACCCAACAGTCAGGAGGCGGAAGCAAGAACAGGCCATGAAGCAGAAATTTGGAAGTGTGACCTCAGCGTACAGGCACGTGTTTAGGAGACCTGACAATCACCTGGAGCTGATGGGGGCTGCAGGAAAGGTCAAGAGAAAAATGAAGAGCTTCAGTCACTGAGTTTGCAGTGAAGGCTGAGCAAGGAACAAGCTGCTGAGTGATGGGGTGGAGGGGAGCATAACTGCAGACAGAGACGGGGCTGAGGCACTTGATGCCTTCATTGCCTCAGGCTTTGCTGATAAGGTCTCCCAGGCCTCTCCTTAGCGACAGGGCTCAAGGAGGAGGAGAGGGTGTATTGAGAGGAACCTGGGCAGATCCCACAAGGACAAGTGCCAGTTCCTGCCCCTGCAGGGCACTCACCCTGGCCCTGGCACAGGCTGGGGAGCAGCTCTGAGGGAAAGGACTTGGTGGGCAGGGAGCTGGACAGGAGGCAGCCGTGTGCCCTGGTAGCAAGAGAGGACAGCAGTGCCCTGGGCTGTACGACCAGGAGCATGGCCAGGAGATGGGGGGAAAGCACTCCCCCTCTATGTGGAGGTTGTTAGGCCACATCCAGAACACTGTGTCCAGTTTTGGGAACCCCAGCACTGGAAAGGTGTTGGCAAGCTGGAGCAGGTTTAGTGAAGGGCCCTGAAGATGATCAGGGGGCTGGATCACTTTCCCTGTGAGGAAAAGCTGATGAAGCTGGGCTTGTTCAGCCTGCAGAAGGGATGGCTGAGGGGAACCTCACAGCAAGGGGGAGGGCTCATCTTTTTTACCATGAGGCTAGCCAGACATTGGAACAAGCTTTGGTCACCACGAGACATTGTGAAGTCCTCCGTCCTTGGAGATTTTCAAGACCCAGATGGACCAAGCCCTGAGCAACCAGGTGTGACCATATACCTGATGCTGCTTTGAGGTTCTACATATGCCCCAAGGTCTGCTCCAAGTCTCAATGTTTTTATCATCCTAGGATCTCTTGTCTGATATCTATTCAGCAGATGAGAGAGCAGATGTATATGGGGCACAAATCCTCCTCTGTTTTATGTGACATGTAAACCAAGTCAGGTGAACTTCTCCTCCACTCTATTGACTGCAAGCAGAGCCTGGGAGGCACTGCCTCAGACAGCTCCACATTACCCCTGAAGCTCATAGCATCAAGTTTTAGCACCCTCAAAGGCCATGGTCTGGACCCTGAAGCTCTTACCTGTTGATTTTGGAGAGTGCCCAGAGGAGGTCTCCCAAGATGGGGTTCAGAGCTTCAAGCTTATGATCTGTGTATAAAGAAGGAGAGACCTGGGCATCTTTGGCCCAGTGGCAGACAGGCTCAGAGCAGTGTAGGAGTAGCCTGAGAGTGCTTGAAGGGTGGTTTCAGAGATGGTGGACCTTTTCTTCACAGTGAAAAACAATATGAGATAAAAATAAAAGAAGAAAGAACAGCTTAGGAGGCTGAGATTTGACATGAAGAGAAAGAAATGTCTCTCCAAATGCTGTTCTGTGCTACAACAGGTAGAGGACTAGATCGGTTTGAGGTACTCTCGGCCTTTGTCTTCTCCAGCAAGGTCTCTCAGTTGCGTGTGCCTAAAAGGCAGAGCCCAGCCAAAACACAGCAGTGCATGGAGATGGAGTCAGAGGTTACTTAGGTAAGGTCAGTCCTTAAGAGTCCGTTGCACTAGATGGGATGGATCTTAGAATGCTGAGAGACCAGGATGATGTCATAGCAAGGCTGTTCCGAGACATTTTGTGATGTCATAATGAGTGGAGGAAGCAAGAAGCAAATCTTGCATCCCTCTGCATGGAGCTGGCTGCAAGCTGTCATGAGGCAGTGCTGAGAGACAGGCCAGCGCCTGAAGGTGTCTCTTGGAGGCTGGTGGGGAATCCCTTTGAGGAGGTGAAAGGACAGCAGAAGCCCACATGCAGGACAAGCGAACTTTTCCCTAGTCATGATGTTCAGGACAGAGGGCAGAGGTGTTCAGCTGAGCACGTGGAATAGAACAGGGAGAGCTCAGTTTCCCTTTCTCTTCACCATCAGCTGTATTTTCCACCTGTCCTTTGGCTAGAATGGCACTTGTCCCACATACGTCCTTCCTCTGCCTGACCTCAATCAGGGCAGTTGAATGTGGGTTTGATGGCCAAGCATGGGCTTGTAGTGCTATGCAAGACGCCAGGGCTCTGCAGCACAGCTGCATGCAGCTGGCACAGACAGCAGCGGCCCTGTGCAGGAACCCCAGCCCCATTCAGAGCAGCGGTGTGACGGGCACCAGCCAGGGTGTCTCAGACCAATTCAGTGCCTTTGGCCAGTGACTGAATCCCACCGCTGCAGAGACACAAGGTCTGTCCCTTCTCCATCCAGTAGGCGTATGACAGCACATGAACACAAAACATCTCCCACGGAGGTCTCTGCAAGTGTTCCGTCACTCTCAAACCCTCCTGGTTCTTCTCTCCACATTGGTTAACCTTCCCATTGATGATACCATCATGGATTCATCCAACAGGTTTCATAATGTTCCTGTATCACAGGATGTCCTCACCCAAAACCGCTTTCAAAATCCTCTCTTTCTTTGCTGGGATGGGCTTCACCTCCAGGCCAAACATGCACCAATGTCCTCAGGCTGAGGAGCACACTGTTGTGGGAGACAAATAACCCATTCAAGTCCTGACGGAGTATTTCATGACCAGTGACCCTGGGAGTACCTGGAAGGGGAGCAAATCAGCATAGAATCATAGAATGGTTAGGGTTGGAAGGGACCTTCAAAGGTCATCTAGTCCAACCCCCCTGCAAGGAGCAGGGACATTCCTGACTAGATCAGGTTGCTCAGAGCCTCATCCAGCCTGGCCTTGAAGGTTTCCAGGGATGGGGCCTCCACCACCTTTCTGGACAACCTGTTTCAGTGTTCTATAACCCGCATCGCAAAGAATTTTTTCCTAATTTCTAATCTAAATCTACCCCCCCTATTTTAAAACCATTACCTCTCGTCCTATCGCAACAGGCCCTACTAAACAGCCTCTCCCCATCTTTCTTGTAGGCCCCCTTGAGGCACTGGAAGACGGCTATCAGGTCTCCCCGGAGCCTCCTCTTCTGCAGGCTGAACAGCCCCAACTCTCTCAGCCTGTCCTCATAAGAGAGGTGCTCCAGCCCTTTTATGGTCTTTGTGGCCCTCCTCCGGACCTTCTCCAACTGGTCCATGTCCTTCTTAACTGGTCCATGTCCTTCTTATGAATGCGTGACCTCAGAGGAGGAGGCTTTGGCCTAGTGTTGTGATTTGTAGTGGGGGAGCCCATGTGAGCAGCACAGAAGGGCAGCAGAGCTCAGTAGAGCTGGTCTTCAAGGACAGCGCTTTTCAAGTCCAAGACCCTCTGCACCAACAGTCTGGAAAAGAAGAAGAGAGACTCAGGAGAGAAGCTTGAGGAAGCAGGAAATTCCTGGGAAAGCTCCATGGCAAAAAGGAAGCATACAGGAGATGGATGCGGAGACTTGAAACAAAGAAGGAATTGAGAAATAGGGTTGGTTTTAGGAAAGCTGCAGAGTTGAGACTTGCAAGGGAGTTCAGGGGCACAAGAATCAGCTGTTCCTACTTGAGGAAAAGGTCCTCCATGGGCTGCAGGTGGATCTCTGCTCCTCCGTGGACCTCCATGGGCTGCAGGGGGACAACCCGCTCCACCATGGTCTTCACCACGAGTTGCAGAGGAATCTTGTCCTGGAGCTGCTTAACTCCTCCCCCTCCTTCTTCACTGACCTTGGCGTCTGCAGCCGTTCCTCACAACAGGCTCGCAGACGCCTCTTAGGATCCTTTTCACATCTTATTCACTTCAACTGCTCATCTCCTCTCCACTTTTTGCAGCCAGGCTGGGCCAAGTCAGGCCCAGTCTGCTGCCCGACGGGAGGCCAGAGGTTGAGGCCTGCAAGGCCCACAATGCTCGCGCCTCCCCCTCTCTGCCCCCTGCTCAGCTGCTTCACATCTTCTTCTTTTTTTTTTTTCTGTTTTCCTCTACTTAAATACGTTATCGCAGAGGCGTTATCACAGGACATTCTTCTACCAATTGGCTCAGCCTTGGCCAGCAGCAGGTCCGCCCTAGGCCCAGCCGAGTCCACTGAACAAAGGGGAGGAACTTCTAGCAGTTTCCTACAGAAGCTACCACCTTAGGACCCCCTCACTAACAAAACCAGAACAAAGTCTGAGCCTGAGATTGGCCCTTGGAGCACCTAGGCTTTACAAAGAGTTTGGAAAGCAAGAGGGTCCACTCTGAACTTCATGACTTGGCAAAAGAGTCTTCCTTATCCTTTTCCTTATCCTGGTAAACCACTGTGAAACTTTGTTAAATTCCATCAAGTATGTCAAACTCTGTCTAATTATTATTTTGCCTCAAGAAAACGTATTACAGCTTCTCTCTTTTGAGTGAGGCGCATTCCACTCATGCAAGAAAACAAGTCCATGGAAAAGGACACGATACACCCAAGGGTGCTGGGGAAGCTGGACCTTGCAAGATTGTGCTTGTCTGCCCTTGAAATTTCAGGGCCCTCTGGGAAGGCTGTTGATGACTGCAGAAAGGCAGATGTTGCACCCATCTTCAAGAAGGGTCAGGAGGAGGGTTTGGAGAACTACAGCCCAGTCAGCCTCACCTCATTCCCTGGTAAGATGGTGGAGTAAATCTGCCTGGAAGAAGGTTCCAGGCCTGGAATGGACAAGATTGGGAAGAGTCAGCAAGCGCAAATAAAAATCACCCTTGACAAGCCCGGTTGCATTCTCCATGAAGAAGAATGTCACTTAGTGGGCCCTTGCTTTACTAAGGCCTTTAACACAGGCCCCCTGGTCTCTCTGTATCCGAACCGCTGATCTCTGGAGTGTGTGGAAACTTGACTGAGCCATGCAGTCACAGTGCAGCCAGTTACTAGTGGCCTCCTTCAGTGACCAACCCTTAGGACAACACTGGTTGATATCTTTATTAATGCTCTGGAGTGCGTTTTGTTTTGTTTTGTTTTTTTTAATTGAACTGGACATTCATTTAGTTTTGGGTTTTTTTTTATAATTAAGAAACTTCATTCTGTATCCAGAAGTCATCCCCAAGTAAAACAAGTGGAAACTGGTGTCAATGGTTGAAATCAGGCAGCTACAAGCTGGAATAGAGAAAGCTCTGATATGAACAGAGGCGCTGTCAGTCCCAGGTGGCTGATGAGAGACATGTGAGGTTGTACATGGGGATGAAGACTGCCCATAGAGTGTCTGACATACAGGGTCTTGACTTCCCTGCTGACTTACTGTTCTAGAGGCCCCTTGAATCCACTTTCGGTGCCTGCAGTTCAGGAACTTGGCACCAGAGGGCTCATTAACATGCAAACTGCCCTAACAAGCCAAGTCTCTGGGCATAATTCAATTCCTCTGTTCTTAGGTGGCTAATTTGAGAGGCTACAGGATTCAAGGGGCCTCTAGAGCAGTAAGTCAGCAGCAAACCTCCAAGTCTCTGGGGATGTCAGGGCCATCACTGAAGAGACCATGGAGGAATGATAAGGTTACTATCCCTGCGAGCTGGTGAAGTAGGAAGTCACAGGCACTGCTTACAGGTTGAAAATCCAGTGTTAAGGTGACTGTGAAAGCCCTTGACATGTTTCATTGAGCAGGATGATCAAGGACTGACCACATACCCTGGGCAGGGGCATCCTTTCCCTCATGGGATGCTGAGGGCCATTCCTGGGAGCACTGAGATGTGAGGGTGTGTGATGCTGAGTGCAGGAGAGCAGTAGGACACCTCCCAGCCTCTATGGAGAGCGGGGAATGGGAAAAAAGCCTTGTGGCTGTAAGGAACTGGTGTACTCCTAGGGGTCTCACTGGAAGACACAGTATCCACAGTAGAAAGGAAAAGGATTTCCATTCTGTTGGGGGGTTCGAGTCTCAACAAAGAGACCATCTCCACCCCTGCTTCCCCACCTCACTCTGACCCCATGCTGTCCCAAGTTTGACTGAACTCACAATGGCTATGAGTTCCGCATCACCTGTGCAGCTTCTTCCAAAGCCCTGCTAATCCTCCTCAGGTACGAAAGATGCCAACCCCTGACTCCCTTGACTCCTCTTTTTAGCTCCATGTCCCAGCCCTGAACTGCTCATCCACCTCCTTCTGCCGCCTCAACATCAAAACTGAACGTATTTCACCTGAGCATGACACACTTCCACCCCTCGCCATTTCACATCTTCTTCCTCTCTTTTACACACACACTGCCACACACACACCACTGCATCCCTGCACTCCCATGTGTCTCACAATCTTTTCTCATCCCCTGAAGTGATGGGAACTCAGCCGAGGTGGTTTGTGCATCTTGCATGCTCATGGATGTTTCCTGAGGTCCATCCAAGCATGGAGAGTGAAGGAAGGAAAGGGAGGTGTCTCAGGGCTGAAGGCAACCCATGGCATGAAGAGACAGAGGACAGTGTCTCCATGGGTCCCTTGTGCCTGTCTCCAAGACATCCTTCTTGTCCACTGCCAACAAGTCGTTCGGTGCCAGCCCCTCTCCCAGAAAAAGACTCCTGGCCCAAGGGCTCCTCAGCAATAGAGAAAGCTGCCCCGAGCTGGTGCATTCAGAAATAGGTTTCTCTTGGTCATTGGTCCCCTCCTGGAAGCACAGAGTTGCTCCTTTGCTCTTCCCCAGGGGTGTCCCTGCCCGCATAGAGACTTTCCCCGGGGCAGTGTGTCCATGCTGACCTGACGTGCTGCCCCTGACCCCTCCCTGTACTCTCCACATGGCCCTGAGCTGCTGGCCCTGCTCTGCAGAGTGAGGTGGTGACAACACCATGAGGTGGTGACAACGCCACGTGGTGAGTGTGGTGACAACGCCATGTGGTGACAGTCCCAGGCAGACCCCTGTTGATCACTGTCTCCAGGGTAACCAGACACCCACATGTTAAGGCTCAGCCCATTCTCGAACACGTTGCCCTACGCCCTCCTCCCCTCATCCCATGGAGAACCCCGGCACAGCAGCACGGCACTGTGGGGACAACTCCTTCAGCCTGACCTCAGGTTTGGAAGAAGAGCCCAATCTCCAGACACTCCTGTTGTAGAAACTCTCTTTTATTACAGTGATACAACATGGGAGGCTAACAGTACCATTGTCTCAGACACATGTGAACAGACCTCTAGGTCAGACAGGCTGGGTCCATGCCTCTGGTGACGTGGAGTGCGTGTAGGCATGGACAAACAAGCTTAGCATAGATAGAATACCCAAAGCACAGAAGAAGGCGAAGGTGAATTTGCAATGATTTCTGTAGAAACATGGGCAGCTTACTGAGAAAGGGCTGATTGAATCAGCTTCTTCACTGTGTCTTTCAGCTCCTGGTTCCTCATGCTATAGATGAGGGGGTTCACTGCTGGAGGCACCACTGAGTACAGAAATGACACCACCAGATCCAACAATGAGGAGGAGATGGAGGGGGGCTCTAGGTAGGCAAATGTGCCAGTGCTGATAAACAAGGAGACCACAGCCAGGTGAGGGAGGCACGTGGAAAAGGCTTTGTGCCGTCCCTGCTCAGAGGGGATCCTCAGCACAGCCCTGAAGATCTGCACATAGGACACCACAATGAACACAAAACAGCCAAGACCAAAACAGGCACTAAGCACAACAAGCCCATCTTCCCTGAGGTAGGAGTCTGAGCAGGAGAGCTTGAGGATCTGGGGCACTTGACAGAAGAACTGGTCCACAGCATTGCCCTGGCAGAGTGGCAGTGAAAATGTATTGGCAGTGTGCAGCCGAGCATGGAGAAACCCACTGCCCCAGGCAGCTGCTGCCATGTGGACACAAGCTCTGCTGCCCAGGAGGGTCCCGTAGTTCAGGGGTCTGCAGATGGCAATGTAGCAGTCATAGGCCACGACTGTGAGAAGCCAGTACTCTGCTGACATCAAAAGGAAAAGAAAAAGACCTGTGCCGCACATCCTGAGTAGGAGATGTTCCTGCTGTTCCAGAGGGAATTGGCCATGGATTTGGGAACAGTGACAAAGATGCAGCCCAGGTCGATGAGGGAGAGGTTGAGGAGGAAGAAGTACATGGGGGTGTGGAGGTGGTGGTCGCAGGCTATGGCAGTGATGATGAGGCCGTTGGCCAGGAGGGCAGCCAGGTAGATGCCCAGGAAGAGCCAGAAGTGCAAGAGCTGCAGCTCCCGTGTGTCTGCGAATGCCAGGAGGAGGAACGCAGTGATGGAGCTGCTGTTGGACATCTGCTGCTTCTGGACATGGGAACACCTGAAAGGACAAAAAGTCATTGAAAACCTTGAGAGACTTTTCTGAGCCAAACCAAAAAAAGTTTCGTACAGACTCTTTTGTTCCTAAACATCTTGTCCTTTTTTTTTTTTTTCTTCCATTTCTGAAGACCTTCCTTCTCCTCCATGGCTGTAGCTCTGGTTTGGTGCTGGCTGAATGTGCCCTGAGGAGCTGAGCCTCTGCCTGCTGGCTGCCCAGGTGTCAAATGTGCTCTGCAGCAGTGAGTTCATGGGAACGGTAGAAGGAGGGGCCAGCTCTGGTGCTCAACATTGTGAAAGGAAACCATGCTTAACGCAGAAGGGCTTGTCAGCATCTGCATTTCCTGTTCCAAGGAAAGAAGATGGTAGAAGGCAGACTGAATCTGTAGGTTTTTGGGGATTTGATTTTTTTTAAAATATTTGCCATATTAATAGGAAATTATTTTGAGATACCAGTAACACCCAAGATCTCTGCTGCACTCAGAGAGAACAGAGTGAGTCTTGTATGAGAAGAGAATTGCTGTGGCTTAGTGCAGAGTAAGGGGAGCTGGTCTGTCCCTCAGTGCCAGGGGCTCTGGGCTTGCAGCATTCTGAGATTAAACGCAATCGCACTACTATGTTTCCAAAAAAGCCAGCAAGCACTGCTGAAAGTACAGGGATGCACTGCAAACCACTAAATGTCTCACCCTTACTCGAAATCTCAGCACCCCGCTTCTAGCCCACAGCACTCAGGGCTCATTTCACCAACCCAACAGCGGGGTTTTGGCCATAGCATCTCTGTGCTGAACCATGGGGTGTGCAGGTAACACAAAGATGTTATGGGAGAGTTTTGCATCTCTGAGGGAAACTCACAGCTTGGGAGGACACCCCAAGAAGTTATGTTGGGTGTTTTCATGATGGTATCTCACTGAGGGAAAACCAGCTCATGTCCCACTCCCCAGCCTGCATTGCCCACAGTCCCACAGGTGAAAGCTGGGACACTTGTTCCCATGGACACAGCTGCAGGAAAGGACCCACAAGATCAGGGGGTGACTCTGCAGCTGGAACTCCCCTCCTCAGACAGCCTGACAGCAAGAACAAGATCCCAGCAGCAACACCACAGAGAGGTGGAGGCACAAGGGCAAATACAGCCAGGGTGCGGCTGAGAGAGGACAGGGCAGAGGCAGGCAGGCACTGGGGACAGCGTCCCCCTCCCCGAGCTGTGCGTGCCCCCTCCCCGACACCACCATTGCCGGGCAGCTGCTCTCAGCCCCTGTGCTCTGCAGAGGGCCGTGGGCACGTGGCTGGAGAGCTGCAGCACGGCTCTGCTGGAGCTCTGGCTGCAGAGGAGGGGGTTCATGGCTGGGACCCCACAGCCCTGAGGGCAGAGGCTTGGGTGGGTGGGAGAGGAGGCCAGGGGGCTTGCTCAGAGGAAGGGGTCTGCCCTGGAGGGGATGCTACAGAGATTTCTGAATTCTCCCTCCCACAACATTTCTGCTTTTAGTTTCTTCTCATTCCTTGACTGTAAACCTGATGCCTGGGGATTTTCCTCTTGGGAGGTGTTTCCCTGTCTGATCTCTTTTCCCTGTCAGCACTCACAGACCCCATCCCAGCCTCTGTGCACTCACCCTGGCCCTGCACACACCTGCCTGTTTGCAGGGCACTGGCTGGGTGCCTGTTCCTGTTTGGAGGTTCCAAAGGCCAGGGCAGGACAACCCTGCTGGGTGCAGCAAGGGTGATGCTGGTGCTGTCCCTGGGCAGAGGAGTGGCTGAAGGCACTTGAGGAGGCTCTTAGCAGACCAGCTGACCACTCACAGTTACAGCTCAGAGGTCTCAAGGACTTGTCCAAGCTTGACAGCTCCTTTTCTATTTCTTTCCCTCCCTACTCCTCACCTGCTATCTGTCCCCTACCCTCAGAGTAGGAAAAAAAAATCACACTCAGGAAATCTCTTTATCTCTACAGCAAACCCTGCCTTGACCTTCCTCTTGAAACATTCCCTTGGAAGTTTCCCAGTGGTGATGTGGAGCTGTGAGCAGCCCTGACCCACGCAGCACCCTCTCGACCGCAGAAGGACCCTGCTCGGCCACAAGTTGTTCCTCCCACCCACGGCTTCTTTCCCCAGCGCCGTGGGGAGCTCACAAAGGGAGGCTGAGTGCTGAGCCTGGCAGAGGCAGAGTCCCTGCCCCAGCACACAGCCCCTGGGGCGCAGGGACCCTGCTCTGAAGGACAGCCCTGGGCACCCCTGGCTGCACACACACACTCACACCCTGCAGCTGTCCCTGGGAGAAGGCAGACGTCGTGCTCTGTCCCTCTGGCAGTGCAGCAGGGAATCCCTGCTCTGGAGCATGTCCTCCTCCTCCTCTACAGCAGAGAAGGTCTGAGAGTGGTACTTACAGATCCTGCAGGCTGGGGGAGGTGCCAGCTTCACAAAATCCCTCAAGAACCTGAAGCTTCGATGGCCTGCAGCCAGACACTTAATATGTCAAGGGCTGTGAAGTGTTCTCCTCCAGTGGCATCTCAGTGGCCTCCCACCCCAGGCTACCTTTAACCTTTCTGCCTCGCTCCTCTCCCCTCGGTGCCTGCAGGCAGAGACCTCAGCCCTGCTGTGCTTGGCAGAGGAGCTGCTCCTAAGAAGATCTGTCTCTTTGCAGTGCTGCATGCTTGCTGTGAGCTCCCTTTGTCCCAGGAGCCCAGCCCAGCTCAGCAGCAGAGGACCAGCCCAAGGCGGCACTTTCTCTGCCCTCCTGGTCTCCCTGGAGATGTCTCTGGGGCTCCAAGGTCTGACAGCACCTGGGAGGCAGCCGTGTCTCTCCTGGGGAGTGTAGGCTGATGCAGAGTGAAGTAATCATTGTCCCTCTCTGAACACTGTCAAGACTGATTTTGGAAGTGAGATTTGTCCTTCCATGGTGTCATCCAGGAGAGATGTCAATGTTCACCAGACTGCTATTGCAACACAGTGCTGCCCTTCAAGTGGCATTTCTTTCTTCTTGTCTCAGGTCTCAACCTCCCAGCCTGCACTTTGTAGCATTCTTTCTTTCTTGTGCTCTTTCCAAATTTTGAGAAAGTTCAAGAAACTTCTTTTGGAGAAGTCCCACAGTTTCTCCAGGTCCTCCTGGAAGAAAGCTCCATTTGCTCAGCTGCGTACAGATGGCTCACCCTGATGCTGCTGTCTCTCACAAGATAACGGCACAAGGAGTTGCAGGGCACTAAGGACAATAAAAGAAGGTACTTTTAAAAAATTTCTGATCCAGGCAGAAATTACTGTGAAAGTCGTCTCTGAAACATCAAAGGACGGCACAAAGCAAACAAAACCGGGGCCAGTGGAGAAAGGGAAAATGAGGGTTAGACTGGTTGTGTGCTAGGCACTGTTAGTGTAAATGTCTACCCATGTAGGCACAGACACAGTAGGTTCCCTCCAAGAGCAGATTTTAGACCCTCCATCTGTCCAGGAGCTGGTCCTGGGACTCTGCCATACCCACAGTTCCCCCATGCGTAAACGCAAATGGCTCTTTCCAGCACAGAGTCACAGAACCATTGAGGCTGGAAGGCAGGCAGCTTCTGCCTCCGCTGTGCTTCCCTTTCATGCTTGGTTTTAGTTATGAGCTCCTCTCTCATTCATCCCAGCCTCCTGCCACGTTTGCTTGACTTCTTGCATGACCAAGTGGGCCATTCTACATCTGGAAAAGGAGATCTGTGACTATGAAACAGCTCTTAGCTCTTCTCTGCAGGGTCGTATCCCATGGGATTCTTCCAAGCAGGTCCTTCAGCAGGCCAAAGCCTGCTCTCCTGAAATCCTGCTCTTTGTCACCCTCTTTTCTTTCAGGAGCCTCCACTCTGCCTTCTCTCCCCTTGACTTTTACATCCCTGATCACCTCTTCTTTGTTTCCAAGCATGATACCCACAGGGCACCTCACCTCACTGCTTCCTCACTCATCCCTGTCAGGAAGATGTCATCAATGGGCTCCAAAACCCTCCTGGGTGGCTTATCCCTCACAATGTTGCTCTTTCAGCAGATACTGGAATGGATTAAATCCCACAGGAGGTCCAGGGCCTGCAAACATGAAACTTTTCCCAGTTGTCTGAAAAAGGCGCCATCTGCTTCCTCTTCCAGGAGATCCATAGCAGACATCCACCCACCATTGTGTTGCCCGTGTCTTTCTGTTCTCTCCTGTTTACCTCTCAGCTCTCAGTTGACGCACTGTCCATCCCCAGGCAGAACTCCAGGCGTTCCTGCTGCTCTCTCCCATAAAGAGCTACTTCTTCTCCAGGTCCACACCCAAGGCCTTATCAGTACCAGACCCTCAACACCAGGGGTGTTCCTCCAGGAGGCCATATTCTGCTTTCCGTACCCAATCTGCAGACCTGCTGGGCTCTCCATTACTCAGTCCAGACTTCAACTAACTGGCTTCCAGGCCTCTTCTAATCATTGGCTGCTCTGGTTTGGTGTTTCCTAGTGGTTACATCCACTGACATGCACACATGATACACACACACACTCTAATCTCCCCAGTTGTGGCCCCACAATGGCTACAGGCCTTCAGGCCTTTCCTAGACATCCCACACAACATTTTACAGAATCCTCACATGTTCTCTCTGGCTTCCCACAATGGGTCTCAGACCCCCAGAGGCAGAAACCCACACCCCGAGTATGCGAGGTCATCCTGGGAGGCTCTCCCAGTGAGCAACTTGGTAAGTCTCACACTCAGATAAGTTGGGCTTGTCTGTAACTTATTTTTCCCCTTTGGTTTTCAATCATTCCTCTGAAAACAGGGTGGTTGATGGCCTAGAAATGGCAAACCCTTTAATCCTTTATCTTTTTTTTTTTTTTTTGTATCAAAATGTGAGGGATTAAGTCAGATCAAAATGCCCAGCTGCTTGCCTCCTGCCTGACCTGGGGAATTTACTTCCTCAGGTCATACATAAGGACCATAACATCCATCCATGTTGATTACCTGGTAGGTCCTCTTCACTCCTGTCTGCTATAGTATATGTTTTCCCCTCAAAGGATGTGTCACACACTGCCATAGTTCAGCCTCAGTCGCGGCCAGACTACACAGTCTCTCTCTCACTCCTCCCACCCTCCGAGAGAACAGGGAGAGATAATATAAGAAAAATGCTCGAGGTCTGAGATAAGGACAGGGAGAAAAATCTTAATGTTACTGTTACGGGCAAAACAGACTCGACTTGGGGAAAACTGTTCATTTTTTTTTCTAAAAACAGCAGGATAATGAGACAGAGAACAAAATAACCTCCCCCCACCCCTCCCTCTGCCTGGGTTTAACATTATCTCTACCACCTTCCCCCTCCGAATGACACAGGGGGGAAGAGGGAATGGGGGTTACGGTCAGTCCATCACACGTTGTTTTATGTCTCTGCTTCGTTGTCGGGGGAAGAACTCCTCACATTCCTCCTCTGCTCCAGCATGGGGTCCTCCATGGGCTACAGGTGGATCTCTGCTCCTTCATGGACCTCCATGGGCTGCAGGGGGACAACCTGCTCCACCATGGCCATCACCACAGGCTGCAGGGGAATCTTGGCCAGGAGCAGCATTAAAGCTCCCCCTGCTTCTTCACTGACCTTGGTGTCTGCAGCCGTTCCTCTCAGAAATTCTTCACAACAGGCAAGCAGATGCCTCTCAGGTTCTCTTCACATCTCATCTCCTCTCCACTTCTTGCAGCCAGGCTGGGCCAAGTCGGGCCCAGTCGGCTGCCTGGCAGGAGGCCAGAGAGTGAGGCCTGCAAGGGACATGAGGCTCGCGCCTCCCCCTTTCTGTCCCCACTCAGCTTCTTCACATCTTCTCCTCTTCTTTTTTTTTCTTTTTTTCCCTTCTTAAATACGTTATTGCAGAGACGTTATCACGGAACATTCTGCTACCAATTGGCAGGGCCTTGGCCAGCAGCGGGTCCACCCTAGACCTGGCCGAGTCCACTGAACAAAGGGGAAAAAACTTCTAGCAGTTTCCTACAGAAGCTGCCACTGTAGCCACCCCCTCACTAAAGAAAACCAGAGCACTTAATAAAAGCAGGACATCTGTGTAGGGTTGCACAGCCAGTGGAGCCTTTGGAGTGGTTTGTTGCACCCCAGAAACTTAGTGCTTGGCTCCGTGGTTTGAGGACAAGCACTTGAGATGGCCAGTTGTTTGTGGAAATTCTTGGCCTGTTCCTTGATTTTGTCATCAAGGGGACAGAAGAATCGGCAAAGTTTGAGAATGTAGGCCCACAAGTGGAAATCTCACTGTGGCGTGCTTCATGTTTCATACGGTGTGTGCATCTCATAGAGAGAGGTGGGACAGACCTGGCCTTACTGCAGCAGTGGGAATTGCTTTCAGAGCAGTACCAAAGTTGCCTAAGGTGCCCTGAGGTGCCTGTAATGTACCCACTCTGAGTGGGCACGGTTTCCCTGTCGGTCCTGTGCTGTTGTGTCAGCAACACGCAGTTGTGCTGGAGTGCCCTGACATTTCCTGTAGCCCTACAGCCCTGTATTTGGTAGCTAAATCGAGCAGCTGCCCTGACGAAGGTTAGGCAATAGAGGGATACACATGTAAAAGACTTCATTAGAGTCACTGGGGGTTAGGAAATGGAGCTGATGATAAAGAGAAAGAGAGACTCAGATGTCCTGATGGCACACAACTCCATTTGTTCAGCTGAAAACCTCTACAGGTGGCCTTGAACACAACAAGTGGAGGAGATTTAGTTGTTTGTATTGTGGGCATCTGGTGTTAACTGTAAGTTGTCCAAAGGAATTCCCCAGCAGGCTCCAGGATGATGTCCCCAGATGGTGCCACAACCCATCAGCACTGGTCAATTAGACCTTGCAGTTAGCAGCACGTATTTTGGACCCCCTCTGGTACCTCAGGTGGCACCCGGTGTTCCCATCCAAACAGCTCACTGCTGGCCTCCATCTCCATCAGTTACCACGGCAGCTTAGACATGGAGCTCACATGCAGGGACCTATTTTGTGAACACCTGAACTGAGGAAAGGGGAATCCCACCTCCTGTGTGCTTGTGGTATCCGTGGGAGGGAGCTGAGTGCCCTTCCAGTCCCAGGGCTACAAACCCAGGAGGAGATGCCTCGACTGACTCAACTGGATCCCTTCATTCAGCAGGGGTAAAGGAGATCCCTCCCTGTCACTGCCCAGGTGTCTTGTCTCATGATGGGACAACGCAAGGTGCTTGTCAGACTGAACTCTGTCCCTGAGAAGAGGAAGGTCAGTTCTAGAACAAATTATCTCTACAGAGGTGAGAGAGGGAAGAGCGATTACACCAGTCTGTTTGCCAACAGGTTTCTGGGGAGCCCCAGGGACATCTTGAGGGAGTACAGGGTGGGAGTCAGAGAAAGTGCCTCTTGGGGCTGGTCCTCTGCTGCTGAGCTGGGCCGGGCTTTTGGGATGGAGGAAGCTCATGACAACCAAGCCGTACCGCAGAGAGACAGCTCTGCCCAGGAGCAGCTCCTCTGCCAAGCGCAGCAGGGCTGAGGGCTCTGCCTGCAGGAGTTGAGGGGAGAGGAGCGAGGCAGAGAGAGGTTAAAGTTGGTCAGGAGTGGAAGGATACTGAGAGCTCACTGGGGAGGAATCTGAAAAGCCCTCTACATGCTAAGTCTCTGGGTGCAGGGCAATGCAGCTGCAGTTTTTTGAGGGAGCTCCTGTATCTGCTACATCCAACAGCTTCTGGGATCTGTTGGAAGGACTTTCACAGTTTCTCTAATGCAGAGGAGGAGGAAATGCTCCAGAGCAGGGATTCCCTGCTGCACTGCCAGAGGGACAGGGCACAACGGCTGCCTTCTCCCAGGGACGGCTGCAGGGGTGTGAATGTGTGTGTGCAGCCAGGGGTGCCCAGGGCTGTCCTTCAGAGCAGGGTCCCTGTGCCCCAGGGGCTGTGTGCTGGGGCAGGGACTCTGCCTCTGCCAGGCTCAGCACTCAGCCTGCCTGGGGAGCTCCCTGTGGTTTTGTGGGGACAAGCTGTGGATGGAAGGACAGACTCCTGGCAGGGCAGGGCAGGGCAGGGTCCTTCTTCTGTGGAGAGGGTGCTGTGTGGTGTAGGGCTACTCACAGCATCACCTCCAGGAAATTTCTGAGGGGACTTTGCAAGAGGAATGTCAAGGCTGGGGTTACCTGCTTGTCGTAGTTGTCAGAGTGTGGCGTTCTGAGTCTCTGCTTTCAGTTTTCTGTTGTTCTACTTGGAAGTAACAGGAACAGAGCTGTTCTTTCAGAGAAAGGGCTGATACTCCTAAACCATCACTCCGAGGGTTAGGAGGAGCCACAGCAACAGCACTCGGGGCCCCTCAGCCTTCAGAAAGCATCACCATCACACTTGTGGTTTTGTCAGTGTTTGCATGAATTGCTCCTTAGTCCCTGGACACACAGAGATGCTCCTGGGCAGTGCTTGCTGCACAGCTCTCTGCAGGGCAGTGTTGAGCATGGACCGGGTGGGATGGGGTCTGCAATCACCGGCAGGGAGGAGGCGTGGGGATGCAGAACCAGCTCCTGGCAGGGACAGCTCCAGGCAGCAGAGACCTGGGCAGGGAGGGAGAGGGAGCTCCTACCAGAAACATCTTGGGAGGGGGGATTCGGACACCTCCCTGCCATTCCCCACAGTGCAGAAAACTTTTCTGGAGCTACTCTCCAGTCTCCTCTCCTGCCCAGCAGAGCCACCCACCCTTAATGTCACGGGACTTCATCAAGAGTTGCCTTCCCAGCAGCCAGACCACCAAAGAGTAGGGGTGGTCAAGTGTCCACCCGTGCCTCCCTGTCCTGCCACCCTTGGCGGCAGTAGTTTGGCATGTTCTCCTCTTGTCCCTGCTGCCGTTGTTTGTTCCATTGCACTCACTGGTGTAGGGGGTGAGGATTCAGCTGAAGCCCAAGCACAGATGTTGTGAGTCCTGTCGTGCAGATGTGTCCATTGGAAAAGCACCCAAGTCCCCTGCTAACTCTGGGCTGTAGGCACCGCACTGTGTGGGGCTGGCAATGATCTGGTCCTCCTGTCAGGACAGATCACCTTTCTGCTCTTTGACTCTTTCCCTGGGGGGTCCTGCTTGGCTGCAGGCTGCCCTCCAGAAAGGCACAGCTCTCCCATGGCATCTCTGTGTTTCCCAAGACTCCAGCGGAAAGGTCACGATGCTGAGGCCACAGAAATACTGCTGGAGGGCTGTGTGTGAGCAGCTGCAATGAGCCTCTCTGTGTACTTGACTGGGAGGGCAGACCTGAGATTCTCCTCAGGTACCATGAGCTGGACTGAGCGGGTTTGAGATCTGCACTTGGAAACTGAATTCCTCTACTCCCAGTAGTGTCCATTTTTTGGGGGGTGGAATATTTAGGCGTGATTGTCCACCAGCTGAAAGAGGTGTCAGCACAGAACAGATGAGACTGGGGCTGACTGGGTGCCCTCACTCTGTACTAAAGGACAGGCAATTTATTTCTACAGACCAGCAAGATTTCACTGGTGCAGCAGAAATGCCAGCTGTTTCTGAATTTAAAATAACCCTCATGTGTACTAGGTGTCGTAGTTCAGCCCCGATCGGACCAGACTACGCAGTCTCTCTCTCACTCCCCCCACCTTCCGAGAAAACAGGGAGAGAAAATATAACGAAAAACGGCTCGAGGTTTGAGATAAGGACAGGGAGAAATCCTTAAAGTTACTGTCACGGGCAAAACAGACTCAACTTGGGGAAAACTATTCATTTATTACTACAAACAGCAGGATAATGAGACAGAGAACAAGATAACCTCCATCCACCCCTCCCTCTTCCCAAGCTTAACATTATCTCTACTACCTTCCCCCCCCCCGAGCGGCACAGGGGGGAAGAGGGAATGGGGGTTGCGGTCAGTTCATCATACGTTGTTTTACGCCGCTGCTTCGTGGTCGGGGGAAGAACTCCTCACGTTCCTCCCCTGCTCCATCGTGGGGTCCCTCCCACGGGCCACAGTCCTTCGTGGAACTGCTCTGGCGTGGGTCATCTCTTCCACGGGTGCAGTCCCTCTAGAACAGCTGTCCCAGCGGGCCCTCCACGGGCCACAGCTGCCTTCAGGCATCCACCTCCCCCGGTACGGGGTCCTTCACGGGCTCCAAGTGGATTTCTGCTCCTCCGTGGACCTCCATGGGCTGCAGGGGGACAACCTGCTCCACCATGGTCGTCACCACAGGCTGCAGGGGAATCTTGGCCAGTAGCCGCATTACTCCTCCCCCTCCTTCTGAACTGACCTTGGCGTCTGCAGCCGTTCCTCACAACAGGCTGGTAGATGTCTCTCAGGATCTTTTTTACATCTTATTCACTTCTCATCTCCTCTCCACTTCTTGCAGCCGGGCCGGACCGAGTTGGGCCCAGTCGGCCACCTGCCGAGAGGCCAGAGGGTGAGGCCTGCAAGGCCCATGGGCCTGCGCCTCCCCCTCTGTGCCTCTGCCCCCGCTCAGCTTCTTCACATCTTCTCTCTCTTTTTTTTTCTGTTTTCCCATTCTTAAATACGTTATCGCAGAGGCGTTATCACGAGACATTCTGCTACCAATCGGCTTGGCCTTGGCCAGCAGTGGGTCCGCCCTAGGCCTGGCCAAGTCCCCTGAACAAAGGGGAGCGACTTCTAACAGTTTCCTACAGAAGCTACCACCTTAGGCCCCCCCTCACTAAACAAAACCACGACACTAGGGCAACAAAAACAGGGTCTGATGGATGGACCACTGGGTGGATAAGGAATTGGCTGGATGGCCACACTTGAATTGTTGTGTTCGACAACTTGATGTCCAGGTGGAGACTGGTGATGAGTGGCGTTCTTCAGGGGTCCATACTGGGGCAGGCCCTGTTCAACATCTTTGTCGGCGGCATGGACAGTGGGATAGAGTGCACCCTCAAAAAGTTCACCGACAACACCAAGTTGTGTAGTACAGTCAACAGGCTGGAGGGGAGGGATGCCATCCAGAGGGACCTTGACAGGCTGGAGAGGTGGGCCTGTGCCAACCTCATTAAATTCACCCAGGCCAAGGGCAAGGTCCTGCACCTGGGTCATGGCAATCCCAGGCACAAATCCAGGCTGGGTGGAGAATGGATTGAGAGCAGCCCTGAGGAGAAGGACTTGGGGGTGCTGATAGACGAGAATCTCAACATCACCTGGCAATGTGCACCTGTAGTCCAGAAAGCAAACTGCATCAAAAGGAGCTTGGCCAGCAGGTGGAGGAAGGTGATTCTGCCCCTTTACTCCACTCTGGTGAGACCCCACCTGGAGTTCTGCATCCACTTTTGGAGCCCCCAGCATAAGAAGGACATGGACCACTTGAAGAGAGTCCAGAGGAGGGCTACAAAAATGATCAGAGGGCTAGAGCACCTCTCCTGTGAGGACAGGCTGAGAGAGTTGGGGCTGCTCAGCCTGGAGAAGAGGAGGCTCCAGGGAGACCTGATAGTGGTCTTCCACTACCTAGAAGGGGCTTATAGGAAAGATAGGGAGAAACTTTTTAGCAGGGCTTGTTGTGATAGAATGGGGGGTAATGTTTGTAAAATAGAGGGAGGTAGATTCAGACAGCAATAAGGAAAAAAATAATTACGGTGAGGGTGGTAGAACAATGTATCAAGGTGCCCAGAGAGGTGGTGGATGCCCCGTCCGTGGAACCTCTCAAGGCCAGGTTGTGCAAGGCTCTGAGCAACCTGTTCTGGCTGAAGATGTCCCTCCTCTTTGCAGGGGGATTGGACTAGATGACATTTGAAGGTCCCTTCCAACTGTAACTACTCTATGATTCTAAGATTATATATTGCTGCTCCTTATGACACACTCAGCCAGAAGCAAGTGAAGCCCAAAAGAAGTGTGAAAGGAAGGGAATTTGCTGGGTCTGTATGGGAAATCAAATAGATTTCGCTTCAGGAAAGTCTTCCCTAACTTCTCACTGTGTTTTGCTCCATAGAGAGGTCCCCGATGTTCAGAGGCACAAAATGTCCAATGGCAGCTCCACCACCGAGTTCCTCCTCCTCACATTCTCGGACACAAGGGAGCTGCAGCTCTTGCACTTCTGGCTCTTCCTGGGCATCTACCTGGCTGCCCTCATGGGCAACGGCCTCATCATCACTGCCATAGCCTGCGACCACCACCTCCACACCCCCATGTACTTCTTCCTCCCCAACCTCTCCCTCATCGACCTGGGCTACATCTCCACCACTGTCCCCAAAGCCATGGCCAATTCCCTGTGGGACACTAGGGTCATCTCCTACTCAGGATGTGCTGCACAGATATTTTTCTTTTTGTTCCTGATGTCTGATGAGTATTTTATTCTCACTGTCATGGCCTATGACCGCTATGATGGCATCTGCAAACCCCTGCACTACGGGACCCTCCTGGGCAGCAGAGCTTGTGTCCACATGGCAGCAGCTGCCTGGGGCAGTGGGTTTCTCCATGCTCGGCTGCACACTGCCAATACATTTTCACTGCCACTCTGCCAGGGCAATGCTGTGGACCAGTTCTTCTGTGAAGTCCCTCAGATCCTCAAGCTCTCCTGCTCAGACTCCTACCTCAGGGAAGTTGGGCTTCTTGTCATTTGTGCCTGTTTTGGTTTTGGCTGTTTTGTTTTCATTGTGGTGTCCTACGTGCAGATCTTCAGGGCTGTGCTGAGGATCCCCCCTGAGCAGGGACGGCACAAAGCCTTTTCCACGTGCCTCCCTCACCTGGCTGTGGTCTCCCTGCTTATCAGGACTGCCATAGTTGCCTACCTGAAGCCCCACTCCATCACCTCTCCACCTCTAAATCTGATAGAATCATTCCTGTACTCGGTGGTGCCTCCAGCAGTGAACCCCCTCATCTATAGCATAAGAAACCAGGAGCTCAAGGATGCCATTAAGAAATGGTTTAATGGACATTTTTAAACAGCTAACCCCTGCCATTTCCCGTACACACGATTCACAGTGGCTCTCTTAGTCTGTTAGAGCTTTTTTTTATTCACTCTTTTTTTTCATTTTTGTTGCTGTTATTTCTCCCTCTCTCTTTCCTACATGACTCTTTGGCTCTCTCCCACTACATCTGAGTCACGAACATGCTCCCTCTCACCCTGAGATGATAAAAAAATTTTGTGTAGCACTGGCTCAGAGCTGTCTCTCTCACATGATCCCTGTAGTAAAGTGTTGGTGTCAAGAAGAGCAAGACCCCAAAAAGGCCCATTCATCCATTGACTTGGGAGCAAAAACCTCATTGTCACACCATGACCTGTGAGAGACCAAGGGATGGATTTAGAACTCATCTGTGTGTGTGGCTACTGACAGCGGGGATGGTGAGTGTCACTGAGGGAGACACCCAGGGCTGTAACACGTATGGCATGGCAGACAGCCATCCATCAGCAAGGGAATCTGGGAGCACAGGGTGTTTCCAAGGACAGCGTATGCCTTGGGTGGCAAATGGACAGAGACCCACAAAGCGAGAGATGGCCCAAGAAGGAATCACCCAAAGGTAAAGCACTAAATGCAGGTATTAACAGGCAAATGGGGATGCTGTGATCTCAGGGGAGGCAGTGGGGAGCCAGTAGGCACGAGGAAGGGAGGTTGGAGAGCGATTCATGTCACCCTTTGTGAATATCAGTAGTTGGATCTAGAGTGAGAGCAGAACTCATCTAATGGCCTTGGAAATGCTCCAGAGTCCCTCCAAGAATGCGTGGGCACTGCTGTCACCCCTCTGTGCTGGGTGTTGTGTGTCTGTGTGCCCTGCTCTGAGCCCATGCAGGGACGTGCAGTGTGTGTCTCTGCTTGGAGCTGGCCACCACAGCCTGCCCGCAAGGTCTCAGGGGATGCTGCTGCATCTGTGCTTGGAAAGTAGGTTGTGATTGTCCTTTCTCAGAGTAGGTGTGAGAATCTCGCTGGAGCCAGAAAAGGACAAAGGGGAATCAGGACAAGAAACAGTGAGGTGAGGGAGTGGAGGGGGACTCCAAACCCAAAAAGATCGTGATACTGGTGGATCAGCAGTGGGTCAGGGGCCCAGAGATTTAAAAAACTCAACCAGATAAAATACTGACCAACCACATGTAACTGCAACGTCATCCCTCCTCAGAGGCAATCATGGTGCTAGAGACCTCCAGAGGTGCCTTCTGATGCAAATCCTCACTGAGAAAGGGGCTGGACACCACAGTTGCTGGCAGGAGACACTGCTGTGAGTTTGAAGCATTGCTGATATTTGTAATCCTTGGTCAACCCTGTCGTCAGGATCACACAGTGAATGATTTTATCCTCAAAGAAAGTTCTGCTCCGTGGGCATCAGAAGTCAGACCAATACAGGGATAATACAGAGATGTTAGAAATCACAACACATATGATGTCGTGGGGGTGCAGATCCTCTGCAGATCCTCTATTCCTCCTCCCCTGGTCAAGTGAGGTCAGCTAGAGCTGGTTGCTCAGAGCCATGCTGGGTTTTGAATGCCTTCATGGATGGAGGGAGACTTCATAACATCTCTGGGCAGCCTCTTCCAATGATCAACCACTTGCTCCAAATTAAAGTGCTTTCTTTGGTTTAGGTGGAATTCCCTTTGTTTCAGATTGTGCCACTGCCTCTTGCCCTGTCGCTGGGCACCACTGACTACAGTCTCATACTCTACTCCCTCAGCCTTTTCCATGACCCATGTAACCAGGACCCCTGTCCTATTCGGCAGTGGCCCCATGTTTGCCCTTCCCTTCCTTTTGCTGTTGATGTACTTGTAGAATCATTTGGCTGCTCTCACCTCCCTTCCCACATTGAGCAGCTGGTGGGCTCTGGCTTTCCTAACCCCATGTCACACTGCTTGGGAAGTTATCATTGCTACCCTCCAGAAGCCTTCTCAATAGCTTCTGCCCTGCTGTGTTTCACCTCTGGCAGCTATCAGGGGCTCAAGTTCCCCATGAGGAGCAGAGCCCATGTACTTCTGAAGAAAACTTCATCTGTGTCTTCCTGAATCTTCCTCATTGCCTAGAGCAGACACCCACTACAGTATCGCCTATGTTGCCCTGCCCACTAACTCATTGGTTCTCAGCTGAGTCATCACCTCTCCCTAGGCAGAGCTTGATGTGTTCCTGCTGCTCGTTCACATGAGGGGCAACTTATTTTCCTCGCATGCATGGCCTGTCCTTCTAAAGAGCCTGTGTCTGCCCATCACAGCACTGCAGCTGTGTGAGCAGTGCACCACGCCTCTGTTATACAAATGAGACCTTGTCTCTGTAATTAAACACAGACTTCTAATACCCCTTGTTAGTTTGCCACACTTCATGCATTCCACCTCAAGAGATGTCCAGTCATGCTGGTTTCTCCATCACGCAGTCATATAGAGAGGTTCTTAATTATGTGCTTACATCTCGTAAGCAGATCGGACCTAAGTTGGTTTGGCTCATCTGTTTCTTTCTTGTCCCATACCAGAGCTGCTTGGCAGGTACTTCCAAACAAAATTGATCACGTCTGTTGCTTCACCTGTGATTTTATTTTTCCTTCTTTTCACCCATCCAAGTTCTTCCCTTTGATCTTCTTTTTCCAACCCATGTGAACAGACCACCTCTGTTAACTCTTCTCACTCGCCCTGGTTTTGCTTGCATTGCAACTTTTTCTGAGATGGTCAGCGTGATTAGTCATGGAAGGAAATGCCATAAAACTAGAGCCACCTTTCAGTATTTGTAGTGCCCTGCAACTCCTCCTGCTGTTACCTTGTGAAACACGTCACCATCAGAGCGAACCATCTGCACATGAGCCAACAGGTGACCAAATGGAGCTGCAGTCCAGGGGGACCTTGAGAAACAGAAAGGAGTTTAAAAGGCGAAATGGCCAGTCCTATATTGGTGGTGTCGTAGTTCAGCCCCGATCGGGACCAGACTACGCAGTCTCTCCCCCACTGCCCCCACCCTCCCAGAGAACAGGGAGAGATAATATAAGGAAAAATGGCTCGAAGTTTGAGATAAGGACAGGGAGAAATCCTTAAAGATATCGTTATGGGCAAAACAGACTCAACTTGGGCAAAACTATTCATTTGTTACTACAAACAGCAGGAGAATGAGACAGGGAACAAGATAACCTCCCCCCACCCCTCCCTCTTCCCAAGCTTAACATTATCTCTACCACCTTCCCCCCTGAGCAGCACAGGGTGTGGAAGAGGGAATGGGGGTTGTCGTCAGTTCATCACACGTTGTTTCACGCTGCTGCTTCATGGTCGGGGGAAGAACTCCTCGCATTCCTCCCCTGCTCCATTGTGGGGTCCCACCCCTACGCCACAGTCCTTCCTGAAACTGCTCCGGCGTGGGTCATCTCTTCCACGGTCTCTCCAGAACAGCTGCCCCAGTGGGCCCTCCACAGGCCACAGCCTCCTTCAGGCCTCCACCTCCCCTGGCGTGGGGGCCTCCACAGGCTGCAGGGGGACAACCTGCTCCACCATGGTCATCACCACAGGCTGCAGGGGAATCTTGGCCAGTAGCCGCATTACTCTTCCCCCTCCTTCTTCACTGACCTCGGCATTCGCAGCCATTCCTATCACAAGAAAGTTCTTCACAACAGACGCCTCTCAGAGTCTCTTCACATCATCCATCTCATCTCCTCTCCACTTCTTGCAGCTGGGCTGGGCCGAGTCGGGCCCAGTCGGCCGCCTGGCGAGAGGCCAGAGGGTGAGGCCTGCAAGGCCCATGAGGCCTGCGCCTCCCACTCTCCTCCTCTGCCCCTGCTCAGCTTCTTCACATCTTCTCTTGTCTTTTTTTTTCTGTTTTCCCCTTCTTAAATATGTTATCACAGAGGTGTTATCAGGGAACATTCTCCTACCAATTGGCTTGGCCTTGGACAGCAGTGGGTCTGCCCTAGGCCCGGCCGAGTCCACTGAACAAAGGGGAGCAACTTCTAGCAGTTTCCTACAGAAGCTGCCACCTTAGGCCCCCCCTCACTAAACAAAACCAGAACAGTGACTTAAAGGACACCTGGGAGAGGAGTGACATGCTGCTTGGTGTCAGGTCTGCTCCACAAGAGAGAGGGCTGAGCAGGGTGTCCATGAACACGCCCTGCCCTCCTGCCTGCCACAGACAGTCAGGTGGCTGTAACAGCCATGCCCACAGAAAGGTCTCCTTCACCTGCCTCGCCCCTCCCACAACAGGTGGGAAGAACAAGCCTGTAGGTCAGGGCCAGCTGGGACCTGACAAGCTGAGCAGTGACCCTGAGAAGGGCCTGGGCACTACGAGGAATGCCATACGACTTAGCACTGATGTGGCCACATCTGGAGTAGTGTGTCCCTCTGTGGGGTGGCTAAGAACTGGAGAGTGTCCAGAGGAGGTCTGCCAAAAAGGGGCACATGACCACTGTGGGGAGGCTGAAGGACTTGAGCACCTTTGCATGGTAAAGTGAAACCTCAGAGCAGCACAGTCACTGGCTTTCTTCAATGGAGATAAGCAGAAGAAATGAAGAGGGCAACAAAGTGCAGCTTAGGAGGTTGAAACTGGACATGAGGAAAAAGAAATATCACTCGTATGGTACAACAGGCCACCCTGAGGGAGTCAGGATCAGCCTACAGCTTTGTGTTTCAAGGAACAGTCAGGGAGGGAGATATCAGCAGAAGCAGTAAGATTTCTGCTTGGGTTGTGAAGAGGAAGTTGGATGTCCACAGTGTAGATGTCCAGTGTGGTGAAGACAGCTGAGGGCTCTGGCAAGGCCTACAGCCCCAGACAGAGTCAAACTCTTTCTCCTCTTGGTTATGGCTGTTGTCTCTGCCACCAAAGACATCAGGAGGCATCTTATGGCACCAGGAACTCATTGCCTCCTTGACCCGCCTAGGAGAGACCATGAAGTATTGCGCTGTAGTCTTGCCCTTGGCATTGCACATCCCCACATGAAACTGCCCTAGGAAGAGCTCCGAGTAAATGTGGAACGACGAAATCTCCCTTGCCATGGGCTGGATGTCAGAGCTTGGCCCTTTGGCTTAATGTCACATGCGAGAGTTTATTCAGCGTCAGAGACGCTGTTACATTGCTTTTGCCTACCTGCCATCACTGCTTGGAGTGTTCTGCTCTAAGCAGCCCTTGGGGAGCCTCTGTCAGTAATGTCCCTCAGTGGGAGCTTGCGTCTGACTTTGACTTCTTGAGAGGTTTCTTCAACTCCTTCTCAGTGTCTGAGGTACATGGACTCAGCACCAAATACATGATGGGGCTCGTTAGAAGACAAGAAGCTATGTCTCTTCCCATTATTTTCTGCAAGAAATAAGACTTGTGCAGCTAATTGGTGAGGTTTCAGGAGTGCAGTTATGAGACGTAATTGTATTAACAGCTAGTAAAAAAAAAACATATCCTTTGAAGTCTTTTTTTTTCATTATGATTCCTGACGAAATAGGAAAAGCAGGCTCCTGGAGGTCAGGCATTGCTGGACAAAATTCTTCCTCACCTGCCCAGCCCCAGCCTTGCTCTCATGGGCCACCGGGGTCTTGGATCACTTCTCCTTACATCAGACTTCTCCACTGAAGTCTGCAGCTGGACGTTACAGTCTCTTTTGCATTAACCCCCATCTGCTTTCCTTAGAGACCTGGCTGCACACAGGCACAGCAGGTTCTCTTCATCACCCACAAACAGAAGAAAACCATGGTGAAATTCAGCAAACCATCAACCACACTGAACCCTATGCTCCATTCAATCTGCCTGCAGTGAAGTTCACCATCCACAAGTGACAGCCTCACTAGAAATGTTTTAGGCAGAGTGATAGGAAAGGGCAGTGTGGTGGTTTAGCCCGGATCACCACACAGTTTTCTTATTCACCCTGCCCCTACCTAGTGGGACAGGGGAGAGAAATTGGGAAGAAAGGAAAACTCGTGGGTTGAGATAAAAACAGTTTACTAAAAATACTAAAAACTACAAAGCTAACAGGATATAAGGATATTAATATGTACAAAATATACAAAATGAACAATGTACAATTTCTCACCACCCGATGTCCGAATGACCGACGCAGCCCGTCCTGAGCAGCGATCACAGGAACAACACCGAGCAGCAAGCAAAGGGGGAGAGCAAGCTAGCAAGGTAGAGGGAACGATGCCAGCAAGCAAGAGAGAAGAAAAGGATGCCAAGGGTGCCCGAACGGATACCCAACAAGAAAAGGAATAACTGAAAATGATGCCCCCTCCCATGGGCAACCCCCACTTATATACTGAGCATGACGTTTATGGCATGGAATACTCTCTTTGGCCAGTTTGGATCAATTATTCTGTCTGTCTTTTGCCCAGCTTCCCGCATCTGCACGTTAACGAGACTTGGAAAGCCAGACAGTGTCCTTGGTCTCATTCACAACAACTCGTATCATCAGAATGTTTTTATCAACATTCTTCACACACAAAATCCAAAACACACCAGCTACTGAGAAGAAAATTAACTCCATCCCTGCTGAAACCAGGACAGTATCCACCCCTTATTCCATACCATTTACGTCATGCTTATAGATATACACACAGATATCACTATCTCAATCTATGAGCTATCCCTCCAAAGTCTGTTGAGTTAATTTAGTCCATGACTTTGGGCCCCATCTGTGATAGCAGTCTCTCAGGGCAGGAGAGATGGTATGTAGTGTGAAGTTGTTACATACTGCATCTGGAACTCGTAGCTGGTACCTCTGGCGCGGCTGGTGTATCACGTCCATGGTCTGCAAGTTGAAGATGTTGATCTCGAGGAAGTTGTTGGTCACCAGTTCTGACTCCATCACTGCTGCACATCGCTCGGTTTCATCGAAGCTTGTTCTTCACTGTTGAGTGTGATTCTTGCTTCACTACCTCTGAGAGAACATAAAAGAACTACAGACATGATTATATACAGTTCAAATTATTGGCTGTTTTCACCTAGAATCAAATCTCCTTGAGGTACACATCGGACTTCCCCATCCTCCCGCATCACCCACCAAGTACATCCAGGTCCTTGAGCGAAAGCAATCCCACGAATGGGTTTGCCTTTGCCCAGAGGAGGAATAACCCAGACTGTTTTCCCCAACATATTCCTTACATGCACCACAGGAACTTTATCACCATCTACAGTATGTAAAAGTTCAGATTGGGCAGGGCCAGCTCGATTGATGGATCCCCGAGTGTTGACTAACCAAGTGGCTTTTGCTAAATGTTTGTCCCAGTTTTTGAAGCTTCCACCACCCATTGCTTTCAGTGTAGTTTTCAGCAGTCCATTGTACCGTTCAATCTTTCCAGAGGCTGGTGCATGATAGGGGATGTGATATACCCACTCAATGCCATGCTCTTTGGCCCAGGTGTCTATGAGGTTGTTTCGGAAATGAGTCCCATTGTCTGACTCTATTCTGTCTGGAGTGCCATGTCGCCAGAGAACTTGCTTCTCAAGGCCCAAGATGGTGTTTCGGGCGGTGGCATGGGGTACAGAATATGTCTCTAGCCACCCAGTGGTTGCTTCTACCATTGTAAGCACATAGCGCTTGCCTTGGCGAGTTTGTGGGAGTGTGATGTAGTCAATCTGCCAGGCCTCTCCATATTTGTATTTCAGCCATCGTCCTCCATACCAAAGAGGCTTTAGCCGCTTGGCTTGCTTAATTGCAGCGCATGTCTCACAGTCGTGGATAACCTGTGCAATAGTGTCCATGGTTAAATCCACCCCTCGATCACGAGCCCATTTGTATGTTGCGTCTCTTCCTTGATGGCCTGAGGTGTCATGGGCCCACCGAGCTAAAAATAGTTCACCTCTGTGTTGCCAGTCTAAGTCCACTTGGGAAACTTTAATCTTAGCAGCCTGATCCACTTGCTGGTTGTTTTGATGTTCTTCAGTGGCTCGACTCTTGGGTATGTGAGCATCTACGTGACGTACTTTTACAACAAGCTTCTCTAACCGGGCAGCAATATCTTGCCACAGTGCGGCAGCCCAGATGGGTTTGCCTCTGCGCTGCCAGTTGCTCTGCTTCCATTGCTTTAACCACCCCCACAGGGCATTTGCCACCATCCATGAGTCAGTGTAGAGATAGAGCTTTGGCCATTTTTCCCGTTCAGCAATGTCTAAAGCCAGCTGGATGGCTTTCACCTCTGCAAACTGACTTGATTCACCTTGGCCTTCAGTGGCTTCTGCCACTCGTCGTGTAGGACTCCACACAGCAGCTTTCCACTTTCGATGTTTTCCTACAATACGACAGGATCCATCAGTGAACAAAGCATATCGCCTCTCATTTTCTGGGAGGTTGTTGTATGGTGGGGCTTCTTCAGCGCGCGTCACCTCTTCCTCTGGCGGCATTCCAAAATCTTTGCCTTCTGGCCAATCTGTGATTACTTCTAAGATTCCTGGGCGATTGGGGTTTCCTATTCGGGCTCGCTGTGTGATCAGTGCGACCCATTTACTCCACGTGGCATCAGTTGCATGATGTGTAGAGGGGACCTTCCCTTTGAACATCCAGCCCAGCACTGGCAATCGGGGTGCCAGGAGGAGCTGTGCTTCAGTACCAATCACTTCTGAAGCAGCTTGAACTCCTTCGTATGCTGCCAGTATTTCTTTTTCAGTTGGAGTATAGCGAGCCTCAGATCCTCTATATCCCCGGCTCCAAAAGCCTAGGGGTCGACCTCGAGTCTCTCCTGGTGTTCTCTGCCAAAGACTCCAGGTAGGGCCATTCTCCCCGGCTGCGGTGTAGAGGATGTTTTTCACATCTTGTCCTGTCCGGACTGGCCCAAGGGCTACTGCATGAACAATCTCCTGTTTAATTTGTTCAAAGGCTTGTCGTTGTTCAGGGCCCCATTTAAAATCATTCTTCTTTCGAGTCACTTCATAGAGAGGGCTTACAATCATACTGTAATTTGGAATATGCATTCTCCAGAAACCCACAACACCTAAAAAGGCTTGTGTTTCCTTTTTGTTAGCTGGTGGAGCCATAGCTGTTATTTTGTTGACCACATCCATTGGAATGTGACGACGTCCATCTTGCCACTTTACTCCTAAAAACTGGATCTCTTGTGCAGGCCCCTTGACTTTGCTTTGTTTTATTGCAAAACCGGCTTTCAGAAGGATTTGGATTATTTTCTCCCCTTTCTCAAAAACTTCTTCTGCTGTGTTGCCCCATACGATGATGTCATCAATGTACTGCAGGTGTTCTGGAGCTCCACCCTTTTCTAATACAGTCTGGATCAGTCCATGGCAAATGGTGGGGCTGTGTTTCCACCCCTGGGGCAGTCGATTCCAGGTGTACTGGACACCCCTCCAAGTGAAAGCAAACTGTGGCCTGCATTCTGGTGCCAAAGGAATGGAGAAGAACGCATTGGCAATATCGATGGTGGCATACCACTTGGCTGCTTTTGACTCCAGTTCATACTGAAGTTCTAGCATGTCTGGCACGGCAGCACTCATTGGTGGTGTAACCTCATTTAGGCCACGATAGTCCATTGTTAGTCTCCATTCTCCATTAGATTTTCGCACTGGCCATATGGGACTGTTAAAGGGTGAGCGGGACTTGCTGATCACTCCCTGGCTCTCCAGTCGACGAATCAGCTTGAGGATGGGGATTATGGAGTCTCGGTTGGTGCGATATTGCCGCCGGTGCACCGTGGTAGTAGCAATTGGTACCTTTTGTTCTTCAACCTTCAGCTTTCCCACAACGGAAGGGTCCTTTGAAAGTCTGGGCAAGATGGACAGCTGTTTATTTTTCTCTGTCTCCACGGTGGCTATACCAAAAGCCCACCGGTGCCCTTTTGGGTCTTTGAAATACCCACTCCTGAGGTAATCTATACCAAGAATGCATGGAGCATCTGGGCCAGTCACTATGGGGTGCTTTTGCCACTCATTCCCAGTCAAACTTACTTCAGCCTCCAATACAGTCAGCTCTTGGGATCCTCCTGTCACTCCAGAAATACAAATGGGTTGTGCCCCTTTATAGCTTGATGGCATTAGGGTACACTGTGCACCAGTGTCTACTAGAGCTTTATACCTTTGTGGGTCTGATGTGCCAGGCCATTTAATCCATACAGTCCAATAAACTCTGTTGTCCCTCTCCTCCGCCTGGCTGGAGGCAGGGCCCCTCTAGTCCTGTTTGTAATATTTTCTATTCACTTTCTGTGAATATGAATCAGAAGTTCCTTCCATAGGATCAGAGGTAAGATCAGCCCTTCTACGCTGTCTGGGGAACTGCCCACTGGAGACTGGAGCAGCAAATTGCCTGGAAGAACCTCCCTTTGTGATTGTTTTACCTCGCAACTCACGTACACGTGCCTCTAGGGCCGAGGTAGGCTTTCCATCCCACTTCCTCATATCCTCTCCTTGGTCACGCAAGGTAAACCATAGGTCATCTCGTCGGGTGTACCGTCTCCCTTGAGCAGGAGGAGGATGAGGTCTTCTTCTAATAGCTGAGATATTAGTCCGTGCAGGTGGGGAGCAAGAATCTTCGAGTTTCTCACACACCTCAGATAGTTTTTCTAACAGTTTTTCAAACTGGCTTTCAGATTTCTCAGTCAGTCTTTCTATAGCTGAGACACAGGCCCGCATCGGGGAAGAGAGATTGTCTTCATATTGTCGGAGCTGGTTAGCCACCGCACGTACTGGTGGCATCTCATCATCTTTCCAACTCATTGCTGCCAATGAGTTGGCATACGATGATGGTGCACTCTGTACAAATTTCCGCCACATGGGTCGGGTACATTCAATTTCATCTGGATCTACGGATGTCCGTGGGTCATCCAGGTTATGATAAATCAGCTCCCGAACAGCTAATTCTCTCAGAAACTGGATACCTCTCTCCATGGTGGTCCACTTGCTTGGGTGGCATACAATATCTTCCTTAAAGAAATACCTGTCCCTCACGCCTGACAGGAGTCGCCTCCAGAGGCTGCAGGCTGCTGACTCTCTTCCAATTGCCCTGTCAATGGCTGCTTCCCTAGACAGAGATCCCAGCTGCCTGGCTTCCCTGCCTTCTAATTCCAGGCTACTGGCCCCTCTGTCCCAGCATCGGAGCAACCAGGTGACAAGTTGCTCACCTTGATTACGGCTGAAATCTTTTCGCATATCTCGCAGCTCACTCAGGGATAGGGATCGGGTGACTACCTCCCCTTCTGTGTCTCCCTGATCATGTGATGGGCCTGGTTCATCATCATCTTTCACTATGCGAACTGATTTTTTGGTGTATTTCTTATGTACAGGGGCAACTGATACTGGTGTAGATGATTGGTTTTTCGGTTTCTCTTTGGTACTGCTTGCTGAGGTTTGAGTAGCCACAGTGTCTGGCGTGGGGGCTGAAGCAATCGCAGTGCCTGTAGCAGGGGCTGGGGTAGCTGCAGCACCTGCCGTAGCGGCTGAAGTAGCTGCAGTATTTGTAGCAGCAGTTTGAGTAGCCACAGTGTCTGTTGCAGGGATTGGAGGAGCCATAATACTTTTAAAGAACTGTTTAAACTTCATCAATATCAAGATCTGAGATAGCTGCAAGAGACTTGTCACCATGAACATGGTGGTAGGGGTATAAAAAGGGTATTCAAAATTCTCAAAAGCTGTTGAAATTAGCTTGGTGAGGTGGGGAAAGCTGTAAACAGATGTTCCCCCCGCGGCCTGGCTTCCCGGAACAAAACAACAGGTATAGTTCCAAACAACACCCACAAGATGGCTCCCGAAATACCCAGGTGGAGCTGCCTCTGCCTCCTCGCTCTGCACACTGCCCGCCGCCATTGAGTACAGATATGAAAATGGTCCCGTTACCAGCAATCTCACTAGACAAATCAGTGCCGCATAGCACAGCAGAACGATACCTTTGATCCAACACACATCATTGATAAAGCGTGCACAAACACCGACAAACAGAAAATACGGCAAGTAGGGTGCTATCCAGTACAGCTCTAAAAACAACTGCGAGAACAAATAAAATAACATTGTGCCCAGCGATGACCAAACCGGCTTAATGAACACTTGTAACAAATCTGTTTTCAACACACTGTGTTCAAACCTGTCCTTATCTCAACCCTTCGGGACTGACCAGGGCTTGAACCTTGGATCCTCAGACTAAGGTCCGATGATCTCACGACTGATCTAGTGAGGCCCCTTCGAGCCCCACGTTGGGCGCCAAAAAGACTGTGGTGGTTTAGCCCGGATCACCACACAGTTTTCTTATTCACCCTGCCCCTACCTAGTGGGACAGGGGAGAGAAATTGGGAAGAAAGGAAAACTCGTGGGTTGAGATAAAAACAGTTTACTAAAAATACTAAAAACTACAAAGCTAACAGGATATAAGGATATTAATATGTACAAAATATACAAAATGAACAATGTACAATTTCTCACCACCCGATGTCCGAATGACCGACGCAGCCCGTCCTGAGCAGCGATCACAGGAACAACACCGAGCAGCAAGCAAAGGGGGAGAGCAAGCTAGCAAGGTAGAGGGAACGATGCCAGCAAGCAAGAGAGAAGAAAAGGATGCCAAGGGTGCCCGAACGGATACCCAACAAGAAAAGGAATAACTGAAAATGATGCCCCCTCCCATGGGCAACCCCCACTTATATACTGAGCATGACGTTTATGGCATGGAATACTCTCTTTGGCCAGTTTGGATCAATTATTCTGTCTGTCTTTTGCCCAGCTTCCCGCATCTGCACGTTAACGAGACTTGGAAAGCCAGACAGTGTCCTTGGTCTCATTCACAACAACTCGTATCATCAGAATGTTTTTATCAACATTCTTCACACACAAAATCCAAAACACACCAGCTACTGAGAAGAAAATTAACTCCATCCCTGCTGAAACCAGGACAGTATCCACCCCTTATTCCATACCATTTACGTCATGCTTATAGATATACACACAGATATCACTATCTCAATCTATGAGCTATCCCTCCAAAGTCTGTTGAGTTAATTTAGTCCATGACTTTGGGCCCCATCTGTGATAGCAGTCTCTCAGGGCAGGAGAGATGGTATGTAGTGTGAAGTTGTTACATACTGCATCTGGAACTCGTAGCTGGTACCTCTGGCGCGGCTGGTGTATCACGTCCATGGTCTGCAAGTTGAAGATGTTGATCTCGAGGAAGTTGTTGGTCACCAGTTCTGACTCCATCACTGCTGCACATCGCTCGGTTTCATCGAAGCTTGTTCTTCACTGTTGAGTGTGATTCTTGCTTCACTACCTCTGAGAGAACATAAAAGAACTACAGACATGATTATATACAGTTCAAATTATTGGCTGTTTTCACCTAGAATCAAATCTCCTTGAGGTACACATCGGACTTCCCCATCCTCCCGCATCACCCACCAAGTACATCCAGGTCCTTGAGCGAAAGCAATCCCACGAATGGGTTTGCCTTTGCCCAGAGGAGGAATAACCCAGACTGTTTTCCCCAACATATTCCTTACATGCACCACAGGAACTTTATCACCATCTACAGTATGTAAAAGTTCAGATTGGGCAGGGCCAGCTCGATTGATGGATCCCCGAGTGTTGACTAACCAAGTGGCTTTTGCTAAATGTTTGTCCCAGTTTTTGAAGCTTCCACCACCCATTGCTTTCAGTGTAGTTTTCAGCAGTCCATTGTACCGTTCAATCTTTCCAGAGGCTGGTGCATGATAGGGGATGTGATATACCCACTCAATGCCATGCTCTTTGGCCCAGGTGTCTATGAGGTTGTTTCGGAAATGAGTCCCATTGTCTGACTCTATTCTGTCTGGAGTGCCATGTCGCCAGAGAACTTGCTTCTCAAGGCCCAAGATGGTGTTTCGGGCGGTGGCATGGGGTACAGAATATGTCTCTAGCCACCCAGTGGTTGCTTCTACCATTGTAAGCACATAGCGCTTGCCTTGGCGAGTTTGTGGGAGTGTGATGTAGTCAATCTGCCAGGCCTCTCCATATTTGTATTTCAGCCATCGTCCTCCATACCAAAGAGGCTTTAGCCGCTTGGCTTGCTTAATTGCAGCGCATGTCTCACAGTCGTGGATAACCTGTGCAATAGTGTCCATGGTTAAATCCACCCCTCGATCACGAGCCCATTTGTATGTTGCGTCTCTTCCTTGATGGCCTGAGGTGTCATGGGCCCACCGAGCTAAAAATAGTTCACCTCTGTGTTGCCAGTCTAAGTCCACTTGGGAAACTTTAATCTTAGCAGCCTGATCCACTTGCTGGTTGTTTTGATGTTCTTCAGTGGCTCGACTCTTGGGTATGTGAGCATCTACGTGACGTACTTTTACAACAAGCTTCTCTAACCGGGCAGCAATATCTTGCCACAGTGCGGCAGCCCAGATGGGTTTGCCTCTGCGCTGCCAGTTGCTCTGCTTCCATTGCTTTAACCACCCCCACAGGGCATTTGCCACCATCCATGAGTCAGTGTAGAGATAGAGCTTTGGCCATTTTTCCCGTTCAGCAATGTCTAAAGCCAGCTGGATGGCTTTCACCTCTGCAAACTGACTTGATTCACCTTGGCCTTCAGTGGCTTCTGCCACTCGTCGTGTAGGACTCCACACAGCAGCTTTCCACTTTCGATGTTTTCCTACAATACGACAGGATCCATCAGTGAACAAAGCATATCGCCTCTCATTTTCTGGGAGGTTGTTGTATGGTGGGGCTTCTTCAGCGCGCGTCACCTCTTCCTCTGGCGGCATTCCAAAATCTTTGCCTTCTGGCCAATCTGTGATTACTTCTAAGATTCCTGGGCGATTGGGGTTTCCTATTCGGGCTCGCTGTGTGATCAGTGCGACCCATTTACTCCACGTGGCATCAGTTGCATGATGTGTAGAGGGGACCTTCCCTTTGAACATCCAGCCCAGCACTGGCAATCGGGGTGCCAGGAGGAGCTGTGCTTCAGTACCAATCACTTCTGAAGCAGCTTGAACTCCTTCGTATGCTGCCAGTATTTCTTTTTCAGTTGGAGTATAGCGAGCCTCAGATCCTCTATATCCCCGGCTCCAAAAGCCTAGGGGTCGACCTCGAGTCTCTCCTGGTGTTCTCTGCCAAAGACTCCAGGTAGGGCCATTCTCCCCGGCTGCGGTGTAGAGGATGTTTTTCACATCTTGTCCTGTCCGGACTGGCCCAAGGGCTACTGCATGAACAATCTCCTGTTTAATTTGTTCAAAGGCTTGTCGTTGTTCAGGGCCCCATTTAAAATCATTCTTCTTTCGAGTCACTTCATAGAGAGGGCTTACAATCATACTGTAATTTGGAATATGCATTCTCCAGAAACCCACAACACCTAAAAAGGCTTGTGTTTCCTTTTTGTTAGCTGGTGGAGCCATAGCTGTTATTTTGTTGACCACATCCATTGGAATGTGACGACGTCCATCTTGCCACTTTACTCCTAAAAACTGGATCTCTTGTGCAGGCCCCTTGACTTTGCTTTGTTTTATTGCAAAACCGGCTTTCAGAAGGATTTGGATTATTTTCTCCCCTTTCTCAAAAACTTCTTCTGCTGTGTTGCCCCATACGATGATGTCATCAATGTACTGCAGGTGTTCTGGAGCTCCACCCTTTTCTAATACAGTCTGGATCAGTCCATGGCAAATGGTGGGGCTGTGTTTCCACCCCTGGGGCAGTCGATTCCAGGTGTACTGGACACCCCTCCAAGTGAAAGCAAACTGTGGCCTGCATTCTGGTGCCAAAGGAATGGAGAAGAACGCATTGGCAATATCGATGGTGGCATACCACTTGGCTGCTTTTGACTCCAGTTCATACTGAAGTTCTAGCATGTCTGGCACGGCAGCACTCATTGGTGGTGTAACCTCATTTAGGCCACGATAGTCCATTGTTAGTCTCCATTCTCCATTAGATTTTCGCACTGGCCATATGGGACTGTTAAAGGGTGAGCGGGACTTGCTGATCACTCCCTGGCTCTCCAGTCGACGAATCAGCTTGAGGATGGGGATTATGGAGTCTCGGTTGGTGCGATATTGCCGCCGGTGCACCGTGGTAGTAGCAATTGGTACCTTTTGTTCTTCAACCTTCAGCTTTCCCACAACGGAAGGGTCCTTTGAAAGTCTGGGCAAGATGGACAGCTGTTTATTTTTCTCTGTCTCCACGGTGGCTATACCAAAAGCCCACCGGTGCCCTTTTGGGTCTTTGAAATACCCACTCCTGAGGTAATCTATACCAAGAATGCATGGAGCATCTGGGCCAGTCACTATGGGGTGCTTTTGCCACTCATTCCCAGTCAAACTTACTTCAGCCTCCAATACAGTCAGCTCTTGGGATCCTCCTGTCACTCCAGAAATACAAATGGGTTGTGCCCCTTTATAGCTTGATGGCATTAGGGTACACTGTGCACCAGTGTCTACTAGAGCTTTATACCTTTGTGGGTCTGATGTGCCAGGCCATTTAATCCATACAGTCCAATAAACTCTGTTGTCCCTCTCCTCCGCCTGGCTGGAGGCAGGGCCCCTCTAGTCCTGTTTGTAATATTTTCTATTCACTTTCTGTGAATATGAATCAGAAGTTCCTTCCATAGGATCAGAGGTAAGATCAGCCCTTCTACGCTGTCTGGGGAACTGCCCACTGGAGACTGGAGCAGCAAATTGCCTGGAAGAACCTCCCTTTGTGATTGTTTTACCTCGCAACTCACGTACACGTGCCTCTAGGGCCGAGGTAGGCTTTCCATCCCACTTCCTCATATCCTCTCCTTGGTCACGCAAGGTAAACCATAGGTCATCTCGTCGGGTGTACCGTCTCCCTTGAGCAGGAGGAGGATGAGGTCTTCTTCTAATAGCTGAGATATTAGTCCGTGCAGGTGGGGAGCAAGAATCTTCGAGTTTCTCACACACCTCAGATAGTTTTTCTAACAGTTTTTCAAACTGGCTTTCAGATTTCTCAGTCAGTCTTTCTATAGCTGAGACACAGGCCCGCATCGGGGAAGAGAGATTGTCTTCATATTGTCGGAGCTGGTTAGCCACCGCACGTACTGGTGGCATCTCATCATCTTTCCAACTCATTGCTGCCAATGAGTTGGCATACGATGATGGTGCACTCTGTACAAATTTCCGCCACATGGGTCGGGTACATTCAATTTCATCTGGATCTACGGATGTCCGTGGGTCATCCAGGTTATGATAAATCAGCTCCCGAACAGCTAATTCTCTCAGAAACTGGATACCTCTCTCCATGGTGGTCCACTTGCTTGGGTGGCATACAATATCTTCCTTAAAGAAATACCTGTCCCTCACGCCTGACAGGAGTCGCCTCCAGAGGCTGCAGGCTGCTGACTCTCTTCCAATTGCCCTGTCAATGGCTGCTTCCCTAGACAGAGATCCCAGCTGCCTGGCTTCCCTGCCTTCTAATTCCAGGCTACTGGCCCCTCTGTCCCAGCATCGGAGCAACCAGGTGACAAGTTGCTCACCTTGATTACGGCTGAAATCTTTTCGCATATCTCGCAGCTCACTCAGGGATAGGGATCGGGTGACTACCTCCCCTTCTGTGTCTCCCTGATCATGTGATGGGCCTGGTTCATCATCATCTTTCACTATGCGAACTGATTTTTTGGTGTATTTCTTATGTACAGGGGCAACTGATACTGGTGTAGATGATTGGTTTTTCGGTTTCTCTTTGGTACTGCTTGCTGAGGTTTGAGTAGCCACAGTGTCTGGCGTGGGGGCTGAAGCAATCGCAGTGCCTGTAGCAGGGGCTGGGGTAGCTGCAGCACCTGCCGTAGCGGCTGAAGTAGCTGCAGTATTTGTAGCAGCAGTTTGAGTAGCCACAGTGTCTGTTGCAGGGATTGGAGGAGCCATAATACTTTTAAAGAACTGTTTAAACTTCATCAATATCAAGATCTGAGATAGCTGCAAGAGACTTGTCACCATGAACATGGTGGTAGGGGTATAAAAAGGGTATTCAAAATTCTCAAAAGCTGTTGAAATTAGCTTGGTGAGGTGGGGAAAGCTGTAAACAGATGTTCCCCCCGCGGCCTGGCTTCCCGGAACAAAACAACAGGTATAGTTCCAAACAACACCCACAAGATGGCTCCCGAAATACCCAGGTGGAGCTGCCTCTGCCTCCTCGCTCTGCACACTGCCCGCCGCCATTGAGTACAGATATGAAAATGGTCCCGTTACCAGCAATCTCACTAGACAAATCAGTGCCGCATAGCACAGCAGAACGATACCTTTGATCCAACACACATCATTGATAAAGCGTGCACAAACACCGACAAACAGAAAATACGGCAAGTAGGGTGCTATCCAGTACAGCTCTAAAAACAACTGCGAGAACAAATAAAATAACATTGTGCCCAGCGATGACCAAACCGGCTTAATGAACACTTGTAACAAATCTGTTTTCAACACACTGTGTTCAAACCTGTCCTTATCTCAACCCTTCGGGACTGACCAGGGCTTGAACCTTGGATCCTCAGACTAAGGTCCGATGATCTCACGACTGATCTAGTGAGGCCCCTTCGAGCCCCACGTTGGGCGCCAAAAAGACTGTGGTGGTTTAGCCCGGATCACCACACAGTTTTCTTATTCACCCTGCCCCTACCTAGTGGGACAGGGGAGAGAAATTGGGAAGAAAGGAAAACTCGTGGGTTGAGATAAAAACAGTTTACTAAAAATACTAAAAACTACAAAGCTAACAGGATATAAGGATATTAATATGTACAAAATATACAAAATGAACAATGTACAATTTCTCACCACCCGATGTCCGAATGACCGACGCAGCCCGTCCTGAGCAGCGATCACAGGAACAACACCGAGCAGCAAGCAAAGGGGGAGAGCAAGCTAGCAAGGTAGAGGGAACGATGCCAGCAAGCAAGAGAGAAGAAAAGGATGCCAAGGGTGCCCGAACGGATACCCAACAAGAAAAGGAATAACTGAAAATGATGCCCCCTCCCATGGGCAACCCCCACTTATATACTGAGCATGACGTTTATGGCATGGAATACTCTCTTTGGCCAGTTTGGATCAATTATTCTGTCTGTCTTTTGCCCAGCTTCCCGCATCTGCACGTTAACGAGACTTGGAAAGCCAGACAGTGTCCTTGGTCTCATTCACAACAACTCGTATCATCAGAATGTTTTTATCAACATTCTTCACACACAAAATCCAAAACACACCAGCTACTGAGAAGAAAATTAACTCCATCCCTGCTGAAACCAGGACAGGCAGATCTGAACACAATGGGAGTGGGCTCAAGAGATACTCAGGCTGCCGAAAGTCAAGGGCAGGCTTCTGACTCCCTGAAGCTCAAAGCAGGACCTGGGTGGCTGAGAGGGATCTGGCCGAGCAAGGAGTAAGGGGAGGATGGAACAGGAGAGCAATGGAAAGGGCACAGGTCCAGACAGGCTGCTGAGAAGATGCCTTTAGACCTGGTCAGTTTATCAGGACAAATGGAAAGATTTGGGAGAACACACAGTATAATGGCCAGAGTCCCGGCAATGCAAATACAAGTGAAGGTCAATATCTCTTCTCCACCCATTAATATACTCCCTGGAAGTTCCTGTTCTTGCATGGTGGAAAAACATCATTGTTTTAGGAAAAGGATTTGTCATGGTTTTGGTTTTTGTCAATTATCTCAGCTGGTATAAAGGTATCAATGTGACTTTTAGAAGTCAGAAGCAGTTCTTCCTCCTTCCAGGCAGAGCTCAGCTGTCTGACCAGGGACATAAAGTGCCCCTTGTAGAGGCCCCACTGTAGCTGAGGTGTTTGCCTGGGACTGGTCGCTGTCAGACAGGACAGGAGGTCTCCTACAGAATACCAGGGTGCCTCGGACACTGATTGCATGGGCCAGGCAGAGGGTCCCAGGGCACCTGAACTGGCACCAGGTGCCTGTGTCACTGTACCTGAAGACATCTGTGTCCCTGTAGCTGCATCCCAGATCAGTTTTGGAAATGACTTTTCCTTCTAAAAAACAGAAAAAGTCACAAAATCCCCCCAAAGACTAGTATGTTAAATCAAAATGAACAAAACCAAGGAGAATAAGAACACAAATAATTTCAAAAGATGAAAAGTATATTAAAATATTTCTTCACTTTAGATCTTTGCATTTACTTCTTCATTGTTTCATTTTTCTGTAAAATTTCCTGCACATTTCTGCACAATCAGGCCTGCAGCATTAATTGATAGAATTTTGTTTCAAGCACAGACCCCAGAGCTCCCCAAAATCTTCCTGTCGTTCTCTGGCCACGCCTCTCCTCACTCATGGCACAGAGTCACAACAAGGTATCGAGCTCTCTCAGCTGATGGGGGGAAGCAGTTTCAGTGAAACACTCTAATTTCTGGATGGCCGTTTCTGCACAAATCTCATCATAGCTGTGTTACAGTGACTTCTTAAAGGAGCCTGTAAGGCATCTGGTCATTCTCTCTTTTCATTCCCTGCAAGATTTAATCTCCCTGTGTGCTTCTGTAGATATAACAAGTATAAATACAGAGAAATAAAAATACATATGCATATATATTTGTAAAAAGACATACGTGTGTATAAAGACAGTTATTTTGTTCGAGAAACTACTACATCTATATTGACATAATTCATATTCCTTCTTCTGCCTCTTACTCCTTCCGTCCTTCTCTTCAGTCCTGTTGACTTTCTGAGGAACTCAGGGTGTACAAGCCATCTGAGCATCACCTAGGTCAGCTAGATGGACATGAGGAGTTCCCTCTCCATCTGGCATCATCCACAAACAGACCAGGTGTTTACACTGTTCCCTTGTTTGGGCCATTAATAAAGTGTTGCCCTAGGTGTTGATCGCTGATGGAGGCCACTAGTAGCTGGCTGCACTGTGAGTGCATGGCTCAGTCAAGTTTCCACCTACCTATGATCCATTCACCCACGCCAGAGCTCAGCGTTTTGGTTACAGAGAGACCAGGGCACCTGTGTTAAAGGCCTTAGTAAAGTAAGGGCCCACTAATTCCCCTTGTGCACACAGCCGTTCTTCTTCATGGAGAATGCAACCGGGCTGGTCAAGGGTGATTTTTATTTGCCCTTGCTGACTCTTCCCTATCTTGTCCATTTCAGGCCTGGAACCTTCTTCCAGGAGGATTTACTCCACCATGTTACCAGGGAATGAGGTGAGGCTGACTGGGCTGTAGTTCTCCAAACCCTCCTCCTGACCCTTCTTGAAGATGGGTGCAACATCTGCCTTTCAGCAGTCAACAGCCTTCCCAGAGGGCCCTGAAATTTCAAGGACAGACAAGCAGACCTCCCTGCTCGGGGAAGTAGTATAGACCCCTACTTAAATACATTATCGCAGAGACGTTATCACGGGACATTCTGCTACCAATTGGCTCGGCCTTGGCCAGCAGCGGGTCCGCCCTAGGCCCGGCCGAGTCCACTGAACAAAGGGGAGCAACTTCTAGCAGTTTCCTACAGAAGCTGCCACCTTAGGCCCCCCCTCACTAACAAAACCAGAACATCGTGCAAGGACACTGTCCAGCTTGCCCAGCACCCTTGGGTGTATCCTGTCTTTTTCCATGGATTTGTTTTCTTGGATGAGTTGTGTTCTGGTTTTGTTTAGTGAGGGGGGGCTACGGTGGCAGCTTCTATAAGAAGCTGCTAGAAGTTGTTCCCCTTTGTTCAGTGGACTCGGCCAGGCCTAGGGCGGACCCACTGCTGGCCAAGGCCAAGCCAATTGGTAGGAGAATGTCCTGTGATAACGCCTCTGCGTTATAATATATTTAAAAATGGGAAAAACAGAAAAAAAAAGGAGAGATGTGAAGACGCTGAGTGTGGGCAGAGAGGGGGAGGTGCGAGCCCTGTGGGCTTTGAGGCCCTCACCCTCTGGCCTCCCACTGGGTGGCCATGTGGGCCTGACTTGGCCCGGCCCAGCTGCAAGAAGTGGAGAGGAGTTGAGATGTAAAGAGAAATTGAGAGGTGTCTGCCTGCCTGTTGTGAAGAATTTCTTGAGAGGAACAGCTGTAGACGCCAAGGGCAGTGAAGAAGGAGGGGAGGAGTAATGCAGCTCCTGGCCATGATACCCCTGCAGCCTGTTGTGATGACCACAGTGGAGCAGGTTGTCGCCCTGCAGCCCATGCAGGCCACCGGAGGAGCAGATGCCCCTGCAGCCCATGGAGGCCCACGGAGGAACAGAGAACCCCCTGCAGCCTATAGAGGACCCCATGCCGGAGCAGGCGGGTGCCTGAAGGCGGCTGTGGCCCATGGAGGGCCCGCTGGGGCAGCTGTTCTGGAGGGACTGCACCCTGTGGAAGAAATGACCCACACTGGAGCAGTTTCATTGAAGGACTGCAGCCCGGGCGAGGGACCCCACAATGGAGCAGGGGAGGAATGTGAGGAGTTCTTCCCTTGTCGAGGAGGAAGGAGCAGCATAAAGTGACAAGTGATGAAGTGACCATAACCCCCATTCCCTCTTCCTCCCTGTGGTGCTTGGGTGGCGGGAAGGTGGTAGAGATAATGTTAAGCCCAGGAAGAGGGAGCTGTGGGGGGAGGTTACCTTGTTCTCTGTCTTATTCTCCTGCAATAAAAACAAATAATTTTCCCCAAGTCGAGTCTGTTTGGCCCGTAACGGTAACTTTAATGATTATTTCCTTGTTCTTATCTCAAATCTCGAGACTTTTTTCTTATATTCCCTCTCCCTATTCCCTCACAGGGTGGGGGAAGTGAGCAAGAGACTACATAGTCTGGTCCTGAGCGGGCCTAAACTCTGACAGACGCTCACATGCAGGTGTCTATTCTGTGCAGATGTGAACAGAGGCCAGAGCAATCCCACCTCCTCTGGGCTTGTGGTGTGCGTGAGAGGGAGCTGAGTCCCCTTCAAATGCTGGGAATAGAAATGAATGCTGAGATGCCTTTGTAGCCTCAGCTGAATCCCGTCTCTCAGCAGGGATAAAAGAGATCCCGGCCCATCTCTATCTGGATGTCCTGTCCAATTAAAAAAAAAAAAAAATTATAACTTTGTCTCTGAGAGGAGAAATTGCTCTTCTGGAAAAAAAGTGTCTCTGCCCAGCTGAGGGAGGGACCATCAGCAATGGCTTCAGGCTGTTTCCCAGCAGGTTCCCCTGCAGACCCAGGGACAGCTGGAGGGAGCCCAGAGGGGACAGAGAAAGTGCTGCCTTGGGCTGGGCCTCTGCTGCTGAGCTGGGCCGGGCTCCTGGGATGGAGGGAGCTGATGGTAGCAGGGCAGTGCTGCAGAAAGACAGCTCTGCCCAGGAGCAGCTCCTCTGCCAAGCACAGCAGGGCTGAGGGCACTGCTGCAGGAGCTGAGGGGAGAGGAGCGAGGCAGAGAGAGGCGAAAGGCAGCCTGGGGTGGGAGGAGAGTTGAGAGCTCAACAGGAGAGAAATCTTCACAGCCCTATACGTGGTAAGTACTTGCATGAAGTGCAATGTGTCTGTAGTTTGTGGAAAGACTTCCAAAATCTGTCACATCCTACAGTCAGGAGGACTTTCACAGTAGAGGAGCAGGGCTTTTCTGCTGCACTGCTAGAGGGACAGAGCACGACGGCTGCCTTCTCCCAGGGATGGCTGCAGGGTGTGAGTGTGTGTGTGCAGCCAGGGGTGCCCAGGGCTGTCCTTCAGAGCAGGGTCCCTGCGCCCCAGGGGCTGTGTGCTGGGGCAGGGACTCTGCCTCTGCCAGGCTCAGCACTCAGCCTCCTTTTGTGAGCTCCCCACGGTGCTGGGGAAAGAAGCTGTGGGTGGGAGGATCAAATTCTGGCTGAGCAGGGTCCTTCTGCGGTCGAGAGGGTGCTGCGTGGGTCAGGGCTGCTCACAGCTCCACGTCACCACTGGGAAACTTCCAAGGGGATGTTTCAAGAGGAAGGTCAAGGCAGGGTTTGCTATAGAGATAAAGAGATTTCCTGAGTCTCTGTTTTTGTTTTCCTACTCTGAGGGTAGGGGTCTAATGAGGGTGGGGAGGGAAAGAGATATCATAAAAGGAGCTGTCAAGCTTGGACAAGTTCTTGAAACTCCTGAGCTGCAACTGTGAGTGGTCAGTTGGTCTGCTAAGAGCCTCCTCAAGTGCCTTCAGCCACTCCTCTGCCCAGGGACAGCACCAGCATCACCCTTGCTGCACCCAGCAGGGTTGTCCTGCCCTGGCCTTTGGAACCTCCAAACAGGAACAGGCACCCAGCCAGCGCCCTGCAAACAGGCAGGTGTGTGCAGGGCCAGGGTGAGTGCACAGAGGCTGGGATGAGGTCTGTGAGTGCTGACAGGGAAAAGAGATCAGACAGGGAAACACCTCCCAAGAGGAAAATCCCCAGGCATCAGGTTTACAGTCAAGGAATGAGAAGAAACTAAAAGCAGAAATGTTGTGGGAGGGAGAATTCAGAAATCTCTGTAGCATCCCCTCCAGGGCAGACCCCTTCCTCTGAGCAAGCCCCCTGGCCTCCTCTCCCACCCACCCAAGCCTCTGCCCTCAGGGCTGTGGGGTCCCAGCCATGAACCCCCTCCTCTGCAGCCAGAGCTCCAGCAGAGCCGTGCTGCAGCTCTCCAGCCACGTGCCCACGGCCCTCTGCAGAGCACAGGGGCTGAGAGCAGCTGCCCGGCAATGGTGGTGTCGGGGAGGGGGCACGCACAGCTGGGGGAGGGGGACGCTGTCCCCAGTGCCCGCCTGCCTCTGCCCTGTCCTCTCTCAGCCGCACCCTGGCTGTATTTGCCCTTGTGCCTCCACCTCTCTGTGGTGTTGCTGCTGGGATCTTGTTCTTGCTGTCAGGCTGTCTGAGGAGGGGAGTTCCAGCTGCAGAGTCACCCCCTGATCTTGTGGGTCCTTTCCTGCAGCTGTGTCCATGGGAACAAGTGTCCCAGCTTTCACCTGTGGGACTGTGGGCAATGCAGGCTGGGGAGTGGGACATGAGCTGGTTTTCCCTCAGTGAGATACCATCATGAAAACACCCAACATAACTTCTTGGGGTGTCCTCCCAAGCTGTGAGTTTCCCTCAGAGATGCAAAACTCTCCCATAACATCTTTGTGTTACCTGCACACCCCATGGTTCAGCACAGAGATGCTATGGCCAAAACCCCGCTGTTGGGTTGGTGAAATGAGCCCTGAGTGTTGTGGGCTAGAAGCGAGGTGCTGAGATCTTGAGTAAGGGTGAGACATTTAGTGGTCTGCAGTGGATCCCTGTGCTCTCAGCAGTGCTTGCTGGCTTTTCACAGAAACACAGCAGTGCGATTGTGAAACGCTGCAAGCCCAGAGCCCCTGGGACAGAGGGACAGACCAGCTCCCCTCACTTTGTGCTAAGCCACAGCAATTCTCTTCTCATACAAGACTCACTCTGTTCTCCCTGAGAGCAGCAGAAATGCTGGGGGTTACTGGCATCTCAAAATAATTTTTATTTAATATAACAGAAATAATTTTTAAAAAAAGTAAAAAACCTAAATGTTCAATCTGCCTTCTACCTTCCTCATTCCTTAGAACAGGAGGTTCAGATGCTGACAAACCCTTCTGGATTGGGGTGGTTTCCTCTCACAATGTTGAACAGCAGAGCTGGCCCCTGCTTCCACCGTTCCCACGAACTCACTGCTGCAGAGCAGGGCTGACACCTGGGCAGCCAGCGGGCAGAGGCCCAGCTCCTCAGGGCACATTCAGCCAGCACCAAACCAGAGCTTCAGCTATAGAGCTGAAGGAAGGTCTTCAGAAATGGAAAAGAAAAAAGGGGCAGTCTTTAGGAAGGTGAGAGTCTGTAGAAAACTTCTTTGGTATTGTTCAGAAACGTCCTTTCCAGCTTGTTAATGACTTTTCCTCCTTGCAGGCATTCCTAAGTTCAAAGGCAGTAAATGTCCAACAGCAGCTCCACCACCGAGTTCCTCCTCCTGGCATTTGCAGACACAAGAGAGCTGCAGCTCTTGCACTTCTGGCTCTTCCTGGGCATCTACCTGGCTGCCCTCCTGGCCAACGGCCTCATCATCACTGCCATAGCCTGCGACCACCACCTCCACACCCCCATGTACTTCTTCCTCCTCAACCTCTCTGTCCTCGACCTGGGCTGCATCTCCACCACTATCCCCAAAATTATGGCCAGTTCCCTGCGGGACACCAGGGCCATTTCCTACATGGGATGTGTTGCACAAGTCTTTCTCTTTGTCTTTTTGTCTGCGGCAGAGTTTTATGTTCTCACTGTCATGGCCTATGACCGCTACATTGCCATCTGCAGACCCCTGCACTATGGGACCCTCCTGGGCAGCAGAGCTTGTGTCCACATGGCAGCAGCTGCCTGGGGCAGTGGGTTTCTCACTGCTCTGCTGCACACTGCCAGTACATTTTCACTGCCACTCTGCCAGGGCAATGCTGTGGACCAGTTCTTCTGTGAAATCCCCCAAATCCTCATGCTCTCCTGCTCAGATACCTACCTCAGAGAAGTTTGGCTTCTTGTGGTCAGTGCCTGTTTTGATTTTGGCTGTTTTGTGTTCATTGTGGTGTCCTATGTGCAGATCTTCAGGGCTGTGCTGAGGATCCCCTCTGAGCAGGGACGGCACAAAGCCTTTTCCACGTGCCTCCCTCACCTGGCTGTGGTCTCCTTGTTTATCAGCACTGGCACATTTGCCTACCTGAAGCCCCTCTCCATCTCCACCTCATTGTTGAATATGGTGGTGTCATTTCTGTACTCGGTGGTGCCTCCAGCAGTGAACCCCCTCATCTACAGCCTGAGGAACCAGGAGCTGAAAGACACAGTGAAGAAGCTGATTCAATCAGCTCTTTCTCAGAAGCATTAAGCTGCCCATGTCTCTACAGAAATCATTGCAAATTCACCTCAGCATGCAACGGCGCTTTGGACATTTTATCTATGCTAAGCATGTTTGTCCATGCCTACACGCACTCCACTTCACCAGAGGCATGGACCCAGCCTGTCTGACCCAGAGGTCTGTTCACGTGTGTCTGACACAGTGGTAGAGCGACCCTCCCATGTTGCATCCTAGTAATAAAAGAGAGTTTCTACAATATCAGTGTTTGGAGCTTGGGCTCTTCTTCCAAAGCTGAGGTCAGGCTGAAGGAATTGCCCCCACAGCACCGTGCTGCTGTGCTGGGGTTCTCCATGGGATGAGGGGAGGAGGGCGTGGGGCAAGGTTTTTGAGAACGGGCCTGGGCTGAGCCTTAACATGTGGGTGTCTGGTTCCCTTGGAGATGATGAACGATCGACATTCCACACAGGGATCTGCCTGGGACTGTCACCCCATGGCTTTCTCACCACAGCCCCTCACTCTGCAGAGCAGGGCCAGCAGCTCAGGGCCATGTGGAGAGCACAGGGAGGGGTCAGGGGCAGCAAGTCAGGTCAGCATGAACACATTGCCCAGGGGAAAGGCTCTCTCGGGGCAAGGACACCCCTGGGGAAGAGCAAAGGAGCAAATCTGTGCCTCCAGGAGGGGACCAATGACCAAGAGAAACCTATTTCTGAATGCACCAGCTTGGGGCAGCTTTCTCTATTGCTGGGGAGCTGCAGCAGCCTGAGGAGCCCCTGGGCCAGGAGTCTTTTCCTGGGAGAGCAGCTGGCATGGAATGACTTGTTGGCAGTGGACAAGAAGGATGTCTTGGAGACAGGCACAAGGGACACATGGAGACACTGTCTTCTGTCTCTTCATGCCATGGCTGGCCTTCAGCCCTGAGACACCTGTTTTCTTCCTTCACTCTCCATGCTTGGATGGACCTCAGGAAACATCCATGAGCATGGAAGATGCACAAACGTCCTGGGCTGAGTTCCCATCACTGCAGGGGAAGAGGAAATATTATGAGACACATGGGAGTGCAGGGATGCAGTGGTGTGTGTGTGGCAGTGTGTGTGTAAAAGAGAGGAAGAAGATGTGAAATGGCGAGGGGTGGGAGTGTGTCATGCTCAAGTGAAATATGTTCAGTTTTGATGTTGAGGCAGCAGAAGAAGGAGGATGTGCAGTTCAGGGCTGGGACACGAAACTAAATAGGTTTGTAGTGAGTCAGGGGGTTGGCACTCTTTGGTTAATCGAGGAGCATTAGTAGGTATTTGGGAGAAGCTGCACAGGTGATGGGGAACTCACAGCCATTGTGCGTTCAGTAAAACTTGGGACAGCATGGGGTCAGAGTGAGGTGGGGAAGCAGGGGTGGAGATGGTCTCTTTGTTGAGACTCGAACCCCCCAACAGAATGGAAATCCTTTTCCTTTCTACTGTGGATACTGTGTCTTCCAGTGAGACCCCTAGGAGTACACCAGTTCCTTACAGCCACAAGGCTTTTTTCCCATTCCCCGCTCTCCATAGAGGCTGGGAGGTGTCCTACTGCTCTCCTGCACTCAGCATCACACACCCTCACATCTCAGTGCTCCCAGGAATGGCCCTCAGCATCCCATGAAGGAAATGATCCCCCTGCCCACGGTGTGGGGTCAGTCCTTGATCATCCTGCTCGATGAAACATGTCAAGGGCTTTCAACAGTTGTCTTAACACTGTTTTTTCACCTGTAAGCAGTGCCTCTGACTTCCTACTTCACCAGCTCACAGGAACAGGAACCTTATCTCCCCATTCCTTCATGGTCTCTTCAGAGATGGCCATCAGTTGGGCCCACTGACATTTCCAGAGACTTGGAGGTTTGCTGCTGACTTTTACTGCTCTAGAGGCCTCTTGAATCCACTTTCGGTACCTCCAGTTCAGGAACTTGGCACCAGAGGGCTCATTAACATGCAAAATGCCCTAACAAGCCAAGTCTCTGGGTGTAATTCAATTCCTCCATTCAATTCCTGCCTGTCCACCATCTCCTGCTCCAGAAATGCTCCCATCAGCCCTGGGTCACATTTCCCAGTCCCATGTAGGGGCTTCAGGTGCCCCTGGGTATCCTGGAGGCATTGGCCACCTCTGCGTGGGCAACTGCATCAACCCCTGAATGAAGATATCAGGAAGAACTTGAAACATGTGCTGAAGAGGCATCGTATTAAAAAAAGTGTAAGAAGACTTCATTCTGAGAACTTGGACACTGTTCTGTAGAGTCTCATATTTCTTTTCCATCAACCATGGACAACAATGAACAAGCTGATGACACGTTCCCTCAAGATAAATATAGATTTACACATCTGTTTTCTTCTAACTGGTAATATTTGTGGTTTCTCAAGTAACCTCTGATCTGATTCCTATCCATCATTGGTTGTGTTCCTATAGAGCCCTGTCACGAGGCACAATGGCTGAGGAGAATTTGTTGGTGAAATATGAGGCAAAGAGGACATGGAGTATCTCAGATCTATCTCCACCTACTCTTACTGAATTCAGCAGGGTCCACATATTATCTTTATTTCTCCTTTAATTGTTTCTAAACTAGTCACATCTTATTATAATGCCCTTGAACTGCCTTTCGAATTTCAACTGAGTTTTGAAACAGATAATACCTGTGCTTGGAGGATGCTGTCCTTCAAGACCAGGTACACTGAGCTTTGCTGTCCATCAGTGCTGCTGACCATGGGATCCCCACTAAAACTCCCCACAATACGCCAAATTCTGCTCCACTGATGACAAGAATCTGCAGACTTCTACTGTTGTTCCACACTCCTCCGAGCACCTCAGAACTCACTATTTCAGGGTCACAACAGCCAATCTTCACACCACTGACCAGCTCCTCATTCTCTGTAAATATCAGATCCAGGTTTGCATTGCCCTTGTTGACCCATTTGGCAGCTGTGACAATAAGCTGTCCTAAAGCCACCTGGAGTGTTTGCATGCTGCTGTGTTCCTCTTCCAGAAATGTCAGGGTCATTAAAGTCCCCATGGAGGCCCAGGCTTCTACATCCAGAGACTTCCATGGGGTGCTTAGAAAAGATGATGACAGTTACTCCATGTGTGACTGTGGCAGTTACTCCACTGAGCCAAACATGAGCCAGCACTTTGTGCTTGCGGCCCAGAAAGCCAATCACATTTTGTGCTGCATCAAAAGAAGCACGGCCAGCCCGTTGAGGGAGGTGATTCTCCCCCTCTACTCTGCTTTCATGAAACACCACCTGGAGTACTGCGTCCAGCTCTGGTGACTCTAACATAAGAAGGATGTGGACCTATTGGACCAAGTCCAGAGGAGGCCACAAAGATGATCAGAGGGCTGACACACCTCTTCAATGAGGACAGGCTGAGAGAGTGGGGGCTATTCAGCCTGGATAAGAGAATGCTCTGGAGACACCTTCTAGCAGCCTTCCACTACGTAAAGCAGGCCTACGAGAAAGTTGGAGAGGGACTTTTGACAAGGGTATGTAGTGATAGGACAAAGAGTAATGACTTCAAAAGAAATGGACTAGCTTGAGATGAGATATAAGGAAGCAATTCTTCACTACATGAATGGTGAAGCACTTAAAGAGGTTGCCCAGAGAAGCCGTAGATGTCCCCTGCCTGGAAATGTTCAAGATAAGGTTGGTCGGGGCTTTGAGCAACATGGTCTAGTGGAAGATGTCCCTGCCCAAAGCAGTGCGGTTGGAACTATGTGGTCTTTAAGGTCCCTTCCAACCCAAACCATTCTATGATTCCTAAAGCAGGCCTACAGGTCAGCCTCACCTCTGTGCCTGGCAAGGTCATGGAGCAGATTCTCCTGGAAACCATGCTAAGGCACATGGAGAGCAAGGAGGTGGTTGGTGACAGCCAACATGGCTTCACCAACAGCAGATCATGCCTGACCAATCTGGTGGCCTTCTATGACGGGGTGACAGCATCAGTGGACAAGGGACGAGCAACAGACATCATCTACCTGGATTTGTGCAAAGCTTTTGACACTGTCCCACACAACATCCTTCTCTCTAAACTAGAGAGACATGCGTTTGATGGACGGACCACTCGGTGGATAAGGAGTTGGCTGGATGGCCGCACTCAGAGAGTGGTGCTTAACGGCTCGATGTCCATGTGGAGACCGGTCACGAGTGGCGTCCCTCAGGGGTCCATGTTGGGCCTGGCCCTGTTCAACATCTTTGTGGGCGACATGGACAGTGGGATAGAGTGCACCCTCAGCAAGTTCACCGATGACACCAAGCTGTGTGGTGCTGTCGACATGCTGGAAGGGAGGGATGCCATCCAGAGGGAACTTGACAGGCTGGACAGGTGGGCCCGTGCCAACCTCATGAGGTTCAACCAGGCCAAGTGCAAGGTCCTGCACCTGGGTCGTGGCAATCCCAGGCACAAATACAGGCTGGGCTGGGAATGGATTGAGAGCAGCCCTGAGGAGAAGGACTTGGGAGTGCTGGTGGACGAGAAGCTCAACATGAGCTGGCAATGCACCCTTGAGGCCCAGGCCAACCGCATCCTGGGCTGCATCAAGAGGAGCATGGCCAGCAGGTCGAGGGAGGTGATTCTGCCCCTCTATTCTGCCCTGGTAAGACCCCACCTGGAGTACTGTGTCCAGTTCTGGAGCCCGCAACACAAGAAGGACATGGACCAGTTGGAGAAGGTCCAGAGGAGGGCCACGAAGATGATAAAAGGGCTGGAGCACCTCTCTTATGAGGACAGGCTGAGAGAGTTGGGGCTGTTCAGCCTAGAGAAGAGGAGGCTCTGGGGAGACCTGATAGCGGTCTTCCAGTACCTAAAGGGGTCCTACAAGAAAGATGGGGAGAGGCTGTTCAGTAGGGCCTGTTGTGATAGGACGAGGGGCAATGGTTTTAAGATAGAGGGAGGTAGATTTACATTGGATATTAGGAAAAAATTTTTACACTGAGGTTTGTAGAACACTGGAACACGTTGCCCAGAGAGGTGGTGGAAGCCCCATCCCTGGGAACGTTCAAGGCCAGGCTGGCTGAGGCTCTGAGCAACCTGATCTAGTTGTGGATGTCCCTGCTCCTTGCAGGGGGTTTGGACTAGATGACCTTCGAAGGTCCCTTCCAACCTTAAACATTCTATGATTCTATGATTTGGGAGAATACACGGTATAATGGCCAGAGTCCCGGCAATGCAAATACAAGTGAAGGTCAATATTTCTTCTCCACCCATTAATATACTCCCTGGAAATTCCTGTTCTTGCATGGTGGAAAAATATCATTTTAGGAAAAGGATTCAATTATCTCAGCTGTTATAAAGGTATTCATGTGATTTTTAGAAGTTAGAAGCAGTTCTTCCTCCTTCCAGGCAGAGCTCAGCTTTCTGACCAGGGACATAAAGTGCCCCTTGTAGAGGCCCCACTGTAGCTGAGGTGTTTGCCTGGGACTGGTCGCTGTCAGACAGGACAGGAGGTCTCCTACAGAAGACCAGGGTGCCTTGGACACTGATTGCATGGGCCAGGCAGAGGGTCCCAGGGCACCTGAACTGGCACCAGGTGCCTGTGTCACTGTACCTGAAGACATCTGTGTCCCTGTAGCTGCATCCCAGATCAGTTTTGGAAATGGCTTTTCCTTCTAAAAACAGAAAAAAAGTCACAAAATCCCCCCAAAGACTAGTATGTTAAATCAAAATGAACAAAACCAAGGAGAATAAGAACACAAAGATCCAGCACCGCAGGATCAGGGTCCTGCACAGAGCATGAGGAGGGAGCCAGGCACAGCTGACCAGGCCAGCACAGACACGCTCAGCTGGGAAAGGCTCTTGGGGAGCAGAGATGACTCTGGAGAAGGGCAAGGGAGCATTTCTGTGCCTGCAGGGAGGAATCAATGAAAAGGAGAAACCTCCTTCTGCAGCACAAGGGCAGGACATGCTGCTCTGTCACCTGCCCAGGACTCTTGTGCTGGCCCGGGGAGAGCAGTTGACACTGAGGAGGGACAGTCAGTCTGTGGTGGGCATCTCCTGGTCCCGAGACCAAGGGTACTGGAGTTTCACTGACATCCATTTCCTCATGCCATGGTGAACCTCCATCCCTGCGCCTGAGACCCCTCCCTGCCCCACAGCAACTGCTGTGCACTTCAGAGGAGCTGGGGCTGGGGGGTTTATGGCCAGAGCTCTGCAGCACCTTGCAGCGGGCACTGCCATGGGGCCAGCCCAGACTGGGCTGCTCTGTGGGGCTGGGCTGGGGAGCAGGCAGGGGAGGTGGGAAGAGCTGGAGAGGGGCTAGACTGTGCTGGAAAGTGCCTGGGAGAGGCCAACACCAATGTTCACGTAGATGTTTGACCACGCAGAGCGAGGACACGCTGCAGTGGGTGTGTGGTGCAGAGCCCAGTCTCCTGGAAGGCAGCTGAGACAGACAAGTGCAGGAAAGAGGAGGCTGGTCCATTCCCTTTGTGGCATGGACAGTCCCAGAAGGTGCCCCAGGGCACCTGTCACCACCCAGCCTCCTTTGTTACATATTTCTAGCACTGCCCACTGTAAGGGTCGGTCAGAAAACCAGTATCGAAAACCAGTATTGTCTCAACCTTGTCATCGAGGACTTCCAGGCGGACTATGGACTTGATCTGGCCTAAAAGTTAGGCTCACAACTTGACATGAGTTGCTGTGAGCAGCCTGCCTGAGATGCAGTTGTTTTTTTTTCCTCCTGGGAACAAAACGGAGCGGTTATGGACAAGGCCGACTCTGGCCTAACAACAAAATGTACAACATCCTTGAAGCGGCAGACAGAGTGGCGCAGAGGTGCCACGGCTCATCCCTGTTGTCAAAACTGGCAGAGATAACCGTGCAGCTGCTATCGAGGAGGATGAATCACAACTGCTGTCTCAAAAACAACGGTGAGAAAGTGTCCTTTAACGGAACTTTGCTAATTATAATGTACAAAAAAAAATACTTCTATCCTAAGGGCCGAGAGCAGGCGGAGATCCCCGAAGTAAGGAGGAGCAAGGTTTGCCACTTGGCATAAAAGGTCGACCCCTAACAACGAGACCCCCGAAGAGCTCTCCCCACCAAGGATCGACATCGACATCAATCGTGAGGACCGGCGGGACGCTGCCTGGACCTGGGACCATAGGGACGCCTTGGACCCGCGGTGGTAGCTATTATCTTCTTTTTTTTTCCCCTTCCCTATCTTTACTTTTCCTTTTCACTCCCTTTCACCTATTGCACGCCGCTTTACGGGCAAAATAATAAAGTTTGTGCTGTTTGATTGAAACCAACCCCTTTGGCGTGTTCGCCGTAATTTTGCACTTCGAGATCGCATTAAAAGGACCATCACGAGTCCCGAGTGGGCCGTGACATTTTTTTTTAAACTGGCGTAGTCGGCAGGATCCTGAAAGACAGAGAGGTGCAGGTTGTGTGTGGTCTGTAACAGGGGAAGGACGGTTCGGTCCAGCCGCACCTAGCCCTACATCCATTCGGATGAGAGGTGTCTAGAAAGCAAGGGGGCTGATCCGAATTTCCCGCACACCTCACACACCTAATGGACTTGAACTGAGGTTTGGACTCTGTCTGACGGGAGTTAATAATCAGATCTCTTAGTGCAAAAGGGGGATCTGTCCTCATATGTATGAGGCTGACTACTCAGGGAAGAGAAGGGCGACTGCAGAGAGTCTGCATTTGTGGAAACTTAAGTTTGGCCTCCCTGTAGTAGATTTTGGTCCCTTCAACCACTCGGGGAAGAGAAGGGCGACGCAGGGGAACTGCGTGTGTGGAAACTAAGTTTAGCCTCTCCGAAGTGGGTTTGGTCCCTTCGTAATAAGAATGGCAGGAAAAGTTGATGATCGGTACTCCTTGTTAGTCAGAAATCGAGACTCGCTTTATGAGTTCTTGGCACAGCATGGTGCCCGGCCGTCCACACCTGGGCAAGATTGGGCTCGGGATAATTGGACAAATTTGCAGAGCGTAGTAGATCGAATGACTTCCTTGCAGAAGGAGGCGAGGGTAAAATCTGGCAGAGGCAAAGCCATAGTTTGTGCTGTTCTGGGTGCCAGTCTGGCAGCAGCAGTAGAGGACCGCCTTAAGCGGCGAGAGCAGGAGCAACAGATTATTGAGTCGCTCCAGCGTTTGGTGGAGGCCCTTCAGGGGACAGTATCCAACCTCGAAAAACAGCTGGAGGGAGAAAAGGAGCAAAACCTTTTGCTAAAATCTATCTTGAGGGAGGAATATCCAAAGAATTCAGAATTGGACAGTGAGACAGATCTGAAGCTTGAGGAGAGAGGTATTCGACAGATAAGTCCAATATACCCTCAGAAGAAATTGGAGGAAGTGAGGGATCGCTCTGGTGACCACCCTCGGGTAAGACCTTTGGTTAAAACAGAATTCTTTTATTTGAATGATGAGGATAGCAACCCACAGATAACAACTAAGGAGTCGCCGTATACCGCTACTGAGCTTGCCAAACTGAAGCGGGAGTACGGGCGTCTTGCCAAAGAATCTGAGACGGAGTATGTGTGGTGTGTATCTCTAACCGGGGGAGATCAAATCCAGCTGAGTGAAAAGGAGGCTGAGGGATATTGGGGTCCTGGCGTCTTTTTGACCACAGGAGATAATCGTGCCCCATGGTCCTTAACTCAGCGAGCTGCTTATTGGGCTGGGGGGCTAAACCCTTTGGAGAGAGGGGATCCTCTTGCAATCACTGGCACAGTTGATCAGCTGGTGGAAAGCGTCCAAAAAGCTGCTTGTTTGCAAATGATGAAAGAAAGAAAGTTAACTCCTAGATGTGAATCTCCAATGATGTTGCCGGTGGACCCTGAGAGCATGACTCCCTTGATAAGGGGACTCCCAGAGTCACTTAAACCTTTGGGGATTCAACTTCGAAAGACCATTGAGACACTCGGTCCCTTAGAAAGATTGGAGGGCTTTATGAGAGGCCATGGAAATGCAACCAATAGCCCTATGAATGTGTCTCCCTCCGATCTCAGCCCATCTCGACCTTCATCAGGTGATAAAGCGAAGGTGTGGACCTGGGGGGAGGTAGCACAGGAGCTGATAAATTATGGAAGAAAATATGGTCCAGTAAAACTCCCAGAGGACAGACCAAAAGGAATCCGTCAGATAGAAATCAGGGACTCACCCCCCCACATCAGTCAACCTAGCCCTCGTTTTAAAACAGCGGGGGGAGCACAGCCCATGACCCGACAACAGTGGTGGCTTTTGGGAATTAAAAAGGGTGTTCCAAGAGATGTAATGGATGGTTTACCCATTGAAAAGCTGAGCAAGGTGGTATCAAAATGGTGTAACCCGAAACAATACCCACCCAAAGGGAAAGAAATCTCACCCATCACACCCACAGCCCCACCTTTGGAAGACACAGGCAACAGAAACAGTGAGGTTTTTCCCCAGATGCAGGAAAACTAGAACCTCCATTCCCCATCGGTGAGCGAGGGAATGGAGGATGGATTTATATCCGACAGCTCACCAAGACTAGCAGGGGAGATTTGCTAATTACGGCTATTGTGGGTCCAAAACGTGGACTGGTGACCTTTTTGATTGATACCGGTGCCCAAGTCTCCGCTTTGACTAAAGAAGATGCACAAAGGTGTGGTGTCTCTCCCTCGAGAAGACGTTTTTGTGTCCTGAATGCTTTAGGATCAACAGAAGCCATGAGTGTTGCTCAGGTAAAGCTAACGTTGCCGGGAGAGGAAAACACTGTCACTGTTACAATGGTGATCGGGAATATTCCTACTAATTTATTAGGAATGGATGTCCTTAAAGGGAAAGGTTGGAAAGACCCAGAAGGCTTGTGGTGGACTTTTGGGACCCCCCAATTAAATATTAGGTTACTCCAAACTGCACCCTCTCTGCCGTTTAGCAAAGTAACTAATGTCAAACAATATCCCCTTCCCCTGGGAGCAAAAGAAGGTATCAGACCTGTTATGCAGGAACTTCGGGAGCAAGGGGTTGTGATAAATACACATTCTCCTTTTAACTCTCCGGTGTGGCCAGTGCGAAAACCAAATGGAAAGTGGCGACTCACAGTGGATTTTAGGAGACTGAATGCCAACACCGAACCTTTGACTGCCGCAGTGCCCAATTTGGCGGAATTGGTAACAATAATTCAGGAGAAAGCTCACCCAATTATGGCAACTATAGATGTTAAAGACATGTTTTTTATGGTACCTTTGCAACCAGAGGACAGAGACCGTTTTGCCTTTACGTGGGAAGGGCAACAATATACTTTCACCCGGCTGCCCCAGGGGTATAAGCACTCTCCTACATTGGCTCATCATGCTTTAGCCCAAGAATTGGAAAAAATACCAAAACCTGAAGCTGTAGATGTTTACCAATATATTGATGACATCCTTGTGGGGGGGGAAGAAATAAAGGAGGTGGAAACAACCCACCAGAATATAATTTCTCACTTGGAGAATTTGGGTTTGCAAATTCCTCCCGAAAAGGTCCAAAAGCCATCACAAGAAGTAAAGTTTTTGGGAATTTGGTGGAAAGGGGGAATGACGTGTATCCCACCGGACACCCTCACTTCTTTAGATCAGATTAAAATGCCTGAGTCAAAAAAGGATTTACAACATGCTTTAGGACTATTGGTGTTCTGGAGAAAACATATTCCAGACTTCTCCATTATTGCTAGACCTCTTTATGATTTGCTGAGGAAAGGGGTCAAATGGGAATGGACCCCATCTCAGGAAGAAGCTATGCAATTGTTAATTTTTGAAGCAACAGCTCACCAGGCTCTCGGTCCTATCCACCCTACAGACCCTTTTCAGGTGGAATGGGGATTTGCCATATCAGGATTATCAGTACATATATGGCAACGGGGCCCTGAGGGTCCAACTAGGCCTGTGGGATTTTATTCTCGTAGCTTTAAAGATGCCGAGAGGAGATACACTGCTTGGGAGAAAGGGTTGTTTGTGGTTAGCCTGGCTCTCATAGAAGTAGAGAAAATTGCACGCCAACAACCAATTGTACTGAGAGGCCCGTTTAAAGTGATAAAAGCAGTTATCAGTGGGACCCCTCCCCCTGACGGGGTGGCCCAGAAAGCCTCAGTACGAAAATGGTATGCCCAGATTGAACACTACTGTAACATTTTCTCAGTGACTGAAGGAGCTTTAAAACACCTGGCTATACAAGAAACAGAAAGCTCGGATGGCAGCCAAGATAAACCTGCCTCTGTCATCCAAGCGGCTCCTCCTTTCTCTCCCGACCAAGCAGTGAGTGCCTGGTTTACCGATGCTTCCGCAAAAAGAGAAGGGAAAGTATGGAAATATCGAGCAGTAGCACTCCATACCTCCTCTGATGAACAAATTATTACAGAGGGAGTGGGCAGCGCCCAAGTAGGAGAGTTAATTGCAGTGTGGAGTGTTTTCCAGCGTGAAGCTCAAGCCACTTCTCCCATCCACATCTATACTGATTCCTACGCTGTGTTTAAGGGTTGTACTGAATGGCTGCCTTTTTGGGAGCAAAATGAATGGGAGGTTAACAGAATCCCAGTGTGGCAAAAGGAAAAATGGCAAGATATCTTAAACATTGCTAAACAGGGGAACTTTGCCGTGGGATGGGTAGCTTCTCATCAGGCAGATGGGGGCTCAGCGGGTAAATGGAACAACAGAGCGGATGAGTTAGCAAGGCTAGCCCCTGTACAAAAGGACCAAGTCACAGAAGATTGGGAACGCCTGCTAGAATGGTTGCATGTAAAGCGTAAACACACAGGAGCTAAGGACCTGTATCGTGAAGCCCTTGCTCGAGGCTGGCCTGTCACCAGAGCAACATGCGAAACTTGCATATCTGCCTGTGAGCAATGTCGTAGGCGACTGGAAAGACACCCTTTAGAAGATGATCCCCTGCATCTAAGAGAGGGTAAAGGTTTGTGGGATGCGTGGCAGGTAGATTATATTGGACCCTTTAAGAAATCAGGAGGGAAACATTTTGTGTTGGTGGGAGTGGAAATAATATCAGGACTAGTCCAAGCAGAAGCCTTTAACAGGGCTACGGGAGAAAGCACTGTGAAAGCATTGCGACAATGGTTTGGAACTTTTCCAAAACCACAAGAAATACAGTCTGATAACGGTTCCCACTTCACTGCCAGAATAGTACAGGATTGGGCACGAAGTGAAGGGATTAAATGGATTTTTCACACTCCTTATTACCCACAAGCTAATGGTATTGTAGAAAGAACCAATGGTTTGCTGAAACGACTTTTGAAACCACAGGAAGGCAATTGGGATGCTCGCCTGTGGGAAGCTGTCAAAGGTGTAAATGACAGATGGGGGGTAAATGGATGCCCTAAAATCACTGCCTTCTGTCCAAAAGCCCCTACTTTAATCCCTTCTTTAAAAGGACCAAATGACTCTAAAAATCCAGCTCACCTCCCAGGACAACCTGTTTTAGTGGAGCTTCCCACTGCGGGAACAGTACCATTGGTCCTAAAAACCCCTCTAAATGCATATGCATGGGTAGCCTCTGATGCCCTGGGAAAGGAACATCGGATTAATACCCGTTGGATAGTTCCGTCATTTTAACTGTGCCTCAAGGAGGCAAGCTCTGTTATTTTATCTTGCAGAAGAACTCCGAGGGACAACAGTGAGTGGGAAAAGCTGCACATGGATGATAATTTGGAAGCATAAATTCTAAAAATGACCAATTTTTTAATTGGACCTGTGATTGGGCTTACAATATTTTTCTGCATCTTACCACTGACCTGTAATCAAAAGAACACCGAATGGCCATGGTCTCACGCCTACCTTAGGTTTACAGGAAGCATGGGACCACCTTTTAAACGGTTGGACTTAAACTTGGCCACTGTGGTTAAGCATGAAATGGAAATGTACTCAGAGCATGAGTGGGGCTGGGACAGAGACAGCAGGGCTCCCCTCTTGATGGGAACAATTGGAGAAAAAATTCAAATAGGTTGCCGAATGGTCAATGGATCTATCCATGAAAAAGCAACCCAAATTATTGTAAGAAGAACTAATGAATCTGTACTCACAAAGAGTCTCTGTGTCCTTGAAAAGGAAAAATTGGAATGCTGGAGTAATTTTACACTAACCCAACCTGTCTTTGTAATCTGTCTCTGGAATAACCAGAAAGGTGACGTGGCACTCACATTTAAATTTAAAATGGCCATTATTGAGCCAACTACTACTCCCAGCCCCAACGTGACAACAAACACAGCACCTCTTACCACTGAACCAGTTATTGTACTGAACCCGAAAATTGTCGAGATTGGACCATATGTAATCAGAAATATGGGCCAGCAACAGATGTTATTCAATCCATCATGGTCCCTCAAACAAGTTGAATTGTCAATGCAAAATAATGCTTCAGAAATTCAGCCAGCTTGCTCACCTTTCCTAAAAACCTCTTACGAGGGATGGACAACCTGGCTGCAAAAACGGACCCCTTCCGAGAAACGAATAAAGAGAGACCTAACTGGTGTTTTGGGAACAGGATTGGGAGTTCTAAATAGTATTGATTCAGAGGTATTGATGAACAAATTGGCTACCACAAGTAGTGACCTGACTAAATTGCAACATCCTTTACGATCCTCCCTATTGGCTTTGGGAACTAATCAATGGATGTTATCGAATATATTACCAAAATGGGAGAAGGTGAATGAAAAAGACCATGAATTGGTTATAGATGCACTCAGTGTGGTCCAAAACAACCTCTCCCTGGCTCTCAGTTGTATCCAAGCTCAACTGTGGATGCAATCAGTAGCCGCATCAATTATAAGAGAAGGTGAAGAAGGCACTTTCCCCACTGAAATTCGGAAAATAGTTTGGGACAGTGCCACTGACTTTGAAAGGAAATTCCAGTCCTGGTGGTATCTGGTTAATTTTACCTATAACCCCATCAACAGCGTGGCCACAGCTTTTGTGTTAACCATACACAATGCTTCGGTAGATACAATATACCCAATCATTGCGCTAGGACTGAACCACAACGGAACTGTACTCTATCCTCTAGACCATAGAGTATGGGCCCGGAAAAACGGGCATAAATGGCAAAGTATTGATGTTGATGCATGTATTGTGCGGGAACAACAAGGATTCATTTGTGAAAGCAATACCATCAGAGCCCAAGACATTTGTCTTGACACTGAACAAAACATTTGCCATTTCGAGATTCGTCCTGACGAAAACCCTGAGACAATACTTGTATATATTGGCAAAGGTTGTGCATGCTTACGGACTGTTTGCGATTCCATAGCTGTAAGTGATGTAGTTGTAGATACTAGGAACCACTCAAATTTTTGTGTTTGTAATTTTACTAAAATCACTGGATGTGACTTTTCTTACTTAGCACCGGTGACCTCTCACAAACTCTTGCAATCTAATTACACACTGATTCATGAACTGCTACCTGCACCAATTGGAATGAATCTCACTTTGGTAAAAAAATTATTACACCACCAGGATTTGATCAAGATCCTGGGAAAGATCAGGGAAAACGGACAAAAAACCTTAGTAACAGTTCATCATGATGTGGATGAAATCCACCATGTTTTGGAAAGGGTAGAAAAAGATTCAGAACATAGATGGTGGGACACAGTTTTTGGGTGGTCACCTACTGCAACAGGCATGTTGAACAAATTGTGTCACCCCATTATTGTTCTCTTAATACTGGTCTTAATAAGTTTTGTTTTAACAGCAATACTGTATGTCAAAATTTGGAAAATAATGAATCAGTTGACACGTTTGACTTCCGTACTTAATGCACACAGTCTGATAAATGTTCCAACCTACATAGATATTCCAAAATCTGCTAGTGCAAGGCAGATTGCCTAGAGAAAAACATGATATAGAATTAGAAGATTTTTAGTGTATGTTAGAGAAACAGCTTAACTTTTTGCAAAGTTGTATGGTAATTATGCTGCTGTTACTTTTCTCTTTCTCTTTCTCTCTTCTTTCCTGTCTCCCTTTGAGGGTTATGCTACCACCATGCGGTCCTGACGACAATGTTGAGCCACGGGGTGGTGTAAGGGTCGGTCAGAAAACCAGTATCGAAAACCAGTATTGTCTCAACCTTGTCATCGAGGACTTCCAGGCGGACTATGGACTTGATCTGGCCTAAAAGTTAGGCTCACAACTTGACATGAGTTGCTGTGAGCAGCCTGCCTGAGATGCAGTTGTTTTTTTTTCCTCCTGGGAACAAAACGGAGCGGTTATGGACAAGGCCGACTCTGGCCTAACAACAAAATGTACAACATCCTTGAAGCGGCAGACAGAGTGGCGCAGAGGTGCCACGGCTCATCCCTGTTGTCAAAACTGGCAGAGATAACCGTGCAGCTGCTATCGAGGAGGATGAATCACAACTGCTGTCTCAAAAACAACGGTGAGAAAGTGTCCTTTAACGGAACTTTGCTAATTATAATGTACAAAAAAAAATACTTCTATCCTAAGGGCCGAGAGCAGGCGGAGATCCCCGAAGTAAGGAGGAGCAAGGTTTGCCACTTGGCATAAAAGGTCGACCCCTAACAACGAGACCCCCGAAGAGCTCTCCCCACCAAGGATCGACATCGACATCAATCGTGAGGACCGGCGGGACGCTGCCTGGACCTGGGACCATAGGGACGCCTTGGACCCGCGGTGGTAGCTATTATCTTCTTTTTTTTTCCCCTTCCCTATCTTTACTTTTCCTTTTCACTCCCTTTCACCTATTGCACGCCGCTTTACGGGCAAAATAATAAAGTTTGTGCTGTTTGATTGAAACCAACCCCTTTGGCGTGTTCGCCGTAATTTTGCACTTCGAGATCGCATTAAAAGGACCATCACGAGTCCCGAGTGGGCCGTGACACCCACTCACACCAGTTTGTGGGTGTTTTTGCTCTGTGGCCATCTCCATCCTCCTGCTGGTCTCAGCGCCTGTGCTGGGGGAAGAGCCAGCCCTGCCCAGCCGCTCTTCTCACCCAGACCTTGGCAGACCCTAGAGCAGGGCTGTTGGTGAGCCCTTGCATGGACACAGCTGGGGCTTGGCTGGATCTGGGCACTGGGGGACTACAAAAGAAAGAGAGCTGATGGGGATGGACACTGAGGTCTGGCATGGGGGCTCTGGTGACAGCAGTTTCCCCACCCCAAACACACCCTGTCCTCTGCGGTATCTGATGAGGGGAGGGCCGTGGGGGCGTGTGTTGGGCAGTGGGGCTGTGCTGGCTCAGGAACGGGTCACACATTGGAGCCATAACCCAACAGTCAGGAGGCGGAAGCAAGAACAGGCCATGAAGCAGAAATTTGGAAGTGTGACCTCAGCGTACAGGCACGTGTTTAGGAAAGCTGACAATCACCTGGAGCTGATGGGGGCTGCAGGAAAGGTCAAGAGAAAAATGAAGAGCTTCAGTCACTGAGTTTGCAGTAAAGGCTGAGCAAGGAACAGGCTGCTGAGTGATGGGGTGGACGGGGCCATAACTGCAGAAACAGGCAGGGCTGAGGCACTCGATGCCTTCTTTACCCCAGGCTTTGCCTCCCAGGCCTCTCCTTAGTGACAGGGCTCAAGGAGGAGGAGAGGGTTTATTGAGAGGAACCTGGGCAGATCCCACAAGGACAAGTGCCAGTTCCTGCCCCTGCAGGGCACTCACCCTGGCCCTGGCACAGGCTGGGGAGCAGCTCTGAGGGAAAGGACTTGGTGGGCAGGGAGCTGGACAGGAGGCAGCCGTGTGCCCTGGTAGCAAGAGAGGACAGCAGTGCCCTGGGCTGTACGACCAGGAGCATGGCCAGGAGATGGGGGGAAAGCACTCCCCCTCTATGTGGAGGTTGTTAGGCCACATCCAGAACACTGTGTCCAGTTTTGGGAACCCCAGCACTGGAAAGGTGTTGGCAAGCTGGAGCAGGTTTAGTGAAGGGCCCTGAAGATGATCAGGGGGCTGGATCACTTTCCCTGTGAGGAAAAGCTGATGAAGCTGGGCTTGTTCAGCCTGCAGAAGGGATGGCTGAGGGGAACCTCACAGCAAGGGGGAGGGCTCATCTTTTTTACCATGAGGCTAGCCAGACATTGGAACAAGCTTTGGTCACCACGAGACATTGTGAAGTCCTCCGTCCTTGGAGATTTTCAAGACCCAGATGGACCAAGCCCTGAGCAACCAGGTGTGACCATATACCTGATGCTGCTTTGAGATTCTACATATGCCCCAAGGTCTGCTCCAAATCTCAATGTTTTTATCATCCTAGGATCTCTTGTCTGATATCTATTCAGCAGATGAGAGAGCAGATGTATATGGGGCACAAATCCTCCTGTGGTTTATGTGACATGTAAACCAAGTCAGGTGAACTTCTCCTCCACTCCATTGACTGCAAGCAGAGCCTGGGAGGCACTGCCTCAGACAGCTCCACATTACCCCTGAAGCTCATAGCATCAAGTTTTAGCACCCTCAAAGGCCATGGTCTGGACCCTGAAGCTCTTACCTGTTGATTTTGGAGAGTGCTCAGAGGAGGTCTCCCAAGATGGGGTTCAGAGCTTCAAGCTTATGATCTATGTATAGAGAAGGAGAGACCTGGGCATCTTTGGCCCAGTGGCAGACAGGCTCAGAGCAGTGTAGGAGTAGCCTGAGAGTGCTTGAAGGGTGGTTTCAGAGACGGTGGGCCTTTTCTTCACAGTGAAAAACAACATGAGATAAAAAGAAAAGGAGAAAGTACAGCTTAGGAGGCTGAGATTTGACACGAAGAGAAAGAAATGTCTCTTCAAATGCTGTTCTGTGCTACAACAGGTCACTCTGAGGGAATTGAGATTAGTCCGTGTCTTTGTGTTTTGAGGAACAATCCGGGAGCACAGAGAGAGATGGGTAATGTTAGGGATATGATCTGGTGAGATCAGGAGAGGGAAGCAAGGAAGATTTTGACAGCCTGCAGGGAAAGAGCCGCAGATGTTAGACTCTATAGGACCGGCTGTAGTGGAGATGGTCAAGGGCTGTGGCAAGGCTAGAAGCTCCCAACAGAGCCAAGGTCTTTACTCCTGTTGCCTGGACCACCAAGGCCTCTCATGAGACACCACAACTTGATGGCACCAGGACATGAAGGCCTCCTCATCCTACCAAGGAGAGACCCATAAGCATCATACCGTACTCCTGCACATGGCACCACCCATTCCCACATCACACTGCCCCAGGAAAAGCCCTGAGCAATGTGTGACCCACAGGATCTCCCTTCCCAGGGGCTGGGGGTCAGGCCATGGCCCTTTGTCTTCATGCAACACATGGAGGTTCACTCAGCATCAGAGCCACCTTTACATCGCATTTGCCTGCCTCTCATCTCTGCCTCCAGTTTTCTCCTGTAACCAGCCCCCAGGGAGGCTTTGTTGGTAACGATCCTCAGTGGGACCCATTAATATTCCCTGAGACTGCAGGGATTGCTTCTGACATTGACTTCTTCAGGGGTTTGTCCAGGCTCTTCTCAGTGTCTGAGCTTCATGGTCTCAGCAACAGGTACACCCTGGGGCTCATTAAAATGCAAAAAGCCATGTCTCTTCCAATTATTTCCTACAATCTTCAAGTCTTGGACAACTACTTGGAGAAGTCTCCAGAGTGTAGGTAAAGGGGAAGTTTTCACTGAGTATTCAACACAAAAGCATTTTTTACTTTTTAGTTTCTTAATTTTCTTTCAATTTTATTATTTTTTTCAGTGGTCAGAAGGAGTGATTGCAGCATTGTCCAGTCGATATGGATGCAGGGCATTTGCTAATGGTATCAGGATGGGTAGGACCAGCTCCTCCTGGAGGTCAGACACTGCATGGACAACCTGATTCCTCACCACTCCAGCCCCACCATTTCTCTCATCACCCCCCTGGGACTTGCATCACTTTTCCTGATATCAGACTTCTCCACCCAGGTCTGCAGCTGGAGGTGACAGCTCCTCTGCACCAACTCCCACCTGCTTTCCTGAGAGACCTGGCTGCACACAGGCACAGCAGAGTTTCCTTCATTGCAAACCAACAGAAGGAGAGGATGGTAAAGTTTAATAAACAAGAACCCACAGTTCTCATCTGTATGCTAAGTCTAAGGTGCCTCCAATGAGGTTCACCACCCACAGGGGATAACCACACTGGAGATGCTTTTCACAGGTAGATACAAACATAGTGAGGGAGCTGGCTGAAGAGATAATCCTGTTGCTGACAGACGAGGCGAGGCTTCTGACTCCTTGAAGCTCAAAGCAGCACCTGGGTACTTGAAAGGGATCTGATTCTGAACAAGGTGCAAGGGCAGGGGGTAACTGGAGAGCAATGGAAAGGCCGTAGGTCCCCTCATGGCATCTGGGCTCTTGGCTCCTGAACCCCTCCTGCATGCTGCAGCTGCACCTTGCTCCGGAAAAGTTCAATAGAGATGGGAGCTTGGAAAAACAATTTTGAACTGGTTTCTTTATTGTGTCTCTCTACACAAGGAGTCTAGCTCCATTTGTACGTGAGGTGTTTGGATCAAAAAAACCCAGGAATCGAATGCCAAGAATAATATTATTTAAGTGGAAATTTTAGAATCATAGAATATTTAGGTTTGGAAGGAACCTTTAAATGTTGTCTAGTTTAACACCTCTGCAGGGAGCAGGGACATCTTCAACCAGATCAGGTTCCTCAGAGCCTCATCCAACCTGGCCTTGAATTTTACCAGGTACGGGACATTCACCACCTCTCTGGGCAACCTGGGCCAGTGTTCCACCACGCTCAGTTTAAAAAAAATTTTCCTAATATCTAATCTAAATCTACCTCCCTTGTCAGAGACTGAAAAGGTTAATTAATGTCTCAACATCGCTAAACGGTGGATGGAACCGAGCAAAATGTCGACAAACCACAATGCTAAAAACTTCAATAACTGTGAAAAAATGTCTAGACAAATATCCTGGTTTTGTAGCTGAAGCAGCAACACGTGCTTAAAAACTCCAAGAACTGCAAAACGGGGTATCTTGTTTTTGTACCCTTCCCCCAGAATAGAGCCAAACCCTGTGCATGAGCTCAGGCCCTGGATGATACCAAACATGCACAGCATTGCCAAGTGACTGCACAATGGAGGCCCGCTCTGGGGGATGCAAAATGACTTTGTGGACACCGTCTTGCTGGACATCAGGTAACAATATCCTTCAGGTAACCTCACGGCTTACAAAGAACAAGCGGGCCTTGCATTTGCAGAGAGCTAACACCCACCACCACAGAGACAGATCAGCATGATGCAGCAATCACAAGCTAAACCACAGGGAGGAAGCACCTGACCTCCTAAGATGGAAAGACTGGTAAAGGCCCCCAAAACATCAAGAAGGGAGGGCTGATACAAAGGACTATAAAAAGGGTCGATGCATGAACCCGTGTGTGGACCTCTACCCGACTCAGACAGACCTTTGGGACGCCAAATCTCCGTGGTGGCATTGTCATCCTCTTGAGGCGCCCAACCCACCCAATATATAAGACAGACTTTGAGGAGACTGACCCTCCATGGTGGTATTTTCTCCACACTTTTTTTCCTCTTTTCCTCTCTCTCCTCTCTTCTCGTTCTCTCCCCGTGGTTACCGTTTGTGTGTGAATGAAAAAAAAAACCAATATATGCGTATGACACCGTTGTGTCTTAAACCTGTAACCGAGAAATTCGTACCTTTCACACCCGGACATTTATCGGTTCGTGACAGGAAGGAAAATAGAAAAGTGCAGATGCCCCACCTCCGAGGAGGAGGCTTTGGCCTAGTGTTGTGATTTGTAGTGGGGGAGCCCATGTGAGCAGCACAGAAGGGCAGCAGAGCTCAGTAGAGCTGGTCTTCAAGGACAGCGCTTTTCAAGTCCAAGACCCTCTGCACCAACAGTCTGGAAAAGAAGAAGAGAGACTCAGGAGAGAAGCTTGAGGAAGCAGGAAATTCCTGGGAAAGCTCCATGGCAAAAAGGAAGCATACAGGAGATGGATGCGGAGACTTGAAAGAAAGAAGGAATTCAGAAATAGGGTTGGTTTTAGGAAAGCTGCAGAGTTGAGACTTGCAAGGGAGTTCAGGGGAACAACAATCAGCTGTTCCTACTTGAGGAAAAGGTCAAGAAATGAAGAGAATGTGTGGCCACTGCTGGGTTTAGTAGGAGGAGGACTAGATAGGTTGGAGGTACTCTCGGCCTTTGTCTTCTCCAGCAAGGTCTCTCAGTTGCATGTGCCTAAAAGGCAGAGCCCAGCCAAAACACAACAGTGGATGGAGATGGAGTCAGAGGTTATTTAGGTAAGGTCAGTCCTTAAGAGTCCGTTGCACCAGATGGGATGGATCTTTGGATGCTGACAGACCAGGATGATGTCATAGCAAGGCTGTTCCGTCTTGTGTCTATCTTCTAAGAAGACCCAAGGACTGAGCAGGGAAATTCCAGGCTGCAGTGACAGAGGCCAGGAACTGTGTGGCTGGCCAACAGCTCTGTTGTAAAAGGCTGTGGTGGTTCTTCAGTTTCATGAGGCAAAACATCCCCCAGCAGAGAAGGTGGCCAGGGCTGCGTGAGAGCACCATAGCCAGAAGAAGTTATTATCTCCTTCTGGTCAGCACTTTTTACACTACATCCAAAACAGTTCAGGTCTAGACGCTGTGCAATGGTGATGAGACCTTGCTGTGAGGAGGAGGTTGGCTTAGAGACTTCCTGAGCTGCCTTGCAGCACCATTGATGGTGTATTTCCTTCCACCACAGGGCTTCCCTTGACCATGCTAGGGAAAGCACTCTGGTTCCTCATGACCATGGAAGTGAGCAAACATGACTGGTCAGAAAATCTTTCTTGTCTTCTGCAAGTCACTGCTGGTCACATGCAGAGCTGCTTGGCAGGTACTTCCACACATCCTTGATCGTACCCTTTGCTTCATCTGCTGTTTCCTTTTCCCCTCTTTTCCCCCACCAGAGATCTTCCCTTTGATCATCCTTAGCGCCTCCCACACTGGTCTTGGCTTTGCTTGCTTTGTAGCTCTTTCTGAGGTGGTCAGCATGGATAATTCTATATTTGAAAGCAATTTCCTTGAATTAATACCTTATTTTAGTATTTGTAGTGCCCTGCAACTCATGCTGTTTTCTTGTGAGACACACCAAAATCAGGGTGAGCCAGCTGCCTGCAAGATTAACAGCTGTCGCAATGGAGCATCAGTCTGGGAGAACCCTGAGAATCTCTGGGATTCGGTCAACAGAAACATCCTGAAGTTCACAAGGAGAAGCAACAAGTCCTGCTTTGAGGGGAAAGAATAACCTTGTACCTCAGGGCAGGCTAGGACCTGGCTGGCTGAGCAGGGACCCTAAGGAGGAGGGCCTGGGCCCAAGGAGGGATGCCATATGAGCCAGTAGAACATGCTCACCATAAGTGAGATCAGCTGGGTAGGCAGCTGCATTAGGAACCATGTGGCCACTCAGAAAAGGGGAGTTACCATCCCCCTCAACTGAGAACTGTTGTGGCCACATTTGGACTGATACTTCCCTCTGTTGGGTTTCCTGCTCTAGACAACTTGGGAGGAACTGGAGAGTGCCCAGAAGAGGTCTTCCAAGATGGAGTCTCGTGTACATGGCCTCTGTGGGGATCCTGAGGCACTTGGGCTTTTGCCTGCTGAGACAGAGCCTCAGAGCAGCACGATCAGAGGCTTCAGCTCCTTGAACAATGGACTGAGAGTGGATGGATTTGTGTGCGTGTCTGTGTCCACCCAGAGGGAGTTTGGACCAGCCCAAGGCTTTGTGTGTCAAGGGACAGACAGGGATGGTGGAGAGAAATAAGTAATGGTAGTGAGATACTCAGATGAGAACAAGCAGAAGAGGATTAGGTGTCCACAGCTTTCAAGGAAACAGGTGCAGGCGTAGGGCAGCAGAGGACAGCCTGTGCTGGAGATTGTTGAGGGCCACGAAGATGATAAAAGGGCTGGAGCACCTCTCCTATGAGGACAGGCTGAGAGAGTTGGGGCTGTTCAGCCTGCAGAAGAGGAGGCTCCGGGGAGACCTGATAGCCGTCTTCCAGTACCTCAAGGGGGGCTACAAGAAAGATGGGGATAGGCTGTTTAGTAGGGCCTGTTGCGATAGGACGAGAGGTAATGGTTTTAAAATAGAGGGGGGTAGATTTAGATTAGAAATTAGGAAAAAATTCTTTACGATGCGGGTTATAGAACACTGAAACAGGTTGCCCAGAAAGGTGGTGGAGGCCCCATCTCTGGAAGCGTTCAAGGCCAGGCTGGATGAGGCTCTGAGCAACCTGACCTAGTCAGGGATGTCCCTGCTCCTTGCAGGGGGGTTGGACTAGATGACCTTTGAAGGTCCCTTCCAACCCTAACCATTCTATGATTCTATGATTCTATGACCTGACAATGCTGAATACCCTCATCAGAGCTGACATCTTTCTCCCCTTGGCCATGGCTGTTGTCTGTGCCAATTAGGAGAAACTGACAGCACCAGGGCCTCATGGACTCCTCTTCCCCACTCAGGAGCAGGGAGGTGTCACACTCTGTTCTTGCGCTTGGCGTTGCACATCATCCCCGCATCACACTGCCCCAAGAAAGAGTCTCAAGAAACGTGAGGGACAGGATCTCCTTTTCCAGTGCCTAGGGGTCAGGGCTTGGCCCTCTGGCTTAATATAACACATCCAGGTTTACTCAGCATCTGTTCCACCTCTACATTTCCTTTCCCTGTCATTTCTGCCTCCCGGTTTCTGCTCTCACCAGCCCCAGGGAGGCTTTGTCAGTAATGTCCCTCACTGGGACCCATTACGGCTCCAAGAAACTTGGAGTTTGTATCTGACTTTGACTTCTGGAGAGGTTTCCTCAACTTCCTCACCGTGTCTGAGGTTCATGGACTTGGCACAAAACCCACCAGAGAGGTCCTTAAAATGCCTTGGGCTGGTCCTCTGTTGCTGAGCTGCTCCAGGCTCCTGGGATGCAGGGAGCTCACGGCAAGGAGGCAGAACAGCAGAGAGACAGCTCTGCCCAGGAGCAGCTGCTCTGCAAAGCACAGCAGTGTGAGGGCACTGCTGCACGCACTGGTGTTATATAAGAGAGGCAGAGGGACGTTAAAGGCAGCTGGCAGTGGGAGGGCAGCTGAAAGCTCACTGTGGGAAAGGTCTCTGCAGCCTGTGACATGGTAAGTCTCTCAGTGTAGGGCAATGCATCTGCTGTTCCAGGAGGGAACTTGTAAAGCTGCCGTAGCCCACAACCTATGGGATGTCTCTGTAGTGTGGAGGAGGAGGAGATGCTCCAGAGCAGGGATTCCCTGCTGCACTGCTAGAGGGACAGAGCACGACGGCTGCCTTCTCCCAGGGACGGCTGCAGGGTGTGAATGTGTGTGTGCAGCCAGGGGTGCCCAGGGCTGTCCTTCAGAGCAGGGTCCCTGCGCCCCAGGGGCTGTGTGCTGGGGCAGGGACTCTGCCTCTGCCAGGCTCAGCACTCAGCCTGCCCGGGGAGCTCCGCATGGTGTTTGGGGAGAAGCTGTGGGTGGAAGGACAGACCCCCATCAGGGTGGGTTCCTTCTGCTGACAAGAGGGTGCTGTATGGCTCAGAGCTTCTCACAGCTCCAGGTCACTCCCAGGACATGGGCAGAGGCAGCTTTTCAAGAAGCACAAGCAGGCAGGGGCTGCCTGGAAGGAAAGGTGCTTTCCAGGGTCTGTGCTCTCGGTTTCCTGCTGTGACTGTGAGGGAACAGCAATGCAGCTGTTGGGTTTGGACAAGAGAAGGAGGCTCCTATAGCGTTACACTGACAGATCAGCAGGTCTGCGAGGAACCTGATAAAGCTCCTTCATCCATTCCTTTGCCTACAGAAAGCTCAGTCATCTCTTCAGTGGTTTTCTGACCTGCTCCTTAGGGCTGGCCAACAGAAAGATGGGCCTGGGCAGTGTCCTCCTGCCAGGAGGTTCCTTGAGGGGAGAGGTGAGCACACGGTGGGTGGGATGGGCTCTGTGAGCTGTAGAATCTTCAGCCAGAGCTCCAGCACAGGAGAGTCTCTCCAGTGCCCCTCTGTCCCTCCCTGGCCTTGCCTCCCTGGGCAGAAGCACTGGGGCATTTCTCCTTCTTTTTCCACCTGCCCCTGCTGCTGCTGCTCTTGTTTTCGGGCTCTCTGGGGGTGGGGGCTCAGCAGCAGCTCAGCCACTGACCCTGCAGGCCTTGCCGTGCAGATGTGTCCATGGGAGCAAGGTGCCCATTCCCTCTTCTGGCCTGTGGGTCTCTGGGCAATGCAGTCCATAAGGTGTGGATGAAACTGGCTCTCTGTTAAGGACACCCCATCTTTAGGGCATCCAGAAGCTGACAGCTCTTCCCTGGAGAGGTGAGTGTGCAGACCATCTACATTTTAATCATCTGCACCCTGAACCGCCAATAAAACAGAGCTCAGCCAGGGAGCTGCACGATGGTTTTCTGGAAGGGAAAAGGCTAGAGGAGTGGGAGTTTTGTGAGAAATGGAAGAGGTATTGCTCAGATTTGTCTGTCCTAACCTTTCATTGCCTTTTCCTCCTTGGGAAAGGAGGAAAAGTGCTCTGAGACCCAGTGCTCAGAAGAAGGAAATGTCCAACAGCAGCTCCGTCACTGAGTTCCTCCTCCTGGCATTTGCAGACACACGGGAGCTGTAGCTCTTGCACTTCTGGCTCTTCCTGGGCATCTACCTGGCTGCCCTCCTGGCCAACGGCCTCATCATCACTGCCATAGCCTGCAACCACCGCCTCCACACCCCCATGTACTTCCTCCTTCTCAGCCTCTCCCTCCTCGACCTAGCATCAATCTCCTCCACTGTCCCCAAATCCACGGTCAATTCCCTCTGGAACAGCAGGAAAATCTCTTTCCAAGGATGTGTAGCCCAGCTATTCTTCTTTTTCTGTTTTATATCTGCGGAGTACTGTCTTCTCACTGTCATGGCCTATGACCATTATGCTGCCATCTGCAGACCCCTGCACTACGGGACCCTCCTGGGCAGCAGAGCTTGTGTCCACATGGCAGCAGCTGCCTGGGGCAGTGGGTTTCTCTATGCTCTGCTGCACACTGCCAATACATTTTCACTGCCACTCTGCCAGGGCAATGCTGTGGACCAGTTCTTCTGTGAAATCCCCCAGATCCTCAGGCTCTCCTGCTCAGAAACATATCTCGGGGAGTCTGGGGTAATTGTGGTTAGTGTCTTTGCTGTATTTTCCTGTTTTGTTTTCATTGTGGTGTCCTATGTGCAGATCTTCAGGGCTGTGCTGAGGATCCCCTCTGAGCAGGGACGGCACAAAGCCTTTTCCACGTGCCTCCCTCACCTGGCTGTGGTCTCCTTTTTTGTCACCACTGGCATGTTTGCCCATCTGAAGCCCCCCTCCATCTCCTCCCCATCTCTGAACCTGGTGGTGTCATTTCTGTACTTGGTGGTGCCTCCAGCACCCTCATCGTCAGTTCCATCATCAGTCATCATCATGAGCACCTCCTCATCTACAGCACGAGGAACCAGGAACTCAAGGATACCCTGATGAAAGAGTACACATATATATTCTTCCACCATTAGTGAGGACCCACCATACACTTTTAACTCCCGGGAATGCAGTAAAAGAATGGTAAAAGGATTTGTAGTGCTGGGGAGTGTGCTCCTTTTCGGCCATGTTGCTCCCGGAGCATGCTGGGAGCTGTAGTGCTGGGGCACGTGGCTGCTGGTCGGCCATGTTGTTCCCGGGGCATGCTGGAAGCTGTAGTGCAGGGCATATGGCTGCTGGTCGGCCATGTTGTACCCAGGGCATGCTGGGAGCTGTAGTGCAGGGCATGTGGCTGCTGGTCGGCCATGTTGCTCCTGGGCCATGCTGGGAGCTGTAGTGCAGGGCATGTGGCTGCTGGTCGGCCATGTTGTTCCCGGGGCATGCTGGAAATTGTTCTGAACCCACACTGACCTTCCGGGCAGCCGTGTTGATGCCTGCAGGTGCGGTCTCTGCTCCAGCTGCAGCCCAAGCGAGGTGGGCGCTCCCCAGCCCATGGTGCTGCTGGGGAGCTCCAGAGTGCCCAGTGCCATGGGGTCAGCTGGAGCCAGGCCCAGCCGCGGCAGCCTCGGGAGTGTCCCGAGAGCTGGGGAGGGAGATGGAGACAGAACTCCCCGGGCACAAGCACCAGGCACCCTATCTCCCAGAGCCCCCTTGAGCCCCCCGTGTTTTTAGTTACTGCAGTCTTGGCAGGAGGAGTGTTTTTTTCTTTTACAACAGTCCCTGTACCGAAATGAGCTCTTTGTATTGCCATTTAGGTTCAAACATCTTGTTTCGGTCTGGTCAGGAAGGTATTTGGAAAACATCACTGTTGCATTTGGGGAATTTGGATTCCCATCCCTCCCCCTACTCCCCAAACTCTGTAGGATCCAGACCTTTTCTCCCTACCCACCTGTGGGTAGCCTGGCTTTCTTTGTTTTGCTGCCCCATGCCAAGAATACAGCAAGTGACTTGAGGGGTTTGTTGTGTGCTCCAGGCCAAAGAAAGTTTTAAACGGTCCTGGGTTATTCTCTGCAGCCATGCATCATGGTAGATTTTGTAAAGAACGCTGGGATGATGCATCAGAAGTGACAGAAAATGAGGTGATACTGCTAGTATTTTATTTTCAGTGCATGGTTTTGGAAAGAATATACTCCAATATTCTACAATACTGAGCTGTGAGAAAAAGATGAGTGCAAGGTAAGGAGCATCATGCTGCATTTATTGCTAAATGTATGTTTTCAGGTCGTTCAAACCAGAAAGTACACACAGAGATTGTGCCTGCCAAAGGATTTGAATTTTTGTCCCAGGGCATGCGTATGAGTACTGGGGAGCAGTTTGCAGGAGCAGAACTTCAGCCTGCTATTTAAAAAAAAAAAAACGCAAGTAAAGTCTGTGAACCTCCCAGAACAGCCCCACAGTTTCCTGGCCTCAGCCCTTGTGCGCTATGTTTCCCCGGCAATGCTGAGGGCGGGTCTGCAGGAAACCCCTGCTGCTAATAAACCACCCTTTATCGCGGAGCCAGGTCCCGTGTCCCAGAAGGCACGATGGTCCGAGACGTGGCTGCAAGCGACCGACAGAGGTCCGGGGCACCCAGCAGTGGGAAACACAGAACGTCTGGGGCCAGCTGCTGGTTGGAGCACTTTGTGCATTTGCAGTTCACCAGTGGACTTGCAGCTGGACTAGCTGATGAGCAAGAGGAGATACAGATGTTTCTCTTTCTCCGGTCACCAGGGACATCACCTGACTGCCATGACTTTTCAAATATCATGGAGAGTGGCTTTGCAGCTGCAGCAGCCCGTCATCCCGTTCCTTCAGGACTCTGGGACCTGTCTTGTCAGATCCTATGGACTTAGGGATGTTCAGGTGCCTCAGGCAGTCACAAATCATATCTTCTCTTGCAGTGGGAGTGACTTTGCTCCCCCAGATCCTGTCTTTCAGTCCATTCACTCGAGAACTTTTGGGGGGTCTGACCAAACCAGGCTGTTGGCCCTGCTCTGGCCGGAGGCACAGAGAAGTGTCTGTTCCTGTGAGGAGCCTCTATACAGCCCCCATCCCCTGGGAACTTCTTTTTACATCACTCTTCTGTTTATCCCCCAGTCCTGGTAGCTCTAGGAATCTGGAGGTGTTGCAGTAAAAACATGGACTCTGTGGATGGTGTTCCGGAGACCTTTATTGTCTGTCACCATAAGTCTTTTATAATTTTTCTCAGTTACACGTGAAGTGCACGTACTTAATATAATTCTGTTGGTAGCAATAAAATGTTCACGTGCCTTAAGCTTGGTTTGGATTGCTTATAGATTTTTTAGTTGCCTTTACTATTTTTGCATTTGATATTTACTTATCTTGTGGATGAGAAGCTTGCTGGTGGATGAGAAGCTTAACATGAGCAGGCAATGCGCCCTTGTGGCCCAGAAGGCCAACCGCATCCTGGGCTGCATCAAGAGGAGCATGGCCAGCAGGTCAAGGGAGGTGATTCTCCCCCTCTACTCTACCCTGGTGAGACCCCACCTGGAGTACTGTGTCCAGTTCTGGAGCCCCCAACACAAGAAGGACATGGACCAGTTGGAGAAGGTCCAGAGGAGGGCCACAAAGATGATAAAAGGGCTGGAGCACCTCTCTTATGAGCACAGGCTGAGAGAGTTGGGGCTGTTCCGCCTGGAGAAGAGGAGGCTCCGAGGAGACCTGATAGCGGTCTTCCAGTACCTCAAGGGGGCCTACAAGAAAGATGGGGTGTCGTAGTTCAGCCCCGATTGGGACCAGACTACGCAGTCTCTCTCTCGCTCCCCCCACCCTCCGAGAGAATAGGGGGAGATGATATAAGAAAAACGGCTCGAGGTTTGAGATAAGGACGGGGAGAAATCCTTAAAGTTACCGTTACGGGCAAAACAGACTCGACTTGGGAAAAACTATTCATTTATTTCTAAAATTAGCAGGAGAATGAGACAGGGAACAAGATAACCTCCCCTCACCCCTCCCTCTTCCCGGGCTTAATATTATCTCTACTACCTTCCCCTCCCGAGCGGCACGGGGGGGGGAAAAGGGAATGGGGGTCATGGTCAGTTCATCACGCGTGGTTTTACGCCGCTGTATCATCGTCGGGGGAAGAACTCCTCACATTCCTCCTCTGCTCCAGTGTGGCGTCCCTCCTATGGGCCACATTCCTTCATGAAACTGCTCCGACGTGGGTCATCTCTTCCACGGGGTGCAGTCCCTCCAGAACAGCTGTCCCAGTGGGCCTTCCACGGGCCACAGCCTCCTTCAGGCCTCCACCTGCTCCGGCGTGGGGTCCCCCATGGGCTGCAGGTGGATCTCTGCCCCTCCGTGGACCTCCATGGACTGCAGGGGGACAACCCGCTCCACCATGGTCTTCACCACGAGTTGCAGAGGAATCTTGGCCAGGAACTGCCTTACTCCTCCCCCTCCTTCTTCACCGACCTTGGCGTCTGCAGCCGTTCCTCACAACAGGCTGGCAGACGCCTCTCAGGATCCTTTTTACATCTTGTTCACTTCCTTCTCATCTCCTCTCCACTTCTTGCAGCCAGGCTGGGCCGAGTTGGGCCCAGTCAGCTGCCCGGCGGGTGGCCAGAGGGTGAGGCCTGCAAGGCCCACGAGGCTCGCGCCTCCCCCTCTCTGCCCCCCGCTCAGCTACTTCACATCTTCTCCTTTTTTTTTTCTGTTTTCCCCTACTTAAATACGTTATCACAGAGGCGTTATCATGGGACATTCTGCTACCAATTGGCTCGGCCTTGGCCTGCAGCGGGTCCACCCTAGGCACAGCCGAGTCCACTAAACAAAGGGGAGCAACTTCTAGCAGTTTCCTACAGAAGCTGCCACCTTAGGCCCCCCCTCACTAAAAAAACCAGAACATGGGGAGAAGCTGTTCAGTAGGGCCTGTTGCGATAGGACGAGGGGTAATGGTTTTAAAATAGAGGGGGGTAGATTTAGATTAGAAATTAGGAAAAAATTTTTTACAATGCGAGTTATAGAACACTGGAACAGGTTGCCCAGAAGGTGGTGGAGGCCCCATCCTTGGAAACCTTCAAGGCCAGGCTGGATGAGGCTCTGAGCAACCTGATCTAGTCAGGGATGTCCCTGCTCCTTGCAGGGGGCTTGGACTAGATGACCTTTGAAGGTCCCTTCCAACCCTAACCATTCTATGATTCTATGATTATTGCAGTTTTTTTTTTGTTATTGAGCAAGTGGTGTTCAAGGACATAGCTCAAATTGTTCAATATCAGACAGCTGTGCTGAACTCTCTGTTACCAAATTTCCCCCTTTTTGTTTTTCTACTATCAATATCCTATATAGTATTTTCTGTATCATTTTTGTAGGCAGGTGAATCAAACACGAAATGTTAATGATTATGCTTACTGAGATACCTAGTGTCTCAATTCCGATTTTAGCCAAGGACAGCAACCACCCAGTTATGCCACAGAGAAGCTTAGTCAATATAATTACCGAACACACGATATACATAATCGTAATTAGTTAAGCAAAACTAAATTTCACTACCTTCTAATAATTTTCTACTACGGCACTCTTCCACCATTATAGATAGATCAAGTCCAGTGACTTTCTTATCTACAAGGCCAGTGACTAGGTTTTTTTTTTTTTCCCCAGGCCTCTGTTGAAAAAAGCCATAAATTCTGCTAACAAAGTCTTGTATCTTAAAGCTTCCTTTCTCACTCCATGGCTTTCTTCCAGCGAGCAGGATTGTATCCCTCTCCCAAGGTCAGTTTGCTTTCACTGACACTGTAGTGGCTTAAAAAATACCCACATTTCCCCCTTTCTTTATTTATGAGAAGAGGCTTGTTTCAACGCTTTATCTATTAAAGTCTGCACACATTTTAACACACACACTAAATACAGATCAAAATACATACAGAAAGAGCATGAATAAGCGTTCTACAGCTATTTGTAATAGGCTTAAATCAATCCACCAAAAAGATTTCTGAATATATCAAAACCATCACTTTGTTGCTGGTTTTGTACTCTGTTTGCAAATTTTGAAGACTTTGTGAATAGATTCCAAATGATCAGACAGATTCATGCTGCAAAGCCCATCAAAATCCTGACAACCATGATTTTGTGCTAATAATAAAAAATCTATTGCTAATCTGTTTGGTTACCAGCCCAACTATGCCAAAGACACCGCTGAGCAAGAGGATGATGATCAGCTGGGTCAGAGCAGAGAAAGGAGGCAGGCACAGCACCTTCAGGGCGTCCCCTGTTGTAAATAAAGTGTGCTCTGGGTCTGTCCTCTCCCCTCCGCTCCGAGCCACCTCTGTTTATACCCTCAGCAGATTCAGTGAAAGAGTACTGACCTGGTGTTGCTGCATGCGTGGCCAGCGCATACAACAAGGCCTGTCAAATATGTGCTCTGCAGGCTAACAGCGGTTCTGTTTTGTAAAGTAGCGTAGTGTATAGAATCTACATCAATTAACAGCGTTGATAGTGCTGATGCAGTTGTATTTATTTGCTTAGCAAGCCAACAGCCCAATTTATTTAGCATAGTTAATGCCTAGGCACTTGCCACACCAGGTGTAAAGACTGAAGCAGCAATAATTTTACTTAGTTTCCAAAACTCTGTATCATCTTGGCAATCAGATTCAATGCTTCGTTTAGGTCTTTATGCTGTCTGGATTTTGATATGTGCTCTCATGATTACGTCATGCTGTGTGGTTGCAATGTATAGATCTTAAAGCATTTACAATCATTACCCCTCTAGAAACGTTAGCTCTTGAATAGTTAAAAAAAATAGACAGAAGTCCATCTTTACTGATCCCCAAAAGTTTCATCTTTTGTAGTTTTAGCACTCAGCACTCATGGTTGCTGCTGTTTTACACAGAGTTGCCGTCCTACCGGTATCTGGCAGGTCAACCAAACATGTTCTGAAAGGCTTACCCGCAGATGACACAGACAGGGATCCACTTGTTTACTGCTCCTGTAAAGACATAAGCGTATCCCTTCCCCCATGTTATAAGAGGGAACGGTCCTTCCACTTATACACAGCTTGACTCTGACAGGAGTATCTGTTAACCATGTCAGGGGCAGGGGGGGTGGGGGCGTGTCCCCGGACATATAAGAGGAAAGAAAACTAAAACCCGAGGTTTAAGACAAGAATAGGGAGGGATCCTTAAAGCCACCGCTACAAGCAAAACAGACCATCATTAAAACCAAAGCAGGATAAGGAAAAAGGGAACAAGAAAACCTCCCCCCACCCCTCCCTCTTCTCGGGCTTAACACCATCTCCACCTCCCTCCCCTGCCCCCTGGGTGGGACAGGGGACGGGGGACGAGGGAATGGGGGTTACAGACAGTTAATCACGCGCCGCTTTATTGATATCAATGGTTTAACTGCTGCACCTACAGCAGCAGCCATGACTGTAGCCTTTTCTTGTTCTAACGTTCGCTCGGCAGCTTCCAGCAGTTGCCCTCTACTAGATCCTTTTGGCAGCACACTAAGGGCTCTCTTAGTTTTTTCATTAGCATTATTAAAGGCAAGCATATCTAAGAACTTTGCTTTCATGTCATCACCCAGATCAGGGTGAGCCATAATTGCAGTGTGCAACCGATCAATAAATTTCCCATATGGTTCTGTGGGACCTTGCCTTACTGACATAAAGGCAGGTCCAGACTTTTCATCGTGCACCCTAGCAAGCGCTCTATAAGCCAAATCTTGGCCCAGTTGTAACACTTCGGTAGCAAATTGCACTTGCCAATCAGATCGTGTGTAGGGTCCTGCTCCCATCAGCATTTGAGTTTGCACCCCAAATAATGGATCACCCTGTTGTCGAGGCGATGCAGCTGCCCTATCACAAGCAGCCTGTCAGTGCTGAAAGAACTGCAGCTGCTGTGACAGTGTTACCGAAATCCGGAACAAAACTCCTTAACAGCAATGAGAAGTTAAGAAGCAGGCACTTCTTTATTGCAGCGCTGGGCACACGGGGGATTGCTCCACCTAGCGTGCGCACCCATTTGATCAACAGCACGGGTTAAATACACATTAATTATACATATTCATTAAATTCCAAGAAATAATATGCATAAACATAAATTTTCTGAGAAACCATTACATCATTTCCCCACCCACTCGCGCATGCCCAGTCTTTTGAGTCGAGGGTCTTTTGGTGGTCATCAAAACGCCCCCTCCTCGAATTCGCTGGTCAAACTCCTCCTTGAAATCACCATATATGGTCTTGAGAACAGGTCGCGATGCTCCTTGATTTTCCTGGCTCCAAAGTGATGGCTCAGGGCCTATTTCTGCAGGTGGTGTTTGGGACTTACCATTGTATTAAAGATATGCTAGGCTAGCTTCTAACAAATGCATATTATAATATCTCTAGGGTCCCACTCCCTTTAGGAACAAACGAATTTTATGAAGATTTAACCTATGTGACTACAGTTCTACAGTTAGCAAGAATCACCTCATATTGATATTTAATTTTCAACGTTTATGTCATGTAACAACAGTGGCAGAAGCATCTGGACAATCATTCTGATATCATAAGGAGTTAACAACTGTGACAGAAAAATATGCTGCAACACAGACCGAGTGTATGATGATTTTAGCCCATACTGAGTAACTGTGCTTTTAGCTTCCTTCAATATTTTCCAGTCTAATGCTTCCCACACACCTCTCCCAGTATTATCAGTCACAACTGGAAATGCCATAGGAAAAGGCTGTCCTTCTATCACGGCATCTCGAATCACCCCTTTCCACCGCGCTGTTGGATTCGGATCCCCGACCCCTCCCGCCGGCGTCCCTTGCAAAGGTGCAAGAAGACTGATCTCACCCGATGCTCCATTCGGAACGAACAGGTTGGACGCTGGCAGGTCTCGATGTGGCACAGGCGAAGGAGTTGACAAGTTTCCCAGCGATGCTTCTAGGCGAACCTCTAGGGCTTCCAGCCTTTTTAGCATCTCTTGCAGCTGTGCATCCTTCAAGCCGGATGAATGTTCATCCCCCTCTTCCTCACGCCGTGGTGGTAGGGAAGAAGGTGGTAACGGGGGATAAACCGGAGCTGTTGGCACCAGTGAAAAGGCTCGTGACTCTGAGCCTGCACTGGCGCAGCGTGGTGGGGTGCCTGGCGGTGGTACATCTGATGGTGGTGAAAAGCTTTTGACAGTTTTTCCCTCTGGTGCCCACATATCTATAGTTATGGGGGCTGTGGCTGCACTTCCTGGAGTCCCTGCTGGGGCTCGAACCCCCCCACCCTCAGCACGAGCCGGGGTGGCAGCAGGGCTCGTTAAACCCAAGAACAGCATGCTGGTAGCGAAGGTGGACCCGTCAGCTGGAGTTAAAGCCACGAAAGCAGACAACTGAACGCTCGGCTTTCATACTTTTCAAGGTTTCATTAACCAGCCTCCACGCGGTGGAGAATTTGCTCGCCTCCTTTGATCCCTTACTTATCTCATCCCACAGTTCTTTCCCTATATTTTCCCATGTTGGGGTTTCAAAAGCAGCATCAACTGTGGGGATTAATTCCCTTTTCTTTGCCCACTGCAGCAAAGCTTCTAGGACGGCCGCGTCATAACTCAGTCCTCTCACAGAGAGCATATGTTGGAGGAGCTTAACCACTGCTGACTCCTCTTTGGTCAGTGTGGACCCCATCTCCTCCCCGGCTGCTTGCCTGGCCAAGACGAGATTCCCTCCGTACTTTTTGTACCTTTTTGCGCTATAGTGACTTCCCAAGTGCCGGGGCAGCACTCGACTTTGACCGGCTTCCCCCCCCTCATTTCTTCTTTCCTTCTTCGGTTCCGTCGTGATGTCCAACACCGATCTGAAGGTCCCTGTTCGGGCGCCACCTGCTGATGCAGAAGTCACGGACACTGCACACGACCAATATGATCAAGCAAATGCCAATTTATTGTTGATACGTCCCGGTTAATATAGCCCTTCCAATTCTGTATCATGCGCAAGCTCTCTACTAATTGGTTAACTATATCATGCACGCGCTCTTAGCTAAAATATGATTTGTTAAGTCTCTTTGTTCACGCACACGGTACCCTCAACCTGCACCCCGCTTCACGTTCAGCCCCCAGTCATGTATGCCAGCTGTTTTCCTTCTTCTCAAGGTTGCTTCATTTACTTTCTCACAGGTGGCTTCAGTGCTTTCTCACAGGCAGCTTCAGCGATGTCCTTGAGGCCTGCTGCTCACAAACATAAAAATTCCATTCAGTCTGGATTGTTCACTAAGTGTCCCTGATACTCCAGGTATCCAACAGGCATGGGCCCATCTCTCCAGCCTGTCAAGGTCCCATCTCTCCAGCCTGTCAAGGTCCCTCTGGATGGCACCCCTCCGTTCCAGCGTGTTGATTGCACCACACAGCTTGGAGTCGTCGGTGGACTTGCTGAGGGTGCACTCTATCCCACTGTCCATGTCGCCGACAAAGATGTTGAACAGGGCCTGGCCCAACAAGGACCCCTGAGGAACGTCACTTGTCACCGGTCTCCACCTGGATATCGAGCCGTTGACCGCCACTCTCTGAGTGCGGCCATCCAGCCAACTCCTTATCCACCGAGTGGTCCGTCCATCAAACCCATGTCTCTCCAGTTCAGAGAGAAGGATGTTGTGTGGGACAGTGTCAAATGCCTTGCACAAATCCAGGTAGATGATGTCCGTTGCTCGTCCCTTGTCCACCAATGCTGTCACCCCGTCATAGAAGGCCACCAGATTGGTCAGGCACAATGTACCCTTGGTGGAGCCGTGTTGGCTGTCACCAACCACCTCCTTGCTCTCCATGTGCCTTAGCATGGTTTCCAGGAGAATCTGCTCCATGACCTTGCCAGGCACAGAGATGAGTCTGACTGACCTGGAGTTACCCTGCATCCATCTCCTGTACACTTCCTTTTTGCCGTCAAGCTTTACCGTGAATTTCCTGCTTCCTCAAGCTTCTCTCCTGAATATCTCTTCTGCTTTTCCTGACTGTTGGTGCAGACGGTCTTGGACTTGAAAAGCGCTGTCCTTGAAGACCAGCTCTACTGAGCTCTGCTGCCCTTCTGTGCTGCTCACATGGGCTCCCCCACTACAAATCACAACACTAGGCCAAAGCCTCATTACTCTTACTCCACAGATATCTTGCTGTTTATTTTATGAATGGATGCCATCGAACAAGTTGGCCTTCACATCTCACCTGACAAGGTACAGGAAACCAGACCATGGAAATACCTAGGATGGCAAATTACCAAACAAGAAATTCGTCCACAGCCTCTTTGTATAAAGCTAAAGGACACAGTAACACTTAATGAACTGCAAAAGATTTTAGGAGCAATTAATTGGCTTCGACCAGTCTTGGGACTCACTACTGAAGAATTACATCCATCTGTGCCCTCATTCTCCTTGGGAGGTGAGACCCCATTATTTAACGATCATGACAACTACGGCTGACTCTGGTTTTCACATCCATGACCAGATCTTCCCTCTTTGTGAGTGACAGATGCAAATGAGTGTCAACATTATTGGCCCATCCAATAATGTTGGATAATGTTCACCATCAGCTGTATTTTCCACCTGTCCTTTGGGTAGAATGGCACTTGTCCCACATACGTCCCTCCTCTGCCTGACCTAAATCAGGGCAGTTGAATGTCGGTTTGATGGCCAAGCATGGGCTTGTAGTGCTATGCAAGACGCCAGGGCTCTGCAGCACAGCTGCATGCAGCTGGCACAGACAGCAGCGGCCCTGTGCAGGAACCCCAGCCCCATTCAGAGCAGCGGTGTGACGGGCACCAGCCAGGGCACCTCAGACCAATTCAGTGCCTTTGGCCAGTGACTGAATCCCACCGCTGCAGAGACACAAGGTCTGTCCCTTCTCCATCCAGTAGGCGTATGACAGCACATGAACACAAAACATCTCCCACGGAGGTCTCTGCAAGTGTTCCGTCACTCTCAAACTCTCCTGGTTCTTCTCTTATCCTTTGTTTAACCTTTCCCTCGATGATACCGTCATGGATTAGGCTAACAATTTTCACAGTGTGCCTGTATCACAGGATGTCCACACCCAAAACTGCTTTCAAAATTCTCTCTTCCTTGCTGAGATCAGCTTCACCTCCAGGCCAGACATGCACCAATGTCCTCAGGCTGAGGGGCACAGGCTGGAGAAGCTGGACCCCATGTGCCATCTCTTCATTCCACTTTGGGGGAATAACAGCTGCGGGGTACTGGGACAGATCACGTGGCTGGGGTGCTGTGCCAGGTGGGTATAGGATTATGAGGGTCATCGGGCCAGAAAGATCAGGAGGTGGGTGTCCTCAGTGTGAAGGAGCTGCTTGGATGTGTGGAGCTTGTCTCTGGGTTGGACAAGCTGGGTGACCCCTGGTGGGTGAGGATCAGAAGAGACACTGGTAAAGGTGACACTGCTGTGGGAGACAGAGAACCCATTAAAGTCTCCAGGGAGAACTGAATGTCCAATGACCTTGGGATTACCTGGAAGGCGAGCAAAACAGTATGCAAAAAATTCTGGAGGTTTCTTGAGGGTCTTGGGACAGTTTGGGACACAGGTCTATATAAATAAGGTGCCAGATGGGCCAATCGAACTTGTTCGATGGCTTTGTAGACTTGTGTAATAACGCTTTTTAAGTCACTGTCAAGTGGTGTAGCAATTAAAATACAGTCCATATAGTGATAAATGACGGCATCTAAACTTTGGATTCTTACTGGATGAAGTGCTGCATTAACAACTGCTTGGCAAATCATTGGGCTGTTTTGCATTCCTTGTGGTAAAACTGTCCAGTGGTATCTTTGCATGGGTGCTTGCTGATTTAATGATGGAATGGAAAAAGCAAAACACGGTGCATCTTCAGGATGTAGAAAAATAGTGAAAAAACGGTCCTTTAAATCAATCACTGTTAAAGGCCAATTGGCTGGAAGCATAGGTGGTGAGGGCATCCCTGGTTGAAGAGCTCCCATAGGCTCAATTACAGCATTAATTGCTCTGAGGTCGTGTAGCAAGCGCCATCTGCCGTTCTTTTTTTGGAATACAAAAAACAGGAGTGTTCCTGTCATGGAAGGAAGGCTCTGATCGGTTGTTCGATGTTCTCTGCATACAATTTCTCTGTTTCAGTTCTGCTATGTGGACTGTAGTTCCAAACTGTCCAAGCATGTCTCGTCCCCTTAGGGTGCATGGAACTGGAGCAATGAAAGGAGCAGCACGGGCTACCTGTCCTTCTGGTCCGATAATCACTCGAAGGAGTGTGCTTTGTTTTGGTTGCTGCATTCCTCCTATTCCCACAATCGTGGAAGCAGGGTCTGCTGTGGGACATTCTGGCGGCCAGACAGAACTCTGGATTATAGAGACATCTGCACTGGTATCTACAAGTCCTGTAAAACAACGTCCGTCAATGGTGCATGTTATCATAGGTTGTGTCCCCTTTATAGATTTTGTCCACAATACCTGTGGTTTTCCAGTGCTGTCAAAACTTTTTTTTTACCTGAATGTCCAGATTTCCCAGAAGTTTCCCCTTGAAAAGGTACAAGCTGTGCAATATGCTGTCCTGCTGAGATATAACAAGAAGGCACCGGTGTCCATGCCATGATTTGAATTTCTCCACTGTAATCTGAATCAATGATTGCAAGTAAAACAAAAAGTCCCAGTTTAGTGGTTGATGATTTACCAATTAACAAAGCATGTGTCACGGCCCACTCGGGACTCGTGATGGTTCTTTTAATGTGATCTCAAAGTGCAAAATTACAGCGAACACGCCAAAGGGGTTGGTTTCAATCAAATAGCACAAACTTTATTATTTTGCCCGTAAAGCGGCATGCGATATGTGAAAGGGAGTGAAAAGTAAAAGTAAAGATAGGGAAGGGAAAAAAGAAGATAATAGCTACCGCCGCGGGTCCAAGGCGTCCCTATGGTCCCAGATCCAGGCAGCGTCCCGCTGGTCCTCACGATCGATGTCGATGTCGATCCTTGGTGGGGAGAGCTCTTCGGGGGTCTTGTTGTTAGGGGTCGACCTTTTATGCCAAGTGGCAAACCTGGCTCCTCATTACTTTGGGGATCTCCACCTGTTCTTGGCACTTAGGATAGAAGTGTGTTTTTGTACATTATAATTACCAAAGTTCCGTTAAAGGGCACTTTCTCACCATTGTTTTTGAGACAGCAGTTGTGATTCATCCTCCTCGATAGCAGCTGCACAGTTATCTCTGCCAGTTTCGACAACAGGGATGAGCCATGGCACCTCCGCGCCACTCTGTCCGCCATTTCAAGGATGTTGTATATTTTGTTGTTAGGCCAGAGTCGGCCTTGTCCATAACAGTTCCGTTCTGTTCCTGGGAGAAAAAAAAACAACTGCATCTCAGGCCAGCTGCTCGCAGCAACTCATGTCAAGTTGTGAGCCTAACTTTTAGGCCAGATCAAGTCCATAGTCCACCTGGAAGTCCTCGATGACAAGGTTGAAAAATACTGATTTTCTGACTGACCCTTACAGCATGCACCCCTGTTTCCATCGGACCCCAAACTCCTGTCAGAATAAGAATTACATCAGTTGTTGTGATTGTAACTGAGTGGGCAGCGGCCAGCTCCAGCCCCGCACTCCCTGTGGTGGCTGGAGTGAGGTTGCCTACCACACAGCGTGACACGGATTTATTTGATTGTCCGGGGTGCGCAGCCTTGCCCCCAGCCTCACGTTCCCCGAGTGATCTGATAAGGGCTGTCCATCAGCGTGATATCTGGAATGACATTCATTAGACCAATGTTTTCCTTTCCTACAACGAGGACAGTTTTGGGGTGGAAAATTTTTTCTGTCTGCATTTTTTGGGCAATCTCTCTTTAAATGTCCCAAAGAACCACAACAATAGCACTTGCCTTGTCCTGACCTTTTATCCAATACTTTTAACTGTGCTGCAAGGGCATTAGCTAAAGCATCAGCTTGGTGTCCTGTTGAGCCAATATCTTGACATGCTCTGATCATATCAGCCTGTTCTGGTTTTGTTAGTGAGGGGGGGCCTAAGGTGGTAGCTTCTGTAGGAAACTGCTAGAAGTCACTCCCCTTTGTTCAGTGGACTCGGCCGGGCCTAGGGCGGACCCACTGCTGGCCAAGGCCAAGCCAATTGGTAGCAGAATGTCCCGTGATAACGCCTCTGCGATAACGTATTTAAGTAGGGGAAAACAGCAAAAGAGAGGAGAGATGTGAAGCAGCTGAGTGGGGGCCAGAGAGGGGGAGGCGCGAGCCTCATGGGCCTTGCAGACCTCACCCTCTGGCCTCCCACCGGGGAGCCGACTGGGCCCAACTCGGCCCGGCCTGGCTGCAAGAAGTGGAGAGGAGATGAGAAGTTGAAGTGAATAAGATGTGAAAAGGATTCTGAGAGGCGTCTGCCAGCCTGTTGTGAGGAACGGCTGCAGACACCAAGGTCAGTTCAGATGTGAGGGGGAGGAGTAATGCGGCTCCTGGCCAAGATTCCTCTGCAGCTCCTGGTGAAGACCATGGTGGAGCAGGTTGTCCCCCTGCAGCCCATGGAGGTCCATGGAGGGGCAGAGATCCACCTGCAGCCCGTGGAGAACCCCACGCCGGAGCAGGTAGAGGCCTGAAGGAGGCTGTGGCCCGTGGAAGGCCCGCTGGGACAGCTGTTCTGGAGGGACTGCACCCCGTGGAAGAGATGACCCACGCCGGAGCAGTTTCACGAAGGGCTGTGGACCGTGGGAGGGACCCCACGCTGGAGCAGGGGAGGAGTTCTTCCCCCGACGATGACACAGTGGCATTTAACATCGCGTGATGAACTTACCGTGTCCCCCATTCCCTTCCCCCCACTCCGTGCCGCTCGGGAGGGGTGGTTGTGGGTAGCTACGGTCTGGCGACCGGAAGATATCGCGCTGTACGGAAAGATAGGGTCTCTCTCCTGATGACCAATAGCGGTCAGTTTGTGATGCAAGCAGACGGAAATAACGTTGTAAACCTAAGCTATATAAGGTCATGTTACCCCTCAATAAACGCCATTTGCCGTCCACCACACTGGTGTCAGCGAGCTGATGGACCGAGCGGCCTGGGGTTGGTCGCCATGCCGTTCCTGAACCAGGTCGCCACGCCAACAAAGGCAACAAGTGGTGCCGAAACCCGGGAAGTCGCCTGGACGGGTGAAGGGCGGCCGGAGCGGCAGGACCAGCCCGGCGGGGAGGACGCTCCCGGACCAACAAGGAGGATGGAAGCCCTTGTGAAGGTCGTATCACAATTACATAAGCAGTGGGGTATTGATTGTAAGCCCAAAGATTTTACTGTCGCAGTTGCGAGGCTTTTACAAATTGGGGTCATTGACCAGCCGGTGGATATTCTCCACCCTGAAGTGTGGGATAAATGCACTAAAGCATTAGCCGAGGAGACGATGTCCTCGGGTAGCGGGAAAAACCTTAAGTCGTGGGGGAAAGTCGTACAGGCCCTGCAGAAGGCCTTACAAGAGCAGGAAACCTGGAGGGCGGCAAGGGACTGTTTGTTAGTCACTCCGAAATTGGGAGTCGGGGCAGCTACGCAGACTCCGCACCCCCCAAACGGCGGTGATTCCACGGAGTCCAAAAACTTACAAGAGGGCGACACGCCCCCTCTACCCCTGAACCCCTCGCCCCCTCAGTCCCCAAACCCTGACCCGATTACGGAGGCACAGAAGCGCGCACTGTCCTTCTGGGGTGGGTTAACTGAGGAAGCCAGGGGCGCTGAAGCCCGGGCGAGACCACCACCTTATGCGCCTCATAATGGCGCCGAACCCCGGGGGGAGGGCGGGGCGAAGATGTCCCCGGTGGGAACAAAGAAGAAGCGCTCGAGCTAAGAAGCGCACACAAAGGTGAAGGGCAGGAGGACAAGAAGGAGAAGAGTGGTGGGGGCGACCGGGGAGGGGAGGGGAGTGTGAGTGAAGCGCCGACAGCCAATCAGAGCGGCCCGCCGAGCAGAAGGCGGGGCGAACCAAAACGGAGGGACAAGCCAAGGGGGAGGGAACGGCCCGCCCACCAAGGAAGTAGGCGGCGCCCAACAAAAGGCATCAGAACCCGGAAGTAACCAGTCAGTGGAGTTCCGACTCCGGAACAGCCGCGAGCTGGGGCGAGCGGCTCGTAACCGATTCAGACTCAGAGGAGGAGGACACGAGGGTAAATAAAATTAAAAGCAAAAATATCCCCAGCCAAAATAAAAAGGAATCGCGAGGGGAAGGAGTTCCTCTCACGGATTGGAGGGAAATAAAGATTGCCTGTGCGGATTGGGTCCCAACAGCCACGCTGGCATTCCCGGTCCGGGTGGCAGACGGGGGACAAAGGGTTTACTCGCCACACCGTGGTTAACCACCCTGGTATCTACCCTGGGAGGGCCAGTCACAATGATCGTGTTAGCATTGGTCTTCGGACCCTGTATACTAAACAGACTCGTGTCGTTTGTCAAGAGCCGATTAGAGACGGTTAACGTCATGTTAGTGGAACGCATGGAACACCGACAATTGCTTTAAGGTTCTGTTTGTTTAGAATTATCCCTAATCGTTCCCCATTTACCATCCGCCCAGCGTGCCTTACACTCGCTATCGCGAGATGATTACACAGTATTTTCACTCAGGTTTACTAACAGTATTAGGCTTGCCTTCGCTTTTACGCCTACTCACAAAGTGCCGTTAATCGATCTTTTTAAGGTAACAACTATTTTAAGATATATATATTCTTTACGATTGCTGTAAAACGTAGAACAAGAACAGAATATTTGAACTAACTTAACTATACGTTTAGTATGTTTTTATCCGAGATCACGGTGTACGTATTCTTGAACTGGATCCAAAGTGCGTCTTTGTAGTTGCGGTACGAATTTATTGTGTTCTGTCATTGTAGATTTCTTTGTTCCCTTGTAGTGGGACCCCGATGGCCCTGAATGGTATCCTTTACACCGCGATACCTCTTGTAAACCTGTGTTTGTTCCAGAGTGCAAGTAAGTGCTGCAATGAAAAGTTGTGAGCAGTGTTTAGCTGGAATTTCGAGTGTTCTAGGTGAGTAAAGAGAGGGTTGTGTATGTGTACGCTGGAAAGAGGAAGTCGGGCTGAGGGAAGAGAGGAAGTAGTCGCCCAGTCGGATTCTGGGGGAGTGGCAGCACCCCTCAAACTCTGGGGAAGGGGTGGTACAGCAACTGAGTTGCTGGACACGGAGTAAAGACAGGATCAGAGAATGAATCAGTAAATATGGGAGGAGGTCAGAGTGGAGGAACATTAAAGAAAAGCCCTTTAGGTTGTGTACTTGCTCACTGGAAAGATATCGTTGGGACTGGACGTACGGAAAGTAAGAAGACCTCTACCCAGCAGTGACGGATCCATACGCCCTGCTGACTGTGATGACACCTGAACCACTTTGGCTTGCTGCTCCGGATTTGAAAGGACGCTTTTTTTCTTTTGCCTCCCTCTCCATGAGGCCAGTCAAAATCGTTTGCATTCGAATGGGAAAAGACTGTGATATTTTGATCAATTTAATTACGCATAGGGAGGGGGGAAATGTGGGTAGCTAGGGTCTGGCGACCGGAAGATATCGCGCTGTACGGAAAGATAGGGTCTCTCTCCTGATGACCAATAGCGGTCAGTTTGTGATGCAAGCAGACGGAAATAACGTTGTAAACCTAAGCTATATAAGGTCGTGTTACCCCTCAATAAACGCCATTTGCCGTCCACCACACTGGTGTCAGCGAGCTGATGGACCGAGCGGCCTGGGATTGGTCGCCGTGCCGTTCCTGAACCAGGTCGCCACGCCAACAAAGGCAACAGGAGGTAGTAGAGAAAATGTTAAGCCCGGGAAGAGGGAGGGGTGGGGGGAGGTTATCTTGTTCCCTGTCTCATTCTCCTGCTAGTTTTAGAAATAAATGAGTGTTTTTCCCCAAGTCGAGTCTGTTTTGCCCGTAACGGTAACTTTAAGGATTTCTCCCTGTCCTTATCTCAAACCTCGAGCTGTTTTTCCTTATATTATCTCTCCCTATTCTCTCGGAGGGTGGGGGGAATGAGAGAGAGACTGCGTAGTCTGGTCCCGATCGGGGCTGAACTACTACACAGCCAAAGAGGGATTATGGTTTTTCATAGGTTGCAGTACATGCTTACAATCATTGTTAGCATTTTCAACAGCCAGTTGTAATAGCAACATCCCTCTTGCATCATCATTGTCGAACTGCTGCTCGAAAGTAGCTTGCAGACGATCTATGAAATCTGCATATGGCTCATTAGCTCCTTGCAGCACCTTAACAAAAGATTGAGGTCCTTCGCCTTTTGATGCTGGGATTTTTCTCACTGCCCTAAGAGCAATATGTCTAATTTGAGCATACGCTTCTCTCGGGAACTGTGCCTGCAGGAGCGAGTTACTATAAGCATTTTCTCCTGCCAGTTGTTCATATCCTATTGGAATCTGTTGATTTAAATTTTGTAATACTTTGCACAGTACATCCTTCTTTAAAATCTTCATGCCACATCATGGACTGTGTAGGTGTTAACACCATTTTCATTAACAATTTCCAATCATGTGGATCCAGAGTATACGACTCTGCTTTTGCCTCAAGTAAGGGTGTAGTAAAAGAAGAATGTATCCCTCCCTTCTTTACTGTTCGTCGCAGCTCCTTTATAGCATCATAACTGAGAGGCTGCGAAACCAGCTGCTGATTAGCTTGATACATAACTGGACAGGCTAAAACAGTTTGCCAGTCACCATTCTGCATTGCCTCTTTTTTACGCTCTTCCCAGATACCACACATTTCAACATTCACAGCTGCATGACTAACATTCACATTTCACAGAGGAGGGAACAGATCAGGTTTCTTTTCAAAGTCTTTTGAACCCACATTAAATACATCTACCTCCAGAGAGGTTTCGTTATTAGCAAGCGCAGTATCAGGAAAAGAATTGATAGGTGAAACCCGAGGCAAATCTGGCACGCGAGACTGTGGTGACGACAGCGACGGTAAAAGCGTGGAAGCAGGGTGTACAAGTGCAGGTTGCAGGGGAACAGGAATACAGCACGGAGTTTTCTGCCCCGACCCGCGGCACGGAGTTCTCTGTGCTAATCCCTCCCCCCAACCAGTTTCTGGGGAGATGCCATTGTTACAGGGGGACACGCTTACAGGTTGAGGGTCTGGTAATGGAGATGCCGACGCCTCAGGCAAAGAAGAATTAGTAGACTCTGTTGAAACATTGTCGAGGGTTAGCATGATTTGTACCCAAGTGGCTAAGTTTTTGCAAGCTTGGCTGCAAAAAGCTGCTGCAGCGATTTTTTGAAGGCTTGTGCCCACTTTCTCCCAAGCCTCTATTTGAAAAGTCCCGTCTGCAGGAAATTGCGGATGATTTTCACGAATCCACTCTAATAAAGTCATTAACTGTGGGCTGGTAACAGTCCTGCCCTGCGTTTTCAGCATTTTTCCCATTACATCAATGCTTTGCATCTCATCTGAGGATATTTTCCCTCCCATGATTCCCAGTTGCTCACCTGTATGCAAGTGATGAGCGCGCTTTCTGATGTGTGGATCCTCAATCCCGGTTTCTGGATTCCGGCCTCTGGTTCAACTGGGCTATGCCACCAGTGCAGGCTTTGTTCAAGCCTCTTCAGAGTTTCCGTCCTTGTTCCTTTTGAAGTTTAAGTGCGTCCCTGTTTGGGCGCCATCTGTGGCATATTGGTGGGACAGAGTAACGGGCAAGACAGCAAGTGAGCCCAAAAGGCCAAAGTTTATTTTTACAGCAGTGTTTTATACTCTTTACCTGGATGCTCTTTGTCTACGATCTCTATTCCTATAGGGCAACTATTAGCACGATCTCTACCACCCCACTATTTGTCCAATTTGCTTCACGCTTTTGATTGACGTTGTAGCATTGTTCTTCATCACGTACTTCTTCACACCGTTGCTTCTCAGCATGTACTCTCGCTTTGCCCATTGTGCTCAGGTCCTGTTTGCTTTGATACATTCACCCCTATTCCCATCCGCATTACTCACTTTGCTGCATTTGCTTACATCGATACACTTGCTCATATTCCCATCCACTACAGTCTCCCACAAATGGATCACACCAAGTGGGACCCTCTGCAGTGTATTTGAACAAAAAGCCTTTACAGATTCAGCTTTCGAATACATGTGCATTACTATTCTATAGAATGATTGGTTCCAGTCTCCTCGCCCGGCCCGTCAATTCCTACGCGCACTCAGTCCTGTTACTCCCCCCATTTCTTTTAAATCAGTGGTAGGAATGAAGTAGAGGGTTGGTGAGTCAGTGGTCGCAGGGACTGATGCTGGCATGACCTTTTCCCTCATTTCTCCAGTAGCTGTGTCACCAAAATCGGGAATCAAACTCCTGAACAGCAATATAGCATTAAGAAGCAGCATTCTTTGTTGCAGCGCTGGATGCACGGGGGATCCTTCCACCCAGCATACATGCCGGTCTGAAAATCTGGACAGAATCTATTTAGTGATTTCATACATCATCATTAATAATTCCCTGAACACTAATACATAATCATCAGTTTTCCTGAAAACCATTGTAATATTCCCCACCCACTTGTGCATGCTCAGTCTTTTGAGTCAAGGGTCTTCTGGTGGTCTTGGGGGTTGTCAGAGTGGGCCCTCCTCAAATTCTCTGGCGGAACCCTTCCTTAAAATCTCCATCCGTGGTCTTGGGAACAGGTCGCGTTTTCCTTGATTTTCTGGCTCCAAAGTGATGGCTCAGGGCCTATCTTCACAGCTGGGGTTTGAGGCCTGCCTTTGTTCTACCACTCTTCTTAATCACCCCAGACATGCTGGGCTAACTGCTAACAAACGAGATGTTGTAGCAGTTCTGAGACTCCGTGTTCCCTCTAAGGGCACATAGATTTCATACAAAATTTACCCTATGTGACTACAGTGAGCCAAAGGCTCACTGGGCTCTGTTTATTGTCGCGGAGCACCAATGAGGCCCTGCACGGCACAGCGGGTCCCTTCGCGCCAGCTGGCGCCAGGAGGGCACAGCGATGAGTCCCGCAGGGCCCTGTCCCAGCACCTGCCCCAGCACGGGGCTCGCCAGTGGCTTAAAGCCCAGGTTGTCCACGGGGATCCCAAAGGCTCTCAGCTTGGCCTCCAACGTGTGCAGCATGTCATTGTGTGCCTGCAAGAGAAGCGTCCCATGCTCAGCCTGATACCGAGCTCCAGCCCAGCACCTCCCTGCCTTGCCATGGACGCTCTGCACCTCCCTGCATGGAGAGGACCCCAAAATGCCTTCCTTTGCAGGGGAAACCGCAGCCTGGGCTGGCTCCTGCCCAGGCCATGAAGCAGCTCAGCCGGCCTGCTGGAAGTTCCCTTCCATCCACTTGGTGCAAGGCTTGGGAGTAGAAATTCCCATTTCCACCCCACCAAGCCACAGCCAGCACCCACCAGGCCCCAGCCCTGACCTGCAGGGCTCAGGGAAGCTTCATCCCCTTCCCTCACCTTGCAGACTTGGGCTAGCTGCAGCTGCAGCTGCCTGATGGTGGTGTTCTTCGAACTGACCAAGTCCTGCAAAGGGAGATGGTGCATCAGGCAACAGCTACACGGCCCTGGGGACACGGCGGCTGTGAGCAGTGTGACAGAGTGCACAGAGGAGCTGCTGTGCAGCGGCCGAGCTGGCAGCAGGACTTAGCTTGCAGTACAGCCTGACAGGTGGCCACCGCTCTATGTCCTTCCAGCCAGAACTGCCAGGGACAGCCAGCCCCAGGCAGAGGTGAGGGACATGGATGAGTGACATGGCAGCTTCAGCCACGGAGGACGAGGGCTTGCATGGCTCAGGGTCAGCTTTCACCATAAGGCAGCCTCTGCCCTCCAAGGCCAGCCCTCACCGGGCCCCACACAGTACCTCCAGCTTGCTGGAGACCAAGAAGAGGGCATCCGGGTCGAGGTTGGAGGCTGCAAAGGCCTCACTGAGCTCCACATCCTTTTTCTCCACCATGCTGAGGAGCCCTTTCAGCTTGCGCTCTAGGAGCAAGTTCTTGAAGCCCGTCTTCTGCTGCACCTCTTCTGTGGCTTGGGTGAACTTCTGATAGAGCTCATCTCGCTCCGCCTGCACCTGCTCCCAAAGACAGCGTGCCTTCACACCCGGGCTGGCGGCAACCCCGGGCCAGCACCAGACAGGTCTGGTGGCTTGGCCCTGCCTGCTCCAGCCACGGCCTGGCCATTCCCCATGGCACCTGCAGCCCACAGGAAGGCAGGTGCTGGAGCACAGCTTCTCTCCCTCCCTCCCTTCATGGCTGGCACTCCCTCAGCACCCACACTTCTGCTCTCGCCTCCCCTCCAGGCCCGAGACACCTCTGACAGCAGAATGGCTGGATGGGCACTGGTTTACACTTCAGAGGGGGCCCCACAGCACACAAGGGTCTCTCCTCTCCTCGCAGCTGGCAGGAGTCCCTGGCTCACAGCTGGTTAAGAAGTGTCCTAATTAGGACACAATTTCTCCACCACAGCTTATTTTGGAATGCAATTAATATGTTGCTGCCTTCATGATGGATCGATAACAAGGCCTCAGACCAGTCTTCCTGTTCCTGAGGATTTCTGCTAATTACAAACAAGCTCTCTTCTTGCCTCCAGAGATTTATCTTCGCTGGGAGGGGGAGAGGCTGAGTCTGGGAGAACTCAGACAATGGGACTCATCCCGAGCCACTCCCGCATGGCAAACAAGGGAAGCAACCCCCAAATGCCAGCAGAAGGAGGGAGCGAGCTCCCACCGGGGGTGCTGACCCATGACAATCCCTCGCCACAGCTCTGCTCCAGAACTGCTGCTGCAGCCAGTGGCTCCCTGGCTGGGAGGGGACTACCTGAGCGTGCGCGATTGCTTAGCCAAGTACAAGGCCAGGCCTGTCTGCTGAGCTGAGTGGAAGATGCCAAAGCTGTGAGAAGCTTCACTGGAAGTAGCAGTTATCTCAGGGCTCTGGATCAGATCTTCTGAAAGCCCTTGGCTAAGCACAAACTCTCTGCTCAGTCCCCATGACCAGCCCTCTGCGGAGGGGCCAGGGTTTTGGAGAGGGAAGTGGGATGCCCAGACCCATCTGCAGCTCTCACCTTGCTGAACCTCTGCTCCAGGACCTCGTGTTCCCACTGAAGAGCCTTCAGTTCCTTCTGGGTGAGTTTCAGATGGGCTCTGATGTTCTGCGAGTGGGAAGGGGCAGTTAAAAAGCACAGGTTTCTCTGGGAGGTGTGGGGGACACGTTCGGGCAAGGCAGGAGAGTGACCAGCAAAGAGAAATGGGTGAGAAAAAAGAAGCAGTACCCGCACCAACACCCTTTCCTCTCTGCTGTGGAGGCGACTCTACTTTCTCGCTACCGGAGTGCCATTTGAGATCGTACAAGCACCCAGCGAAGCCCAAAGGAACTCGGAGGACTTTGCTCAGGGATCTGGCCAAGCCGAGTGGCAGAGGTCACTGCTGAGCGGCTGCCTCCAGGACAGAGCCAGGGCCACTGGGGAGAGGACAGGGCTGGCACTCACCCTCAGGGCCTCCTTGTCCTTGTCATAGTTGGCCAACTTCTTCTGCAGCTCAGACAGCTGCTCGCGGGCCTGCTGCAGGGGCTCCTTCAGCTGCTTGTTCTGGAGCAGCACACGTGCCTTCTCCTTTTCCAAGCGATTCCCTTTCTTCTTCATCTCCTCCATCTGCTCCTGTTCTTGGAAACACAAGTGCCAACTCCTGGGGGCTGCCCAGGTCCTCAGGGCTTCCCCAACCCTCCAGACACCCTCCTGCTGCTGGCCCAGCAAGACCCTGTGCTCAAGAGCTTCACTCCTGGAATGGCAGCAGACCCTCGGGAGAGTAGCAGCACCCACACGGCCGCCTGGGAACCGGCCAGACCTGGGTGAAATCCTCACAGGAGCGGTCCATTGCTGGAATGGTGACACTGCAGGCCAGGCAGGCTGAGGCAGGGGGGCAGGCAGTACCTTGAGCAAGTCTATGAGCGCCATGTTTTTGTCACGCATATCATTGTAGTAGTCCTTGATGTCACGGAAGGCTTTCTCGTGGTTCCTCATCAGCTCATCAATCTGGGTGTTCTTCCCCTCCTCCACTTTGTGGACCTCGGTCGTTCTACACAAGTCAAGCTCGTCCCGCAGCACTTCCATCTTGTTGGTGTACTTGGCCTTGATCTCTGGGGGAGCACACAGAGAGCTGAGTGAGGACCTCCTGGAGATCGCACGTAACATGCCCCAGTGCCATTAATAGGTGAGGTGCCAGAGTGGCGTGTGCCACTGTGGCATCACTGGAGTTCAAGACACTTGTTAGCAGTGTCACCACAGCTGCCACCAGTGTGCGGAGCAGCTACACTGGGACCACGGAGAGCAGAGCAACAGGCGCCCTGCCTGCACCCTCTGGAAACTTGGGGAAAACTGTCCAGAACTCGGGGAAAACAAGCCAGAACTGGAGGGAAACCCATCCCCCTTTCTGCTCGAGGCTCTGCCACGGAGCCCGGCAGCACAGCAGAGCTCGGAGAAGCCTCCCCTGGCACACTGACAAAGGGAGGTCACGCAGGAGCTACGCGCACGGACTCACCTTTCACCTGTCTCTCAAAGTTGTTGTGCAGCTGGGTGATCTCCTCCTCTTGTTTCTGTTAGGGAGAAGCTACATGTCAGAGACACATAATCAAATCCTCAGGCAGCTGCATCCTGAAGGATTCCCTCCTGCTCCCTGGGAAAGGCCCCTGCTGTGGTGCCAGTCCCACGTTATCTCTGCACACGGCAGCTCATGGGTTCTCCAGCAGCTCTCACAGCTCTCCGTTGCAGGAGGGGGATTTCGCAGGAGCTGGGAGCCCCAGGAAGCCCTTCTCCGCAGCCCCACCACCTCCCTCTGCAGCAGATGCACACGGCTCATACATGGCTCCGGCCCGGCCAGGGACCTACCAGGTGCATGTTTTTCAGTGCCTCCTCACTGGCCAGCTCCTGCTCCTTCAGCTCCATTTTCATGGAACGCATGTCCTTCCTCAGCTCCATCTCCTGGGCCCAGTGATCCTTCTGGGCCCGCTTCACGGACAGGGTGCCCTCCCCCTTCAGCTCGGTGAGGTTTTCTTGGTGTTCGTGCAACAAGTGCTTCACCTTCTGCTTGTAAACCTAAAGACAAGCTACAGACTGGGTGAGGGGCTTCTGCAGGAGACATGTGGACCTGGGATTTTTATCTGTGACGCGTCTGGGTTGCATCTCACCCAGCTTCTCCTCCTCTAGCCCTTCCCTCACCTCCTCAGAGCTGCCCAAGGCTCAGACAGAGCTTGGGGCACTCACAACATCTCCCAGCCTCCTGCCCTCCCACCTTCAGCTCCACTTGTTGCTGCTCCTCCGCCTCCTTCATCTCCCACTCCTTCTTCCGCAACTCTGCTTTCTGCTCCTCCAGCTGCCGGCGGGTCATCTCCCAGAAGCTGTGAAACTTGTCACGTTCCAGCTGGAAATAGTTGCGCTCTTCCCGTTCCCGGTCCAGCTCCTCCCGCAGACGCGCAACATGCTTCTCCAGCTGCAAAGCCAAGGGGAAGAGCCAGGGAGGGGAAAAAAGAGGCCTCAGACAGACACCTCCACAAGACACCCGTGGCAAGCCATGTCACAAACCTGGCAGACCACAGTGGCCATCAATGGGATGGAGGCGCGCAGGAGAGAAGGGGACGGGCCCTGACACAGGGACATCTGGGGACTGTGGGGGTTGCCCAGGGCCTGACAGAACCCATCAGCCCCTGGAAAAGGAGTAACACCATTCCCAGGTGCCTAAATACTACTGATTTGTAGAATCAAATCATAGAATCGTTTAGGTTGGAAAAGACCTTGAATATCACTGAGTCCAACCGTTATCTCAACACTGCCAAGGCCACCACCAATCCATGTCCCTAAGCAGCACATCTGCGTGCCTTTTAAATATCTCTGGGGGTGGTGACTCCACTGCTTCTCTGGGCAGCCTGTTCCAATGCTTGAGAACCCTTTGGGTGAAGGTGGTTTCCTCTCACCCTACCACTTCTTACTTGGGAGAAGAGACCCACAACCTCTCTGCTCCAACCTCCTTTCGGGTAGTTGTAGAGAGCACTAAGATCTCCCCTCAGCCTCCTTTTCTCCAGCACAGGACTCGGGCTCCAGACCCTTCACCAGCGTCGTTGCTCTCCTTTGGGTGTGCTCCAGCACCTCAATGTTTTTCTTTCAGTGAGGGGCCCAAAAGTGAACACAGCACTGGAGGTGCGGCCTCACCAGTGCTGACTACAGGGGACGATCACTGCCCTAATTATCCTGGCTACTCTCTGAGACAATCCAGGATGCTGTAGGCCTTCTTGGCCACCTGGGCATGCTGCTTGCTCTGAGATGTGCAAGATCTTTCCCAAGGAGCAAGGTCCCCAGCCCAGGGCCATCTGCTCCTCTGTTGGTAGGACACTGGGCAAAACAAGGGGACTTGGAGCAACTGAGGGTGCCGCGAGCAAGAGCACAGCAGGCTGCCATCACAGAGCTCCCAGCTGAGCCATCAGCTGGCTGAGCAGGCTGCCGGAGTTATGGAGTCGGGGAGAAGACAGGGAGGGCACAGGGCTGGAGAGCAGAGTGGGCCGGACCAGCAGAAGGGAGGATGGGACGAGGGGGCTGCTCCTTCCAGGACCAGTGAGAATCCCTCACCAGCACAGCTGGCCATCAGGCAGGGAAATGATCCTCAGCTGCTTGTCTCTGTCACCCTCCGCCACCTGTCATTGCCGGAGCCAGGTGCTGAGCTGGGCTTCCTAAGCGGGACTGGTGTGGAAGATGAGGGCTCTCTCACCTGCTCCTTGCTCATCTCCTGCGGGGACAAAGCATCCACCACTGCTGGAGTTTTGCTTTCTTCCCCTTTTTTCCCGCCTTTCTTTTTGGGTGCCTAAGGAGAGAAAGCAAAACACACGAGGTGTGTGCATGGCTCAGGTGCTGGGAAGAAACTGTGCTGCTCAGAGCTCCCACAGCAGCCCAGGCCACCAAATGTCCCTGCTCTCATGGCTGGGACAGGGTGAGGAGGGGGACAGGGAGCCAGGGTCCGTGGAAGGGGCCTGGAAGCCCCTGACAGCCTCCAGCACAGCCACGGCTCATACCCAGCCACTGCTGGCCCAAAGCGAAGCCCAGAATGCCCGTACCCAAAAGAAGGGCTCGGGAGCAGCATCACAGGCCTGGGCATGGCGCTGAGGGGCTCCCTCCCCAGGGCTGGGCCCAGGACAAGCTCAGGCCCTGCTCTCACCATGGCTGCTGCCACTCACACTGTGGTCTCCAAGGCAATGGGAACGCGCATCTGGAGAGAGGTGTGAGGTGGTCGGACACGCCCGTTAGCAACGTGGGGCTGCACCGTGGCAACGGGGGTGGGGCCTAGTCCAGGCCCTGAACCAGGTCGCCACGCCAACAAAGGCAACAAGTGGTGCCGAAACCCGGGAAGTCGCCTGGACGGGTGAACGGCGGCTGGAGCGGCAGGACCAGCCCGGCGGGGAGGACGCTCCCGGACCAACAAGGAGGATGGAAGCCCTTGTGAAGGTCGTATCACAATTACATAAGCAGTGGGGTATTGATTGTAAGCCCAAAGATTTTACTGTCGCAGTTGCGAGGCTTTTACAAATTGGGGTCATTGACCAGCCGGTGGATATTCTCCACCCTGAAGTGTGGGATAAATGCACTAAAGCATTAGCCGAGGAGACGATGTCCTCGGGTAGCGGGAAAAACCTTAAGTCGTGGGGGAAAGTCGTACAGGCCCTGCAGAAGGCCTTACAAGAGCAGGAAACCTGGAGGGCGGCAAGGGACTGTTTGTTAGTCACTCCGAAATTGGGAGTCGGGGCAGCTACGCAGACTCCGCACCCCCCAAACGGCGGTGATTCCACGGAGTCCAAAAACTTACAAGAGGGCGACACGCCCCCTCTACCCCTGAACCCCTCGCCCCCTCAGTCCCCAAACCCTGACCCGATTACGGAGGCACAGAAGCGCGCACTGTCCTTCTGGGGTGGGTTAACTGAGGAAGCCAGGGGCGCTGAAGCCCGGGCGAGACCACCACCTTATGCGCCTCATAATGGCGCCGAACCCCGGGGGGAGGGCGGGGCGAAGATGTCCCCGGTGGGAACAAAGAAGAAGCGCTCGAGCTAAGAAGCGCACACAAAGGTGAAGGGCAGGAGGACAAGAAGGAGAAGAGTGGTGGGGGCGACCGGGGAGGGGAGGGGAGTGTGAGTGAAGCGCCGACAGCCAATCAGAGCGGCCCGCCGAGCAGAAGGCGGGGCGAACCAAAACGGAGGGACAAGCCAAGGGGGAGGGAACGGCCCGCCCACCAAGGAAGTAGGCGGCGCCCAACAAACAGGCATCAGAACCCGGAAGTAACCAGTCAGTCGAGTTCCGACTCCGGAACAGCCGCGAGCTGGGGCGAGCGGCTCGTAACCGATTCAGACTCAGAGGAGGAGGACACGAGGGTAAATAAAATTAAAAGCAAAAATATCCCCAGCCAAAATAAAAAGGAATCGCGAGGGGAAGGAGTTCCTCTCACGGATTGGAGGGAAATAAAGATTGCCTGTGCGGATTGGGTCCCAACAGCCACGCTGGCGTTCCCGGTCCGGGTGGCAGACGGGGGACAAAGGGTTTACTCGCCACACCGTGGTTAACCACCCTGGTATCTACCCTGGGAGGGCCAGTCACAATGATCGTGTTAGCATTGGTCTTCGGACCCTGTATATTAAACAGACTCGTGTCGTTTGTCAAGAGCCGATTAGAGACGGTTAACGTCATGTTAGTGGAACGCATGGAACACCGACAATTGCTTTAAGGTTCTGTTTGTTTAGAATTATCCCTAATCGTTCCCCATTTACCATCCGCCCAGCGTGCCTTACACTCGCTATCGCGAGATGATTACACAGTATTTTCACTCAGGTTTACTAACAGTATTAGGCTTGCCTTCGCTTTTACGCCTACTCACAAAGTGCCGTTAATCGATCTTTTTAAGGTAACAACTATTTTAAGATATATCTATTCTTTACGATTGCTGTAAAACGTAGAACAAGAACAGAATATTTGAACTAACTTAACTATACGTTTAGTATGTTTTTATCCGAGATCACGGTGTACGTATTCTTGAACTGGATCCAAAGTGCGTCTTTGTAGTTGCGGTACCAATTTATTGTGTTCTGTCATTGTAGATTTCTTTGTTCCCTTGTAGTGGGACCCCGATGGCCCTGAATGGTATCCTTTACACCGCGATACCTCTTGTAAACCTGTGTTTGTTCCAGAGTGCAAGTAAGTGCTGCAATGAAAAGTTGTGAGCAGTGTTTAGCTGGAATTTCGAGTGTTCTAGGTGAGTAAAGAGAGGGTTGTGTATGTGTACGCTGGAAAGAGGAAGTCGGGCTGAGGGAAGAGAGGAAGTAGTCGCCCAGTCGGATTCTGGGGGAGTGGCAGCACCCCTCAAACTCTGGGGAAGGGGTGGTACAGCAACTGAGTTGCTGGACACGGAGTAAAGACAGGATCAGAGAATGAATCAGTAAATATGGGAGGAGGTCAGAGTGGAGGAACATTAAAGAAAAGCCCTTTAGGTTGTGTACTTGCTCACTGGAAAGATATCGTTGGGACTGGACGTACGGAAAGTAAGAAGACCTCTACCCAGCAGTGGCGGATCCATACGCCCTGCTGACTGTGATGACACCTGAACCACTTTGGCTTGCTGCTCCGGATTTGAAAGGACGCTTTTTTTCTTTTGCCTCCCTCTCCATGAGGCCAGTCAAAATCGTTTGCATTCGAATGGGAAAAGACTGTGATATTTTGATCAATTTAATTACGCATAGGGAGGGGGGAAATGTGGGTAGCTAGGGTCTGGCGACCGGAAGATATCGCGCTGTACGGAAAGATAGGGTCTCTCTCCTGATGACCAATAGCGGTCAGTTTGTGATGCAAGCAGACGGAAATAACGTTGTAAACCTAAGCTATATAAGGTCGTGTTACCCCTCAATAAACGCCATTTGCCGTCCACCACACTGGTGTCAGCGAGCTGATGGACCGAGCGGCCTGGGGTTGGTCGCCGTGCCGTTCCTGAACCAGGTCGCCACGCCAACAAAGGCAACAGGAGGTAGTAGAGAAAATGTTAAGCCCGGGAAGAGGGAGGGGTGGGGGGAGGTTATCTTGTTCCCTGTCTCATTCTCCTGCTAGTTTTAGAAATAAATGAGTGTTTTTCCCCAAGTCGAGTCTGTTTTGCCCGTAACGGTAACTTTAAGGATTTCTCCCTGTCCTTATCTCAAACCTCGAGCTGTTTTTCCTTATATTATCTCTCCCTATTCTCTCGGAGGGTGGGGGGAATGAGAGAGAGACTGCGTAGTCTGGTCCCGATCGGGGCTGAACTACTACACAGCCAAAGAGGGATTATGGTTTTTCATAGGTTGCAGTACATGCTTACAATCATTGTTAGCATTTTCAACAGCCAGTTGTAATAGCAACATCCCTCTTGCATCATCATTGTCGAACTGCTGCTCGAAAGTAGCTTGCAGACGATCTATGAAATCTGCATATGGCTCATTAGCTCCTTGCAGCACCTTAACAAAAGATTGAGGTCCTTCGCCTTTTGATGCTGGGATTTTTCTCACTGCCCTAAGAGCAATATGTCTAATTTGAGCATACGCTTCTCTCGGGAACTGTGCCTGCAGGAGCGAGTTACTATAAGCATTTTCTCCTGCCAGTTGTTCATATCCTATTGGAATCTGTTGATTTAAATTTTGTAATACTTTGCACAGTACATCCTTCTTTAAAATCTTCATGCCACATCATGGACTGTGTAGGTGTTAACACCATTTTCATTAACAATTTCCAATCATGTGGATCCAGAGTATACGACTCTGCTTTTGCCTCAAGTAAGGGTGTAGTAAAAGAAGAATGTATCCCTCCCTTCTTTACTGTCCGTCGCAGCTCCTTTATAGCATCATAACTGAGAGGCTGCGAAACCAGCTGCTGATTAGCTTGATACATAACTGGACAGGCTAAAACAGTTTGCCAGTCACCATTCTGCATTGCCTCTTTTTTACGCTCTTCCCAGATACCACACATTTCAACATTCACAGCTGCATGACTAACATTCACATTTCACGGAGGAGGGAACAGATCAGGTTTCTTTTCAAAGTCTTTTGAACCCACATTAAATACATCTACCTCCAGAGAGGTTTCGTTATTAGCAAGCGCAGTATCAGGAAAAGAATTGATAGGTGAAACCCGAGGCAAATCTGGCACGCGAGACTGTGGTGACGACAGCGACGGTAAAAGCGTGGAAGCAGGGTGTACAAGTGCAGGTTGCAGGGGAACAGGAATACAGCACGGAGTTTTCTGCCCCGACCCGCGGCACGGAGTTCTCTGTGCTAATCCCTCCCCCCAACCAGTTTCTGGGGAGATGCCATTGTTACAGGGGGACACGCTTACAGGTTGAGGGTCTGGTAATGGAGATGCCGACGCCTCAGGCAAAGAAGAATTAGTAGACTCTGTTGAAACATTGTCGAGGGTTAGCATGATTTGTACCCAAGTGGCTAAGTTTTTGCAAGCTTGGCTGCAAAAAGCTGCTGCAGCGATTTTTTGAAGGCTTGTGCCCACTTTCTCCCAAGCCTCTATTTGAAAAGTCCCGTCTGCAGGAAATTGCGGATGATTTTCACGAATCCACTCTAATAAAGTCATTAACTGTGGGCTGGTAACAGTCCTGCCCTGCGTTTTCAGCATTTTTCCCATTACATCAATGCTTTGCATCTCATCTGAGGATATTTTCCCTCCCATGATTCCCAGTTGCTCACCTGTATGCAAGTGATGAGCGCGCTTTCTGATGTGTGGATCCTCAATCCCGGTTTCTGGATTCCGGCCTCTGGTTCAACTGGGCTATGCCACCAGTGCAGGCTTTGTTCAAGCCTCTTCAGAGTTTCCGTCCTTGTTCCTTTTGAAGTTTAAGTGCGTCCCTGTTTGGGCGCCATCTGTGGCATATTGGTGGGACAGAGTAACGGGCAAGACAGCAAGTGAGCCCAAAAGGCCAAAGTTTATTTTTACAGCAGTGTTTTATACTCTTTACCTGGATGCTCTTTGTCTACGATCTCTATTCCTATAGGGCAACTATTAGCACGATCTCTACCACCCCACTATTTGTCCAATTTGCTTCACGCTTTTGATTGACGTTGTAGCATTGTTCTTCATCACGTACTTCTTCACACCGTTGCTTCTCAGCATGTACTCTCGCTTTGCCCATTGTGCTCAGGTCCTGTTTGCTTTGATACATTCACCCCTATTCCCATCCGCATTACTCACTTTGCTGCATTTGCTTACATCGATACACTTGCTCATATTCCCATCCACTACAGTCTCCCACAAATGGATCACACCAAGTGGGACCCTCTGCAGTGTATTTGAACAAAAAGCCTTTACAGATTCAGCTTTCGAATACATGTGCATTACTATTCTATAGAATGATTGGTTCCAGTCTCCTCGCCCGGCCCGTCAATTCCTACGCGCACTCAGTCCTGTTACTCCCCCCATTTCTTTTAAATCAGTGGTAGGAATGAAGTAGAGGGTTGGTGAGTCAGTGGTCGCAGGGACTGATGCTGGCATGACCTTTTCCCTCATTTCTCCAGTAGCTGTGTCACCAAAATCGGGAATCAAACTCCTGAACAGCAATATAGCATTAAGAAGCAGCATTCTTTGTGGCAGCGCTGGATGCACGGGGGATCCTTCCACCCAGCATACATGCCGGTCTGAAAATCTGGACAGAATCTATTTAGTGATTTCATACATCATCATTAATAATTCCCTGAACACTAATACATAATCATCAGTTTTCCTGGAAACCATTGTAATATTCCCCACCCACTTGTGCATGCTCAGTCTTTTGAGTCAAGGGTCTTCTGGTGGTCTTGGGGGTTGTCAGAGTGGGCCCTCCTCAAATTCTCTGGCGGAACCCTTCCTTAAAATCTCCATCCGTGGTCTTGGGAACAGGTCGCGTTTTCCTTGATTTTCTGGCTCCAAAGTGATGGCTCAGGGCCTATCTTCACAGCTGGGGTTTGAGGCCTGCCTTTGTTCTACCACTCTTCTTAATCACCCCAGACATGCTGGGCTAACTGCTAACAAACGAGATGTTGTAGCAGTTCTGAGACTCCGTGTTCCCTCTAAGGGCACATAGATTTCATACAAAATTTACCCTATGTGACTACAGTGAGCCAAAGGCTCACTGGGCTCTGTTTATTGTCGCGGAGCACCAATGAGGCCCTGCACGGCACAGCGGGTCCCTTCGCGCCAGCTGGCGCCAGGAGGGCACAGCGATGAGTCCCGCAGGGCCCTGTCCCAGCACCTGCCCCAGCACGGGGCTCGCCAGTGGCTTAAAGCCCAGGTTGTCCACGGGGATCCCAAAGGCTCTCAGCTTGGCCTCCAACGTGTGCAGCATGTCATTGTGTGCCTGCAAGAGAAGCGTCCCATGCTCAGCCTGATACCGAGCTCCAGCCCAGCACCTCCCTGCCTTGCCATGGACGCTCTGCACCTCCCTGCATGGAGAGGACCCCAAAATGCCTTCCTTTGCAGGGGAAACCGCAGCCTGGGCTGGCTCCTGCCCAGGCCATGAAGCAGCTCAGCCGGCCTGCTGGAAGTTCCCTTCCATCCACTTGGTGCAAGGCTTGGAGTAGAAATTCCCATTTCCACCCCACCAAGCCACAGCCAGCACCCACCAGGCCCCAGCCCTGACCTGCAGGGCTCAGGGAAGCTTCATCCCCTTCCCTCACCTTGCAGACTTGGGCTAGCTGCAGCTGCAGCTGCCTGATGGTGGTGTTCTTCGAACTGACCAAGTCCTGCAAAGGGAGATGGTGCATCAGGCAACAGCTACACGGCCCTGGGGACACGGCGGCTGTGAGCAGTGTGACAGAGTGCACAGAGGAGCTGCTGCGCAGCGGCCGAGCTGGCAGCAGGACTTAGCTTGCAGTACAGCCTGACAGGTGGCCACCGCTCTATGTCCTTCCAGCCAGAACTGCCAGGGACAGCCAGCCCCAGGCAGAGGTGAGGGACATGGATGAGTGACATGGCAGCTTCAGCCACGGAGGACGAGGGCTTGCATGGCTCAGGGTCAGCTTTCACCATAAGGCAGCCTCTGCCCTCCAAGGCCAGCCCTCACCGGGCCCCACACAGTACCTCCAGCTTGCTGGAGACCAAGAAGAGGGCATCCGGGTCGAGGTTGGAGGCTGCAAAGGCCTCACTGAGCTCCACATCCTTTTTCTCCACCATGCTGAGGAGCCCTTTCAGCTTGCGCTCTAGGAGCAAGTTCTTGAAGCCCGTCTTCTGCTGCACCTCTTCTGTGGCTTGGGTGAACTTCTGATAGAGCTCATCTCGCTCCGCCTGCACCTGCTCCCAAAGACAGCGTGCCTTCACACCCGGGCTGGCGGCAACCCCGGGCCAGCACCAGACAGGTCTGGTGGCTTGGCCCTGCCTGCTCCAGCCACGGCCTGGCCATTCCCCATGGCACCTGCAGCCCACAGGAAGGCAGGTGCTGGAGCACAGCTTCTCTCCCTCCCTCCCTTCATGGCTGGCACTCCCTCAGCACCCACACTTCTGCTCTCGCCTCCCCTCCAGGCCCGAGACACCTCTGACAGCAGAATGGCTGGATGGGCACTGGTTTACACTTCAGAGGGGGCCCCACAGCACACAAGGGTCTCTCCTCTCCTCGCAGCTGGCAGGAGTCCCTGGCTCACAGCTGGTTAAGAAGTGTCCTAATTAGGACACAATTTCTCCACCACAGCTTATTTTGGAATGCAATTAATATGTTGCTGCCTTCATGATGGATCGATAACAAGGCCTCAGACCAGTCTTCCTGTTCCTGAGGATTTCTGCTAATTACAAACAAGCTCTCTTCTTGCCTCCAGAGATTTATCTTCGCTGGGAGGGGGAGAGGCTGAGTCTGGGAGAACTCAGACAATGGGACTCATCCCGAGCCACTCCCGCATGGCAAACAAGGGAAGCAACCCCCAAATGCCAGCAGAAGGAGGGAGCGAGCTCCCACCGGGGGTGCTGACCCATGACAATCCCTCGCCACAGCTCTGCTCCAGAACTGCTGCTGCAGCCAGTGGCTCCCTGGCTGGGAGGGGACTACCTGAGCGTGCGCGATTGCTTAGCCAAGTACAAGGCCAGGCCTGTCTGCTGAGCTGAGTGGAAGATGCCAAAGCTGTGAGAAGCTTCACTGGAAGTAGCAGTTATCTCAGGGCTCTGGATCAGATCTTCTGAAAGCCCTTGGCTAAGCACAAACTCTCTGCTCAGTCCCCATGACCAGCCCTCTGCGGAGGGGCCAGGGTTTTGGAGAGGGAAGTGGGATGCCCAGACCCATCTGCAGCTCTCACCTTGCTGAACCTCTGCTCCAGGACCTCGTGTTCCCACTGAAGAGCCTTCAGTTCCTTCTGGGTGAGTTTCAGATGGGCTCTGATGTTCTGCGAGTGGGAAGGGGCAGTTAAAAAGCACAGGTTTCTCTGGGAGGTGTGGGGGACACGTTCGGGCAAGGCAGGAGAGTGACCAGCAAAGAGAAATGGGTGAGAAAAAAGAAGCAGTACCCGCACCAACACCCTTTCCTCTCTGCTGTGGAGGCGACTCTACTTTCTCGCTACCGGAGTGCCATTTGAGATCGTACAAGCACCCAGCGAAGCCCAAAGGAACTCGGAGGACTTTGCTCAGGGATCTGGCCAAGCCGAGTGGCAGAGGTCACTGCTGAGCGGCTGCCTCCAGGACAGAGCCAGGGCCACTGGGGAGAGGACAGGGCTGGCACTCACCCTCAGGGCCTCCTTGTCCTTGTCATAGTTGGCCAACTTCTTCTGCAGCTCAGACAGCTGCTCGCGGGCCTGCTGCAGGGGCTCCTTCAGCTGCTTGTTCTGGAGCAGCACACGTGCCTTCTCCTTTTCCAAGCGATTCCCTTTCTTCTTCATCTCCTCCATCTGCTCCTGTTCTTGGAAACACAAGTGCCAACTCCTGGGGGCTGCCCAGGTCCTCAGGGCTTCCCCAACCCTCCGGACACCCTCCTGCTGCTGGCCCAGCAAGACCCTGTGCTCAAGAGCTTCACTCCTGGAATGGTAGCAGACCCTCGGGAGAGTAGCAGCACCCACACGGCCGCCTGGGAACCGGCCAGACCTGGGTGAAATCCTCACAGGAGCGGTCCATTGCTGGAATGGTGACACTGCAGGCCAGGCAGGCTGAGGCAGGGGGGCAGGCAGTACCTTGAGCAAGTCTATGAGCGCCATGTTTTTGTCACGCATATCATTGTAGTAGTCCTTGATGTCACGGAAGGCTTTCTCGTGGTTCCTCATCAGCTCATCAATCTGGGTGTTCTTCCCCTCCTCCACTTTGTGGACCTCGGTCGTTCTACACAAGTCAAGCTCGTCCCGCAGCACTTCCATCTTGTTGGTGTACTTGGCCTTGATCTCTGGGGGAGCACACAGAGAGCTGAGTGAGGACCTCCTGGAGATCGCACGTAACATGCCCCAGTGCCATTAATAGGTGAGGTGCCAGAGTGGCGTGTGCCACTGTGGCATCACTGGAGTTCAAGACACTTGTTAGCAGTGTCACCACAGCTGCCACCAGTGTGCGGAGCAGCTACACTGGGACCACGGAGAGCAGAGCAACAGGCGCCCTGCCTGCACCCTCTGGAAACTTGGGGAAAACTGTCCAGAACTCGGGGAAAACAAGCCAGAACTGGAGGGAAACCCATCCCCCTTTCTGCTCGAGGCTCTGCCACGGAGCCCGGCAGCACAGCAGAGCTCGGAGAAGCCTCCCCTGGCACACTGACAAAGGGAGGTCACGCAGGAGCTACGCGCACGGACTCACCTTTCACCTGTCTCTCAAAGTTGTTGTGCAGCTGGGTGATCTCCTCCTCTTGTTTCTGTTAGGGAGAAGCTACATGTCAGAGACACATAATCAAATCCTCAGGCAGCTGCATCCTGAAGGATTCCCTCCTGCTCCCTGGGAAAGGCCCCTGCTGTGGTGCCAGTCCCACGTTATCTCTGCACACGGCAGCTCATGGGTTCTCCAGCAGCTCTCACAGCTCTCCGTTGCAGGAGGGGGATTTCGCAGGAGCTGGGAGCCCCAGGAAGCCCTTCTCCGCAGCCCCACCACCTCCCTCTGCAGCAGATGCACACGGCTCATACATGGCTCCGGCCCGGCCAGGGACCTACCAGGTGCATGTTTTTCAGTGCCTCCTCACTGGCCAGCTCCTGCTCCTTCAGCTCCATTTTCATGGAACGCATGTCCTTCCTCAGCTCCATCTCCTGGGCCCAGTGATCCTTCTGGGCCCGCTTCACGGACAGGGTGCCCTCCCCCTTCAGCTCGGTGAGGTTTTCTTGGTGTTCGTGCAACAAGTGCTTCACCTTCTGCTTGTAAACCTAAAGACAAGCTACAGACTGGGTGAGGGGCTTCTGCAGGAGACATGTGGACCTGGGATTTTTATCTGTGACGCGTCTGGGTTGCATCTCACCCAGCTTCTCCTCCTCTAGCCCTTCCCTCACCTCCTCAGAGCTGCCCAAGGCTCAGACAGAGCTTGGGGCACTCACAACATCTCCCAGCCTCCTGCCCTCCCACCTTCAGCTCCACTTGTTGCTGCTCCTCCGCCTCCTTCATCTCCCACTCCTTCTTCCGCAACTCTGCTTTCTGCTCCTCCAGCTGCCGGCGGGTCATCTCCCAGAAGCTGTGAAACTTGTCACGTTCCAGCTGGAAATAGTTGCGCTCTTCCCGTTCCCGGTCCAGCTCCTCCCGCAGACGCGCAACATGCTTCTCCAGCTGCAAAGCCAAGGGGAAGAGCCAGGGAGGGGAAAAAAGAGGCCTCAGACAGACACCTCCACAAGACACCCGTGGCAAGCCATGTCACAAACCTGGCAGGCCACAGTGGCCATCAATGGGATGGAGGCGCGCAGGAGAGAAGGGGACGGGCCCTGACACAGGGACATCTGGGGACTGTGGGGGTTGCCCAGGGCCTGACAGAACCCATCAGCCCCTGGAAAAGGAGTAACACCATTCCCAGGTGCCTAAATACTACTGATTTGTAGAATCAAATCATAGAATCGTTTAGGTTGGAAAAGACCTTGAATATCACTGAGTCCAACCGTTATCTCAACACTGCCAAGGCCACCACCAATCCATGTCCCTAAGCAGCACATCTGCGTGCCTTTTAAATATCTCTGGGGGTGGTGACTCCACTGCTTCTCTGGGCAGCCTGTTCCAATGCTTGAGAACCCTTTGGGTGAAGGTGGTTTCCTCTCACCCTACCACTTCTTACTTGGGAGAAGAGACCCACAACCTCTCTGCTCCAACCTCCTTTCGGGTAGTTGTAGAGAGCACTAAGATCTCCCCTCAGCCTCCTTTTCTCCAGCACAGGACTCGGGCTCCAGACCCTTCACCAGCGTCGTTGCTCTCCTTTGGGTGTGCTCCAGCACCTCAATGTTTTTCTTTCAGTGAGGGGCCCAAAAGTGAACACAGCACTGGAGGTGCGGCCTCACCAGTGCTGACTACAGGGGACGATCACTGCCCTAATTATCCTGGCTACTCTCTGAGACAATCCAGGATGCTGTAGGCCTTCTTGGCCACCTGGGCATGCTGCTTGCTCTGAGATGTGCAAGATCTTTCCCAAGGAGCAAGGTCCCCAGCCCAGGGCCATCTGCTCCTCTGTTGGTAGGACACTGGGCAAAACAAGGGGACTTGGAGCAACTGAGGGTGCCGCGAGCAAGAGCACAGCAGGCTGCCATCACAGAGCTCCCAGCTGAGCCATCAGCTGGCTGAGCAGGCTGCCGGAGTTATGGAGTCGGGGAGAAGACAGGGAGGGCACAGGGCTGGAGAGCAGAGTGGGCCGGACCAGCAGAAGGGAGGATGGGACGAGGGGGCTGCTCCTTCCAGGACCAGTGAGAATCCCTCACCAGCACAGCTGGCCATCAGGCAGGGAAATGATCCTCAGCTGCTTGTCTCTGTCACCCTCCGCCACCTGTCATTGCCGGAGCCAGGTGCTGAGCTGGGCTTCCTAAGCGGGACTGGTGTGGAAGATGAGGGCTCTCTCACCTGCTCCTTGCTCATCTCCTGCGGGGACAAAGCATCCACCACTGCTGGAGTTTTGCTTTCTTCCCCTTTTTTCCCGCCTTTCTTTTTGGGTGCCTAAGGAGAGAAAGCAAAACACACGAGGTGTGTGCATGGCTCAGGTGCTGGGAAGAAACTGTGCTGCTCAGAGCTCCCACAGCAGCCCAGGCCACCAGGACATTTCCCTGCTCTCATGGCTGGGACAGGGTGAGGAGGGGGACAGGGAGCCAGGGTCCGTGGAAGGGGCCTGGAAGCCCCTGACAGCCTCCAGCACAGCCACGGCTCATACCCAGCCACTGCTGGCCCAAAGCGAAGCCCAGAATGCCCGTACCCAAAAGAAGGGCTCGGGAGCAGCATCACAGGCCTGGGCATGGCGCTGAGGGGCTCCCTCCCCAGGGCTGGGCCCAGGACAAGCTCAGGCCCTGCTCTCACCATGGCTGCTGCCACTCACACTGTGGTCTCCAAGGCAATGGGAACGCGCATCTGGAGAGAGGTGTGAGGTGGTCGGACACGCCCGTTAGCAACGTGGGGCTGCACCGTGGCAACGGGGGTGGGGCCTAGTCCAGGCCCTGAACCAGGTCGCCACGCCAACAAAGGCAACAAGTGGTGCCGAAACCCGGGAAGTCGCCTGGACGGGTGAACGGCGGCCGGAGCGGCAGGACCAGCCCGGCGGGGAGGACGCTCCCGGACCAACAAGGAGGATGGAAGCCCTTGTGAAGGTCGTATCACAATTACATAAGCAGTGGGGTATTGATTGTAAGCCCAAAGATTTTACTGTCGCAGTTGCGAGGCTTTTACAAATTGGGGTCATTGACCAGCCGGTGGATATTCTCCACCCTGAAGTGTGGGATAAATGCACTAAAGCATTAGCCGAGGAGACGATGTCCTCGGGTAGCGGGAAAAACCTTAAGTCGTGGGGGAAAGTCGTACAGGCCCTGCAGAAGGCCTTACAAGAGCAGGAAACCTGGAGGGCGGCAAGGGACTGTTTGTTAGTCACTCCGAAATTGGGAGTCGGGGCAGCTACGCAGACTCCGCACCCCCCAAACGGCGGTGATTCCACGGAGTCCAAAAACTTACAAGAGGGCGACACGCCCCCTCTACCCCTGAACCCCTCGCCCCCTCAGTCCCCAAACCCTGACCCGATTACGGAGGCACAGAAGCGCGCACTGTCCTTCTGGGGTGGGTTAACTGAGGAAGCCAGGGGCGCTGAAGCCCGGGCGAGACCACCACCTTATGCGCCTCATAATGGCGCCGAACCCCGGGGGGAGGGCGGGGCGAAGATGTCCCCGGTGGGAACAAAGAAGAAGCGCTCGAGCTAAGAAGCGCACACAAAGGTGAAGGGCAGGAGGACAAGAAGGAGAAGAGTGGTGGGGGCGACCGGGGAGGGGAGGGGAGTGTGAGTGAAGCGCCGACAGCCAATCAGAGCGGCCCGCCGAGCAGAAGGCGGGGCGAACCAAAACGGAGGGACAAGCCAAGGGGGAGGGAACGGCCCGCCCACCAAGGAAGTAGGCGGCGCCCAACAAACAGGCATCAGAACCCGGAAGTAACCAGTCAGTCGAGTTCCGACTCCGGAACAGCCGCGAGCTGGGGCGAGCGGCTCGTAACCGATTCAGACTCAGAGGAGGAGGACACGAGGGTAAATAAAATTAAAAGCAAAAATATCCCCAGCCAAAATAAAAAGGAATCGCGAGGGGAAGGAGTTCCTCTCACGGATTGGAGGGAAATAAAGATTGCCTGTGCGGATTGGGTCCCAACAGCCACGCTGGCGTTCCCGGTCCGGGTGGCAGACGGGGGACAAAGGGTTTACTCGCCACACCGTGGTTAACCACCCTGGTATCTACCCTGGGAGGGCCAGTCACAATGATCGTGTTAGCATTGGTCTTCGGACCCTGTATATTAAACAGACTCGTGTCGTTTGTCAAGAGCCGATTAGAGACGGTTAACGTCATGTTAGTGGAACGCATGGAACACCGACAATTGCTTTAAGGTTCTGTTTGTTTAGAATTATCCCTAATCGTTCCCCATTTACCATCCGCCCAGCGTGCCTTACACTCGCTATCGCGAGATGATTACACAGTATTTTCACTCAGGTTTACTAACAGTATTAGGCTTGCCTTCGCTTTTACGCCTACTCACAAAGTGCCGTTAATCGATCTTTTTAAGGTAACAACTATTTTAAGATATATATATTCTTTACGATTGCTGTAAAACGTAGAACAAGAACAGAATATTTGAACTAACTTAACTATACGTTTAGTATGTTTTTATCCGAGATCACGGTGTACGTATTCTTGAACTGGATCCAAAGTGCGTCTTTGTAGTTGCGGTACGAATTTATTGTGTTCTGTCATTGTAGATTTCTTTGTTCCCTTGTAGTGGGACCCCGATGGCCCTGAATGGTATCCTTTACACCGCGATACCTCTTGTAAACCTGTGTTTGTTCCAGAGTGCAAGTAAGTGCTGCAATGAAAAGTTGTGAGCAGTGTTTAGCTGGAATTTCGAGTGTTCTAGGTGAGTAAAGAGAGGGTTGTGTATGTGTACGCTGGAAAGAGGAAGTCGGGCTGAGGGAAGAGAGGAAGTAGTCGCCCAGTCGGATTCTGGGGGAGTGGCAGCACCCCTCAAACTCTGGGGAAGGGGTGGTACAGCAACTGAGTTGCTGGACACGGAGTAAAGACAGGATCAGAGAATGAATCAGTAAATATGGGAGGAGGTCAGAGTGGAGGAACATTAAAGAAAAGCCCTTTAGGTTGTGTACTTGCTCACTGGAAAGATATCGTTGGGACTGGACGTACGGAAAGTAAGAAGACCTCTACCCAGCAGTGGCGGATCCATACGCCCTGCTGACTGTGATGACACCTGAACCACTTTGGCTTGCTGCTCCGGATTTGAAAGGACGCTTTTTTTCTTTTGCCTCCCTCTCCATGAGGCCAGTCAAAATCGTTTGCATTCGAATGGGAAAAGACTGTGATATTTTGATCAATTTAATTACGCATAGGGAGGGGGGAAATGTGGGTAGCTAGGGTCTGGCGACCGGAAGATATCGCGCTGTACGGAAAGATAGGGTCTCTCTCCTGATGACCAATAGCGGTCAGTTTGTGATGCAAGCAGACGGAAATAACGTTGTAAACCTAAGCTATATAAGGTCGTGTTACCCCTCAATAAACGCCATTTGCCGTCCACCACACTGGTGTCAGCGAGCTGATGGACCGAGCGGCCTGGGGTTGGTCGCCGTGCCGTTCCTGAACCAGGTCGCCACGCCAACAAAGGCAACAGGAGGTAGTAGAGAAAATGTTAAGCCCGGGAAGAGGGAGGGGTGGGGGGAGGTTATCTTGTTCCCTGTCTCATTCTCCTGCTAGTTTTAGAAATAAATGAGTGTTTTTCCCCAAGTCGAGTCTGTTTTGCCCGTAACGGTAACTTTAAGGATTTCTCCCTGTCCTTATCTCAAACCTCGAGCTGTTTTTCCTTATATTATCTCTCCCTATTCTCTCGGAGGGTGGGGGGAATGAGAGAGAGACTGCGTAGTCTGGTCCCGATCGGGGCTGAACTACTACACAGCCAAAGAGGGATTATGGTTTTTCATAGGTTGCAGTACATGCTTACAATCATTGTTAGCATTTTCAACAGCCAGTTGTAATAGCAACATCCCTCTTGCATCATCATTGTCGAACTGCTGCTCGAAAGTAGCTTGCAGACGATCTATGAAATCTGCATATGGCTCATTAGCTCCTTGCAGCACCTTAACAAAAGATTGAGGTCCTTCGCCTTTTGATGCTGGGATTTTTCTCACTGCCCTAAGAGCAATATGTCTAATTTGAGCATACGCTTCTCTCGGGAACTGTGCCTGCAGGAGCGAGTTACTATAAGCATTTTCTCCTGCCAGTTGTTCATATCCTATTGGAATCTGTTGATTTAAATTTTGTAATACTTTGCACAGTACATCCTTCTTTAAAATCATGGACTGTGTAGGTGTTAACACCATTTTCATTAACAATTTCCAATCATGTGGATCCAGAGTATACGACTCTGCTTTTGCCTCAAGTAAGGGTGTAGTAAAAGAAGAATGTATCCCTCCCTTCTTTACTGTCCGTCGCAGCTCCTTTATAGCATCATAACTGAGAGGCTGCGAAACCAGCTGCTGATTAGCTTGATACATAACTGGACAGGCTAAAACAGTTTGCCAGTCACCATTCTGCATTGCCTCTTTTTTACGCTCTTCCCAGATACCACACATTTCAACATTCACAGCTGCATGACTAACATTCACATTTCACGGAGGAGGGAACAGATCAGGTTTCTTTTCAAAGTCTTTTGAACCCACATTAAATACATCTACCTCCAGAGAGGTTTCGTTATTAGCAAGCGCAGTATCAGGAAAAGAATTGATAGGTGAAACCCGAGGCAAATCTGGCACGCGAGACTGTGGTGACGACAGCGACGGTAAAAGCGTGGAAGCAGGGTGTACAAGTGCAGGTTGCAGGGGAACAGGAATACAGCACGGAGTTTTCTGCCCCGACCCGCGGCACGGAGTTCTCTGTGCTAATCCCTCCCCCCAACCAGTTTCTGGGGAGATGCCATTGTTACAGGGGGACACGCTTACAGGTTGAGGGTCTGGTAATGGAGATGCCGACGCCTCAGGCAAAGAAGAATTAGTAGACTCTGTTGAAACATTGTCGAGGGTTAGCATGATTTGTACCCAAGTGGCTAAGTTTTTGCAAGCTTGGCTGCAAAAAGCTGCTGCAGCGATTTTTTGAAGGCTTGTGCCCACTTTCTCCCAAGCCTCTATTTGAAAAGTCCCGTCTGCAGGAAATTGCGGATGATTTTCACGAATCCACTCTAATAAAGTCATTAACTGTGGGCTGGTAACAGTCCTGCCCTGCGTTTTCAGCATTTTTCCCATTACATCAATGCTTTGCATCTCATCTGAGGATATTTTCCCTCCCATGATTCCCAGTTGCTCACCTGTATGCAAGTGATGAGCGCGCTTTCTGATGTGTGGATCCTCAATCCCGGTTTCTGGATTCCGGCCTCTGGTTCAACTGGGCTATGCCACCAGTGCAGGCTTTGTTCAAGCCTCTTCAGAGTTTCCGTCCTTGTTCCTTTTGAAGTTTAAGTGCGTCCCTGTTTGGGCGCCATCTGTGGCATATTGGTGGGACAGAGTAACGGGCAAGACAGCAAGTGAGCCCAAAAGGCCAAAGTTTATTTTTACAGCAGTGTTTTATACTCTTTACCTGGATGCTCTTTGTCTACGATCTCTATTCCTATAGGGCAACTATTAGCACGATCTCTACCACCCCACTATTTGTCCAATTTGCTTCACGCTTTTGATTGACGTTGTAGCATTGTTCTTCATCACGTACTTCTTCACACCGTTGCTTCTCAGCATGTACTCTCGCTTTGCCCATTGTGCTCAGGTCCTGTTTGCTTTGATACATTCACCCCTATTCCCATCCGCATTACTCACTTTGCTGCATTTGCTTACATCGATACACTTGCTCATATTCCCATCCACTACAGTCTCCCACAAATGGATCACACCAAGTGGGACCCTCTGCAGTGTATTTGAACAAAAAGCCTTTACAGATTCAGCTTTCGAATACATGTGCATTACTATTCTATAGAATGATTGGTTCCAGTCTCCTCGCCCGGCCCGTCAATTCCTACGCGCACTCAGTCCTGTTACTCCCCCCATTTCTTTTAAATCAGTGGTAGGAATGAAGTAGAGGGTTGGTGAGTCAGTGGTCGCAGGGACTGATGCTGGCATGACCTTTTCCCTCATTTCTCCAGTAGCTGTGTCACCAAAATCGGGAATCAAACTCCTGAACAGCAATATAGCATTAAGAAGCAGCATTCTTTGTTGCAGCGCTGGATGCACGGGGGATCCTTCCACCCAGCATACATGCCGGTCTGAAAATCTGGACAGAATCTATTTAGTGATTTCATACATCAACATTAATAATTCCCTGAACACTAATACATAATCATCAGTTTTCCTGGAAACCATTGTAATATTCCCCACCCACTTGTGCATGCTCAGTCTTTTGAGTCAAGGGTCTTCTGGTGGTCTTGGGGGTTGTCAGAGTGGGCCCTCCTCAAATTCTCTGGCGGAACCCTTCCTTAAAATCTCCATCCGTGGTCTTGGGAAGGTCGCGTTTTCCTTGATTTTCTGGCTCCAAAGTGATGGCTCAGGGCCTATCTTCACAGCTGGGGTTTGAGGCCTGCCTTTGTTCTACCACTCTTCTTAATCACCCCAGACATGCTGGGCTAACTGCTAACAAACAAGATGTTGTAGCAGTTCTGAGACTCCGTGTTCCCTCTAAGGGCACATAGATTTCATACAAAATTTACCCTATGTGACTACAGTGAGCCAAAGGCTCACTGGGCTCTGTTTATTGTCGCGGAGCACCAATGAGGCCCTGCACGGCACAGCGGGTCCCTTCGCGCCAGCTGGCGCCAGGAGGGCACAGCGATGAGTCCCGCAGGGCCCTGTCCCAGCACCTGCCCCAGCACGGGGCTCGCCAGTGGCTTAAAGCCCAGGTTGTCCACGGGGATCCCAAAGGCTCTCAGCTTGGCCTCCAACGTGTGCAGCATGTCATTGTGTGCCTGCAAGAGAAGCGTCCCATGCTCAGCCTGATACCGAGCTCCAGCCCAGCACCTCCCTGCCTTGCCATGGACGCTCTGCACCTCCCTGCATGGAGAGGACCCCAAAATGCCTTCCTTTGCAGGGGAAACCGCAGCCTGGGCTGGCTCCTGCCCAGGCCATGAAGCAGCTCAGCCGGCCTGCTGGAAGTTCCCTTCCATCCACTTGGTGCAAGGCTTGGAGTAGAAATTCCCATTTCCACCCCACCAAGCCACAGCCAGCACCCACCAGGCCCCAGCCCTGACCTGCAGGGCTCAGGGAAGCTTCATCCCCTTCCCTCACCTTGCAGACTTGGGCTAGCTGCAGCTGCAGCTGCCTGATGGTGGTGTTCTTCGAACTGACCAAGTCCTGCAAAGGGAGATGGTGCATCAGGCAACAGCTACACGGCCCTGGGGACACGGCGGCTGTGAGCAGTGTGACAGAGTGCACAGAGGAGCTGCTGCGCAGCGGCCGAGCTGGCAGCAGGACTTAGCTTGCAGTACAGCCTGACAGGTGGCCACCGCTCTATGTCCTTCCAGCCAGAACTGCCAGGGACAGCCAGCCCCAGGCAGAGGTGAGGGACATGGATGAGTGACATGGCAGCTTCAGCCACGGAGGACGAGGGCTTGCATGGCTCAGGGTCAGCTTTCACCATAAGGCAGCCTCTGCCCTCCAAGGCCAGCCCTCACCGGGCCCCACACAGTACCTCCAGCTTGCTGGAGACCAAGAAGAGGGCATCCGGGTCGAGGTTGGAGGCTGCAAAGGCCTCACTGAGCTCCACATCCTTTTTCTCCACCATGCTGAGGAGCCCTTTCAGCTTGCGCTCTAGGAGCAAGTTCTTGAAGCCCGTCTTCTGCTGCACCTCTTCTGTGGCTTGGGTGAACTTCTGATAGAGCTCATCTCGCTCCGCCTGCACCTGCTCCCAAAGACAGCGTGCCTTCACACCCGGGCTGGCGGCAACCCCGGGCCAGCACCAGACAGGTCTGGTGGCTTGGCCCTGCCTGCTCCAGCCGCGGCCTGGCCATTCCCCATGGCACCTGCAGCCCACAGGAAGGCAGGTGCTGGAGCACAGCTTCTCTCCCTCCCTCCCTTCATGGCTGGCACTCCCTCAGCACCCACACTTCTGCTCTCGCCTCCCCTCCAGGCCCGAGACACCTCTGACAGCAGAATGGCTGGATGGGCACTGGTTTACACTTCAGAGGGGGCCCCACAGCACACAAGGGTCTCTCCTCTCCTCGCAGCTGGCAGGAGTCCCTGGCTCACAGCTGGTTAAGAAGTGTCCTAATTAGGACACAATTTCTCCACCACAGCTTATTTTGGAATGCAATTAATATGTTGCTGCCTTCATGATGGATCGATAACAAGGCCTCAGACCAGTCTTCCTGTTCCTGAGGATTTCTGCTAATTACAAACAAGCTCTCTTCTTGCCTCCAGAGATTTATCTTCGCTGGGAGGGGGAGAGGCTGAGTCTGGGAGAACTCAGACAATGGGACTCATCCCGAGCCACTCCCGCATGGCAAACAAGGGAAGCAACCCCCAAATGCCAGCAGAAGGAGGGAGCGAGCTCCCACCGGGGGTGCTGACCCATGACAATCCCTCGCCACAGCTCTGCTCCAGAACTGCTGCTGCAGCCAGTGGCTCCCTGGCTGGGAGGGGACTACCTGAGCGTGCGCGATTGCTTAGCCAAGTACAAGGCCAGGCCTGTCTGCTGAGCTGAGTGGAAGATGCCAAAGCTGTGAGAAGCTTCACTGGAAGTAGCAGTTATCTCAGGGCTCTGGATCAGATCTTCTGAAAGCCCTTGGCTAAGCACAAACTCTCTGCTCAGTCCCCATGACCAGCCCTCTGCGGAGGGGCCAGGGTTTTGGAGAGGGAAGTGGGATGCCCAGACCCATCTGCAGCTCTCACCTTGCTGAACCTCTGCTCCAGGACCTCGTGTTCCCACTGAAGAGCCTTCAGTTCCTTCTGGGTGAGTTTCAGATGGGCTCTGATGTTCTGCGAGTGGGAAGGGGCAGTTAAAAAGCACAGGTTTCTCTGGGAGGTGTGGGGGACACGTTCGGGCAAGGCAGGAGAGTGACCAGCAAAGAGAAATGGGTGAGAAAAAAGAAGCAGTACCCGCACCAACACCCTTTCCTCTCTGCTGTGGAGGCGACTCTACTTTCTCGCTACCGGAGTGCCATTTGAGATCGTACAAGCACCCAGCGAAGCCCAAAGGAACTCAGAGGACTTTGCTCAGGGATCTGGCCAAGCCGAGTGGCAGAGGTCACTGCTGAGCGGCTGCCTCCAGGACAGAGCCAGGGCCACTGGGGAGAGGACAGGGCTGGCACTCACCCTCAGGGCCTCCTTGTCCTTGTCATAGTTGGCCAACTTCTTCTGCAGCTCAGACAGCTGCTCGCGGGCCTGCTGCAGGGGCTCCTTCAGCTGCTTGTTCTGGAGCAGCACACGTGCCTTCTCCTTTTCCAAGCGATTCCCTTTCTTCTTCATCTCTTCCATCTGCTCCTGTTCTTGGAAACACAAGTGCCAACTCCTGGGGGCTGCCTAGGTCCTCAGGGCTTCCCCAACCCTCCGGACACCCTCCTGCTGCTGGCCCAGCAAGACCCTGTGCTCAAGAGCTTCACTCCTGGAATGGTAGCAGACCCTCGGGAGAGTAGCAGCACCCACACGGCCGCCTGGGAACCGGCCAGACCTGGGTGAAATCCTCACAGGAGCGGTCCATTGCTGGAATGGTGACACTGCAGGCCAGGCAGGCTGAGGCAGGGGGGCAGGCAGTACCTTGAGCAAGTCTATGAGCGCCATGTTTTTGTCACGCATATCATTGTAGTAGTCCTTGATGTCACGGAAGGCTTTCTCGTGGTTCCTCATCAGCTCATCAATCTGGGTGTTCTTCCCCTCCTCCACTTTGTGGACCTCGGTCGTTCTACACAAGTCAAGCTCGTCCCGCAGCACTTCCATCTTGTTGGTGTACTTGGCCTTGATCTCTGGGGGAGCACACAGAGAGCTGAGTGAGGACCTCCTGGAGATCGCACGTAACATGCCCCAGTGCCATTAATAGGTGAGGTGCCAGAGTGGCGTGTGCCACTGTGGCATCACTGGAGTTCAAGACACTTGTTAGCAGTGTCACCACAGCTGCCACCAGTGTGCGGAGCAGCTACACTGGGACCACGGAGAGCAGAGCAACAGGCGCCCTGCCTGCACCCTCTGGAAACTTGGGGAAAACTGTCCAGAACTCGGGGAAAACAAGCCAGAACTGGAGGGAAACCCATCCCCCTTTCTGCTCGAGGCTCTGCCACGGAGCCCGGCAGCACAGCAGAGCTCGGAGAAGCCTCCCCTGGCACACTGACAAAGGGAGGTCACGCAGGAGCTACGCGCACGGACTCACCTTTCACCTGTCTCTCAAAGTTGTTGTGCAGCTGGGTGATCTCCTCCTCTTGTTTCTGTTAGGGAGAAGCTACATGTCAGAGACACATAATCAAATCCTCAGGCAGCTGCATCCTGAAGGATTCCCTCCTGCTCCCTGGGAAAGGCCCCTGCTGTGGTGCCAGTCCCACGTTATCTCTGCACACGGCAGCTCATGGGTTCTCCAGCAGCTCTCACAGCTCTCCGTTGCAGGAGGGGGATTTCGCAGGAGCTGGGAGCCCCAGGAAGCCCTTCTCCGCAGCCCCACCACCTCCCTCTGCAGCAGATGCACACGGCTCATACATGGCTCCGGCCCGGCCAGGGACCTACCAGGTGCATGTTTTTCAGTGCCTCCTCACTGGCCAGCTCCTGCTCCTTCAGCTCCATTTTCATGGAACGCATGTCCTTCCTCAGCTCCATCTCCTGGGCCCAGTGATCCTTCTGGGCCCGCTTCATGGACAGGGTGCCCTCCCCCTTCAGCTCGGTGAGGTTTTCTTGGTGTTCATGCAACAAGTGCTTCACCTTCTGCTTGTAAACCTAAAGACAAGCTACAGACTGGGTGAGGGGCTTCTGCAGGAGACATGTGGACCTGGGATTTTTATCTGTGACGCGTCTGGGTTGCATCTCACCCAGCTTCTCCTCCTCTAGCCCTTCCCTCACCTCCTCAGAGCTGCCCAAGGCTCAGACAGAGCTTGGGGCACTCACAACATCTCCCAGCCTCCTGCCCTCCCACCTTCAGCTCCACTTGTTGCTGCTCCTCCGCCTCCTTCATCTCCCACTCCTTCTTCCGCAACTCTGCTTTCTGCTCCTCCAGCTGCCGGCGGGTCATCTCCCAGAAGCTGTGAAACTTGTCACGTTCCAGCTGGAAATAGTTGCGCTCTTCCCGTTCCCGGTCCAGCTCCTCCCGCAGACGCGCAACATGCTTCTCCAGCTGCAAAGCCAAGGGGAAGAGCCAGGGAGGGGAAAAAAGAGGCCTCAGACAGACACCTCCACAAGACACCCGTGGCAAGCCATGTCACAAACCTGGCAGGCCACAGTGGCCATCAATGGGATGGAGGCACGCAGGAGAGAAGGGGACGGGCCCTGACACAGGGACATCTGGGGACTGTGGGGGTTGCCCAGGGCCTGACAGAACCCATCAGCCCCTGGAAAAGGAGTAACACCATTCCCAGGTGCCTAAATACTACTGATTTGTAGAATCAAATCATAGAATCGTTTAGGTTGGAAAAGACCTTGAATATCACTGAGTCCAACCGTTATCTCAACACTGCCAAGGCCACCACCAATCCATGTCCCTAAGCAGCACATCTGCGTGCCTTTTAAATATCTCTGGGGGTGGTGACTCCACTGCTTCTCTGGGCAGCCTGTTCCAATGCTTGAGAACCCTTTGGGTGAAGGTGGTTTCCTCTCACCCTACCACTTCTTACTTGGGAGAAGAGACCCACAACCTCTCTGCTCCAACCTCCTTTCGGGTAGTTGTAGAGAGCACTAAGATCTCCCCTCAGCCTCCTTTTCTCCAGCACAGGACTCGGGCTCCAGACCCTTCACCAGCATCGTTGCTCTCCTTTGGGTGTGCTCCAGCACCTCAATGTTTTTCTTTCAGTGAGGGGCCCAAAAGTGAACACAGCACTGGAGGTGCGGCCTCACCAGTGCTGACTACAGGGGACGATCACTGCCCTAATTATCCTGGCTACTCTCTGAGACAATCCAGGATGCTGTAGGCCTTCTTGGCCACCTGGGCATGCTGCTTGCTCTGAGATGTGCAAGATCTTTCCCAAGGAGCAAGGTCCCCAGCCCAGGGCCATCTGCTCCTCTGTTGGTAGGACACTGGGCAAAACAAGGGGACTTGGAGCAACTGAGGGCGCCGCGAGCAAGAGCACAGCAGGCTGCCATCACAGAGCTCCCAGCTGAGCCATCAGCTGGCTGAGCAGGCTGCCGGAGTTATGGAGTCGGGGAGAAGACAGGGAGGGCACAGGGCTGGAGAGCAGAGTGGGCCGGACCAGCAGAAGGGAGGATGGGACGAGGGGGCTGCTCCTTCCAGGACCAGTGAGAATCCCTCACCAGCACAGCTGGCCATCAGGCAGGGAAATGATCCTCAGCTGCTTGTCTCTGTCACCCTCCGCCACCTGTCATTGCCGGAGCCAGGTGCTGAGCTGGGCTTCCTAAGCGGGACTGGTGTGGAAGATGAGGGCTCTCTCACCTGCTCCTTGCTCATCTCCTGCGGGGACAAAGCATCCACCACTGCTGGAGTTTTGCTTTCTTCCCCTTTTTTCCCGCCTTTCTTTTTGGGTGCCTAAGGAGAGAAAGCAAAACACACGAGGTGTGTGCATGGCTCAGGTGCTGGGAAGAAACTGTGCTGCTCAGAGCTCCCACAGCAGCCCAGGCCACCAAATGTCCCTGCTCTCATGGCTGGGACAGGGTGAGGAGGGGGACAGGGAGCCAGGGTCCGTGGAAGGGGCCTGGAAGCCCCTGACAGCCTCCAGCACAGCCACGGCTCATACCCAGCCACTGCTGGCCCAAAGCGAAGCCCAGAATGCCCGTACCCAAAAGAAGGGCTCGGGAGCAGCATCACAGGCCTGGGCATGGCGCTGAGGGGCTCCCTCCCCAGGGCTGGGCCCAGGACAAGCTCAGGCCCTGCTCTCACCATGGCTGCTGCCACTCACACTGTGGTCTCCAAGGCAATGGGAACGCGCATCTGGAGAGAGGTGTGAGGTGGTCGGACACGCCCGTTAGCAACGTGGGGCTGCACCTTGGCAACGGGGGTGGGGCCTAGTCCAGGCCCTGAACCAGGTCGCCACGCCAACAAAGGCAACAAGTGGTGCCGAAACCCGGGAAGTCGCCTGGACGGGTGAACGGCGGCCGGAGCGGCAGGACCAGCCCGGCGGGGAGGACGCTCCCGGACCAACAAGGAGGATGGAAGCCCTTGTGAAGGTCGTATCACAATTACATAAGCAGTGGGGTATTGATTGTAAGCCCAAAGATTTTACTGTCGCAGTTGCGAGGCTTTTACAAATTGGGGTCATTGACCAGCCGGTGGATATTCTCCACCCTGAAGTGTGGGATAAATGCACTAAAGCATTAGCCGAGGAGACGATGTCCTCGGGTAGCGGGAAAAACCTTAAGTCGTGGGGGAAAGTCGTACAGGCCCTGCAGAAGGCCTTACAAGAGCAGGAAACCTGGAGGGCGGCAAGGGACTGTTTGTTAGTCACTCCGAAATTGGGAGTCGGGGCAGCTACGCAGACTCCGCACCCCCCAAACGGCGGTGATTCCACGGAGTCCAAAAACTTACAAGAGGGCGACACGCCCCCTCTACCCCTGAACCCCTCGCCCCCTCAGTCCCCAAACCCTGACCCGATTACGGAGGCACAGAAGCGCGCACTGTCCTTCTGGGGTGGGTTAACTGAGGAAGCCAGGGGCACTGAAGCCCGGGCGAGACCACCACCTTATGCGCCTCATAATGGCGCCGAACCCCGGGGGGAGGGCGGGGCGAAGATGTCCCCGGTGGGAACAAAGAAGAAGCGCTCGAGCTAAGAAGCGCACACAAAGGTGAAGGGCAGGAGGACAAGAAGGAGAAGAGTGGTGGGGGCGACCGGGGAGGGGAGGGGAGTGTGAGTGAAGCGCCGACAGCCAATCAGAGCGGCCCGCCGAGCAGAAGGCGGGGCGAACCAAAACGGAGGGACAAGCCAAGGGGGAGGGAACGGCCCGCCCACCAAGGAAGTAGGCGGCGCCCAACAAACAGGCATCAGAACCCGGAAGTAACCAGTCAGTCGAGTTCCGACTCCGGAACAGCCGCGAGCTGGGGCGAGCGGCTCGTAACCGATTCAGACTCAGAGGAGGAGGACACGAGGGTAAATAAAATTAAAAGCAAAAATATCCCCAGCCAAAATAAAAAGGAATCGCGAGGGGAAGGAGTTCCTCTCACGGATTGGAGGGAAATAAAGATTGCCTGTGCGGATTGGGTCCCAACAGCCACGCTGGCGTTCCCGGTCCGGGTGGCAGACGGGGGACAAAGGGTTTACTCGCCACACCGTGGTTAACCACCCTGGTATCTACCCTGGGAGGGCCAGTCACAATGATCGTGTTAGCATTGGTCTTCGGACCCTGTATACTAAACAGACTCGTGTCGTTTGTCAAGAGCCGATTAGAGACGGTTAACGTCATGTTAGTGGAACGCATGGAACACCGACAATTGCTTTAAGGTTCTGTTTGTTTAGAATTATCCCTAATCGTTCCCCATTTACCATCCGCCCAGCGTGCCTTACACTCGCTATCGCGAGATGATTACACAGTATTTTCACTCAGGTTTACTAACAGTATTAGGCTTGCCTTCGCTTTTACGCCTACTCACAAAGTGCCGTTAATCGATCTTTTTAAGGTAACAACTATTTTAAGATATATATATTCTTTACGATTGCTGTAAAACGTAGAACAAGAACAGAATATTTGAACTAACTTAACTATACGTTTAGTATGTTTTTATCCGAGATCACGGTGTACGTATTCTTGAACTGGATCCAAAGTGCGTCTTTGTAGTTGCGGTACGAATTTATTGTGTTCTGTCATTGTAGATTTCTTTGTTCCCTTGTAGTGGGACCCCGATGGCCCTGAATGGTATCCTTTACACCGCGATACCTCTTGTAAACCTGTGTTTGTTCCAGAGTGCAAGTAAGTGCTGCAATGAAAAGTTGTGAGCAGTGTTTAGCTGGAATTTCGAGTGTTCTAGGTGAGTAAAGAGAGGGTTGTGTATGTGTACGCTGGAAAGAGGAAGTCGGGCTGAGGGAAGAGAGGAAGTAGTCGCCCAGTCGGATTCTGGGGGAGTGGCAGCACCCCTCAAACTCTGGGGAAGGGGTGGTACAGCAACTGAGTTGCTGGACACGGAGTAAAGACAGGATCAGAGAATGAATCAGTAAATATGGGAGGAGGTCAGAGTGGAGGAACATTAAAGAAAAGCCCTTTAGGTTGTGTACTTGCTCACTGGAAAGATATCGTTGGGACTGGACGTACGGAAAGTAAGAAGACCTCTACCCAGCAGTGGCGGATCCATACGCCCTGCTGACTGTGATGACACCTGAACCACTTTGGCTTGCTGCTCCGGATTTGAAAGGACGCTTTTTTTCTTTTGCCTCCCTCTCCATGAGGCCAGTCAAAATCGTTTGCATTCGAATGGGAAAAGACTGTGATATTTTGATCAATTTAATTACGCATAGGGAGGGGGGAAATGTGGGTAGCTAGGGTCTGGCGACCGGAAGATATCGCGCTGTACGGAAAGATAGGGTCTCTCTCCTGATGACCAATAGCGGTCAGTTTGTGATGCAAGCAGACGGAAATAACGTTGTAAACCTAAGCTATATAAGGTCGTGTTACCCCTCAATAAACGCCATTTGCCGTCCACCACACTGGTGTCAGCGAGCTGATGGACTGAGCGGCCTGGGGTTGGTCGCCGTGCCGTTCCTGAACCAGGTCGCCACGCCAACAAAGGCAACAGGAGGTAGTAGAGAAAATGTTAAGCCCGGGAAGAGGGAGGGGTGGGGGGAGGTTATCTTGTTCCCTGTCTCATTCTCCTGCTAGTTTTAGAAATAAATGAGTGTTTTTCCCCAAGTCGAGTCTGTTTTGCCCGTAACGGTAACTTTAAGGATTTCTCCCTGTCCTTATCTCAAACCTCGAGCTGTTTTTCCTTATATTATCTCTCCCTATTCTCTCGGAGGGTGGGGGGAATGAGAGAGAGACTGCGTAGTCTGGTCCCGATCGGGGCTGAACTACTACACAGCCAAAGAGGGATTATGGTTTTTCATAGGTTGCAGTACATGCTTACAATCATTGTTAGCATTTTCAACAGCCAGTTGTAATAGCAACATCCCTCTTGCATCATCATTGTCGAACTGCTGCTCGAAAGTAGCTTGCAGACGATCTATGAAATCTGCATATGGCTCATTAGCTCCTTGCAGCACCTTAACAAAAGATTGAGGTCCTTCGCCTTTTGATGCTGGGATTTTTCTCACTGCCCTAAGAGCAATATGTCTAATTTGAGCATACGCTTCTCTCGGGAACTGTGCCTGCAGGAGCGAGTTACTATAAGCATTTTCTCCTGCCAGTTGTTCATATCCTATTGGAATCTGTTGATTTAAATTTTGTAATACTTTGCACAGTACATCCTTCTTTAAAATCATGGACTGTGTAGGTGTTAACACCATTTTCATTAACAATTTCCAATCATGTGGATCCAGAGTATACGACTCTGCTTTTGCCTCAAGTAAGGGTGTAGTAAAAGAAGAATGTATCCCTCCCTTCTTTACTGTCCGTCGCAGCTCCTTTATAGCATCATAACTGAGAGGCTGCGAAACCAGCTGCTGATTAGCTTGATACATAACTGGACAGGCTAAAACAGTTTGCCAGTCACCATTCTGCATTGCCTCTTTTTTACGCTCTTCCCAGATACCACACATTTCAACATTCACAGCTGCATGACTAACATTCACATTTCACGGAGGAGGGAACAGATCAGGTTTCTTTTCAAAGTCTTTTGAACCCACATTAAATACATCTACCTCCAGAGAGGTTTCGTTATTAGCAAGCGCAGTATCAGGAAAAGAATTGATAGGTGAAACCCGAGGCAAATCTGGCACGCGAGACTGTGGTGACGACAGCGACGGTAAAAGCGTGGAAGCAGGGTGTACAAGTGCAGGTTGCAGGGGAACAGGAATACAGCACGGAGTTTTCTGCCCCGACCCGCGGCACGGAGTTCTCTGTGCTAATCCCTCCCCCCAACCAGTTTCTGGGGAGATGCCATTGTTACAGGGGGACACGCTTACAGGTTGAGGGTCTGGTAATGGAGATGCCGACGCCTCAGGCAAAGAAGAATTAGTAGACTCTGTTGAAACATTGTCGAGGGTTAGCATGATTTGTACCCAAGTGGCTAAGTTTTTGCAAGCTTGGCTGCAAAAAGCTGCTGCAGCGATTTTTTGAAGGCTTGTGCCCACTTTCTCCCAAGCCTCTATTTGAAAAGTCCCGTCTGCAGGAAATTGCGGATGATTTTCACGAATCCACTCTAATAAAGTCATTAACTGTGGGCTGGTAACAGTCCTGCCCTGCGTTTTCAGCATTTTTCCCATTACATCAATGCTTTGCATCTCATCTGAGGATATTTTCCCTCCCATGATTCCCAGTTGCTCACCTGTATGCAAGTGATGAGCGCGCTTTCTGATGTGTGGATCCTCAATCCCGGTTTCTGGATTCCGGCCTCTGGTTCAACTGGGCTATGCCACCAGTGCAGGCTTTGTTCAAGCCTCTTCAGAGTTTCCGTCCTTGTTCCTTTTGAAGTTTAAGTGCGTCCCTGTTTGGGCGCCATCTGTGGCATATTGGTGGGACAGAGTAACGGGCAAGACAGCAAGTGAGCCCAAAAGGCCAAAGTTTATTTTTACAGCAGTGTTTTATACTCTTTACCTGGATGCTCTTTGTCTACGATCTCTATTCCTATAGGGCAACTATTAGCACGATCTCTACCACCCCACTATTTGTCCAATTTGCTTCACGCTTTTGATTGACGTTGTAGCATTGTTCTTCATCACGTACTTCTTCACACCGTTGCTTCTCAGCATGTACTCTCGCTTTGCCCATTGTGCTCAGGTCCTGTTTGCTTTGATACATTCACCCCTATTCCCATCCGCATTACTCACTTTGCTGCATTTGCTTACATCGATACACTTGCTCATATTCCCATCCACTACAGTCTCCCACAAATGGATCACACCAAGTGGGACCCTCTGCAGTGTATTTGAACAAAAAGCCTTTACAGATTCAGCTTTCGAATACATGTGCATTACTATTCTATAGAATGATTGGTTCCAGTCTCCTCGCCCGGCCCGTCAATTCCTACGCGCACTCAGTCCTGTTACTCCCCCCATTTCTTTTAAATCAGTGGTAGGAATGAAGTAGAGGGTTGGTGAGTCAGTGGTCGCAGGGACTGATGCTGGCATGACCTTTTCCCTCATTTCTCCAGTAGCTGTGTCACCAAAATCGGGAATCAAACTCCTGAACAGCAATATAGCATTAAGAAGCAGCATTCTTTGTTGCAGCGCTGGATGCACGGGGGATCCTTCCACCCAGCATACATGCCGGTCTGAAAATCTGGACAGAATCTATTTAGTGATTTCATACATCAACATTAATAATTCCCTGAACACTAATACATAATCATCAGTTTTCCTGGAAACCATTGTAATATTCCCCACCCACTTGTGCATGCTCAGTCTTTTGAGTCAAGGGTCTTCTGGTGGTCTTGGGGGTTGTCAGAGTGGGCCCTCCTCAAATTCTCTGGCGGAACCCTTCCTTAAAATCTCCATCCGTGGTCTTGGGAAGGTCGCGTTTTCCTTGATTTTCTGGCTCCAAAGTGATGGCTCAGGGCCTATCTTCACAGCTGGGGTTTGAGGCCTGCCTTTGTTCTACCACTCTTCTTAATCACCCCAGACATGCTGGGCTAACTGCTAACAAACAAGATGTTGTAGCAGTTCTGAGACTCCGTGTTCCCTCTAAGGGCACATAGATTTCATACAAAATTTACCCTATGTGACTACAGTGAGCCAAAGGCTCACTGGGCTCTGTTTATTGTCGCGGAGCACCAATGAGGCCCTGCACGGCACAGCGGGTCCCTTCGCGCCAGCTGGCGCCAGGAGGGCACAGCGATGAGTCCCGCAGGGCCCTGTCCCAGCACCTGCCCCAGCACGGGGCTCGCCAGTGGCTTAAAGCCCAGGTTGTCCACGGGGATCCCAAAGGCTCTCAGCTTGGCCTCCAACGTGTGCAGCATGTCATTGTGTGCCTGCAAGAGAAGCGTCCCATGCTCAGCCTGATACCGAGCTCCAGCCCAGCACCTCCCTGCCTTGCCATGGACGCTCTGCACCTCCCTGCATGGAGAGGACCCCAAAATGCCTTCCTTTGCAGGGGAAACCGCAGCCTGGGCTGGCTCCTGCCCAGGCCATGAAGCAGCTCAGCCGGCCTGCTGGAAGTTCCCTTCCATCCACTTGGTGCAAGGCTTGGAGTAGAAATTCCCATTTCCACCCCACCAAGCCACAGCCAGCACCCACCAGGCCCCAGCCCTGACCTGCAGGGCTCAGGGAAGCTTCATCCCCTTCCCTCACCTTGCAGACTTGGGCTAGCTGCAGCTGCAGCTGCCTGATGGTGGTGTTCTTCGAACTGACCAAGTCCTGCAAAGGGAGATGGTGCATCAGGCAACAGCTACACGGCCCTGGGGACACGGCGGCTGTGAGCAGTGTGACAGAGTGCACAGAGGAGCTGCTGCGCAGCGGCCGAGCTGGCAGCAGGACTTAGCTTGCAGTACAGCCTGACAGGTGGCCACCGCTCTATGTCCTTCCAGCCAGAACTGCCAGGGACAGCCAGCCCCAGGCAGAGGTGAGGGACATGGATGAGTGACATGGCAGCTTCAGCCACGGAGGACGAGGGCTTGCATGGCTCAGGGTCAGCTTTCACCATAAGGCAGCCTCTGCCCTCCAAGGCCAGCCCTCACCGGGCCCCACACAGTACCTCCAGCTTGCTGGAGACCAAGAAGAGGGCATCCGGGTCGAGGTTGGAGGCTGCAAAGGCCTCACTGAGCTCCACATCCTTTTTCTCCACCATGCTGAGGAGCCCTTTCAGCTTGCGCTCTAGGAGCAAGTTCTTGAAGCCCGTCTTCTGCTGCACCTCTTCTGTGGCTTGGGTGAACTTCTGATAGAGCTCATCTCGCTCCGCCTGCACCTGCTCCCAAAGACAGCGTGCCTTCACACCCGGGCTGGCGGCAACCCCGGGCCAGCACCAGACAGGTCTGGTGGCTTGGCCCTGCCTGCTCCAGCCGCGGCCTGGCCATTCCCCATGGCACCTGCAGCCCACAGGAAGGCAGGTGCTGGAGCACAGCTTCTCTCCCTCCCTCCCTTCATGGCTGGCACTCCCTCAGCACCCACACTTCTGCTCTCGCCTCCCCTCCAGGCCCGAGACACCTCTGACAGCAGAATGGCTGGATGGGCACTGGTTTACACTTCAGAGGGGGCCCCACAGCACACAAGGGTCTCTCCTCTCCTCGCAGCTGGCAGGAGTCCCTGGCTCACAGCTGGTTAAGAAGTGTCCTAATTAGGACACAATTTCTCCACCACAGCTTATTTTGGAATGCAATTAATATGTTGCTGCCTTCATGATGGATCGATAACAAGGCCTCAGACCAGTCTTCCTGTTCCTGAGGATTTCTGCTAATTACAAACAAGCTCTCTTCTTGCCTCCAGAGATTTATCTTCGCTGGGAGGGGGAGAGGCTGAGTCTGGGAGAACTCAGACAATGGGACTCATCCCGAGCCACTCCCGCATGGCAAACAAGGGAAGCAACCCCCAAATGCCAGCAGAAGGAGGGAGCGAGCTCCCACCGGGGGTGCTGACCCATGACAATCCCTCGCCACAGCTCTGCTCCAGAACTGCTGCTGCAGCCAGTGGCTCCCTGGCTGGGAGGGGACTACCTGAGCGTGCGCGATTGCTTAGCCAAGTACAAGGCCAGGCCTGTCTGCTGAGCTGAGTGGAAGATGCCAAAGCTGTGAGAAGCTTCACTGGAAGTAGCAGTTATCTCAGGGCTCTGGATCAGATCTTCTGAAAGCCCTTGGCTAAGCACAAACTCTCTGCTCAGTCCCCATGACCAGCCCTCTGCGGAGGGGCCAGGGTTTTGGAGAGGGAAGTGGGATGCCCAGACCCATCTGCAGCTCTCACCTTGCTGAACCTCTGCTCCAGGACCTCGTGTTCCCACTGAAGAGCCTTCAGTTCCTTCTGGGTGAGTTTCAGATGGGCTCTGATGTTCTGCGAGTGGGAAGGGGCAGTTAAAAAGCACAGGTTTCTCTGGGAGGTGTGGGGGACACGTTCGGGCAAGGCAGGAGAGTGACCAGCAAAGAGAAATGGGTGAGAAAAAAGAAGCAGTACCCGCACCAACACCCTTTCCTCTCTGCTGTGGAGGCGACTCTACTTTCTCGCTACCGGAGTGCCATTTGAGATCGTACAAGCACCCAGCGAAGCCCAAAGGAACTCAGAGGACTTTGCTCAGGGATCTGGCCAAGCCGAGTGGCAGAGGTCACTGCTGAGCGGCTGCCTCCAGGACAGAGCCAGGGCCACTGGGGAGAGGACAGGGCTGGCACTCACCCTCAGGGCCTCCTTGTCCTTGTCATAGTTGGCCAACTTCTTCTGCAGCTCAGACAGCTGCTCGCGGGCCTGCTGCAGGGGCTCCTTCAGCTGCTTGTTCTGGAGCAGCACACGTGCCTTCTCCTTTTCCAAGCGATTCCCTTTCTTCTTCATCTCTTCCATCTGCTCCTGTTCTTGGAAACACAAGTGCCAACTCCTGGGGGCTGCCTAGGTCCTCAGGGCTTCCCCAACCCTCCGGACACCCTCCTGCTGCTGGCCCAGCAAGACCCTGTGCTCAAGAGCTTCACTCCTGGAATGGTAGCAGACCCTCGGGAGAGTAGCAGCACCCACACGGCCGCCTGGGAACCGGCCAGACCTGGGTGAAATCCTCACAGGAGCGGTCCATTGCTGGAATGGTGACACTGCAGGCCAGGCAGGCTGAGGCAGGGGGGCAGGCAGTACCTTGAGCAAGTCTATGAGCGCCATGTTTTTGTCACGCATATCATTGTAGTAGTCCTTGATGTCACGGAAGGCTTTCTCGTGGTTCCTCATCAGCTCATCAATCTGGGTGTTCTTCCCCTCCTCCACTTTGTGGACCTCGGTCGTTCTACACAAGTCAAGCTCGTCCCGCAGCACTTCCATCTTGTTGGTGTACTTGGCCTTGATCTCTGGGGGAGCACACAGAGAGCTGAGTGAGGACCTCCTGGAGATCGCACGTAACATGCCCCAGTGCCATTAATAGGTGAGGTGCCAGAGTGGCGTGTGCCACTGTGGCATCACTGGAGTTCAAGACACTTGTTAGCAGTGTCACCACAGCTGCCACCAGTGTGCGGAGCAGCTACACTGGGACCACGGAGAGCAGAGCAACAGGCGCCCTGCCTGCACCCTCTGGAAACTTGGGGAAAACTGTCCAGAACTCGGGGAAAACAAGCCAGAACTGGAGGGAAACCCATCCCCCTTTCTGCTCGAGGCTCTGCCACGGAGCCCGGCAGCACAGCAGAGCTCGGAGAAGCCTCCCCTGGCACACTGACAAAGGGAGGTCACGCAGGAGCTACGCGCACGGACTCACCTTTCACCTGTCTCTCAAAGTTGTTGTGCAGCTGGGTGATCTCCTCCTCTTGTTTCTGTTAGGGAGAAGCTACATGTCAGAGACACATAATCAAATCCTCAGGCAGCTGCATCCTGAAGGATTCCCTCCTGCTCCCTGGGAAAGGCCCCTGCTGTGGTGCCAGTCCCACGTTATCTCTGCACACGGCAGCTCATGGGTTCTCCAGCAGCTCTCACAGCTCTCCGTTGCAGGAGGGGGATTTCGCAGGAGCTGGGAGCCCCAGGAAGCCCTTCTCCGCAGCCCCACCACCTCCCTCTGCAGCAGATGCACACGGCTCATACATGGCTCCGGCCCGGCCAGGGACCTACCAGGTGCATGTTTTTCAGTGCCTCCTCACTGGCCAGCTCCTGCTCCTTCAGCTCCATTTTCATGGAACGCATGTCCTTCCTCAGCTCCATCTCCTGGGCCCAGTGATCCTTCTGGGCCCGCTTCATGGACAGGGTGCCCTCCCCCTTCAGCTCGGTGAGGTTTTCTTGGTGTTCGTGCAACAAGTGCTTCACCTTCTGCTTGTAAACCTAAAGACAAGCTACAGACTGGGTGAGGGGCTTCTGCAGGAGACATGTGGACCTGGGATTTTTATCTGTGACGCGTCTGGGTTGCATCTCACCCAGCTTCTCCTCCTCTAGCCCTTCCCTCACCTCCTCAGAGCTGCCCAAGGCTCAGACAGAGCTTGGGGCACTCACAACATCTCCCAGCCTCCTGCCCTCCCACCTTCAGCTCCACTTGTTGCTGCTCCTCCGCCTCCTTCATCTCCCACTCCTTCTTCCGCAACTCTGCTTTCTGCTCCTCCAGCTGCCGGCGGGTCATCTCCCAGAAGCTGTGAAACTTGTCACGTTCCAGCTGGAAATAGTTGCGCTCTTCCCGTTCCCGGTCCAGCTCCTCCCGCAGACGCGCAACATGCTTCTCCAGCTGCAAAGCCAAGGGGAAGAGCCAGGGAGGGGAAAAAAGAGGCCTCAGACAGACACCTCCACAAGACACCCGTGGCAAGCCATGTCACAAACCTGGCAGGCCACAGTGGCCATCAATGGGATGGAGGCGCGCAGGAGAGAAGGGGACGGGCCCTGACACAGGGACATCTGGGGACTGTGGGGGTTGCCCAGGGCCTGACAGAACCCATCAGCCCCTGGAAAAGGAGTAACACCATTCCCAGGTGCCTAAATACTACTGATTTGTAGAATCAAATCATAGAATCGTTTAGGTTGGAAAAGACCTTGAATATCACTGAGTCCAACCGTTATCTCAACACTGCCAAGGCCACCACCAATCCATGTCCCTAAGCAGCACATCTGCGTGCCTTTTAAATATCTCTGGGGGTGGTGACTCCACTGCTTCTCTGGGCAGCCTGTTCCAATGCTTGAGAACCCTTTGGGTGAAGGTGGTTTCCTCTCACCCTACCACTTCTTACTTGGGAGAAGAGACCCACAACCTCTCTGCTCCAACCTCCTTTCGGGTAGTTGTAGAGAGCACTAAGATCTCCCCTCAGCCTCCTTTTCTCCAGCACAGGACTCGGGCTCCAGACCCTTCACCAGCATCGTTGCTCTCCTTTGGGTGTGCTCCAGCACCTCAATGTTTTTCTTTCAGTGAGGGGCCCAAAAGTGAACACAGCACTGGAGGTGCGGCCTCACCAGTGCTGACTACAGGGGACGATCACTGCCCTAATTATCCTGGCTACTCTCTGAGACAATCCAGGATGCTGTAGGCCTTCTTGGCCACCTGGGCATGCTGCTTGCTCTGAGATGTGCAAGATCTTTCCCAAGGAGCAAGGTCCCCAGCCCAGGGCCATCTGCTCCTCTGTTGGTAGGACACTGGGCAAAACAAGGGGACTTGGAGCAACTGAGGGCGCCGCGAGCAAGAGCACAGCAGGCTGCCATCACAGAGCTCCCAGCTGAGCCATCAGCTGGCTGAGCAGGCTGCCGGAGTTATGGAGTCGGGGAGAAGACAGGGAGGGCACAGGGCTGGAGAGCAGAGTGGGCCGGACCAGCAGAAGGGAGGATGGGACGAGGGGGCTGCTCCTTCCAGGACCAGTGAGAATCCCTCACCAGCACAGCTGGCCATCAGGCAGGGAAATGATCCTCAGCTGCTTGTCTCTGTCACCCTCCGCCACCTGTCATTGCCGGAGCCAGGTGCTGAGCTGGGCTTCCTAAGCGGGACTGGTGTGGAAGATGAGGGCTCTCTCACCTGCTCCTTGCTCATCTCCTGCGGGGACAAAGCATCCACCACTGCTGGAGTTTTGCTTTCTTCCCCTTTTTTCCCGCCTTTCTTTTTGGGTGCCTAAGGAGAGAAAGCAAAACACACGAGGTGTGTGCATGGCTCAGGTGCTGGGAAGAAACTGTGCTGCTCAGAGCTCCCACAGCAGCCCAGGCCACCAAATGTCCCTGCTCTCATGGCTGGGACAGGGTGAGGAGGGGGACAGGGAGCCAGGGTCCGTGGAAGGGGCCTGGAAGCCCCTGACAGCCTCCAGCACAGCCACGGCTCATACCCAGCCACTGCTGGCCCAAAGCGAAGCCCAGAATGCCCGTACCCAAAAGAAGGGCTCGGGAGCAGCATCACAGGCCTGGGCATGGCGCTGAGGGGCTCCCTCCCCAGGGCTGGGCCCAGGACAAGCTCAGGCCCTGCTCTCACCATGGCTGCTGCCACTCACACTGTGGTCTCCAAGGCAATGGGAACGCGCATCTGGAGAGAGGTGTGAGGTGGTCGGACACGCCCGTTAGCAACGTGGGGCTGCACCGTGGCAACGGGGGTGGGGCCTAGTCCAGGCCCTGAACCAGGTCGCCACGCCAACAAAGGCAACAAGTGGTGCCGAAACCCGGGAAGTCGCCTGGACGGGTGAACGGCGGCCGGAGCGGCAGGACCAGCCCGGCGGGGAGGACGCTCCCGGACCAACAAGGAGGATGGAAGCCCTTGTGAAGGTCGTATCACAATTACATAAGCAGTGGGGTATTGATTGTAAGCCCAAAGATTTTACTGTCGCAGTTGCGAGGCTTTTACAAATTGGGGTCATTGACCAGCCGGTGGATATTCTCCACCCTGAAGTGTGGGATAAATGCACTAAAGCATTAGCCGAGGAGACGATGTCCTCGGGTAGCGGGAAAAACCTTAAGTCGTGGGGGAAAGTCGTACAGGCCCTGCAGAAGGCCTTACAAGAGCAGGAAACCTGGAGGGCGGCAAGGGACTGTTTGTTAGTCACTCCGAAATTGGGAGTCGGGGCAGCTACGCAGACTCCGCACCCCCCAAACGGCGGTGATTCCACGGAGTCCAAAAACTTACAAGAGGGCGACACGCCCCCTCTACCCCTGAACCCCTCGCCCCCTCAGTCCCCAAACCCTGACCCGATTACGGAGGCACAGAAGCGCGCACTGTCCTTCTGGGGTGGGTTAACTGAGGAAGCCAGGGGCGCTGAAGCCCGGGCGAGACCACCACCTTATGCGCCTCATAATGGCGCCGAACCCCGGGGGGAGGGCGGGGCGAAGATGTCCCCGGTGGGAACAAAGAAGAAGCGCTCGAGCTAAGAAGCGCACACAAAGGTGAAGGGCAGGAGGACAAGAAGGAGAAGAGTGGTGGGGGCGACCGGGGAGGGGAGGGGAGTGTGAGTGAAGCGCCGACAGCCAATCAGAGCGGCCCGCCGAGCAGAAGGCGGGGCGAACCAAAACGGAGGGACAAGCCAAGGGGGAGGGAACGGCCCGCCCACCAAGGAAGTAGGCGGCGCCCAACAAAAGGCATCAGAACCCGGAAGTAACCAGTCAGTGGAGTTCCGACTCCGGAACAGCCGCGAGCTGGGGCGAGCGGCTCGTAACCGATTCAGACTCAGAGGAGGAGGACACGAGGGTAAATAAAATTAAAAGCAAAAATATCCCCAGCCAAAATAAAAAGGAATCGCGAGGGGAAGGAGTTCCTCTCACGGATTGGAGGGAAATAAAGATTGCCTGTGCGGATTGGGTCCCAACAGCCACGCTGGCATTCCCGGTCCGGGTGGCAGACGGGGGACAAAGGGTTTACTCGCCACACCGTGGTTAACCACCCTGGTATCTACCCTGGGAGGGCCAGTCACAATGATCGTGTTAGCATTGGTCTTCGGACCCTGTATACTAAACAGACTCGTGTCGTTTGTCAAGAGCCGATTAGAGACGGTTAACGTCATGTTAGTGGAACGCATGGAACACCGACAATTGCTTTAAGGTTCTGTTTGTTTAGAATTATCCCTAATCGTTCCCCATTTACCATCCGCCCAGCGTGCCTTACACTCGCTATCGCGAGATGATTACACAGTATTTTCACTCAGGTTTACTAACAGTATTAGGCTTGCCTTCGCTTTTACGCCTACTCACAAAGTGCCGTTAATCGATCTTTTTAAGGTAACAACTATTTTAAGATATATATATTCTTTACGATTGCTGTAAAACGTAGAACAAGAACAGAATATTTGAACTAACTTAACTATACGTTTAGTATGTTTTTATCCGAGATCACGGTGTACGTATTCTTGAACTGGATCCAAAGTGCGTCTTTGTAGTTGCGGTACGAATTTATTGTGTTCTGTCATTGTAGATTTCTTTGTTCCCTTGTAGTGGGACCCCGATGGCCCTGAATGGTATCCTTTACACCGCGATACCTCTTGTAAACCTGTGTTTGTTCCAGAGTGCAAGTAAGTGCTGCAATGAAAAGTTGTGAGCAGTGTTTAGCTGGAATTTCGAGTGTTCTAGGTGAGTAAAGAGAGGGTTGTGTATGTGTACGCTGGAAAGAGGAAGTCGGGCTGAGGGAAGAGAGGAAGTAGTCGCCCAGTCGGATTCTGGGGGAGTGGCAGCACCCCTCAAACTCTGGGGAAGGGGTGGTACAGCAACTGAGTTGCTGGACACGGAGTAAAGACAGGATCAGAGAATGAATCAGTAAATATGGGAGGAGGTCAGAGTGGAGGAACATTAAAGAAAAGCCCTTTAGGTTGTGTACTTGCTCACTGGAAAGATATCGTTGGGACTGGACGTACGGAAAGTAAGAAGACCTCTACCCAGCAGTGACGGATCCATACGCCCTGCTGACTGTGATGACACCTGAACCACTTTGGCTTGCTGCTCCGGATTTGAAAGGACGCTTTTTTTCTTTTGCCTCCCTCTCCATGAGGCCAGTCAAAATCGTTTGCATTCGAATGGGAAAAGACTGTGATATTTTGATCAATTTAATTACGCATAGGGAGGGGGGAAATGTGGGTAGCTAGGGTCTGGCGACCGGAAGATATCGCGCTGTACGGAAAGATAGGGTCTCTCTCCTGATGACCAATAGCGGTCAGTTTGTGATGCAAGCAGACGGAAATAACGTTGTAAACCTAAGCTATATAAGGTCGTGTTACCCCTCAATAAACGCCATTTGCCGTCCACCACACTGGTGTCAGCGAGCTGATGGACCGAGCGGCCTGGGATTGATCGCCGTGCCGTTCCTGAACCAGGTCGCCACGCCAACAAAGGCAACAGGAGGTAGTAGAGAAAATGTTAAGCCCGGGAAGAGGGAGGGGTGGGGGGAGGTTATCTTGTTCCCTGTCTCATTCTCCTGCTAGTTTTAGAAATAAATGAGTGTTTTTCCCCAAGTCGAGTCTGTTTTGCCCGTAACGGTAACTTTAAGGATTTCTCCCTGTCCTTATCTCAAACCTCGAGCTGTTTTTCCTTATATTATCTCTCCCTATTCTCTCGGAGGGTGGGGGGAATGAGAGAGAGACTGCGTAGTCTGGTCCCGATCGGGGCTGAACTACTACACAGCCAAAGAGGGATTATGGTTTTTCATAGGTTGCAGTACATGCTTACAATCATTGTTAGCATTTTCAACAGCCAGTTGTAATAGCAACATCCCTCTTGCATCATCATTGTCGAACTGCTGCTCGAAAGTAGCTTGCAGACGATCTATGAAATCTGCATATGGCTCATTAGCTCCTTGCAGCACCTTAACAAAAGATTGAGGTCCTTCGCCTTTTGATGCTGGGATTTTTCTCACTGCCCTAAGAGCAATATGTCTAATTTGAGCATACGCTTCTCTCGGGAACTGTGCCTGCAGGAGCGAGTTACTATAAGCATTTTCTCCTGCCAGTTGTTCATATCCTATTGGAATCTGTTGATTTAAATTTTGTAATACTTTGCACAGTACATCCTTCTTTAAAATCATGGACTGTGTAGGTGTTAACACCATTTTCATTAACAATTTCCAATCATGTGGATCCAGAGTATACGACTCTGCTTTTGCCTCAAGTAAGGGTGTAGTAAAAGAAGAATGTATCCCTCCCTTCTTTACTGTCCGTCGCAGCTCCTTTATAGCATCATAACTGAGAGGCTGCGAAACCAGCTGCTGATTAGCTTGATACATAACTGGACAGGCTAAAACAGTTTGCCAGTCACCATTCTGCATTGCCTCTTTTTTACGCTCTTCCCAGATACCACACATTTCAACATTCACAGCTGCATGACTAACATTCACATTTCACGGAGGAGGGAACAGATCAGGTTTCTTTTCAAAGTCTTTTGAACCCACATTAAATACATCTACCTCCAGAGAGGTTTCGTTATTAGCAAGCGCAGTATCAGGAAAAGAATTGATAGGTGAAACCCGAGGCAAATCTGGCACGCGAGACTGTGGTGACGACAGCGACGGTAAAAGCGTGGAAGCAGGGTGTACAAGTGCAGGTTGCAGGGGAACAGGAATACAGCACGGAGTTTTCTGCCCCGACCCGCGGCACGGAGTTCTCTGTGCTAATCCCTCCCCCCAACCAGTTTCTGGGGAGATGCCATTGTTACAGGGGGACACGCTTACAGGTTGAGGGTCTGGTAATGGAGATGCCGACGCCTCAGGCAAAGAAGAATTAGTAGACTCTGTTGAAACATTGTCGAGGGTTAGCATGATTTGTACCCAAGTGGCTAAGTTTTTGCAAGCTTGGCTGCAAAAAGCTGCTGCAGCGATTTTTTGAAGGCTTGTGCCCACTTTCTCCCAAGCCTCTATTTGAAAAGTCCCGTCTGCAGGAAATTGCGGATGATTTTCACGAATCCACTCTAATAAAGTCATTAACTGTGGGCTGGTAACAGTCCTGCCCTGCGTTTTCAGCATTTTTCCCATTACATCAATGCTTTGCATCTCATCTGAGGATATTTTCCCTCCCATGATTCCCAGTTGCTCACCTGTATGCAAGTGATGAGCGCGCTTTCTGATGTGTGGATCCTCAATCCCGGTTTCTGGATTCCGGCCTCTGGTTCAACTGGGCTATGCCACCAGTGCAGGCTTTGTTCAAGCCTCTTCAGAGTTTCCGTCCTTGTTCCTTTTGAAGTTTAAGTGCGTCCCTGTTTGGGCGCCATCTGTGGCATATTGGTGGGACAGAGTAACGGGCAAGACAGCAAGTGAGCCCAAAAGGCCAAAGTTTATTTTTACAGCAGTGTTTTATACTCTTTACCTGGATGCTCTTTGTCTACGATCTCTATTCCTATAGGGCAACTATTAGCACGATCTCTACCACCCCACTATTTGTCCAATTTGCTTCACGCTTTTGATTGACGTTGTAGCATTGTTCTTCATCACGTACTTCTTCACACCGTTGCTTCTCAGCATGTACTCTCGCTTTGCCCATTGTGCTCAGGTCCTGTTTGCTTTGATACATTCACCCCTATTCCCATCCGCATTACTCACTTTGCTGCATTTGCTTACATCGATACACTTGCTCATATTCCCATCCACTACAGTCTCCCACAAATGGATCACACCAAGTGGGACCCTCTGCAGTGTATTTGAACAAAAAGCCTTTACAGATTCAGCTTTCGAATACATGTGCATTACTATTCTATAGAATGATTGGTTCCAGTCTCCTCGCCCGGCCCGTCAATTCCTACGCGCACTCAGTCTTGTTACTCCCCCCATTTCTTTTAAATCAGTGGTAGGAATGAAGTAGAGGGTTGGTGAGTCAGTGGTCGCAGGGACTGATGCTGGCATGACCTTTTCCCTCATTTCTCCAGTAGCTGTGTCACCAAAATCGGGAATCAAACTCCTGAACAGCAATATAGCATTAAGAAGCAGCATTCTTTGTGGCAGCGCTGGATGCACGGGGGATCCTTCCACCCAGCATACATGCCGGTCTGAAAATCTGGACAGAATCTATTTAGTGATTTCATACATCATCATTAATAATTCCCTGAACACTAATACATAATCATCAGTTTTCCTGGAAACCATTGTAATATTCCCCACCCACTTGTGCATGCTCAGTCTTTTGAGTCAAGGGTCTTCTGGTGGTCTTGGGGGTTGTCAGAGTGGGCCCTCCTCAAATTCTCTGGCGGAACCCTTCCTTAAAATCTCCATCCGTGGTCTTGGGAAGGTCGCGTTTTCCTTGATTTTCTGGCTCCAAAGTGATGGCTCAGGGCCTATCTTCACAGCTGGGGTTTGAGGCCTGCCTTTGTTCTACCACTCTTCTTAATCACCCCAGACATGCTGGGCTAACTGCTAACAAACGAGATGTTGTAGCAGTTCTGAGACTCCGTGTTCCCTCTAAGGGCACATAGATTTCATACAAAATTTACCCTATGTGACTACAGTGAGCCAAAGGCTCACTGGGCTCTGTTTATTGTCGCGGAGCACCAATGAGGCCCTGCACGGCACAGCGGGTCCCTTCGCGCCAGCTGGCGCCAGGAGGGCACAGCGATGAGTCCCGCAGGGCCCTGTCCCAGCACCTGCCCCAGCACGGGGCTCGCCAGTGGCTTAAAGCCCAGGTTGTCCACGGGGATCCCAAAGGCTCTCAGCTTGGCCTCCAACGTGTGCAGCATGTCATTGTGTGCCTGCAAGAGAAGCGTCCCATGCTCAGCCTGATACCGAGCTCCAGCCCAGCACCTCCCTGCCTTGCCATGGACGCTCTGCACCTCCCTGCATGGAGAGGACCCCAAAATGCCTTCCTTTGCAGGGGAAACCGCAGCCTGGGCTGGCTCCTGCCCAGGCCATGAAGCAGCTCAGCCGGCCTGCTGGAAGTTCCCTTCCATCCACTTGGTGCAAGGCTTGGAGTAGAAATTCCCATTTCCACCCCACCAAGCCACAGCCAGCACCCACCAGGCCCCAGCCCTGACCTGCAGGGCTCAGGGAAGCTTCATCCCCTTCCCTCACCTTGCAGACTTGGGCTAGCTGCAGCTGCAGCTGCCTGATGGTGGTGTTCTTCGAACTGACCAAGTCCTGCAAAGGGAGATGGTGCATCAGGCAACAGCTACACGGCCCTGGGGACACGGCGGCTGTGAGCAGTGTGACAGAGTGCACAGAGGAGCTGCTGCGCAGCGGCCGAGCTGGCAGCAGGACTTAGCTTGCAGTACAGCCTGACAGGTGGCCACCGCTCTATGTCCTTCCAGCCAGAACTGCCAGGGACAGCCAGCCCCAGGCAGAGGTGAGGGACATGGATGAGTGACATGGCAGCTTCAGCCACGGAGGACGAGGGCTTGCATGGCTCAGGGTCAGCTTTCACCATAAGGCAGCCTCTGCCCTCCAAGGCCAGCCCTCACCGGGCCCCACACAGTACCTCCAGCTTGCTGGAGACCAAGAAGAGGGCATCCGGGTCGAGGTTGGAGGCTGCAAAGGCCTCACTGAGCTCCACATCCTTTTTCTCCACCATGCTGAGGAGCCCTTTCAGCTTGCGCTCTAGGAGCAAGTTCTTGAAGCCCGTCTTCTGCTGCACCTCTTCTGTGGCTTGGGTGAACTTCTGATAGAGCTCATCTCGCTCCGCCTGCACCTGCTCCCAAAGACAGCGTGCCTTCACACCCGGGCTGGCGGCAACCCCGGGCCAGCACCAGACAGGTCTGGTGGCTTGGCCCTGCCTGCTCCAGCCACGGCCTGGCCATTCCCCATGGCACCTGCAGCCCACAGGAAGGCAGGTGCTGGAGCACAGCTTCTCTCCCTCCCTCCCTTCATGGCTGGCACTCCCTCAGCACCCACACTTCTGCTCTCGCCTCCCCTCCAGGCCCGAGACACCTCTGACAGCAGAATGGCTGGATGGGCACTGGTTTACACTTCAGAGGGGGCCCCACAGCACACAAGGGTCTCTCCTCTCCTCGCAGCTGGCAGGAGTCCCTGGCTCACAGCTGGTTAAGAAGTGTCCTAATTAGGACACAATTTCTCCACCACAGCTTATTTTGGAATGCAATTAATATGTTGCTGCCTTCATGATGGATCGATAACAAGGCCTCAGACCAGTCTTCCTGTTCCTGAGGATTTCTGCTAATTACAAACAAGCTCTCTTCTTGCCTCCAGAGATTTATCTTCGCTGGGAGGGGGAGAGGCTGAGTCTGGGAGAACTCAGACAATGGGACTCATCCCGAGCCACTCCCGCATGGCAAACAAGGGAAGCAACCCCCAAATGCCAGCAGAAGGAGGGAGCGAGCTCCCACCGGGGGTGCTGACCCATGACAATCCCTCGCCACAGCTCTGCTCCAGAACTGCTGCTGCAGCCAGTGGCTCCCTGGCTGGGAGGGGACTACCTGAGCGTGCGCGATTGCTTAGCCAAGTACAAGGCCAGGCCTGTCTGCTGAGCTGAGTGGAAGATGCCAAAGCTGTGAGAAGCTTCACTGGAAGTAGCAGTTATCTCAGGGCTCTGGATCAGATCTTCTGAAAGCCCTTGGCTAAGCACAAACTCTCTGCTCAGTCCCCATGACCAGCCCTCTGCGGAGGGGCCAGGGTTTTGGAGAGGGAAGTGGGATGCCCAGACCCATCTGCAGCTCTCACCTTGCTGAACCTCTGCTCCAGGACCTCGTGTTCCCACTGAAGAGCCTTCAGTTCCTTCTGGGTGAGTTTCAGATGGGCTCTGATGTTCTGCGAGTGGGAAGGGGCAGTTAAAAAGCACAGGTTTCTCTGGGAGGTGTGGGGGACACGTTCGGGCAAGGCAGGAGAGTGACCAGCAAAGAGAAATGGGTGAGAAAAAAGAAGCAGTACCCGCACCAACACCCTTTCCTCTCTGCTGTGGAGGCGACTCTACTTTCTCGCTACCGGAGTGCCATTTGAGATCGTACAAGCACCCAGCGAAGCCCAAAGGAACTCGGAGGACTTTGCTCAGGGATCTGGCCAAGCCGAGTGGCAGAGGTCACTGCTGAGCGGCTGCCTCCAGGACAGAGCCAGGGCCACTGGGGAGAGGACAGGGCTGGCACTCACCCTCAGGGCCTCCTTGTCCTTGTCATAGTTGGCCAACTTCTTCTGCAGCTCAGACAGCTGCTCGCGGGCCTGCTGCAGGGGCTCCTTCAGCTGCTTGTTCTGGAGCAGCACACGTGCCTTCTCCTTTTCCAAGCGATTCCCTTTCTTCTTCATCTCCTCCATCTGCTCCTGTTCTTGGAAACACAAGTGCCAACTCCTGGGGGCTGCCCAGGTCCTCAGGGCTTCCCCAACCCTCCGGACACCCTCCTGCTGCTGGCCCAGCAAGACCCTGTGCTCAAGAGCTTCACTCCTGGAATGGTAGCAGACCCTCGGGAGAGTAGCAGCACCCACACGGCCGCCTGGGAACCGGCCAGACCTGGGTGAAATCCTCACAGGAGCGGTCCATTGCTGGAATGGTGACACTGCAGGCCAGGCAGGCTGAGGCAGGGGGGCAGGCAGTACCTTGAGCAAGTCTATGAGCGCCATGTTTTTGTCACGCATATCATTGTAGTAGTCCTTGATGTCACGGAAGGCTTTCTCGTGGTTCCTCATCAGCTCATCAATCTGGGTGTTCTTCCCCTCCTCCACTTTGTGGACCTCGGTCGTTCTACACAAGTCAAGCTCGTCCCGCAGCACTTCCATCTTGTTGGTGTACTTGGCCTTGATCTCTGGGGGAGCACACAGAGAGCTGAGTGAGGACCTCCTGGAGATCGCACGTAACATGCCCCAGTGCCATTAATAGGTGAGGTGCCAGAGTGGCGTGTGCCACTGTGGCATCACTGGAGTTCAAGACACTTGTTAGCAGTGTCACCACAGCTGCCACCAGTGTGCGGAGCAGCTACACTGGGACCACGGAGAGCAGAGCAACAGGCGCCCTGCCTGCACCCTCTGGAAACTTGGGGAAAACTGTCCAGAACTCGGGGAAAACAAGCCAGAACTGGAGGGAAACCCATCCCCCTTTCTGCTCGAGGCTCTGCCACGGAGCCCGGCAGCACAGCAGAGCTCGGAGAAGCCTCCCCTGGCACACTGACAAAGGGAGGTCACGCAGGAGCTACGCGCACGGACTCACCTTTCACCTGTCTCTCAAAGTTGTTGTGCAGCTGGGTGATCTCCTCCTCTTGTTTCTGTTAGGGAGAAGCTACATGTCAGAGACACATAATCAAATCCTCAGGCAGCTGCATCCTGAAGGATTCCCTCCTGCTCCCTGGGAAAGGCCCCTGCTGTGGTGCCAGTCCCACGTTATCTCTGCACACGGCAGCTCATGGGTTCTCCAGCAGCTCTCACAGCTCTCCGTTGCAGGAGGGGGATTTCGCAGGAGCTGGGAGCCCCAGGAAGCCCTTCTCCGCAGCCCCACCACCTCCCTCTGCAGCAGATGCACACGGCTCATACATGGCTCCGGCCCGGCCAGGGACCTACCAGGTGCATGTTTTTCAGTGCCTCCTCACTGGCCAGCTCCTGCTCCTTCAGCTCCATTTTCATGGAACGCATGTCCTTCCTCAGCTCCATCTCCTGGGCCCAGTGATCCTTCTGGGCCCGCTTCACGGACAGGGTGCCCTCCCCCTTCAGCTCGGTGAGGTTTTCTTGGTGTTCGTGCAACAAGTGCTTCACCTTCTGCTTGTAAACCTAAAGACAAGCTACAGACTGGGTGAGGGGCTTCTGCAGGAGACATGTGGACCTGGGATTTTTATCTGTGACGCGTCTGGGTTGCATCTCACCCAGCTTCTCCTCCTCTAGCCCTTCCCTCACCTCCTCAGAGCTGCCCAAGGCTCAGACAGAGCTTGGGGCACTCACAACATCTCCCAGCCTCCTGCCCTCCCACCTTCAGCTCCACTTGTTGCTGCTCCTCCGCCTCCTTCATCTCCCACTCCTTCTTCCGCAACTCTGCTTTCTGCTCCTCCAGCTGCCGGCGGGTCATCTCCCAGAAGCTGTGAAACTTGTCACGTTCCAGCTGGAAATAGTTGCGCTCTTCCCGTTCCCGGTCCAGCTCCTCCCGCAGACGCGCAACATGCTTCTCCAGCTGCAAAGCCAAGGGGAAGAGCCAGGGAGGGGAAAAAAGAGGCCTCAGACAGACACCTCCACAAGACACCCGTGGCAAGCCATGTCACAAACCTGGCAGGCCACAGTGGCCATCAATGGGATGGAGGCGCGCAGGAGAGAAGGGGACGGGCCCTGACACAGGGACATCTGGGGACTGTGGGGGTTGCCCAGGGCCTGACAGAACCCATCAGCCCCTGGAAAAGGAGTAACACCATTCCCAGGTGCCTAAATACTACTGATTTGTAGAATCAAATCATAGAATCGTTTAGGTTGGAAAAGACCTTGAATATCACTGAGTCCAACCGTTATCTCAACACTGCCAAGCCCACCACCAATCCATGTCCCTAAGCAGCACATCTGTGTGCCTTTTAAATATCTCTGGGGGTGGTGACTCCACTGCTTCTCTGGGCAGCCTGTTCCAATGCTTGAGAACCCTTTGGGTGAAGGTGGTTTCCTCTCACCCTACCACTTCTTACTTGGGAGAAGAGACCCACAACCTCTCTGCTCCAACCTCCTTTCGGGTAGTTGTAGAGAGCACTAAGATCTCCCCTCAGCCTCCTTTTCTCCAGCACAGGACTCGGGCTCCAGACCCTTCACCAGCATCGTTGCTCTCCTTTGGGTGTGCTCCAGCACCTCAATGTTTTTCTTTCAGTGAGGGGCCCAAAAGTGAACACAGCACTGGAGGTGCGGCCTCACCAGTGCTGACTACAGGGGACGATCACTGCCCTAATTATCCTGGCTACTCTCTGAGACAATCCAGGATGCTGTAGGCCTTCTTGGCCACCTGGGCATGCTGCTTGCTCTGAGATGTGCAAGATCTTTCCCAAGGAGCAAGGTCCCCAGCCCAGGGCCATCTGCTCCTCTGTTGGTAGGACACTGGGCAAAACAAGGGGACTTGGAGCAACTGAGGGCGCCGCGAGCAAGAGCACAGCAGGCTGCCATCACAGAGCTCCCAGCTGAGCCATCAGCTGGCTGAGCAGGCTGCCGGAGTTATGGAGTCGGGGAGAAGACAGGGAGGGCACAGGGCTGGAGAGCAGAGTGGGCCGGACCAGCAGAAGGGAGGATGGGACGAGGGGGCTGCTCCTTCCAGGACCAGTGAGAATCCCTCACCAGCACAGCTGGCCATCAGGCAGGGAAATGATCCTCAGCTGCTTGTCTCTGTCACCCTCCGCCACCTGTCATTGCCGGAGCCAGGTGCTGAGCTGGGCTTCCTAAGCGGGACTGGTGTGGAAGATGAGGGCTCTCTCACCTGCTCCTTGCTCATCTCCTGCGGGGACAAAGCATCCACCACTGCTGGAGTTTTGCTTTCTTCCCCTTTTTTCCCGCCTTTCTTTTTGGGTGCCTAAGGAGAGAAAGCAAAACACACGAGGTGTGTGCATGGCTCAGGTGCTGGGAAGAAACTGTGCTGCTCAGAGCTCCCACAGCAGCCCAGGCCACCAGGACATTTCCCTGCTCTCATGGCTGGGACAGGGTGAGGAGGGGGACAGGGAGCCAGGGTCCGTGGAAGGGGCCTGGAAGCCCCTGACAGCCTCCAGCACAGCCACGGCTCATACCCAGCCACTGCTGGCCCAAAGCGAAGCCCAGAATGCCCGTACCCAAAAGAAGGGCTCGGGAGCAGCATCACAGGCCTGGGCATGGCGCTGAGGGGCTCCCTCCCCAGGGCTGGGCCCAGGACAAGCTCAGGCCCTGCTCTCACCATGGCTGCTGCCACTCACACTGTGGTCTCCAAGGCAATGGGAACGCGCATCTGGAGAGAGGTGTGAGGTGGTCGGACACGCCCGTTAGCAACGTGGGGCTGCACCTTGGCAACGGGGGTGGGGCCTAGTCCAGGCCCTGAACCAGGTCGCCACGCCAACAAAGGCAACAAGTGGTGCCGAAACCCGGGAAGTCGCCTGGACGGGTGAACGGCGGCCGGAGCGGCAGGACCAGCCCGGCGGGGAGGACGCTCCCGGACCAACAAGGAGGATGGAAGCCCTTGTGAAGGTCGTATCACAATTACATAAGCAGTGGGGTATTGATTGTAAGCCCAAAGATTTTACTGTCGCAGTTGCGAGGCTTTTACAAATTGGGGTCATTGACCAGCCGGTGGATATTCTCCACCCTGAAGTGTGGGATAAATGCACTAAAGCATTAGCCGAGGAGACGATGTCCTCGGGTAGCGGGAAAAACCTTAAGTCGTGGGGGAAAGTCGTACAGGCCCTGCAGAAGGCCTTACAAGAGCAGGAAACCTGGAGGGCGGCAAGGGACTGTTTGTTAGTCACTCCGAAATTGGGAGTCGGGGCAGCTACGCAGACTCCGCACCCCCCAAACGGCGGTGATTCCACGGAGTCCAAAAACTTACAAGAGGGCGACACGCCCCCTCTACCCCTGAACCCCTCGCCCCCTCAGTCCCCAAACCCTGACCCGATTACGGAGGCACAGAAGCGCGCACTGTCCTTCTGGGGTGGGTTAACTGAGGAAGCCAGGGGCGCTGAAGCCCGGGCGAGACCACCACCTTATGCGCCTCATAATGGCGCCGAACCCCGGGGGGAGGGCGGGGCGAAGATGTCCCCGGTGGGAACAAAGAAGAAGCGCTCGAGCTAAGAAGCGCACACAAAGGTGAAGGGCAGGAGGACAAGAAGGAGAAGAGTGGTGGGGGCGACCGGGGAGGGGAGGGGAGTGTGAGTGAAGCGCCGACAGCCAATCAGAGCGGCCCGCCGAGCAGAAGGCGGGGCGAACCAAAACGGAGGGACAAGCCAAGGGGGAGGGAACGGCCCGCCCACCAAGGAAGTAGGCGGCGCCCAACAAACAGGCATCAGAACCCGGAAGTAACCAGTCAGTCGAGTTCCGACTCCGGAACAGCCGCGAGCTGGGGCGAGCGGCTCGTAACCGATTCAGACTCAGAGGAGGAGGACACGAGGGTAAATAAAATTAAAAGCAAAAATATCCCCAGCCAAAATAAAAAGGAATCGCGAGGGGAAGGAGTTCCTCTCACGGATTGGAGGGAAATAAAGATTGCCTGTGCGGATTGGGTCCCAACAGCCACGCTGGCGTTCCCGGTCCGGGTGGCAGACGGGGGACAAAGGGTTTACTCGCCACACCGTGGTTAACCACCCTGGTATCTACCCTGGGAGGGCCAGTCACAATGATCGTGTTAGCATTGGTCTTCGGACCCTGTATATTAAACAGACTCGTGTCGTTTGTCAAGAGCCGATTAGAGACGGTTAACGTCATGTTAGTGGAACGCATGGAACACCGACAATTGCTTTAAGGTTCTGTTTGTTTAGAATTATCCCTAATCGTTCCCCATTTACCATCCGCCCAGCGTGCCTTACACTCGCTATCGCGAGATGATTACACAGTATTTTCACTCAGGTTTACTAACAGTATTAGGCTTGCCTTCGCTTTTACGCCTACTCACAAAGTGCCGTTAATCGATCTTTTTAAGGTAACAACTATTTTAAGATATATATATTCTTTACGATTGCTGTAAAACGTAGAACAAGAACAGAATATTTGAACTAACTTAACTATACGTTTAGTATGTTTTTATCCGAGATCACGGTGTACGTATTCTTGAACTGGATCCAAAGTGCGTCTTTGTAGTTGCGGTACGAATTTATTGTGTTCTGTCATTGTAGATTTCTTTGTTCCCTTGTAGTGGGACCCCGATGGCCCTGAATGGTATCCTTTACACCGCGATACCTCTTGTAAACCTGTGTTTGTTCCAGAGTGCAAGTAAGTGCTGCAATGAAAAGTTGTGAGCAGTGTTTAGCTGGAATTTCGAGTGTTCTAGGTGAGTAAAGAGAGGGTTGTGTATGTGTACGCTGGAAAGAGGAAGTCGGGCTGAGGGAAGAGAGGAAGTAGTCGCCCAGTCGGATTCTGGGGGAGTGGCAGCACCCCTCAAACTCTGGGGAAGGGGTGGTACAGCAACTGAGTTGCTGGACACGGAGTAAAGACAGGATCAGAGAATGAATCAGTAAATATGGGAGGAGGTCAGAGTGGAGGAACATTAAAGAAAAGCCCTTTAGGTTGTGTACTTGCTCACTGGAAAGATATCGTTGGGACTGGACGTACGGAAAGTAAGAAGACCTCTACCCAGCAGTGGCGGATCCATACGCCCTGCTGACTGTGATGACACCTGAACCACTTTGGCTTGCTGCTCCGGATTTGAAAGGACGCTTTTTTTCTTTTGCCTCCATCTCCATGAGGCCAGTCAAAATCGTTTGCATTCGAATGGGAAAAGACTGTGATATTTTGATCAATTTAATTACGCATAGGGAGGGGGGAAATGTGGGTAGCTAGGGTCTGGCGACCGGAAGATATCGCGCTGTACGGAAAGATAGGGTCTCTCTCCTGATGACCAATAGCGGTCAGTTTGTGATGCAAGCAGACGGAAATAACGTTGTAAACCTAAGCTATATAAGGTCGTGTTACCCCTCAATAAACGCCATTTGCCATCCACCACACTGGTGTCAGCGAGCTGATGGACCGAGCGGCCTGGGGTTGGTCGCCGTGCCGTTCCTGAACCAGGTCGCCACGCCAACAAAGGCAACAGGAGGTAGTAGAGAAAATGTTAAGCCCGGGAAGAGGGAGGGGTGGGGGGAGGTTATCTTGTTCCCTGTCTCATTCTCCTGCTAGTTTTAGAAATAAATGAGTGTTTTTCCCCAAGTCGAGTCTGTTTTGCCCGTAACGGTAACTTTAAGGATTTCTCCCTGTCCTTATCTCAAACCTCGAGCTGTTTTTCCTTATATTATCTCTCCCTATTCTCTCGGAGGGTGGGGGGAATGAGAGAGAGACTGCGTAGTCTGGTCCCGATCGGGGCTGAACTACTACACAGCCAAAGAGGGATTATGGTTTTTCATAGGTTGCAGTACATGCTTACAATCATTGTTAGCATTTTCAACAGCCAGTTGTAATAGCAACATCCCTCTTGCATCATCATTGTCGAACTGCTGCTCGAAAGTAGCTTGCAGACGATCTATGAAATCTGCATATGGCTCATTAGCTCCTTGCAGCACCTTAACAAAAGATTGAGGTCCTTCGCCTTTTGATGCTGGGATTTTTCTCACTGCCCTAAGAGCAATATGTCTAATTTGAGCATACGCTTCTCTCGGGAACTGTGCCTGCAGGAGCGAGTTACTATAAGCATTTTCTCCTGCCAGTTGTTCATATCCTATTGGAATCTGTTGATTTAAATTTTGTAATACTTTGCACAGTACATCCTTCTTTAAAATCATGGACTGTGTAGGTGTTAACACCATTTTCATTAACAATTTCCAATCATGTGGATCCAGAGTATACGACTCTGCTTTTGCCTCAAGTAAGGGTGTAGTAAAAGAAGAATGTATCCCTCCCTTCTTTACTGTCCGTCGCAGCTCCTTTATAGCATCATAACTGAGAGGCTGCGAAACCAGCTGCTGATTAGCTTGATACATAACTGGACAGGCTAAAACAGTTTGCCAGTCACCATTCTGCATTGCCTCTTTTTTACGCTCTTCCCAGATACCACACATTTCAACATTCACAGCTGCATGACTAACATTCACATTTCACGGAGGAGGGAACAGATCAGGTTTCTTTTCAAAGTCTTTTGAACCCACATTAAATACATCTACCTCCAGAGAGGTTTCGTTATTAGCAAGCGCAGTATCAGGAAAAGAATTGATAGGTGAAACCCGAGGCAAATCTGGCACGCGAGACTGTGGTGACGACAGCGACGGTAAAAGCGTGGAAGCAGGGTGTACAAGTGCAGGTTGCAGGGGAACAGGAATACAGCACGGAGTTTTCTGCCCCGACCCGCGGCACGGAGTTCTCTGTGCTAATCCCTCCCCCCAACCAGTTTCTGGGGAGATGCCATTGTTACAGGGGGACACGCTTACAGGTTGAGGGTCTGGTAATGGAGATGCCGACGCCTCAGGCAAAGAAGAATTAGTAGACTCTGTTGAAACATTATCGAGGGTTAGCATGATTTGTACCCAAGTGGCTAAGTTTTTGCAAGCTTGGCTGCAAAAAGCTGCTGCAGCGATTTTTTGAAGGCTTGTGCCCACTTTCTCCCAAGCCTCTATTTGAAAAGTCCCGTCTGCAGGAAATTGCGGATGATTTTCACGAATCCACTCTAATAAAGTCATTAACTGTGGGCTGGTAACAGTCCTGCCCTGCGTTTTCAGCATTTTTCCCATTACATCAATGCTTTGCATCTCATCTGAGGATATTTTCCCTCCCATGATTCCCAGTTGCTCACCTGTATGCAAGTGATGAGCGCGCTTTCTGATGTGTGGATCCTCAATCCCGGTTTCTGGATTCCGGCCTCTGGTTCAACTGGGCTATGCCACCAGTGCAGGCTTTGTTCAAGCCTCTTCAGAGTTTCCGTCCTTGTTCCTTTTGAAGTTTAAGTGCGTCCCTGTTTGGGCGCCATCTGTGGCATATTGGTGGGACAGAGTAACGGGCAAGACAGCAAGTGAGCCCAAAAGGCCAAAGTTTATTTTTACAGCAGTGTTTTATACTCTTTACCTGGATGCTCTTTGTCTACGATCTCTATTCCTATAGGGCAACTATTAGCACGATCTCTACCACCCCACTATTTGTCCAATTTGCTTCACGCTTTTGATTGACGTTGTAGCATTGTTCTTCATCACGTACTTCTTCACACCGTTGCTTCTCAGCATGTACTCTCGCTTTGCCCATTGTGCTCAGGTCCTGTTTGCTTTGATACATTCACCCCTATTCCCATCCGCATTACTCACTTTGCTGCATTTGCTTACATCGATACACTTGCTCATATTCCCATCCACTACAGTCTCCCACAAATGGATCACACCAAGTGGGACCCTCTGCAGTGTATTTGAACAAAAAGCCTTTACAGATTCAGCTTTCGAATACATGTGCATTACTATTCTATAGAATGATTGGTTCCAGTCTCCTCGCCCGGCCCGTCAATTCCTACGCGCACTCAGTCCTGTTACTCCCCCCATTTCTTTTAAATCAGTGGTAGGAATGAAGTAGAGGGTTGGTGAGTCAGTGGTCGCAGGGACTGATGCTGGCATGACCTTTTCCCTCATTTCTCCAGTAGCTGTGTCACCAAAATCGGGAATCAAACTCCTGAACAGCAATATAGCATTAAGAAGCAGCATTCTTTGTGGCAGCGCTGGATGCACGGGGGATCCTTCCACCCAGCATACATGCCGGTCTGAAAATCTGGACAGAATCTATTTAGTGATTTCATACATCATCATTAATAATTCCCTGAACACTAATACATAATCATCAGTTTTCCTGGAAACCATTGTAATATTCCCCACCCACTTGTGCATGCTCAGTCTTTTGAGTCAAGGGTCTTCTGGTGGTCTTGGGGGTTGTCAGAGTGGGCCCTCCTCAAATTCTCTGGCGGAACCCTTCCTTAAAATCTCCATCCGTGGTCTTGGGAACAGGTCGCGTTTTCCTTGATTTTCTGGCTCCAAAGTGATGGCTCAGGGCCTATCTTCACAGCTGGGGTTTGAGGCCTGCCTTTGTTCTACCACTCTTCTTAATCACCCCAGACATGCTGGGCTAACTGCTAACAAACAAGATGTTGTAGCAGTTCTGAGACTCCGTGTTCCCTCTAAGGGCACATAGATTTCATACAAAATTTACCCTATGTGACTACAGTGAGCCAAAGGCTCACTGGGCTCTGTTTATTGTCGCGGAGCACCAATGAGGCCCTGCACGGCACAGCGGGTCCCTTCGCGCCAGCTGGCGCCAGGAGGGCACAGCGATGAGTCCCGCAGGGCCCTGTCCCAGCACCTGCCCCAGCACGGGGCTCGCCAGTGGCTTAAAGCCCAGGTTGTCCACGGGGATCCCAAAGGCTCTCAGCTTGGCCTCCAACGTGTGCAGCATGTCATTGTGTGCCTGCAAGAGAAGCGTCCCATGCTCAGCCTGATACCGAGCTCCAGCCCAGCACCTCCCTGCCTTGCCATGGACGCTCTGCACCTCCCTGCATGGAGAGGACCCCAAAATGCCTTCCTTTGCAGGGGAAACCGCAGCCTGGGCTGGCTCCTGCCCAGGCCATGAAGCAGCTCAGCCGGCCTGCTGGAAGTTCCCTTCCATCCACTTGGTGCAAGGCTTGGAGTAGAAATTCCCATTTCCACCCCACCAAGCCACAGCCAGCACCCACCAGGCCCCAGCCCTGACCTGCAGGGCTCAGGGAAGCTTCATCCCCTTCCCTCACCTTGCAGACTTGGGCTAGCTGCAGCTGCAGCTGCCTGATGGTGGTGTTCTTCGAACTGACCAAGTCCTGCAAAGGGAGATGGTGCATCAGGCAACAGCTACACGGCCCTGGGGACACGGCGGCTGTGAGCAGTGTGACAGAGTGCACAGAGGAGCTGCTGCGCAGCGGCCGAGCTGGCAGCAGGACTTAGCTTGCAGTACAGCCTGACAGGTGGCCACCGCTCTATGTCCTTCCAGCCAGAACTGCCAGGGACAGCCAGCCCCAGGCAGAGGTGAGGGACATGGATGAGTGACATGGCAGCTTCAGCCACGGAGGACGAGGGCTTGCATGGCTCAGGGTCAGCTTTCACCATAAGGCAGCCTCTGCCCTCCAAGGCCAGCCCTCACCGGGCCCCACACAGTACCTCCAGCTTGCTGGAGACCAAGAAGAGGGCATCCGGGTCGAGGTTGGAGGCTGCAAAGGCCTCACTGAGCTCCACATCCTTTTTCTCCACCATGCTGAGGAGCCCTTTCAGCTTGCGCTCTAGGAGCAAGTTCTTGAAGCCCGTCTTCTGCTGCACCTCTTCTGTGGCTTGGGTGAACTTCTGATAGAGCTCATCTCGCTCCGCCTGCACCTGCTCCCAAAGACAGCGTGCCTTCACACCCGGGCTGGCGGCAACCCCGGGCCAGCACCAGACAGGTCTGGTGGCTTGGCCCTGCCTGCTCCAGCCACGGCCTGGCCATTCCCCATGGCACCTGCAGCCCACAGGAAGGCAGGTGCTGGAGCACAGCTTCTCTCCCTCCCTCCCTTCATGGCTGGCACTCCCTCAGCACCCACACTTCTGCTCTCGCCTCCCCTCCAGGCCCGAGACACCTCTGACAGCAGAATGGCTGGATGGGCACTGGTTTACACTTCAGAGGGGGCCCCACAGCACACAAGGGTCTCTCCTCTCCTCGCAGCTGGCAGGAGTCCCTGGCTCACAGCTGGTTAAGAAGTGTCCTAATTAGGACACAATTTCTCCACCACAGCTTATTTTGGAATGCAATTAATATGTTGCTGCCTTCATGATGGATCGATAACAAGGCCTCAGACCAGTCTTCCTGTTCCTGAGGATTTCTGCTAATTACAAACAAGCTCTCTTCTTGCCTCCAGAGATTTATCTTCGCTGGGAGGGGGAGAGGCTGAGTCTGGGAGAACTCAGACAATGGGACTCATCCCGAGCCACTCCCGCATGGCAAACAAGGGAAGCAACCCCCAAATGCCAGCAGAAGGAGGGAGCGAGCTCCCACCGGGGGTGCTGACCCATGACAATCCCTCGCCACAGCTCTGCTCCAGAACTGCTGCTGCAGCCAGTGGCTCCCTGGCTGGGAGGGGACTACCTGAGCGTGCGCGATTGCTTAGCCAAGTACAAGGCCAGGCCTGTCTGCTGAGCTGAGTGGAAGATGCCAAAGCTGTGAGAAGCTTCACTGGAAGTAGCAGTTATCTCAGGGCTCTGGATCAGATCTTCTGAAAGCCCTTGGCTAAGCACAAACTCTCTGCTCAGTCCCCATGACCAGCCCTCTGCGGAGGGGCCAGGGTTTTGGAGAGGGAAGTGGGATGCCCAGACCCATCTGCAGCTCTCACCTTGCTGAACCTCTGCTCCAGGACCTCGTGTTCCCACTGAAGAGCCTTCAGTTCCTTCTGGGTGAGTTTCAGATGGGCTCTGATGTTCTGCGAGTGGGAAGGGGCAGTTAAAAAGCACAGGTTTCTCTGGGAGGTGTGGGGGACACGTTCGGGCAAGGCAGGAGAGTGACCAGCAAAGAGAAATGGGTGAGAAAAAAGAAGCAGTACCCGCACCAACACCCTTTCCTCTCTGCTGTGGAGGCGACTCTACTTTCTCGCTACCGGAGTGCCATTTGAGATCGTACAAGCACCCAGCGAAGCCCAAAGGAACTCGGAGGACTTTGCTCAGGGATCTGGCCAAGCCGAGTGGCAGAGGTCACTGCTGAGCGGCTGCCTCCAGGACAGAGCCAGGGCCACTGGGGAGAGGACAGGGCTGGCACTCACCCTCAGGGCCTCCTTGTCCTTGTCATAGTTGGCCAACTTCTTCTGCAGCTCAGACAGCTGCTCGCGGGCCTGCTGCAGGGGCTCCTTCAGCTGCTTGTTCTGGAGCAGCACACGTGCCTTCTCCTTTTCCAAGCGATTCCCTTTCTTCTTCATCTCCTCCATCTGCTCCTGTTCTTGGAAACACAAGTGCCAACTCCTGGGGGCTGCCCAGGTCCTCAGGGCTTCCCCAACCCTCCGGACACCCTCCTGCTGCTGGCCCAGCAAGACCCTGTGCTCAAGAGCTTCACTCCTGGAATGGTAGCAGACCCTCGGGAGAGTAGCAGCACCCACACGGCCGCCTGGGAACCGGCCAGACCTGGGTGAAATCCTCACAGGAGCGGTCCATTGCTGGAATGGTGACACTGCAGGCCAGGCAGGCTGAGGCAGGGGGGCAGGCAGTACCTTGAGCAAGTCTATGAGCGCCATGTTTTTGTCACGCATATCATTGTAGTAGTCCTTGATGTCACGGAAGGCTTTCTCGTGGTTCCTCATCAGCTCATCAATCTGGGTGTTCTTCCCCTCCTCCACTTTGTGGACCTCGGTCGTTCTACACAAGTCAAGCTCGTCCCGCAGCACTTCCATCTTGTTGGTGTACTTGGCCTTGATCTCTGGGGGAGCACACAGAGAGCTGAGTGAGGACCTCCTGGAGATCGCACGTAACATGCCCCAGTGCCATTAATAGGTGAGGTGCCAGAGTGGCGTGTGCCACTGTGGCATCACTGGAGTTCAAGACACTTGTTAGCAGTGTCACCACAGCTGCCACCAGTGTGCGGAGCAGCTACACTGGGACCACGGAGAGCAGAGCAACAGGCGCCCTGCCTGCACCCTCTGGAAACTTGGGGAAAACAAGCCAGAACTGGAGGGAAACCCATCCCCCTTTCTGCTCGAGGCTCTGCCACGGAGCCCGGCAGCACAGCAGAGCTCGGAGAAGCCTCCCCTGGCACACTGACAAAGGGAGGTCACGCAGGAGCTACGCGCACGGACTCACCTTTCACCTGTCTCTCAAAGTTGTTGTGCAGCTGGGTGATCTCCTCCTCTTGTTTCTGTTAGGGAGAAGCTACATGTCAGAGACACATAATCAAATCCTCAGGCAGCTGCATCCTGAAGGATTCCCTCCTGCTCCCTGGGAAAGGCCCCTGCTGTGGTGCCAGTCCCACGTTATCTCTGCACACGGCAGCTCATGGGTTCTCCAGCAGCTCTCACAGCTCTCCGTTGCAGGAGGGGGATTTCGCAGGAGCTGGGAGCCCCAGGAAGCCCTTCTCCGCAGCCCCACCACCTCCCTCTGCAGCAGATGCACACGGCTCATACATGGCTCCAGCCCGGCCAGGGACCTACCAGGTGCATGTTTTTCAGTGCCTCCTCACTGGCCAGCTCCTGCTCCTTCAGCTCCATTTTCATGGAACGCATGTCCTTCCTCAGCTCCATCTCCTGGGCCCAGTGATCCTTCTGGGCCCGCTTCACGGACAGGGTGCCCTCCCCCTTCAGCTCGGTGAGGTTTTCTTGGTGTTCGTGCAACAAGTGCTTCACCTTCTGCTTGTAAACCTAAAGACAAGCTACAGACTGGGTGAGGGGCTTCTGCAGGAGACATGTGGACCTGGGATTTTTATCTGTGACGCGTCTGGGTTGCATCTCACCCAGCTTCTCCTCCTCTAGCCCTTCCCTCACCTCCTCAGAGCTGCCCAAGGCTCAGACAGAGCTTGGGGCACTCACAACATCTCCCAGCCTCCTGCCCTCCCACCTTCAGCTCCACTTGTTGCTGCTCCTCCGCCTCCTTCATCTCCCACTCCTTCTTCCGCAACTCTGCTTTCTGCTCCTCCAGCTGCCGGCGGGTCATCTCCCAGAAGCTGTGAAACTTGTCACGTTCCAGCTGGAAATAGTTGCGCTCTTCCCGTTCCCGGTCCAGCTCCTCCCGCAGACGCGCAACATGCTTCTCCAGCTGCAAAGCCAAGGGGAAGAGCCAGGGAGGGGAAAAAAGAGGCCTCAGACAGACACCTCCACAAGACACCCGTGGCAAGCCATGTCACAAACCTGGCAGACCACAGTGGCCATCAATGGGATGGAGGCGCGCAGGAGAGAAGGGGACGGGCCCTGACACAGGGACATCTGGGGACTGTGGGGGTTGCCCAGGGCCTGACAGAACCCATCAGCCCCTGGAAAAGGAGTAACACCATTCCCAGGTGCCTAAATACTACTGATTTGTAGAATCAAATCATAGAATCGTTTAGGTTGGAAAAGACCTTGAATATCACTGAGTCCAACCGTTATCTCAACACTGCCAAGGCCACCACCAATCCATGTCCCTAAGCAGCACATCTGCGTGCCTTTTAAATATCTCTGGGGGTGGTGACTCCACTGCTTCTCTGGGCAGCCTGTTCCAATGCTTGAGAACCCTTTGGGTGAAGGTGGTTTCCTCTCACCCTACCACTTCTTACTTGGGAGAAGAGACCCACAACCTCTCTGCTCCAACCTCCTTTCGGGTAGTTGTAGAGAGCACTAAGATCTCCCCTCAGCCTCCTTTTCTCCAGCACAGGACTCGGGCTCCAGACCCTTCACCAGCGTCGTTGCTCTCCTTTGGGTGTGCTCCAGCACCTCAATGTTTTTCTTTCAGTGAGGGGCCCAAAAGTGAACACAGCACTGGAGGTGCGGCCTCACCAGTGCTGACTACAGGGGACGATCACTGCCCTAATTATCCTGGCTACTCTCTGAGACAATCCAGGATGCTGTAGGCCTTCTTGGCCACCTGGGCATGCTGCTTGCTCTGAGATGTGCAAGATCTTTCCCAAGGAGCAAGGTCCCCAGCCCAGGGCCATCTGCTCCTCTGTTGGTAGGACACTGGGCAAAACAAGGGGACTTGGAGCAACTGAGGGTGCCGCGAGCAAGAGCACAGCAGGCTGCCATCACAGAGCTCCCAGCTGAGCCATCAGCTGGCTGAGCAGGCTGCCGGAGTTATGGAGTCGGGGAGAAGACAGGGAGGGCACAGGGCTGGAGAGCAGAGTGGGCCGGACCAGCAGAAGGGAGGATGGGACGAGGGGGCTGCTCCTTCCAGGACCAGTGAGAATCCCTCACCAGCACAGCTGGCCATCAGGCAGGGAAATGATCCTCAGCTGCTTGTCTCTGTCACCCTCCGCCACCTGTCATTGCCGGAGCCAGGTGCTGAGCTGGGCTTCCTAAGCGGGACTGGTGTGGAAGATGAGGGCTCTCTCACCTGCTCCTTGCTCATCTCCTGCGGGGACAAAGCATCCACCACTGCTGGAGTTTTGCTTTCTTCCCCTTTTTTCCCGCCTTTCTTTTTGGGTGCCTAAGGAGAGAAAGCAAAACACACGAGGTGTGTGCATGGCTCAGGTGCTGGGAAGAAACTGTGCTGCTCAGAGCTCCCACAGCAGCCCAGGCCACCAGGACATTTCCCTGCTCTCATGGCTGGGACAGGGTGAGGAGGGGGACAGGGAGCCAGGGTCCGTGGAAGGGGCCTGGAAGCCCCTGACAGCCTCCAGCACAGCCACGGCTCATACCCAGCCACTGCTGGCCCAAAGCGAAGCCCAGAATGCCCGTACCCAAAAGAAGGGCTCGGGAGCAGCATCACAGGCCTGGGCATGGCGCTGAGGGGCTCCCTCCCCAGGGCTGGGCCCAGGACAAGCTCAGGCCCTGCTCTCACCATGGCTGCTGCCACTCACACTGTGGTCTCCAAGGCAATGGGAACGCGCATCTGGAGAGAGGTGTGAGGTGGTCGGACACGCCCGTTAGCAACGTGGGGCTGCACCGTGGCAACGGGGGTGGGGCCTAGTCCAGGCCCTGAACCAGGTCGCCACGCCAACAAAGGCAACAAGTGGTGCCGAAACCCGGGAAGTCGCCTGGACGGGTGAACGGCGGCCGGAGCGGCAGGACCAGCCCGGCGGGGAGGACGCTCCCGGACCAACAAGGAGGATGGAAGCCCTTGTGAAGGTCGTATCACAATTACATAAGCAGTGGGGTATTGATTGTAAGCCCAAAGATTTTACTGTCGCAGTTGCGAGGCTTTTACAAATTGGGGTCATTGACCAGCCGGTGGATATTCTCCACCCTGAAGTGTGGGATAAATGCACTAAAGCATTAGCCGAGGAGACGATGTCCTCGGGTAGCGGGAAAAACCTTAAGTCGTGGGGGAAAGTCGTACAGGCCCTGCAGAAGGCCTTACAAGAGCAGGAAACCTGGAGGGCGGCAAGGGACTGTTTGTTAGTCACTCCGAAATTGGGAGTCGGGGCAGCTACGCAGACTCCGCACCCCCCAAACGGCGGTGATTCCACGGAGTCCAAAAACTTACAAGAGGGCGACACGCCCCCTCTACCCCTGAACCCCTCGCCCCCTCAGTCCCCAAACCCTGACCCGATTACGGAGGCACAGAAGCGCGCACTGTCCTTCTGGGGTGGGTTAACTGAGGAAGCCAGGGGCGCTGAAGCCCGGGCGAGACCACCACCTTATGCGCCTCATAATGGCGCCGAACCCCGGGGGGAGGGCGGGGCGAAGATGTCCCCGGTGGGAACAAAGAAGAAGCGCTCGAGCTAAGAAGCGCACACAAAGGTGAAGGGCAGGAGGACAAGAAGGAGAAGAGTGGTGGGGGCGACCGGGGAGGGGAGGGGAGTGTGAGTGAAGCGCCGACAGCCAATCAGAGCGGCCCGCCGAGCAGAAGGCGGGGCGAACCAAAACGGAGGGACAAGCCAAGGGGGAGGGAACGGCCCGCCCACCAAGGAAGTAGGCGGCGCCCAACAAACAGGCATCAGAACCCGGAAGTAACCAGTCAGTCGAGTTCCGACTCCGGAACAGCCGCGAGCTGGGGCGAGCGGCTCGTAACCGATTCAGACTCAGAGGAGGAGGACACGAGGGTAAATAAAATTAAAAGCAAAAATATCCCCAGCCAAAATAAAAAGGAATCGCGAGGGGAAGGAGTTCCTCTCACGGATTGGAGGGAAATAAAGATTGCCTGTGCGGATTGGGTCCCAACAGCCACGCTGGCATTCCCGGTCCGGGTGGCAGACGGGGGACAAAGGGTTTACTCGCCACACCGTGGTTAACCACCCTGGTATCTACCCTGGGAGGGCCAGTCACAATGATCGTGTTAGCATTGGTCTTCGGACCCTGTATACTAAACAGACTCGTGTCGTTTGTCAAGAGCCGATTAGAGACGGTTAACGTCATGTTAGTGGAACGCATGGAACACCGACAATTGCTTTAAGGTTCTGTTTGTTTAGAATTATCCCTAATCGTTCCCCATTTACCATCCGCCCAGCGTGCCTTACACTCGCTATCGCGAGATGATTACACAGTATTTTCACTCAGGTTTACTAACAGTATTAGGCTTGCCTTCGCTTTTACGCCTACTCACAAAGTGCCGTTAATCGATCTTTTTAAGGTAACAACTATTTTAAGATATATATATTCTTTACGATTGCTGTAAAACGTAGAACAAGAACAGAATATTTGAACTAACTTAACTATACGTTTAGTATGTTTTTATCCGAGATCACGGTGTACGTATTCTTGAACTGGATCCAAAGTGCGTCTTTGTAGTTGCGGTACGAATTTATTGTGTTCTGTCATTGTAGATTTCTTTGTTCCCTTGTAGTGGGACCCCGATGGCCCTGAATGGTATCCTTTACACCGCGATACCTCTTGTAAACCTGTGTTTGTTCCAGAGTGCAAGTAAGTGCTGCAATGAAAAGTTGTGAGCAGTGTTTAGCTGGAATTTCGAGTGTTCTAGGTGAGTAAAGAGAGGGTTGTGTATGTGTACGCTGGAAAGAGGAAGTCGGGCTGAGGGAAGAGAGGAAGTAGTCGCCCAGTCGGATTCTGGGGGAGTGGCAGCACCCCTCAAACTCTGGGGAAGGGGTGGTACAGCAACTGAGTTGCTGGACACGGAGTAAAGACAGGATCAGAGAATGAATCAGTAAATATGGGAGGAGGTCAGAGTGGAGGAACATTAAAGAAAAGCCCTTTAGGTTGTGTACTTGCTCACTGGAAAGATATCGTTGGGACTGGACGTACGGAAAGTAAGAAGACCTCTACCCAGCAGTGGCGGATCCATACGCCCTGCTGACTGTGATGACACCTGAACCACTTTGGCTTGCTGCTCCGGATTTGAAAGGACGCTTTTTTTCTTTTGCCTCCCTCTCCATGAGGCCAGTCAAAATCGTTTGCATTCGAATGGGAAAAGACTGTGATATTTTGATCAATTTAATTACGCATAGGGAGGGGGGAAATGTGGGTAGCTAGGGTCTGGCGACCGGAAGATATCGCGCTGTACGGAAAGATAGGGTCTCTCTCCTGATGACCAATAGCGGTCAGTTTGTGATGCAAGCAGACGGAAATAACGTTGTAAACCTAAGCTATATAAGGTCGTGTTACCCCTCAATAAACGCCATTTGCCGTCCACCACACTGGTGTCAGCGAGCTGATGGACCGAGCGGCCTGGGGTTGGTCGCCGTGCCGTTCCTGAACCAGGTCGCCACGCCAACAAAGGCAACAGGAGGTAGTAGAGAAAATGTTAAGCCCGGGAAGAGGGAGGGGTGGGGGGAGGTTATCTTGTTCCCTGTCTCATTCTCCTGCTAGTTTTAGAAATAAATGAGTGTTTTTCCCCAAGTCGAGTCTGTTTTGCCCGTAACGGTAACTTTAAGGATTTCTCCCTGTCCTTATCTCAAACCTCGAGCTGTTTTTCCTTATATTATCTCTCCCTATTCTCTCGGAGGGTGGGGGGAATGAGAGAGAGACTGCGTAGTCTGGTCCCGATCGGGGCTGAACTACTACACAGCCAAAGAGGGATTATGGTTTTTCATAGGTTGCAGTACATGCTTACAATCATTGTTAGCATTTTCAACAGCCAGTTGTAATAGCAACATCCCTCTTGCATCATCATTGTCGAACTGCTGCTCGAAAGTAGCTTGCAGACGATCTATGAAATCTGCATATGGCTCATTAGCTCCTTGCAGCACCTTAACAAAAGATTGAGGTCCTTCGCCTTTTGATGCTGGGATTTTTCTCACTGCCCTAAGAGCAATATGTCTAATTTGAGCATACGCTTCTCTCGGGAACTGTGCCTGCAGGAGCGAGTTACTATAAGCATTTTCTCCTGCCAGTTGTTCATATCCTATTGGAATCTGTTGATTTAAATTTTGTAATACTTTGCACAGTACATCCTTCTTTAAAATCATGGACTGTGTAGGTGTTAACACCATTTTCATTAACAATTTCCAATCATGTGGATCCAGAGTATACGACTCTGCTTTTGCCTCAAGTAAGGGTGTAGTAAAAGAAGAATGTATCCCTCCCTTCTTTACTGTCCGTCGCAGCTCCTTTATAGCATCATAACTGAGAGGCTGCGAAACCAGCTGCTGATTAGCTTGATACATAACTGGACAGGCTAAAACAGTTTGCCAGTCACCATTCTGCATTGCCTCTTTTTTACGCTCTTCCCAGATACCACACATTTCAACATTCACAGCTGCATGACTAACATTCACATTTCACGGAGGAGGGAACAGATCAGGTTTCTTTTCAAAGTCTTTTGAACCCACATTAAATACATCTACCTCCAGAGAGGTTTCGTTATTAGCAAGCGCAGTATCAGGAAAAGAATTGATAGGTGAAACCCGAGGCAAATCTGGCACGCGAGACTGTGGTGACGACAGCGACGGTAAAAGCGTGGAAGCAGGGTGTACAAGTGCAGGTTGCAGGGGAACAGGAATACAGCACGGAGTTTTCTGCCCCGACCCGCGGCACGGAGTTCTCTGTGCTAATCCCTCCCCCCAACCAGTTTCTGGGGAGATGCCATTGTTACAGGGGGACACGCTTACAGGTTGAGGGTCTGGTAATGGAGATGCCGACGCCTCAGGCAAAGAAGAATTAGTAGACTCTGTTGAAACATTGTCGAGGGTTAGCATGATTTGTACCCAAGTGGCTAAGTTTTTGCAAGCTTGGCTGCAAAAAGCTGCTGCAGCGATTTTTTGAAGGCTTGTGCCCACTTTCTCCCAAGCCTCTATTTGAAAAGTCCCGTCTGCAGGAAATTGCGGATGATTTTCACGAATCCACTCTAATAAAGTCATTAACTGTGGGCTGGTAACAGTCCTGCCCTGCGTTTTCAGCATTTTTCCCATTACATCAATGCTTTGCATCTCATCTGAGGATATTTTCCCTCCCATGATTCCCAGTTGCTCACCTGTATGCAAGTGATGAGCGCGCTTTCTGATGTGTGGATCCTCAATCCCGGTTTCTGGATTCCGGCCTCTGGTTCAACTGGGCTATGCCACCAGTGCAGGCTTTGTTCAAGCCTCTTCAGAGTTTCCGTCCTTGTTCCTTTTGAAGTTTAAGTGCGTCCCTGTTTGGGCGCCATCTGTGGCATATTGGTGGGACAGAGTAACGGGCAAGACAGCAAGTGAGCCCAAAAGGCCAAAGTTTATTTTTACAGCAGTGTTTTATACTCTTTACCTGGATGCTCTTTGTCTACGATCTCTATTCCTATAGGGCAACTATTAGCACGATCTCTACCACCCCACTATTTGTCCAATTTGCTTCACGCTTTTGATTGACGTTGTAGCATTGTTCTTCATCACGTACTTCTTCACACCGTTGCTTCTCAGCATGTACTCTCGCTTTGCCCATTGTGCTCAGGTCCTGTTTGCTTTGATACATTCACCCCTATTCCCATCCGCATTACTCACTTTGCTGCATTTGCTTACATCGATACACTTGCTCATATTCCCATCCACTACAGTCTCCCACAAATGGATCACACCAAGTGGGACCCTCTGCAGTGTATTTGAACAAAAAGCCTTTACAGATTCAGCTTTCGAATACATGTGCATTACTATTCTATAGAATGATTGGTTCCAGTCTCCTCGCCCGGCCCGTCAATTCCTACGCGCACTCAGTCTTGTTACTCCCCCCATTTCTTTTAAATCAGTGGTAGGAATGAAGTAGAGGGTTGGTGAGTCAGTGGTCGCAGGGACTGATGCTGGCATGACCTTTTCCCTCATTTCTCCAGTAGCTGTGTCACCAAAATCGGGAATCAAACTCCTGAACAGCAATATAGCATTAAGAAGCAGCATTCTTTGTTGCAGCGCTGGATGCACGGGGGATCCTTCCACCCAGCATACATGCCGGTCTGAAAATCTGGACAGAATCTATTTAGTGATTTCATACATCAACATTAATAATTCCCTGAACACTAATACATAATCATCAGTTTTCCTGGAAACCATTGTAATATTCCCCACCCACTTGTGCATGCTCAGTCTTTTGAGTCAAGGGTCTTCTGGTGGTCTTGGGGGTTGTCAGAGTGGGCCCTCCTCAAATTCTCTGGCGGAACCCTTCCTTAAAATCTCCATCCGTGGTCTTGGGAAGGTCGCGTTTTCCTTGATTTTCTGGCTCCAAAGTGATGGCTCAGGGCCTATCTTCACAGCTGGGGTTTGAGGCCTGCCTTTGTTCTACCACTCTTCTTAATCACCCCAGACATGCTGGGCTAACTGCTAACAAACAAGATGTTGTAGCAGTTCTGAGACTCCGTGTTCCCTCTAAGGGCACATAGATTTCATACAAAATTTACCCTATGTGACTACAGTGAGCCAAAGGCTCACTGGGCTCTGTTTATTGTCGCGGAGCACCAATGAGGCCCTGCACGGCACAGCGGGTCCCTTCGCGCCAGCTGGCGCCAGGAGGGCACAGCGATGAGTCCCGCAGGGCCCTGTCCCAGCACCTGCCCCAGCACGGGGCTCGCCAGTGGCTTAAAGCCCAGGTTGTCCACGGGGATCCCAAAGGCTCTCAGCTTGGCCTCCAACGTGTGCAGCATGTCATTGTGTGCCTGCAAGAGAAGCGTCCCATGCTCAGCCTGATACCGAGCTCTAGCCCAGCACCTCCCTGCCTTGCCATGGACGCTCTGCACCTCCCTGCATGGAGAGGACCCCAAAATGCCTTCCTTTGCAGGGGAAACCGCAGCCTGGGCTGGCTCCTGCCCAGGCCATGAAGCAGCTCAGCCGGCCTGCTGGAAGTTCCCTTCCATCCACTTGGTGCAAGGCTTGGAGTAGAAATTCCCATTTCCACCCCACCAAGCCACAGCCAGCACCCACCAGGCCCCAGCCCTGACCTGCAGGGCTCAGGGAAGCTTCATCCCCTTCCCTCACCTTGCAGACTTGGGCTAGCTGCAGCTGCAGCTGCCTGATGGTGGTGTTCTTCGAACTGACCAAGTCCTGCAAAGGGAGATGGTGCATCAGGCAACAGCTACACGGCCCTGGGGACACGGCGGCTGTGAGCAGTGTGACAGAGTGCACAGAGGAGCTGCTGCGCAGCGGCCGAGCTGGCAGCAGGACTTAGCTTGCAGTACAGCCTGACAGGTGGCCACCGCTCTATGTCCTTCCAGCCAGAACTGCCAGGGACAGCCAGCCCCAGGCAGAGGTGAGGGACATGGATGAGTGACATGGCAGCTTCAGCCACGGAGGACGAGGGCTTGCATGGCTCAGGGTCAGCTTTCACCATAAGGCAGCCTCTGCCCTCCAAGGCCAGCCCTCACCGGGCCCCACACAGTACCTCCAGCTTGCTGGAGACCAAGAAGAGGGCATCCGGGTCGAGGTTGGAGGCTGCAAAGGCCTCACTGAGCTCCACATCCTTTTTCTCCACCATGCTGAGGAGCCCTTTCAGCTTGCGCTCTAGGAGCAAGTTCTTGAAGCCCGTCTTCTGCTGCACCTCTTCTGTGGCTTGGGTGAACTTCTGATAGAGCTCATCTCGCTCCGCCTGCACCTGCTCCCAAAGACAGCGTGCCTTCACACCCGGGCTGGCGGCAACCCCGGGCCAGCACCAGACAGGTCTGGTGGCTTGGCCCTGCCTGCTCCAGCCGCGGCCTGGCCATTCCCCATGGCACCTGCAGCCCACAGGAAGGCAGGTGCTGGAGCACAGCTTCTCTCCCTCCCTCCCTTCATGGCTGGCACTCCCTCAGCACCCACACTTCTGCTCTCGCCTCCCCTCCAGGCCCGAGACACCTCTGACAGCAGAATGGCTGGATGGGCACTGGTTTACACTTCAGAGGGGGCCCCACAGCACACAAGGGTCTCTCCTCTCCTCGCAGCTGGCAGGAGTCCCTGGCTCACAGCTGGTTAAGAAGTGTCCTAATTAGGACACAATTTCTCCACCACAGCTTATTTTGGAATGCAATTAATATGTTGCTGCCTTCATGATGGATCGATAACAAGGCCTCAGACCAGTCTTCCTGTTCCTGAGGATTTCTGCTAATTACAAACAAGCTCTCTTCTTGCCTCCAGAGATTTATCTTCGCTGGGAGGGGGAGAGGCTGAGTCTGGGAGAACTCAGACAATGGGACTCATCCCGAGCCACTCCCGCATGGCAAACAAGGGAAGCAACCCCCAAATGCCAGCAGAAGGAGGGAGCGAGCTCCCACCGGGGGTGCTGACCCATGACAATCCCTCGCCACAGCTCTGCTCCAGAACTGCTGCTGCAGCCAGTGGCTCCCTGGCTGGGAGGGGACTACCTGAGCGTGCGCGATTGCTTAGCCAAGTACAAGGCCAGGCCTGTCTGCTGAGCTGAGTGGAAGATGCCAAAGCTGTGAGAAGCTTCACTGGAAGTAGCAGTTATCTCAGGGCTCTGGATCAGATCTTCTGAAAGCCCTTGGCTAAGCACAAACTCTCTGCTCAGTCCCCATGACCAGCCCTCTGCGGAGGGGCCAGGGTTTTGGAGAGGGAAGTGGGATGCCCAGACCCATCTGCAGCTCTCACCTTGCTGAACCTCTGCTCCAGGACCTCGTGTTCCCACTGAAGAGCCTTCAGTTCCTTCTGGGTGAGTTTCAGATGGGCTCTGATGTTCTGCGAGTGGGAAGGGGCAGTTAAAAAGCACAGGTTTCTCTGGGAGGTGTGGGGGACACGTTCGGGCAAGGCAGGAGAGTGACCAGCAAAGAGAAATGGGTGAGAAAAAAGAAGCAGTACCCGCACCAACACCCTTTCCTCTCTGCTGTGGAGGCGACTCTACTTTCTCGCTACCGGAGTGCCATTTGAGATCGTACAAGCACCCAGCGAAGCCCAAAGGAACTCAGAGGACTTTGCTCAGGGATCTGGCCAAGCCGAGTGGCAGAGGTCACTGCTGAGCGGCTGCCTCCAGGACAGAGCCAGGGCCACTGGGGAGAGGACAGGGCTGGCACTCACCCTCAGGGCCTCCTTGTCCTTGTCATAGTTGGCCAACTTCTTCTGCAGCTCAGACAGCTGCTCGCGGGCCTGCTGCAGGGGCTCCTTCAGCTGCTTGTTCTGGAGCAGCACACGTGCCTTCTCCTTTTCCAAGCGATTCCCTTTCTTCTTCATCTCCTCCATCTGCTCCTGTTCTTGGAAACACAAGTGCCAACTCCTGGGGGCTGCCTAGGTCCTCAGGGCTTCCCCAACCCTCCGGACACCCTCCTGCTGCTGGCCCAGCAAGACCCTGTGCTCAAGAGCTTCACTCCTGGAATGGTAGCAGACCCTCGGGAGAGTAGCAGCACCCACACGGCCGCCTGGGAACCGGCCAGACCTGGGTGAAATCCTCACAGGAGCGGTCCATTGCTGGAATGGTGACACTGCAGGCCAGGCAGGCTGAGGCAGGGGGGCAGGCAGTACCTTGAGCAAGTCTATGAGCGCCATGTTTTTGTCACGCATATCATTGTAGTAGTCCTTGATGTCACGGAAGGCTTTCTCGTGGTTCCTCATCAGCTCATCAATCTGGGTGTTCTTCCCCTCCTCCACTTTGTGGACCTCGGTCATTCTACACAAGTCAAGCTCGTCCCGCAGCACTTCCATCTTGTTGGTGTACTTGGCCTTGATCTCTGGGGGAGCACACAGAGAGCTGAGTGAGGACCTCCTGGAGATCGCACGTAACATGCCCCAGTGCCATTAATAGGTGAGGTGCCAGAGTGGCATGTGCCACTGTGGCATCACTGGAGTTCAAGACACTTGTTAGCAGTGTCACCACAGGTGCCACCAGTGTGCGGAGCAGCTACACTGGGACCACGGAGAGCAGAGCAACAGGCGCCCTGCCTGCACCCTCTGGAAACTTGGGGAAAACTGTCCAGAACTCGGGGAAAACAAGCCAGAACTGGAGGGAAACCCATCCCCCTTTCTGCTCGAGGCTCTGCCACGGAGCCCGGCAGCACAGCAGAGCTCGGAGAAGCCTCCCCTGGCACACTGACAAAGGGAGGTCACGCAGGAGCTACGCGCACGGACTCACCTTTCACCTGTCTCTCAAAGTTGTTGTGCAGCTGGGTGATCTCCTCCTCTTGTTTCTGTTAGGGAGAAGCTACATGTCAGAGACACATAATCAAATCCTCAGGCAGCTGCATCCTGAAGGATTCCCTCCTGCTCCCTGGGAAAGGCCCCTGCTGTGGTGCCAGTCCCACGTTATCTCTGCACACGGCAGCTCATGGGTTCTCCAGCAGCTCTCACAGCTCTCCGTTGCAGGAGGGGGATTTCGCAGGAGCTGGGAGCCCCAGGAAGCCCTTCTCCGCAGCCCCACCACCTCCCTCTGCAGCAGATGCACACGGCTCATACATGGCTCCGGCCCGGCCAGGGACCTACCAGGTGCATGTTTTTCAGTGCCTCCTCACTGGCCAGCTCCTGCTCCTTCAGCTCCATTTTCATGGAACGCATGTCCTTCCTCAGCTCCATCTCCTGGGCCCAGTGATCCTTCTGGGCCCGCTTCATGGACAGGGTGCCCTCCCCCTTCAGCTCGGTGAGGTTTTCTTGGTGTTCGTGCAACAAGTGCTTCACCTTCTGCTTGTAAACCTAAAGACAAGCTACAGACTGGGTGAGGGGCTTCTGCAGGAGACATGTGGACCTGGGATTTTTATCTGTGACGCGTCTGGGTTGCATCTCACCCAGCTTCTCCTCCTCTAGCCCTTCCCTCACCTCCTCAGAGCTGCCCAAGGCTCAGACAGAGCTTGGGGCACTCACAACATCTCCCAGCCTCCTGCCCTCCCACCTTCAGCTCCACTTGTTGCTGCTCCTCCGCCTCCTTCATCTCCCACTCCTTCTTCCGCAACTCTGCTTTCTGCTCCTCCAGCTGCCGGCGGGTCATCTCCCAGAAGCTGTGAAACTTGTCACGTTCCAGCTGGAAATAGTTGCGCTCTTCCCGTTCCCGGTCCAGCTCCTCCCGCAGACGCGCAACATGCTTCTCCAGCTGCAAAGCCAAGGGGAAGAGCCAGGGAGGGGAAAAAAGAGGCCTCAGACAGACACCTCCACAAGACACCCGTGGCAAGCCATGTCACAAACCTGGCAGGCCACAGTGGCCATCAATGGGATGGAGGCGCGCAGGAGAGAAGGGGACGGGCCCTGACACAGGGACATCTGGGGACTGTGGGGGTTGCCCAGCGCCTGACAGAACCCATCAGCCCCTGGAAAAGGAGTAACACCATTCCCAGGTGCCTAAATACTACTGATTTGTAGAATCAAATCATAGAATCGTTTAGGTTGGAAAAGACCTTGAATATCACTGAGTCCAACCGTTATCTCAACACTGCCAAGGCCACCACCAATCCATGTCCCTAAGCAGCACATCTGCGTGCCTTTTAAATATCTCTGGGGGTGGTGACTCCACTGCTTCTCTGGGCAGCCTGTTCCAATGCTTGAGAACCCTTTGGGTGAAGGTGGTTTCCTCTCACCCTACCACTTCTTACTTGGGAGAAGAGACCCACAACCTCTCTGCTCCAACCTCCTTTCGGGTAGTTGTAGAGAGCACTAAGATCTCCCCTCAGCCTCCTTTTCTCCAGCACAGGACTCGGGCTCCAGACCCTTCACCAGCATCGTTGCTCTCCTTTGGGTGTGCTCCAGCACCTCAATGTTTTTCTTTCAGTGAGGGGCCCAAAAGTGAACACAGCACTGGAGGTGCGGCCTCACCAGTGCTGACTACAGGGGACGATCACTGCCCTAATTATCCTGGCTACTCTCTGAGACAATCCAGGATGCTGTAGGCCTTCTTGGCCACCTGGGCATGCTGCTTGCTCTGAGATGTGCAAGATCTTTCCCAAGGAGCAAGGTCCCCAGCCCAGGGCCATCTGCTCCTCTGTTGGTAGGACACTGGGCAAAACAAGGGGACTTGGAGCAACTGAGGGCGCCGCGAGCAAGAGCACAGCAGGCTGCCATCACAGAGCTCCCAGCTGAGCCATCAGCTGGCTGAGCAGGCTGCCGGAGTTATGGAGTCGGGGAGAAGACAGGGAGGGCACAGGGCTGGAGAGCAGAGTGGGCCGGACCAGCAGAAGGGAGGATGGGACGAGGGGGCTGCTCCTTCCAGGACCAGTGAGAATCCCTCACCAGCACAGCTGGCCATCAGGCAGGGAAATGATCCTCAGCTGCTTGTCTCTGTCACCCTCCGCCACCTGTCATTGCCGGAGCCAGGTGCTGAGCTGGGCTTCCTAAGCGGGACTGGTGTGGAAGATGAGGGCTCTCTCACCTGCTCCTTGCTCATCTCCTGCGGGGACAAAGCATCCACCACTGCTGGAGTTTTGCTTTCTTCCCCTTTTTTCCCGCCTTTCTTTTTGGGTGCCTAAGGAGAGAAAGCAAAACACACGAGGTGTGTGCATGGCTCAGGTGCTGGGAAGAAACTGTGCTGCTCAGAGCTCCCACAGCAGCCCAGGCCACCAAATGTCCCTGCTCTCATGGCTGGGACAGGGTGAGGAGGGGGACAGGGAGCCAGGGTCCGTGGAAGGGGCCTGGAAGCCCCTGACAGCCTCCAGCACAGCCACGGCTCATACCCAGCCACTGCTGGCCCAAAGCGAAGCCCAGAATGCCCGTACCCAAAAGAAGGGCTCGGGAGCAGCATCACAGGCCTGGGCATGGCGCTGAGGGGCTCCCTCCCCAGGGCTGGGCCCAGGACAAGCTCAGGCCCTGCTCTCACCATGGCTGCTGCCACTCACACTGTGGTCTCCAAGGCAATGGGAACGCGCATCTGGAGAGAGGTGTGAGGTGGTCGGACACGCCCGTTAGCAACGTGGGGCTGCACCGTGGCAACGGGGGTGGGGCCTAGTCCAGGCCCTGAACCAGGTCGCCACGCCAACAAAGGCAACAAGTGGTGCCGAAACCCGGGAAGTCGCCTGGACGGGTGAACGGCGGCCGGAGCGGCAGGACCAGCCCGGCGGGGAGGACGCTCCCGGACCAACAAGGAGGATGGAAGCCCTTGTGAAGGTCGTATCACAATTACATAAGCAGTGGGGTATTGATTGTAAGCCCAAAGATTTTACTGTCGCAGTTGCGAGGCTTTTACAAATTGGGGTCATTGACCAGCCGGTGGATATTCTCCACCCTGAAGTGTGGGATAAATGCACTAAAGCATTAGCCGAGGAGACGATGTCCTCGGGTAGCGGGAAAAACCTTAAGTCGTGGGGGAAAGTCGTACAGGCCCTGCAGAAGGCCTTACAAGAGCAGGAAACCTGGAGGGCGGCAAGGGACTGTTTGTTAGTCACTCCGAAATTGGGAGTCGGGGCAGCTACGCAGACTCCGCACCCCCCAAACGGCGGGGATTCCACGGAGTCCAAAAACTTACAAGAGGGCGACACGCCCCCTCTACCCCTGAACCCCTCGCCCCCTCAGTCCCCAAACCCTGACCCGATTACGGAGGCACAGAAGCGCGCACTGTCCTTCTGGGGTGGGTTAACTGAGGAAGCCAGGGGCGCTGAAGCCCGGGCGAGACCACCACCTTATGCGCCTCATAATGGCGCCGAACCCCGGGGGGAGGGCGGGGCGAAGATGTCCCCGGTGGGAACAAAGAAGAAGCGCTCGAGCTAAGAAGCGCACACAAAGGTGAAGGGCAGGAGGACAAGAAGGAGAAGAGTGGTGGGGGCGACCGGGGAGGGGAGGGGAGTGTGAGTGAAGCGCCGACAGCCAATCAGAGCGGCCCGCCGAGCAGAAGGCGGGGCGAACCAAAACGGAGGGACAAGCCAAGGGGGAGGGAACGGCCCGCCCACCAAGGAAGTAGGCGGCGCCCAACAAACAGGCATCAGAACCCGGAAGTAACCAGTCAGTCGAGTTCCGACTCCGGAACAGCCGCGAGCTGGGGCGAGCGGCTCGTAACCGATTCAGACTCAGAGGAGGAGGACACGAGGGTAAATAAAATTAAAAGCAAAAATATCCCCAGCCAAAATAAAAAGGAATCGCGAGGGGAAGGAGTTCCTCTCACGGATTGGAGGGAAATAAAGATTGCCTGTGCGGATTGGGTCCCAACAGCCACGCTGGCGTTCCCGGTCCGGGTGGCAGACGGGGGACAAAGGGTTTACTCGCCACACCGTGGTTAACCACCCTGGTATCTACCCTGGGAGGGCCAGTCACAATGATCGTGTTAGCATTGGTCTTCGGACCCTGTATACTAAACAGACTCGTGTCGTTTGTCAAGAGCCGATTAGAGACGGTTAACGTCATGTTAGTGGAACGCATGGAACACCGACAATTGCTTTAAGGTTCTGTTTGTTTAGAATTATCCCTAATCGTTCCCCATTTACCATCCGCCCAGCGTGCCTTACACTCGCTATCGCGAGATGATTACACAGTATTTTCACTCAGGTTTACTAACAGTATTAGGCTTGCCTTCGCTTTTACGCCTACTCACAAAGTGCCGTTAATCGATCTTTTTAAGGTAACAACTATTTTAAGATATATATATTCTTTACGATTGCTGTAAAACGTAGAACAAGAACAGAATATTTGAACTAACTTAACTATACGTTTAGTATGTTTTTATCCGAGATCACGGTGTACGTATTCTTGAACTGGATCCAAAGTGCGTCTTTGTAGTTGCGGTACGAATTTATTGTGTTCTGTCATTGTAGATTTCTTTGTTCCCTTGTAGTGGGACCCCGATGGCCCTGAATGGTATCCTTTACACCGCGATACCTCTTGTAAACCTGTGTTTGTTCCAGAGTGCAAGTAAGTGCTGCAATGAAAAGTTGTGAGCAGTGTTTAGCTGGAATTTCGAGTGTTCTAGGTGAGTAAAGAGAGGGTTGTGTATGTGTACGCTGGAAAGAGGAAGTCGGGCTGAGGGAAGAGAGGAAGTAGTCGCCCAGTCGGATTCTGGGGGAGTGGCAGCACCCCTCAAACTCTGGGGAAGGGGTGGTACAGCAACTGAGTTGCTGGACACGGAGTAAAGACAGGATCAGAGAATGAATCAGTAAATATGGGAGGAGGTCAGAGTGGAGGAACATTAAAGAAAAGCCCTTTAGGTTGTGTACTTGCTCACTGGAAAGATATCGTTGGGACTGGACGTACGGAAAGTAAGAAGACCTCTACCCAGCAGTGGCGGATCCATACGCCCTGCTGACTGTGATGACACCTGAACCACTTTGGCTTGCTGCTCCGGATTTGAAAGGACGCTTTTTTTCTTTTGCCTCCCTCTCCATGAGGCCAGTCAAAATCGTTTGCATTCGAATGGGAAAAGACTGTGATATTTTGATCAATTTAATTACGCATAGGGAGGGGGGAAATGTGGGTAGCTAGGGTCTGGCGACCGGAAGATATCGCGCTGTACGGAAAGATAGGGTCTCTCTCCTGATGACCAATAGCGGTCAGTTTGTGATGCAAGCAGACGGAAATAACGTTGTAAACCTAAGCTATATAAGGTCGTGTTACCCCTCAATAAACGCCATTTGCCGTCCACCACACTGGTGTCAGCGAGCTGATGGACCGAGCGGCCTGGGGTTGGTCGCCGTGCCGTTCCTGAACCAGGTCGCCACGCCAACAAAGGCAACAGGAGGTAGTAGAGAAAATGTTAAGCCCGGGAAGAGGGAGGGGTGGGGGGAGGTTATCTTGTTCCCTGTCTCATTCTCCTGCTAGTTTTAGAAATAAATGAGTGTTTTTCCCCAAGTCGAGTCTGTTTTGCCCGTAACGGTAACTTTAAGGATTTCTCCCTGTCCTTATCTCAAACCTTGAGCTGTTTTTCCTTATATTATCTCTCCCTATTCTCTCGGAGGGTGGGGGGAATGAGAGAGAGACTGCGTAGTCTGGTCCCGATCGGGGCTGAACTACTACACAGCCAAAGAGGGATTATGGTTTTTCATAGGTTGCAGTACATGCTTACAATCATTGTTAGCATTTTCAACAGCCAGTTGTAATAGCAACATCCCTCTTGCATCATCATTGTCGAACTGCTGCTCGAAAGTAGCTTGCAGACGATCTATGAAATCTGCATATGGCTCATTAGCTCCTTGCAGCACCTTAACAAAAGATTGAGGTCCTTCGCCTTTTGATGCTGGGATTTTTCTCACTGCCCTAAGAGCAATATGTCTAATTTGAGCATACGCTTCTCTCGGGAACTGTGCCTGCAGGAGCGAGTTACTATAAGCATTTTCTCCTGCCAGTTGTTCATATCCTATTGGAATCTGTTGATTTAAATTTTGTAATACTTTGCACAGTACATCCTTCTTTAAAATCATGGACTGTGTAGGTGTTAACACCATTTTCATTAACAATTTCCAATCATGTGGATCCAGAGTATACGACTCTGCTTTTGCCTCAAGTAAGGGTGTAGTAAAAGAAGAATGTATCCCTCCCTTCTTTACTGTCCGTCGCAGCTCCTTTATAGCATCATAACTGAGAGGCTGCGAAACCAGCTGCTGATTAGCTTGATACATAACTGGACAGGCTAAAACAGTTTGCCAGTCACCATTCTGCATTGCCTCTTTTTTACGCTCTTCCCAGATACCACACATTTCAACATTCACAGCTGCATGACTAACATTCACATTTCACGGAGGAGGGAACAGATCAGGTTTCTTTTCAAAGTCTTTTGAACCCACATTAAATACATCTACCTCCAGAGAGGTTTCGTTATTAGCAAGCGCAGTATCAGGAAAAGAATTGATAGGTGAAACCCGAGGCAAATCTGGCACGCGAGACTGTGGTGACGACAGCGACGGTAAAAGCGTGGAAGCAGGGTGTACAAGTGCAGGTTGCAGGGGAACAGGAATACAGCACGGAGTTTTCTGCCCCGACCCGCGGCACGGAGTTCTCTGTGCTAATCCCTCCCCCCAACCAGTTTCTGGGGAGATGCCATTGTTACAGGGGGACACGCTTACAGGTTGAGGGTCTGGTAATGGAGATGCCGACGCCTCAGGCAAAGAAGAATTAGTAGACTCTGTTGAAACATTGTCGAGGGTTAGCATGATTTGTACCCAAGTGGCTAAGTTTTTGCAAGCTTGGCTGCAAAAAGCTGCTGCAGCGATTTTTTGAAGGCTTGTGCCCACTTTCTCCCAAGCCTCTATTTGAAAAGTCCCGTCTGCAGGAAATTGCGGATGATTTTCACGAATCCACTCTAATAAAGTCATTAACTGTGGGCTGGTAACAGTCCTGCCCTGCGTTTTCAGCATTTTTCCCATTACATCAATGCTTTGCATCTCATCTGAGGATATTTTCCCTCCCATGATTCCCAGTTGCTCACCTGTATGCAAGTGATGAGCGCGCTTTCTGATGTGTGGATCCTCAATCCCGGTTTCTGGATTCCGGCCTCTGGTTCAACTGGGCTATGCCACCAGTGCAGGCTTTGTTCAAGCCTCTTCAGAGTTTCCGTCCTTGTTCCTTTTGAAGTTTAAGTGCGTCCCTGTTTGGGCGCCATCTGTGGCATATTGGTGGGACAGAGTAACGGGCAAGACAGCAAGTGAGCCCAAAAGGCCAAAGTTTATTTTTACAGCAGTGTTTTATACTCTTTACCTGGATGCTCTTTGTCTACGATCTCTATTCCTATAGGGCAACTATTAGCACGATCTCTACCACCCCACTATTTGTCCAATTTGCTTCACGCTTTTGATTGACGTTGTAGCATTGTTCTTCATCACGTACTTCTTCACACCGTTGCTTCTCAGCATGTACTCTCGCTTTGCCCATTGTGCTCAGGTCCTGTTTGCTTTGATACATTCACCCCTATTCCCATCCGCATTACTCACTTTGCTGCATTTGCTTACATCGATACACTTGCTCATATTCCCATCCACTACAGTCTCCCACAAATGGATCACACCAAGTGGGACCCTCTGCAGTGTATTTGAACAAAAAGCCTTTACAGATTCAGCTTTCGAATACATGTGCATTACTATTCTATAGAATGATTGGTTCCAGTCTCCTCGCCCGGCCCGTCAATTCCTACGCGCACTCAGTCCTGTTACTCCCCCCATTTCTTTTAAATCAGTGGTAGGAATGAAGTAGAGGGTTGGTGAGTCAGTGGTCGCAGGGACTGATGCTGGCATGACCTTTTCCCTCATTTCTCCAGTAGCTGTGTCACCAAAATCGGGAATCAAACTCCTGAACAGCAATATAGCATTAAGAAGCAGCATTCTTTGTTGCAGCGCTGGATGCACGGGGGATCCTTCCACCCAGCATACATGCCGGTCTGAAAATCTGGACAGAATCTATTTAGTGATTTCATACATCAACATTAATAATTCCCTGAACACTAATACATAATCATCAGTTTTCCTGGAAACCATTGTAATATTCCCCACCCACTTGTGCATGCTCAGTCTTTTGAGTCAAGGGTCTTCTGGTGGTCTTGGGGGTTGTCAGAGTGGGCCCTCCTCAAATTCTCTGGCGGAACCCTTCCTTAAAATCTCCATCCGTGGTCTTGGGAACAGGTCGCGTTTTCCTTGATTTTCTGGCTCCAAAGTGATGGCTCAGGGCCTATCTTCACAGCTGGGGTTTGAGGCCTGCCTTTGTTCTACCACTCTTCTTAATCACCCCAGACATGCTGGGCTAACTGCTAACAAACAAGATGTTGTAGCAGTTCTGAGACTCCGTGTTCCCTCTAAGGGCACATAGATTTCATACAAAATTTACCCTATGTGACTACAGTGAGCCAAAGGCTCACTGGGCTCTGTTTATTGTCGCGGAGCACCAATGAGGCCCTGCACGGCACAGCGGGTCCCTTCGCGCCAGCTGGCGCCAGGAGGGCACAGCGATGAGTCCCGCAGGGCCCTGTCCCAGCACCTGCCCCAGCACGGGGCTCGCCAGTGGCTTAAAGCCCAGGTTGTCCACGGGGATCCCAAAGGCTCTCAGCTTGGCCTCCAACGTGTGCAGCATGTCATTGTGTGCCTGCAAGAGAAGCGTCCCATGCTCAGCCTGATACCGAGCTCCAGCCCAGCACCTCCCTGCCTTGCCATGGACGCTCTGCACCTCCCTGCATGGAGAGGACCCCAAAATGCCTTCCTTTGCAGGGGAAACCGCAGCCTGGGCTGGCTCCTGCCCAGGCCATGAAGCAGCTCAGCCGGCCTGCTGGAAGTTCCCTTCCATCCACTTGGTGCAAGGCTTGGAGTAGAAATTCCCATTTCCACCCCACCAAGCCACAGCCAGCACCCACCAGGCCCCAGCCCTGACCTGCAGGGCTCAGGGAAGCTTCATCCCCTTCCCTCACCTTGCAGACTTGGGCTAGCTGCAGCTGCAGCTGCCTGATGGTGGTGTTCTTCGAACTGACCAAGTCCTGCAAAGGGAGATGGTGCATCAGGCAACAGCTACACGGCCCTGGGGACACGGCGGCTGTGAGCAGTGTGACAGAGTGCACAGAGGAGCTGCTGCGCAGCGGCCGAGCTGGCAGCAGGACTTAGCTTGCAGTACAGCCTGACAGGTGGCCACCGCTCTATGTCCTTCCAGCCAGAACTGCCAGGGACAGCCAGCCCCAGGCAGAGGTGAGGGACATGGATGAGTGACATGGCAGCTTCAGCCACGGAGGACGAGGGCTTGCATGGCTCAGGGTCAGCTTTCACCATAAGGCAGCCTCTGCCCTCCAAGGCCAGCCCTCACCGGGCCCCACACAGTACCTCCAGCTTGCTGGAGACCAAGAAGAGGGCATCCGGGTCGAGGTTGGAGGCTGCAAAGGCCTCACTGAGCTCCACATCCTTTTTCTCCACCATGCTGAGGAGCCCTTTCAGCTTGCGCTCTAGGAGCAAGTTCTTGAAGCCCGTCTTCTGCTGCACCTCTTCTGTGGCTTGGGTGAACTTCTGATAGAGCTCATCTCGCTCCGCCTGCACCTGCTCCCAAAGACAGCGTGCCTTCACACCCGGGCTGGCGGCAACCCCGGGCCAGCACCAGACAGGTCTGGTGGCTTGGCCCTGCCTGCTCCAGCCGCGGCCTGGCCATTCCCCATGGCACCTGCAGCCCACAGGAAGGCAGGTGCTGGAGCACAGCTTCTCTCCCTCCCTCCCTTCATGGCTGGCACTCCCTCAGCACCCACACTTCTGCTCTCGCCTCCCCTCCAGGCCCGAGACACCTCTGACAGCAGAATGGCTGGATGGGCACTGGTTTACACTTCAGAGGGGGCCCCACAGCACACAAGGGTCTCTCCTCTCCTCGCAGCTGGCAGGAGTCCCTGGCTCACAGCTGGTTAAGAAGTGTCCTAATTAGGACACAATTTCTCCACCACAGCTTATTTTGGAATGCAATTAATATGTTGCTGCCTTCATGATGGATCGATAACAAGGCCTCAGACCAGTCTTCCTGTTCCTGAGGATTTCTGCTAATTACAAACAAGCTCTCTTCTTGCCTCCAGAGATTTATCTTCGCTGGGAGGGGGAGAGGCTGAGTCTGGGAGAACTCAGACAATGGGACTCATCCCGAGCCACTCCCGCATGGCAAACAAGGGAAGCAACCCCCAAATACCAGCAGAAGGAGGGAGCGAGCTCCCACCGGGGGTGCTGACCCATGACAATCCCTCGCCACAGCTCTGCTCCAGAACTGCTGCTGCAGCCAGTGGCTCCCTGGCTGGGAGGGGACTACCTGAGCGTGCGCGATTGCTTAGCCAAGTACAAGGCCAGGCCTGTCTGCTGAGCTGAGTGGAAGATGCCAAAGCTGTGAGAAGCTTCACTGGAAGTAGCAGTTATCTCAGGGCTCTGGATCAGATCTTCTGAAAGCCCTTGGCTAAGCACAAACTCTCTGCTCAGTCCCCATGACCAGCCCTCTGCGGAGGGGCCAGGGTTTTGGAGAGGGAAGTGGGATGCCCAGACCCATCTGCAGCTCTCACCTTGCTGAACCTCTGCTCCAGGACCTCGTGTTCCCACTGAAGAGCCTTCAGTTCCTTCTGGGTGAGTTTCAGATGGGCTCTGATGTTCTGCGAGTGGGAAGGGGCAGTTAAAAAGCACAGGTTTCTCTGGGAGGTGTGGGGGACACGTTCGGGCAAGGCAGGAGAGTGACCAGCAAAGAGAAATGGGTGAGAAAAAAGAAGCAGTACCCGCACCAACACCCTTTCCTCTCTGCTGTGGAGGCGACTCTACTTTCTCGCTACCGGAGTGCCATTTGAGATCGTACAAGCACCCAGCGAAGCCCAAAGGAACTCAGAGGACTTTGCTCAGGGATCTGGCCAAGCCGAGTGGCAGAGGTCACTGCTGAGCGGCTGCCTCCAGGACAGAGCCAGGGCCACTGGGGAGAGGACAGGGCTGGCACTCACCCTCAGGGCCTCCTTGTCCTTGTCATAGTTGGCCAACTTCTTCTGCAGCTCAGACAGCTGCTCGCGGGCCTGCTGCAGGGGCTCCTTCAGCTGCTTGTTCTGGAGCAGCACACGTGCCTTCTCCTTTTCCAAGCGATTCCCTTTCTTCTTCATCTCTTCCATCTGCTCCTGTTCTTGGAAACACAAGTGCCAACTCCTGGGGGCTGCCTAGGTCCTCAGGGCTTCCCCAACCCTCCGGACACCCTCCTGCTGCTGGCCCAGCAAGACCCTGTGCTCAAGAGCTTCACTCCTGGAATGGTAGCAGACCCTCGGGAGAGTAGCAGCACCCACACGGCCGCCTGGGAACCGGCCAGACCTGGGTGAAATCCTCACAGGAGCGGTCCATTGCTGGAATGGTGACACTGCAGGCCAGGCAGGCTGAGGCAGGGGGGCAGGCAGTACCTTGAGCAAGTCTATGAGCGCCATGTTTTTGTCACGCATATCATTGTAGTAGTCCTTGATGTCACGGAAGGCTTTCTCGTGGTTCCTCATCAGCTCATCAATCTGGGTGTTCTTCCCCTCCTCCACTTTGTGGACCTCGGTCGTTCTACACAAGTCAAGCTCGTCCCGCAGCACTTCCATCTTGTTGGTGTACTTGGCCTTGATCTCTGGGGGAGCACACAGAGAGCTGAGTGAGGACCTCCTGGAGATCGCACGTAACATGCCCCAGTGCCATTAATAGGTGAGGTGCCAGAGTGGCGTGTGCCACTGTGGCATCACTGGAGTTCAAGACACTTGTTAGCAGTGTCACCACAGCTGCCACCAGTGTGCGGAGCAGCTACACTGGGACCACGGAGAGCAGAGCAACAGGCGCCCTGCCTGCACCCTCTGGAAACTTGGGGAAAACTGTCCAGAACTCGGGGAAAACAAGCCAGAACTGGAGGGAAACCCATCCCCCTTTCTGCTCGAGGCTCTGCCACGGAGCCCGGCAGCACAGCAGAGCTCGGAGAAGCCTCCCCTGGCACACTGACAAAGGGAGGTCACGCAGGAGCTACGCGCACAGACTCACCTTTCACCTGTCTCTCAAAGTTGTTGTGCAGCTGGGTGATCTCCTCCTCTTGTTTCTGTTAGGGAGAAGCTACATGTCAGAGACACATAATCAAATCCTCAGGCAGCTGCATCCTGAAGGATTCCCTCCTGCTCCCTGGGAAAGGCCCCTGCTGTGGTGCCAGTCCCACGTTATCTCTGCACACGGCAGCTCATGGGTTCTCCAGCAGCTCTCACAGCTCTCCGTTGCAGGAGGGGGATTTCGCAGGAGCTGGGAGCCCCAGGAAGCCCTTCTCCGCAGCCCCACCACCTCCCTCTGCAGCAGATGCACACGGCTCATACATGGCTCCGGCCCGGCCAGGGACCTACCAGGTGCATGTTTTTCAGTGCCTCCTCACTGGCCAGCTCCTGCTCCTTCAGCTCCATTTTCATGGAACGCATGTCCTTCCTCAGCTCCATCTCCTGGGCCCAGTGATCCTTCTGGGCCCGCTTCATGGACAGGGTGCCCTCCCCCTTCAGCTCGGTGAGGTTTTCTTGGTGTTCGTGCAACAAGTGCTTCACCTTCTGCTTGTAAACCTAAAGACAAGCTACAGACTGGGTGAGGGGCTTCTGCAGGAGACATGTGGACCTGGGATTTTTATCTGTGACGCGTCTGGGTTGCATCTCACCCAGCTTCTCCTCCTCTAGCCCTTCCCTCACCTCCTCAGAGCTGCCCAAGGCTCAGACAGAGCTTGGGGCACTCACAACATCTCCCAGCCTCCTGCCCTCCCACCTTCAGCTCCACTTGTTGCTGCTCCTCCGCCTCCTTCATCTCCCACTCCTTCTTCCGCAACTCTGCTTTCTGCTCCTCCAGCTGCCGGCGGGTCATCTCCCAGAAGCTGTGAAACTTGTCACGTTCCAGCTGGAAATAGTTGCGCTCTTCCCGTTCCCGGTCCAGCTCCTCCCGCAGACGCGCAACATGCTTCTCCAGCTGCAAAGCCAAGGGGAAGAGCCAGGGAGGGGAAAAAAGAGGCCTCAGACAGACACCTCCACAAGACACCCGTGGCAAGCCATGTCACAAACCTGGCAGGCCACAGTGGCCATCAATGGGATGGAGGCGCGCAGGAGAGAAGGGGACGGGCCCTGACACAGGGACATCTGGGGACTGTGGGGGTTGCCCAGGGCCTGACAGAACCCATCAGCCCCTGGAAAAGGAGTAACACCATTCCCAGGTGCCTAAATACTACTGATTTGTAGAATCAAATCATAGAATCGTTTAGGTTGGAAAAGACCTTGAATATCACTGAGTCCAACCGTTATCTCAACACTGCCAAGGCCACCACCAATCCATGTCCCTAAGCAGCACATCTGCGTGCCTTTTAAATATCTCTGGGGGTGGTGACTCCACTGCTTCTCTGGGCAGCCTGTTCCAATGCTTGAGAACCCTTTGGGTGAAGGTGGTTTCCTCTCACCCTACCACTTCTTACTTGGGAGAAGAGACCCACAACCTCTCTGCTCCAACCTCCTTTCGGGTAGTTGTAGAGAGCACTAAGATCTCCCCTCAGCCTCCTTTTCTCCAGCACAGGACTCGGGCTCCAGACCCTTCACCAGCATCGTTGCTCTCCTTTGGGTGTGCTCCAGCACCTCAATGTTTTTCTTTCAGTGAGGGGCCCAAAAGTGAACACAGCACTGGAGGTGCGGCCTCACCAGTGCTGACTACAGGGGACGATCACTGCCCTAATTATCCTGGCTACTCTCTGAGACAATCCAGGATGCTGTAGGCCTTCTTGGCCACCTGGGCATGCTGCTTGCTCTGAGATGTGCAAGATCTTTCCCAAGGAGCAAGGTCCCCAGCCCAGGGCCATCTGCTCCTCTGTTGGTAGGACACTGGGCAAAACAAGGGGACTTGGAGCAACTGAGGGCGCCGCGAGCAAGAGCACAGCAGGCTGCCATCACAGAGCTCCCAGCTGAGCCATCAGCTGGCTGAGCAGGCTGCCGGAGTTATGGAGTCGGGGAGAAGACAGGGAGGGCACAGGGCTGGAGAGCAGAGTGGGCCGGACCAGCAGAAGGGAGGATGGGACGAGGGGGCTGCTCCTTCCAGGACCAGTGAGAATCCCTCACCAGCACAGCTGGCCATCAGGCAGGGAAATGATCCTCAGCTGCTTGTCTCTGTCACCCTCCGCCACCTGTCATTGCCGGAGCCAGGTGCTGAGCTGGGCTTCCTAAGCGGGACTGGTGTGGAAGATGAGGGCTCTCTCACCTGCTCCTTGCTCATCTCCTGCGGGGACAAAGCATCCACCACTGCTGGAGTTTTGCTTTCTTCCCCTTTTTTCCCGCCTTTCTTTTTGGGTGCCTAAGGAGAGAAAGCAAAACACACGAGGTGTGTGCATGGCTCAGGTGCTGGGAAGAAACTGTGCTGCTCAGAGCTCCCACAGCAGCCCAGGCCACCAAATGTCCCTGCTGTCATGGCTGGGACAGGGTGAGGAGGGGGACAGGGAGCCAGGGTCCGTGGAAGGGGCCTGGAAGCCCCTGACAGCCTCCAGCACAGCCACGGCTCATACCCAGCCACTGCTGGCCCAAAGCGAAGCCCAGAATGCCCGTACCCAAAAGAAGGGCTCGGGAGCAGCATCACAGGCCTGGGCATGGCGCTGAGGGGCTCCCTCCCCAGGGCTGGGCCCAGGACAAGCTCAGGCCCTGCTCTCACCATGGCTGCTGCCACTCACACTGTGGTCTCCAAGGCAATGGGAACGCGCATCTGGAGAGAGGTGTGAGGTGGTCGGACACGCCTGTTAGCAACGTGGGGCTGCACCTTGGCAACGGGGGTGGGGCCTAGTCCAGGCCCTGAACCAGGTCGCCACGCCAACAAAGGCAACAAGTGGTGCCGAAACCCGGGAAGTCGCCTGGACGGGTGAACGGCGGCCGGAGCGGCAGGACCAGCCCGGCGGGGAGGACGCTCCCGGACCAACAAGGAGGATGGAAGCCCTTGTGAAGGTCGTATCACAATTACATAAGCAGTGGGGTATTGATTGTAAGCCCAAAGATTTTACTGTCGCAGTTGCGAGGCTTTTACAAATTGGGGTCATTGACCAGCCGGTGGATATTCTCCACCCTGAAGTGTGGGATAAATGCACTAAAGCATTAGCCGAGGAGACGATGTCCTCGGGTAGCGGGAAAAACCTTAAGTCGTGGGGGAAAGTCGTACAGGCCCTGCAGAAGGCCTTACAAGAGCAGGAAACCTGGAGGGCGGCAAGGGACTGTTTGTTAGTCACTCCGAAATTGGGAGTCGGGGCAGCTACGCAGACTCCGCACCCCCCAAACGGCGGTGATTCCACGGAGTCCAAAAACTTACAAGAGGGCGACATGCCCCCTCTACCCCTGAACCCCTCGCCCCCTCAGTCCCCAAACCCTGACCCGATTACGGAGGCACAGAAGCGCGCACTGTCCTTCTGGGGTGGGTTAACTGAGGAAGCCAGGGGCGCTGAAGCCCGGGCGAGACCACCACCTTATGCGCCTCATAATGGCGCCGAACCCCGGGGGGAGGGCGGGGCGAAGATGTCCCCGGTGGGAACAAAGAAGAAGCGCTCGAGCTAAGAAGCGCACACAAAGGTGAAGGGCAGGAGGACAAGAAGGAGAAGAGTGGTGGGGGCGACCGGGGAGGGGAGGGGAGTGTGAGTGAAGCGCCGACAGCCAATCAGAGCGGCCCGCCGAGCAGAAGGCGGGGCGAACCAAAACGGAGGGACAAGCCAAGGGGGAGGGAACGGCCCGCCCACCAAGGAAGTAGGCGGCGCCCAACAAAAGGCATCAGAACCCGGAAGTAACCAGTCAGTGGAGTTCCGACTCCGGAACAGCCGCGAGCTGGGGCGAGCGGCTCGTAACCGATTCAGACTCAGAGGAGGAGGACACGAGGGTAAATAAAATTAAAAGCAAAAATATCCCCAGCCAAAATAAAAAGGAATCGCGAGGGGAAGGAGTTCCTCTCACGGATTGGAGGGAAATAAAGATTGCCTGTGCGGATTGGGTCCCAACAGCCACGCTGGCATTCCCGGTCCGGGTGGCAGACGGGGGACAAAGGGTTTACTCGCCACACCGTGGTTAACCACCCTGGTATCTACCCTGGGAGGGCCAGTCACAATGATCGTGTTAGCATTGGTCTTCGGACCCTGTATACTAAACAGACTCGTGTCGTTTGTCAAGAGCCGATTAGAGACGGTTAACGTCATGTTAGTGGAACGCATGGAACACCGACAATTGCTTTAAGGTTCTGTTTGTTTAGAATTATCCCTAATCGTTCCCCATTTACCATCCGCCCAGCGTGCCTTACACTCGCTATCGCGAGATGATTACACAGTATTTTCACTCAGGTTTACTAACAGTATTAGGCTTGCCTTCGCTTTTACGCCTACTCACAAAGTGCCGTTAATCGATCTTTTTAAGGTAACAACTATTTTAAGATATATATATTCTTTACGATTGCTGTAAAACGTAGAACAAGAACAGAATATTTGAACTAACTTAACTATACGTTTAGTATGTTTTTATCCGAGATCACGGTGTACGTATTCTTGAACTGGATCCAAAGTGCGTCTTTGTAGTTGCGGTACGAATTTATTGTGTTCTGTCATTGTAGATTTCTTTGTTCCCTTGTAGTGGGACCCCGATGGCCCTGAATGGTATCCTTTACACCGCGATACCTCTTGTAAACCTGTGTTTGTTCCAGAGTGCAAGTAAGTGCTGCAATGAAAAGTTGTGAGCAGTGTTTAGCTGGAATTTCGAGTGTTCTAGGTGAGTAAAGAGAGGGTTGTGTATGTGTACGCTGGAAAGAGGAAGTCGGGCTGAGGGAAGAGAGGAAGTAGTCGCCCAGTCGGATTCTGGGGGAGTGGCAGCACCCCTCAAACTCTGGGGAAGGGGTGGTACAGCAACTGAGTTGCTGGACACGGAGTAAAGACAGGATCAGAGAATGAATCAGTAAATATGGGAGGAGGTCAGAGTGGAGGAACATTAAAGAAAAGCCCTTTAGGTTGTGTACTTGCTCACTGGAAAGATATCGTTGGGACTGGACGTACGGAAAGTAAGAAGACCTCTACCCAGCAGTGGCGGATCCATACGCCCTGCTGACTGTGATGACACCTGAACCACTTTGGCTTGCTGCTCCGGATTTGAAAGGACGCTTTTTTTCTTTTGCCTCCCTCTCCATGAGGCCAGTCAAAATCGTTTGCATTCGAATGGGAAAAGACTGTGATATTTTGATCAATTTAATTACGCATAGGGAGGGGGGAAATGTGGGTAGCTAGGGTCTGGCGACCGGAAGATATCGCGCTGTACGGAAAGATAGGGTCTCTCTCCTGATGACCAATAGCGGTCAGTTTGTGATGCAAGCAGACGGAAATAACGTTGTAAACCTAAGCTATATAAGGTCGTGTTACCCCTCAATAAACGCCATTTGCCGTCCACCACACTGGTGTCAGCGAGCTGATGGACCGAGCGGCCTGGGATTGGTCGCCGTGCCGTTCCTGAACCAGGTCGCCACGCCAACAAAGGCAACAGGAGGTAGTAGAGAAAATGTTAAGCCCGGGAAGAGGGAGGGGTGGGGGGAGGTTATCTTGTTCCCTGTCTCATTCTCCTGCTAGTTTTAGAAATAAATGAGTGTTTTTCCCCAAGTCGAGTCTGTTTTGCCCGTAACGGTAACTTTAAGGATTTCTCCCTGTCCTTATCTCAAACCTCGAGCTGTTTTTCCTTATATTATCTCTCCCTATTCTCTCGGAGGGTGGGGGGAATGAGAGAGAGACTGCGTAGTCTGGTCCCGATCGGGGCTGAACTACTACACAGCCAAAGAGGGATTATGGTTTTTCATAGGTTGCAGTACATGCTTACAATCATTGTTAGCATTTTCAACAGCCAGTTGTAATAGCAACATCCCTCTTGCATCATCATTGTCGAACTGCTGCTCGAAAGTAGCTTGCAGACGATCTATGAAATCTGCATATGGCTCATTAGCTCCTTGCAGCACCTTAACAAAAGATTGAGGTCCTTCGCCTTTTGATGCTGGGATTTTTCTCACTGCCCTAAGAGCAATATGTCTAATTTGAGCATACGCTTCTCTCGGGAACTGTGCCTGCAGGAGCGAGTTACTATAAGCATTTTCTCCTGCCAGTTGTTCATATCCTATTGGAATCTGTTGATTTAAATTTTGTAATACTTTGCACAGTACATCCTTCTTTAAAATCATGGACTGTGTAGGTGTTAACACCATTTTCATTAACAATTTCCAATCATGTGGATCCAGAGTATACGACTCTGCTTTTGCCTCAAGTAAGGGTGTAGTAAAAGAAGAATGTATCCCTCCCTTCTTTACTGTCCGTCGCAGCTCCTTTATAGCATCATAACTGAGAGGCTGCGAAACCAGCTGCTGATTAGCTTGATACATAACTGGACAGGCTAAAACAGTTTGCCAGTCACCATTCTGCATTGCCTCTTTTTTACGCTCTTCCCAGATACCACACATTTCAACATTCACAGCTGCATGACTAACATTCACATTTCACGGAGGAGGGAACAGATCAGGTTTCTTTTCAAAGTCTTTTGAACCCACATTAAATACATCTACCTCCAGAGAGGTTTCGTTATTAGCAAGCGCAGTATCAGGAAAAGAATTGATAGGTGAAACCCGAGGCAAATCTGGCACGCGAGACTGTGGTGACGACAGCGACGGTAAAAGCGTGGAAGCAGGGTGTACAAGTGCAGGTTGCAGGGGAACAGGAATACAGCACGGAGTTTTCTGCCCCGACCCGCGGCACGGAGTTCTCTGTGCTAATCCCTCCCCCCAACCAGTTTCTGGGGAGATGCCATTGTTACAGGGGGACACGCTTACAGGTTGAGGGTCTGGTAATGGAGATGCCGACGCCTCAGGCAAAGAAGAATTAGTAGACTCTGTTGAAACATTGTCGAGGGTTAGCATGATTTGTACCCAAGTGGCTAAGTTTTTGCAAGCTTGGCTGCAAAAAGCTGCTGCAGCGATTTTTTGAAGGCTTGTGCCCACTTTCTCCCAAGCCTCTATTTGAAAAGTCCCGTCTGCAGGAAATTGCGGATGATTTTCACGAATCCACTCTAATAAAGTCATTAACTGTGGGCTGGTAACAGTCCTGCCCTGCGTTTTCAGCATTTTTCCCATTACATCAATGCTTTGCATCTCATCTGAGGATATTTTCCCTCCCATGATTCCCAGTTGCTCACCTGTATGCAAGTGATGAGCGCGCTTTCTGATGTGTGGATCCTCAATCCCGGTTTCTGGATTCCGGCCTCTGGTTCAACTGGGCTATGCCACCAGTGCAGGCTTTGTTCAAGCCTCTTCAGAGTTTCCGTCCTTGTTCCTTTTGAAGTTTAAGTGCGTCCCTGTTTGGGCGCCATCTGTGGCATATTGGTGGGACAGAGTAACGGGCAAGACAGCAAGTGAGCCCAAAAGGCCAAAGTTTATTTTTACAGCAGTGTTTTATACTCTTTACCTGGATGCTCTTTGTCTACGATCTCTATTCCTATAGGGCAACTATTAGCACGATCTCTACCACCCCACTATTTGTCCAATTTGCTTCACGCTTTTGATTGACGTTGTAGCATTGTTCTTCATCACGTACTTCTTCACACCGTTGCTTCTCAGCATGTACTCTCGCTTTGCCCATTGTGCTCAGGTCCTGTTTGCTTTGATACATTCACCCCTATTCCCATCCGCATTACTCACTTTGCTGCATTTGCTTACATCGATACACTTGCTCATATTCCCATCCACTACAGTCTCCCACAAATGGATCACACCAAGTGGGACCCTCTGCAGTGTATTTGAACAAAAAGCCTTTACAGATTCAGCTTTCGAATACATGTGCATTACTATTCTATAGAATGATTGGTTCCAGTCTCCTCGCCCGGCCCGTCAATTCCTACGCGCACTCAGTCCTGTTACTCCCCCCATTTCTTTTAAATCAGTGGTAGGAATGAAGTAGAGGGTTGGTGAGTCAGTGGTCGCAGGGACTGATGCTGGCATGACCTTTTCCCTCATTTCTCCAGTAGCTGTGTCACCAAAATCGGGAATCAAACTCCTGAACAGCAATATAGCATTAAGAAGCAGCATTCTTTGTTGCAGCGCTGGATGCACGGGGGATCCTTCCACCCAGCATACATGCCGGTCTGAAAATCTGGACAGAATCTATTTAGTGATTTCATACATCATCATTAATAATTCCCTGAACACTAATACATAATCATCAGTTTTCCTGGAAACCATTGTAATATTCCCCACCCACTTGTGCATGCTCAGTCTTTTGAGTCAAGGGTCTTCTGGTGGTCTTGGGGGTTGTCAGAGTGGGCCCTCCTCAAATTCTCTGGCGGAACCCTTCCTTAAAATCTCCATCCGTGGTCTTGGGAAGGTCGCGTTTTCCTTGATTTTCTGGCTCCAAAGTGATGGCTCAGGGCCTATCTTCACAGCTGGGGTTTGAGGCCTGCCTTTGTTCTACCACTCTTCTTAATCACCCCAGACATGCTGGGCTAACTGCTAACAAACGAGATGTTGTAGCAGTTCTGAGACTCCGTGTTCCCTCTAAGGGCACATAGATTTCATACAAAATTTACCCTATGTGACTACAGTGAGCCAAAGGCTCACTGGGCTCTGTTTATTGTCGCGGAGCACCAATGAGGCCCTGCACGGCACAGCGGGTCCCTTCGCGCCAGCTGGCGCCAGGAGGGCACAGCGATGAGTCCCGCAGGGCCCTGTCCCAGCACCTGCCCCAGCACGGGGCTCGCCAGTGGCTTAAAGCCCAGGTTGTCCACGGGGATCCCAAAGGCTCTCAGCTTGGCCTCCAACGTGTGCAGCATGTCATTGTGTGCCTGCAAGAGAAGCGTCCCATGCTCAGCCTGATACCGAGCTCCAGCCCAGCACCTCCCTGCCTTGCCATGGACGCTCTGCACCTCCCTGCATGGAGAGGACCCCAAAATGCCTTCCTTTGCAGGGGAAACCGCAGCCTGGGCTGGCTCCTGCCCAGGCCATGAAGCAGCTCAGCCGGCCTGCTGGAAGTTCCCTTCCATCCACTTGGTGCAAGGCTTGGAGTAGAAATTCCCATTTCCACCCCACCAAGCCACAGCCAGCACCCACCAGGCCCCAGCCCTGACCTGCAGGGCTCAGGGAAGCTTCATCCCCTTCCCTCACCTTGCAGACTTGGGCTAGCTGCAGCTGCAGCTGCCTGATGGTGGTGTTCTTCGAACTGACCAAGTCCTGCAAAGGGAGATGGTGCATCAGGCAACAGCTACACGGCCCTGGGGACACGGCGGCTGTGAGCAGTGTGACAGAGTGCACAGAGGAGCTGCTGCGCAGCGGCCGAGCTGGCAGCAGGACTTAGCTTGCAGTACAGCCTGACAGGTGGCCACCGCTCTATGTCCTTCCAGCCAGAACTGCCAGGGACAGCCAGCCCCAGGCAGAGGTGAGGGACATGGATGAGTGACATGGCAGCTTCAGCCACGGAGGACGAGGGCTTGCATGGCTCAGGGTCAGCTTTCACCATAAGGCAGCCTCTGCCCTCCAAGGCCAGCCCTCACCGGGCCCCACACAGTACCTCCAGCTTGCTGGAGACCAAGAAGAGGGCATCCGGGTCGAGGTTGGAGGCTGCAAAGGCCTCACTGAGCTCCACATCCTTTTTCTCCACCATGCTGAGGAGCCCTTTCAGCTTGCGCTCTAGGAGCAAGTTCTTGAAGCCCGTCTTCTGCTGCACCTCTTCTGTGGCTTGGGTGAACTTCTGATAGAGCTCATCTCGCTCCGCCTGCACCTGCTCCCAAAGACAGCGTGCCTTCACACCCGGGCTGGCGGCAACCCCGGGCCAGCACCAGACAGGTCTGGTGGCTTGGCCCTGCCTGCTCCAGCCACGGCCTGGCCATTCCCCATGGCACCTGCAGCCCACAGGAAGGCAGGTGCTGGAGCACAGCTTCTCTCCCTCCCTCCCTTCATGGCTGGCACTCCCTCAGCACCCACACTTCTGCTCTCGCCTCCCCTCCAGGCCCGAGACACCTCTGACAGCAGAATGGCTGGATGGGCACTGGTTTACACTTCAGAGGGGGCCCCACAGCACACAAGGGTCTCTCCTCTCCTCGCAGCTGGCAGGAGTCCCTGGCTCACAGCTGGTTAAGAAGTGTCCTAATTAGGACACAATTTCTCCACCACAGCTTATTTTGGAATGCAATTAATATGTTGCTGCCTTCATGATGGATCGATAACAAGGCCTCAGACCAGTCTTCCTGTTCCTGAGGATTTCTGCTAATTACAAACAAGCTCTCTTCTTGCCTCCAGAGATTTATCTTCGCTGGGAGGGGGAGAGGCTGAGTCTGGGAGAACTCAGACAATGGGACTCATCCCGAGCCACTCCCGCATGGCAAACAAGGGAAGCAACCCCCAAATGCCAGCAGAAGGAGGGAGCGAGCTCCCACCGGGGGTGCTGACCCATGACAATCCCTCGCCACAGCTCTGCTCCAGAACTGCTGCTGCAGCCAGTGGCTCCCTGGCTGGGAGGGGACTACCTGAGCGTGCGCGCTTGCTTAGCCAAGTACAAGGCCAGGCCTGTCTGCTGAGCTGAGTGGAAGATGCCAAAGCTGTGAGAAGCTTCACTGGAAGTAGCAGTTATCTCAGGGCTCTGGATCAGATCTTCTGAAAGCCCTTGGCTAAGCACAAACTCTCTGCTCAGTCCCCATGACCAGCCCTCTGCGGAGGGGCCAGGGTTTTGGAGAGGGAAGTGGGATGCCCAGACCCATCTGCAGCTCTCACCTTGCTGAACCTCTGCTTCAGGACCTCGTGTTCCCACTGAAGAGCCTTCAGTTCCTTCTGGGTGAGTTTCAGATGGGCTCTGATGTTCTGCGAGTGGGAAGGGGCAGTTAAAAAGCACAGGTTTCTCTGGGAGGTGTGGGGGACACGTTCGGGCAAGGCAGGAGAGTGACCAGCAAAGAGAAATGGGTGAGAAAAAAGAAGCAGTACCCGCACCAACACCCTTTCCTCTCTGCTGTGGAGGCGACTCTACTTTCTCGCTACCGGAGTGCCATTTGAGATCGTACAAGCACCCAGCGAAGCCCAAAGGAACTCGGAGGACTTTGCTCAGGGATCTGGCCAAGCCGAGTGGCAGAGGTCACTGCTGAGCGGCTGCCTCCAGGACAGAGCCAGGGCCACTGGGGAGGGGACAGGGCTGGCACTCACCCTCAGGGCCTCCTTGTCCTTGTCATAGTTGGCCAACTTCTTCTGCAGCTCAGACAGCTGCTCGCGGGCCTGCTGCAGGGGCTCCTTCAGCTGCTTGTTCTGGAGCAGCACACGTGCCTTCTCCTTTTCCAAGCGATTCCCTTTCTTCTTCATCTCCTCCATCTGCTCCTGTTCTTGGAAACACAAGTGCCAACTCCTGGGGGCTGCCCAGGTCCTCAGGGCTTCCCCAACCCTCCGGACACCCTCCTGCTGCTGGCCCAGCAAGACCCTGTGCTCAAGAGCTTCACTCCTGGAATGGTAGCAGACCCTCGGGAGAGTAGCAGCACCCACACGGCCGCCTGGGAACCGGCCAGACCTGGGTGAAATCCTCACAGGAGCGGTCCATTGCTGGAATGGTGACACTGCAGGCCAGGCAGGCTGAGGCAGGGGGGCAGGCAGTACCTTGAGCAAGTCTATGAGCGCCATGTTTTTGTCACGCATATCATTGTAGTAGTCCTTGATGTCACGGAAGGCTTTCTCGTGGTTCCTCATCAGCTCATCAATCTGGGTGTTCTTCCCCTCCTCCACTTTGTGGACCTCGGTCGTTCTACACAAGTCAAGCTCGTCCCGCAGCACTTCCATCTTGTTGGTGTACTTGGCCTTGATCTCTGGGGGAGCACACAGAGAGCTGAGTGAGGACCTCCTGGAGATCGCACGTAACATGCCCCAGTGCCATTAATAGGTGAGGTGCCAGAGTGGCGTGTGCCACTGTGGCATCACTGGAGTTCAAGACACTTGTTAGCAGTGTCACCACAGCTGCCACCAGTGTGCGGAGCAGCTACACTGGGACCACGGAGAGCAGAGCAACAGGCGCCCTGCCTGCACCCTCTGGAAACTTGGGGAAAACTGTCCAGAACTCGGGGAAAACAAGCCAGAACTGGAGGGAAACCCATCCCCCTTTCTGCTCGAGGCTCTGCCACGGAGCCCGGCAGCACAGCAGAGCTCGGAGAAGCCTCCCCTGGCACACTGACAAAGGGAGGTCACGCAGGAGCTACGCGCACAGACTCACCTTTCACCTGTCTCTCAAAGTTGTTGTGCAGCTGGGTGATCTCCTCCTCTTGTTTCTGTTAGGGAGAAGCTACATGTCAGAGACACATAATCAAATCCTCAGGCAGCTGCATCCTGAAGGATTCCCTCCTGCTCCCTGGGAAAGGCCCCTGCTGTGGTGCCAGTCCCACGTTATCTCTGCACACGGCAGCTCATGGGTTCTCCAGCAGCTCTCACAGCTCTCCGTTGCAGGAGGGGGATTTCGCAGGAGCTGGGAGCCCCAGGAAGCCCTTCTCCGCAGCCCCACCACCTCCCTCTGCAGCAGATGCACACGGCTCATACATGGCTCCGGCCCGGCCAGGGACCTACCAGGTGCATGTTTTTCAGTGCCTCCTCACTGGCCAGCTCCTGCTCCTTCAGCTCCATTTTCATGGAACGCATGTCCTTCCTCAGCTCCATCTCCTGGGCCCAGTGATCCTTCTGGGCCCGCTTCATGGACAGGGTGCCCTCCCCCTTCAGCTCGGTGAGGTTTTCTTGGTGTTCGTGCAACAAGTGCTTCACCTTCTGCTTGTAAACCTAAAGACAAGCTACAGACTGGGTGAGGGGCTTCTGCAGGAGACATGTGGACCTGGGATTTTTATCTGTGACGCGTCTGGGTTGCATCTCACCCAGCTTCTCCTCCTCTAGCCCTTCCCTCACCTCCTCAGAGCTGCCCAAGGCTCAGACAGAGCTTGGGGCACTCACAACATCTCCCAGCCTCCTGCCCTCCCACCTTCAGCTCCACTTGTTGCTGCTCCTCCGCCTCCTTCATCTCCCACTCCTTCTTCCGCAACTCTGCTTTCTGCTCCTCCAGCTGCCGGCGGGTCATCTCCCAGAAGCTGTGAAACTTGTCACGTTCCAGCTGGAAATAGTTGCGCTCTTCCCGTTCCCGGTCCAGCTCCTCCCGCAGACGCGCAACATGCTTCTCCAGCTGCAAAGCCAAGGGGAAGAGCCAGGGAGGGGAAAAAAGAGGCCTCAGACAGACACCTCCACAAGACACCCGTGGCAAGCCATGTCACAAACCTGGCAGGCCACAGTGGCCATCAATGGGATGGAGGCGCGCAGGAGAGAAGGGGACGGGCCCTGACACAGGGACATCTGGGGACTGTGGGGGTTGCCCAGGGCCTGACAGAACCCATCAGCCCCTGGAAAAGGAGTAACACCATTCCCAGGTGCCTAAATACTACTGATTTGTAGAATCAAATCATAGAATCGTTTAGGTTGGAAAAGACCTTGAATATCACTGAGTCCAACCGTTATCTCAACACTGCCAAGGCCACCACCAATCCATGTCCCTAAGCAGCACATCTGCGTGCCTTTTAAATATCTCTGGGGGTGGTGACTCCACTGCTTCTCTGGGCAGCCTGTTCCAATGCTTGAGAACCCTTTGGGTGAAGGTGGTTTCCTCTCACCCTACCACTTCTTACTTGGGAGAAGAGACCCACAACCTCTCTGCTCCAACCTCCTTTCGGGTAGTTGTAGAGAGCACTAAGATCTCCCCTCAGCCTCCTTTTCTCCAGCACAGGACTCGGGCTCCAGACCCTTCACCAGCATCGTTGCTCTCCTTTGGGTGTGCTCCAGCACCTCAATGTTTTTCTTTCAGTGAGGGGCCCAAAAGTGAACACAGCACTGGAGGTGCGGCCTCACCAGTGCTGACTACAGGGGACGATCACTGCCCTAATTATCCTGGCTACTCTCTGAGACAATCCAGGATGCTGTAGGCCTTCTTGGCCACCTGGGCATGCTGCTTGCTCTGAGATGTGCAAGATCTTTCCCAAGGAGCAAGGTCCCCAGCCCAGGGCCATCTGCTCCTCTGTTGGTAGGACACTGGGCAAAACAAGGGGACTTGGAGCAACTGAGGGCGCCGCGAGCAAGAGCACAGCAGGCTGCCATCACAGAGCTCCCAGCTGAGCCATCAGCTGGCTGAGCAGGCTGCCGGAGTTATGGAGTCGGGGAGAAGACAGGGAGGGCACAGGGCTGGAGAGCAGAGTGGGCCGGACCAGCAGAAGGGAGGATGGGACGAGGGGGCTGCTCCTTCCAGGACCAGTGAGAATCCCTCACCAGCACAGCTGGCCATCAGGCAGGGAAATGATCCTCAGCTGCTTGTCTCTGTCACCCTCCGCCACCTGTCATTGCCGGAGCCAGGTGCTGAGCTGGGCTTCCTAAGCGGGACTGGTGTGGAAGATGAGGGCTCTCTCACCTGCTCCTTGCTCATCTCCTGCGGGGACAAAGCATCCACCACTGCTGGAGTTTTGCTTTCTTCCCCTTTTTTCCCGCCTTTCTTTTTGGGTGCCTAAGGAGAGAAAGCAAAACACACGAGGTGTGTGCATGGCTCAGGTGCTGGGAAGAAACTGTGCTGCTCAGAGCTCCCACAGCAGCCCAGGCCACCAAATGTCCCTGCTGTCATGGCTGGGACAGGGTGAGGAGGGGGACAGGGAGCCAGGGTCCGTGGAAGGGGCCTGGAAGCCCCTGACAGCCTCCAGCACAGCCACGGCTCATACCCAGCCACTGCTGGCCCAAAGCGAAGCCCAGAATGCCCGTACCCAAAAGAAGGGCTCGGGAGCAGCATCACAGGCCTGGGCATGGCGCTGAGGGGCTCCCTCCCCAGGGCTGGGCCCAGGACAAGCTCAGGCCCTGCTCTCACCATGGCTGCTGCCACTCACACTGTGGTCTCCAAGGCAATGGGAACGCGCATCTGGAGAGAGGTGTGAGGTGGTCGGACACGCCTGTTAGCAACGTGGGGCTGCACCTTGGCAACGGGGGTGGGGCCTAGTCCAGGCCCTGAACCAGGTCGCCACGCCAACAAAGGCAACAAGTGGTGCCGAAACCCGGGAAGTCGCCTGGACGGGTGAACGGCGGCCGGAGCGGCAGGACCAGCCCGGCGGGGAGGACGCTCCCGGACCAACAAGGAGGATGGAAGCCCTTGTGAAGGTCGTATCACAATTACATAAGCAGTGGGGTATTGATTGTAAGCCCAAAGATTTTACTGTCGCAGTTGCGAGGCTTTTACAAATTGGGGTCATTGACCAGCCGGTGGATATTCTCCACCCTGAAGTGTGGGATAAATGCACTAAAGCATTAGCCGAGGAGACGATGTCCTCGGGTAGCGGGAAAAACCTTAAGTCGTGGGGGAAAGTCGTACAGGCCCTGCAGAAGGCCTTACAAGAGCAGGAAACCTGGAGGGCGGCAAGGGACTGTTTGTTAGTCACTCCGAAATTGGGAGTCGGGGCAGCTACGCAGACTCCGCACCCCCCAAACGGCGGTGATTCCACGGAGTCCAAAAACTTACAAGAGGGCGACACGCCCCCTCTACCCCTGAACCCCTCGCCCCCTCAGTCCCCAAACCCTGACCCGATTACGGAGGCACAGAAGCGCGCACTGTCCTTCTGGGGTGGGTTAACTGAGGAAGCCAGGGGCGCTGAAGCCCGGGCGAGACCACCACCTTATGCGCCTCATAATGGCGCCGAACCCCGGGGGGAGGGCGGGGCGAAGATGTCCCCGGTGGGAACAAAGAAGAAGCGCTCGAGCTAAGAAGCGCACACAAAGGTGAAGGGCAGGAGGACAAGAAGGAGAAGAGTGGTGGGGGCGACCGGGGAGGGGAGGGGAGTGTGAGTGAAGCGCCGACAGCCAATCAGAGCGGCCCGCCGAGCAGAAGGCGGGGCGAACCAAAACGGAGGGACAAGCCAAGGGGGAGGGAACGGCCCGCCCACCAAGGAAGTAGGCGGCGCCCAACAAAAGGCATCAGAACCCGGAAGTAACCAGTCAGTGGAGTTCCGACTCCGGAACAGCCGCGAGCTGGGGCGAGCGGCTCGTAACCGATTCAGACTCAGAGGAGGAGGACACGAGGGTAAATAAAATTAAAAGCAAAAATATCCCCAGCCAAAATAAAAAGGAATCGCGAGGGGAAGGAGTTCCTCTCACGGATTGGAGGGAAATAAAGATTGCCTGTGCGGATTGGGTCCCAACAGCCACGCTGGCATTCCCGGTCCGGGTGGCAGACGGGGGACAAAGGGTTTACTCGCCACACCGTGGTTAACCACCCTGGTATCTACCCTGGGAGGGCCAGTCACAATGATCGTGTTAGCATTGGTCTTCGGACCCTGTATACTAAACAGACTCGTGTCGTTTGTCAAGAGCCGATTAGAGACGGTTAACGTCATGTTAGTGGAACGCATGGAACACCGACAATTGCTTTAAGGTTCTGTTTGTTTAGAATTATCCCTAATCGTTCCCCATTTACCATCCGCCCAGCGTGCCTTACACTCGCTATCGCGAGATGATTACACAGTATTTTCACTCAGGTTTACTAACAGTATTAGGCTTGCCTTCGCTTTTACGCCTACTCACAAAGTGCCGTTAATCGATCTTTTTAAGGTAACAACTATTTTAAGATATATATATTCTTTACGATTGCTGTAAAACGTAGAACAAGAACAGAATATTTGAACTAACTTAACTATACGTTTAGTATGTTTTTATCCGAGATCACGGTGTACGTATTCTTGAACTGGATCCAAAGTGCGTCTTTGTAGTTGCGGTACGAATTTATTGTGTTCTGTCATTGTAGATTTCTTTGTTCCCTTGTAGTGGGACCCCGATGGCCCTGAATGGTATCCTTTACACCGCGATACCTCTTGTAAACCTGTGTTTGTTCCAGAGTGCAAGTAAGTGCTGCAATGAAAAGTTGTGAGCAGTGTTTAGCTGGAATTTCGAGTGTTCTAGGTGAGTAAAGAGAGGGTTGTGTATGTGTACGCTGGAAAGAGGAAGTCGGGCTGAGGGAAGAGAGGAAGTAGTCGCCCAGTCGGATTCTGGGGGAGTGGCAGCACCCCTCAAACTCTGGGGAAGGGGTGGTACAGCAACTGAGTTGCTGGACACGGAGTAAAGACAGGATCAGAGAATGAATCAGTAAATATGGGAGGAGGTCAGAGTGGAGGAACATTAAAGAAAAGCCCTTTAGGTTGTGTACTTGCTCACTGGAAAGATATCGTTGGGACTGGACGTACGGAAAGTAAGAAGACCTCTACCCAGCAGTGGCGGATCCATACGCCCTGCTGACTGTGATGACACCTGAACCACTTTGGCTTGCTGCTCCGGATTTGAAAGGACGCTTTTTTTCTTTTGCCTCCCTCTCCATGAGGCCAGTCAAAATCGTTTGCATTCGAATGGGAAAAGACTGTGATATTTTGATCAATTTAATTACGCATAGGGAGGGGGGAAATGTGGGTAGCTAGGGTCTGGCGACCGGAAGATATCGCGCTGTACGGAAAGATAGGGTCTCTCTCCTGATGACCAATAGCGGTCAGTTTGTGATGCAAGCAGACGGAAATAACGTTGTAAACCTAAGCTATATAAGGTCGTGTTACCCCTCAATAAACGCCATTTGCCGTCCACCACACTGGTGTCAGCGAGCTGATGGACCGAGCGGCCTGGGATTGGTCGCCGTGCCGTTCCTGAACCAGGTCGCCACGCCAACAAAGGCAACAGGAGGTAGTAGAGAAAATGTTAAGCCCGGGAAGAGGGAGGGGTGGGGGGAGGTTATCTTGTTCCCTGTCTCATTCTCCTGCTAGTTTTAGAAATAAATGAGTGTTTTTCCCCAAGTCGAGTCTGTTTTGCCCGTAACGGTAACTTTAAGGATTTCTCCCTGTCCTTATCTCAAACCTCGAGCTGTTTTTCCTTATATTATCTCTCCCTATTCTCTCGGAGGGTGGGGGGAATGAGAGAGAGACTGCGTAGTCTGGTCCCGATCGGGGCTGAACTACTACACAGCCAAAGAGGGATTATGGTTTTTCATAGGTTGCAGTACATGCTTACAATCATTGTTAGCATTTTCAACAGCCAGTTGTAATAGCAACATCCCTCTTGCATCATCATTGTCGAACTGCTGCTCGAAAGTAGCTTGCAGACGATCTATGAAATCTGCATATGGCTCATTAGCTCCTTGCAGCACCTTAACAAAAGATTGAGGTCCTTCGCCTTTTGATGCTGGGATTTTTCTCACTGCCCTAAGAGCAATATGTCTAATTTGAGCATACGCTTCTCTCGGGAACTGTGCCTGCAGGAGCGAGTTACTATAAGCATTTTCTCCTGCCAGTTGTTCATATCCTATTGGAATCTGTTGATTTAAATTTTGTAATACTTTGCACAGTACATCCTTCTTTAAAATCATGGACTGTGTAGGTGTTAACACCATTTTCATTAACAATTTCCAATCATGTGGATCCAGAGTATACGACTCTGCTTTTGCCTCAAGTAAGGGTGTAGTAAAAGAAGAATGTATCCCTCCCTTCTTTACTGTCCGTCGCAGCTCCTTTATAGCATCATAACTGAGAGGCTGCGAAACCAGCTGCTGATTAGCTTGATACATAACTGGACAGGCTAAAACAGTTTGCCAGTCACCATTCTGCATTGCCTCTTTTTTACGCTCTTCCCAGATACCACACATTTCAACATTCACAGCTGCATGACTAACATTCACATTTCACGGAGGAGGGAACAGATCAGGTTTCTTTTCAAAGTCTTTTGAACCCACATTAAATACATCTACCTCCAGAGAGGTTTCGTTATTAGCAAGCGCAGTATCAGGAAAAGAATTGATAGGTGAAACCCGAGGCAAATCTGGCACGCGAGACTGTGGTGACGACAGCGACGGTAAAAGCGTGGAAGCAGGGTGTACAAGTGCAGGTTGCAGGGGAACAGGAATACAGCACGGAGTTTTCTGCCCCGACCCGCGGCACGGAGTTCTCTGTGCTAATCCCTCCCCCCAACCAGTTTCTGGGGAGATGCCATTGTTACAGGGGGACACGCTTACAGGTTGAGGGTCTGGTAATGGAGATGCCGACGCCTCAGGCAAAGAAGAATTAGTAGACTCTGTTGAAACATTGTCGAGGGTTAGCATGATTTGTACCCAAGTGGCTAAGTTTTTGCAAGCTTGGCTGCAAAAAGCTGCTGCAGCGATTTTTTGAAGGCTTGTGCCCACTTTCTCCCAAGCCTCTATTTGAAAAGTCCCGTCTGCAGGAAATTGCGGATGATTTTCACGAATCCACTCTAATAAAGTCATTAACTGTGGGCTGGTAACAGTCCTGCCCTGCGTTTTCAGCATTTTTCCCATTACATCAATGCTTTGCATCTCATCTGAGGATATTTTCCCTCCCATGATTCCCAGTTGCTCACCTGTATGCAAGTGATGAGCGCGCTTTCTGATGTGTGGATCCTCAATCCCGGTTTCTGGATTCCGGCCTCTGGTTCAACTGGGCTATGCCACCAGTGCAGGCTTTGTTCAAGCCTCTTCAGAGTTTCCGTCCTTGTTCCTTTTGAAGTTTAAGTGCGTCCCTGTTTGGGCGCCATCTGTGGCATATTGGTGGGACAGAGTAACGGGCAAGACAGCAAGTGAGCCCAAAAGGCCAAAGTTTATTTTTACAGCAGTGTTTTATACTCTTTACCTGGATGCTCTTTGTCTACGATCTCTATTCCTATAGGGCAACTATTAGCACGATCTCTACCACCCCACTATTTGTCCAATTTGCTTCACGCTTTTGATTGACGTTGTAGCATTGTTCTTCATCACGTACTTCTTCACACCGTTGCTTCTCAGCATGTACTCTCGCTTTGCCCATTGTGCTCAGGTCCTGTTTGCTTTGATACATTCACCCCTATTCCCATCCGCATTACTCACTTTGCTGCATTTGCTTACATCGATACACTTGCTCATATTCCCATCCACTACAGTCTCCCACAAATGGATCACACCAAGTGGGACCCTCTGCAGTGTATTTGAACAAAAAGCCTTTACAGATTCAGCTTTCGAATACATGTGCATTACTATTCTATAGAATGATTGGTTCCAGTCTCCTCGCCCGGCCCGTCAATTCCTACGCGCACTCAGTCCTGTTACTCCCCCCATTTCTTTTAAATCAGTGGTAGGAATGAAGTAGAGGGTTGGTGAGTCAGTGGTCGCAGGGACTGATGCTGGCATGACCTTTTCCCTCATTTCTCCAGTAGCTGTGTCACCAAAATCGGGAATCAAACTCCTGAACAGCAATATAGCATTAAGAAGCAGCATTCTTTGTTGCAGCGCTGGATGCACGGGGGATCCTTCCACCCAGCATACATGCCGGTCTGAAAATCTGGACAGAATCTATTTAGTGATTTCATACATCATCATTAATAATTCCCTGAACACTAATACATAATCATCAGTTTTCCTGGAAACCATTGTAATATTCCCCACCCACTTGTGCATGCTCAGTCTTTTGAGTCAAGGGTCTTCTGGTGGTCTTGGGGGTTGTCAGAGTGGGCCCTCCTCAAATTCTCTGGCGGAACCCTTCCTTAAAATCTCCATCCGTGGTCTTGGGAAGGTCGCGTTTTCCTTGATTTTCTGGCTCCAAAGTGATGGCTCAGGGCCTATCTTCACAGCTGGGGTTTGAGGCCTGCCTTTGTTCTACCACTCTTCTTAATCACCCCAGACATGCTGGGCTAACTGCTAACAAACGAGATGTTGTAGCAGTTCTGAGACTCCGTGTTCCCTCTAAGGGCACATAGATTTCATACAAAATTTACCCTATGTGACTACAGTGAGCCAAAGGCTCACTGGGCTCTGTTTATTGTCGCGGAGCACCAATGAGGCCCTGCACGGCACAGCGGGTCCCTTCGCGCCAGCTGGCGCCAGGAGGGCACAGCGATGAGTCCCGCAGGGCCCTGTCCCAGCACCTGCCCCAGCACGGGGCTCGCCAGTGGCTTAAAGCCCAGGTTGTCCACGGGGATCCCAAAGGCTCTCAGCTTGGCCTCCAACGTGTGCAGCATGTCATTGTGTGCCTGCAAGAGAAGCGTCCCATGCTCAGCCTGATACCGAGCTCCAGCCCAGCACCTCCCTGCCTTGCCATGGACGCTCTGCACCTCCCTGCATGGAGAGGACCCCAAAATGCCTTCCTTTGCAGGGGAAACCGCAGCCTGGGCTGGCTCCTGCCCAGGCCATGAAGCAGCTCAGCCGGCCTGCTGGAAGTTCCCTTCCATCCACTTGGTGCAAGGCTTGGAGTAGAAATTCCCATTTCCACCCCACCAAGCCACAGCCAGCACCCACCAGGCCCCAGCCCTGACCTGCAGGGCTCAGGGAAGCTTCATCCCCTTCCCTCACCTTGCAGACTTGGGCTAGCTGCAGCTGCAGCTGCCTGATGGTGGTGTTCTTCGAACTGACCAAGTCCTGCAAAGGGAGATGGTGCATCAGGCAACAGCTACACGGCCCTGGGGACACGGCGGCTGTGAGCAGTGTGACAGAGTGCACAGAGGAGCTGCTGCGCAGCGGCCGAGCTGGCAGCAGGACTTAGCTTGCAGTACAGCCTGACAGGTGGCCACCGCTCTATGTCCTTCCAGCCAGAACTGCCAGGGACAGCCAGCCCCAGGCAGAGGTGAGGGACATGGATGAGTGACATGGCAGCTTCAGCCACGGAGGACGAGGGCTTGCATGGCTCAGGGTCAGCTTTCACCATAAGGCAGCCTCTGCCCTCCAAGGCCAGCCCTCACCGGGCCCCACACAGTACCTCCAGCTTGCTGGAGACCAAGAAGAGGGCATCCGGGTCGAGGTTGGAGGCTGCAAAGGCCTCACTGAGCTCCACATCCTTTTTCTCCACCATGCTGAGGAGCCCTTTCAGCTTGCGCTCTAGGAGCAAGTTCTTGAAGCCCGTCTTCTGCTGCACCTCTTCTGTGGCTTGGGTGAACTTCTGATAGAGCTCATCTCGCTCCGCCTGCACCTGCTCCCAAAGACAGCGTGCCTTCACACCCGGGCTGGCGGCAACCCCGGGCCAGCACCAGACAGGTCTGGTGGCTTGGCCCTGCCTGCTCCAGCCACGGCCTGGCCATTCCCCATGGCACCTGCAGCCCACAGGAAGGCAGGTGCTGGAGCACAGCTTCTCTCCCTCCCTCCCTTCATGGCTGGCACTCCCTCAGCACCCACACTTCTGCTCTCGCCTCCCCTCCAGGCCCGAGACACCTCTGACAGCAGAATGGCTGGATGGGCACTGGTTTACACTTCAGAGGGGGCCCCACAGCACACAAGGGTCTCTCCTCTCCTCGCAGCTGGCAGGAGTCCCTGGCTCACAGCTGGTTAAGAAGTGTCCTAATTAGGACACAATTTCTCCACCACAGCTTATTTTGGAATGCAATTAATATGTTGCTGCCTTCATGATGGATCGATAACAAGGCCTCAGACCAGTCTTCCTGTTCCTGAGGATTTCTGCTAATTACAAACAAGCTCTCTTCTTGCCTCCAGAGATTTATCTTCGCTGGGAGGGGGAGAGGCTGAGTCTGGGAGAACTCAGACAATGGGACTCATCCCGAGCCACTCCCGCATGGCAAACAAGGGAAGCAACCCCCAAATGCCAGCAGAAGGAGGGAGCGAGCTCCCACCGGGGGTGCTGACCCATGACAATCCCTCGCCACAGCTCTGCTCCAGAACTGCTGCTGCAGCCAGTGGCTCCCTGGCTGGGAGGGGACTACCTGAGCGTGCGCGCTTGCTTAGCCAAGTACAAGGCCAGGCCTGTCTGCTGAGCTGAGTGGAAGATGCCAAAGCTGTGAGAAGCTTCACTGGAAGTAGCAGTTATCTCAGGGCTCTGGATCAGATCTTCTGAAAGCCCTTGGCTAAGCACAAACTCTCTGCTCAGTCCCCATGACCAGCCCTCTGCGGAGGGGCCAGGGTTTTGGAGAGGGAAGTGGGATGCCCAGACCCATCTGCAGCTCTCACCTTGCTGAACCTCTGCTCCAGGACCTCGTGTTCCCACTGAAGAGCCTTCAGTTCCTTCTGGGTGAGTTTCAGATGGGCTCTGATGTTCTGCGAGTGGGAAGGGGCAGTTAAAAAGCACAGGTTTCTCTGGGAGGTGTCGGGGACACGTTCGGGCAAGGCAGGAGAGTGACCAGCAAAGAGAAATGGGTGAGAAAAAAGAAGCAGTACCCGCACCAACACCCTTTCCTCTCTGCTGTGGAGGCGACTCTACTTTCTCGCTACCGGAGTGCCATTTGAGATCGTACAAGCACCCAGCGAAGCCCAAAGGAACTCGGAGGACTTTGCTCAGGGATCTGGCCAAGCCGAGTGGCAGAGGTCACTGCTGAGCGGCTGCCTCCAGGACAGAGCCAGGGCCACTGGGGAGGGGACAGGGCTGGCACTCACCCTCAGGGCCTCCTTGTCCTTGTCATAGTTGGCCAACTTCTTCTGCAGCTCAGACAGCTGCTCGCGGGCCTGCTGCAGGGGCTCCTTCAGCTGCTTGTTCTGGAGCAGCACACGTGCCTTCTCCTTTTCCAAGCGATTCCCTTTCTTCTTCATCTCCTCCATCTGCTCCTGTTCTTGGAAACACAAGTGCCAACTCCTGGGGGCTGCCCAGGTCCTCAGGGCTTCCCCAACCCTCCGGACACCCTCCTGCTGCTGGCCCAGCAAGACCCTGTGCTCAAGAGCTTCACTCCTGGAATGGTAGCAGACCCTCGGGAGAGTAGCAGCACCCACACGGCCGCCTGGGAACCGGCCAGACCTGGGTGAAATCCTCACAGGAGCGGTCCATTGCTGGAATGGTGACACTGCAGGCCAGGCAGGCTGAGGCAGGGGGGCAGGCAGTACCTTGAGCAAGTCTATGAGCGCCATGTTTTTGTCACGCATATCATTGTAGTAGTCCTTGATGTCACGGAAGGCTTTCTCGTGGTTCCTCATCAGCTCATCAATCTGGGTGTTCTTCCCCTCCTCCACTTTGTGGACCTCGGTCGTTCTACACAAGTCAAGCTCGTCCCGCAGCACTTCCATCTTGTTGGTGTACTTGGCCTTGATCTCTGGGGGAGCACACAGAGAGCTGAGTGAGGACCTCCTGGAGATCGCACGTAACATGCCCCAGTGCCATTAATAGGTGAGGTGCCAGAGTGGCGTGTGCCACTGTGGCATCACTGGAGTTCAAGACACTTGTTAGCAGTGTCACCACAGCTGCCACCAGTGTGCAGAGCAGCTACACTGGGACCACGGAGAGCAGAGCAACAGGCGCCCTGCCTGCACCCTCTGGAAACTTGGGGAAAACTGTCCAGAACTCGGGGAAAACAAGCCAGAACTGGAGGGAAACCCATCCCCCTTTCTGCTCGAGGCTCTGCCACGGAGCCCGGCAGCACAGCAGAGCTCGGAGAAGCCTCCCCTGGCACACTGACAAAGGGAGGTCACGCAGGAGCTACGCGCACGGACTCACCTTTCACCTGTCTCTCAAAGTTGTTGTGCAGCTGGGTGATCTCCTCCTCTTGTTTCTGTTAGGGAGAAGCTACATGTCAGAGACACATAATCAAATCCTCAGGCAGCTGCATCCTGAAGGATTCCCTCCTGCTCCCTGGGAAAGGCCCCTGCTGTGGTGCCAGTCCCACGTTATCTCTGCACACGGCAGCTCATGGGTTCTCCAGCAGCTCTCACAGCTCTCCGTTGCAGGAGGGGGATTTCGCAGGAGCTGGGAGCCCCAGGAAGCCCTTCTCCGCAGCCCCACCACCTCCCTCTGCAGCAGATGCACACGGCTCATACATGGCTCCGGCCCGGCCAGGGACCTACCAGGTGCATGTTTTTCAGTGCCTCCTCACTGGCCAGCTCCTGCTCCTTCAGCTCCATTTTCATGGAACGCATGTCCTTCCTCAGCTCCATCTCCTGGGCCCAGTGATCCTTCTGGGCCCGCTTCACGGACAGGGTGCCCTCCCCCTTCAGCTCGGTGAGGTTTTCTTGGTGTTCGTGCAACAAGTGCTTCACCTTCTGCTTGTAAACCTAAAGACAAGCTACAGACTGGGTGAGGGGCTTCTGCAGGAGACATGTGGACCTGGGATTTTTATCTGTGACGCGTCTGGGTTGCATCTCACCCAGCTTCTCCTCCTCTAGCCCTTCCCTCACCTCCTCAGAGCTGCCCAAGGCTCAGACAGAGCTTGGGGCACTCACAACATCTCCCAGCCTCCTGCCCTCCCACCTTCAGCTCCACTTGTTGCTGCTCCTCCGCCTCCTTCATCTCCCACTCCTTCTTCCGCAACTCTGCTTTCTGCTCCTCCAGCTGCCGGCGGGTCATCTCCCAGAAGCTGTGAAACTTGTCACGTTCCAGCTGGAAATAGTTGCGCTCTTCCCGTTCCCGGTCCAGCTCCTCCCGCAGACGCGCAACATGCTTCTCCAGCTGCAAAGCCAAGGGGAAGAGCCAGGGAGGGGAAAAAAGAGGCCTCAGACAGACACCTCCACAAGACACCCGTGGCAAGCCATGTCACAAACCTGGCAGGCCACAGTGGCCATCAATGGGATGGAGGCGCGCAGGAGAGAAGGGGACGGGCCCTGACACAGGGACATCTGGGGACTGTGGGGGTTGCCCAGGGCCTGACAGAACCCATCAGCCCCTGGAAAAGGAGTAACACCATTCCCAGGTGCCTAAATACTACTGATTTGTAGAATCAAATCATAGAATCGTTTAGGTTGGAAAAGACCTTGAATATCACTGAGTCCAACCGTTATCTCAACACTGCCAAGGCCACCACCAATCCATGTCCCTAAGCAGCACATCTGCGTGCCTTTTAAATATCTCTGGGGGTGGTGACTCCACTGCTTCTCTGGGCAGCCTGTTCCAATGCTTGAGAACCCTTTGGGTGAAGGTGGTTTCCTCTCACCCTACCACTTCTTACTTGGGAGAAGAGACCCACAACCTCTCTGCTCCAACCTCCTTTCGGGTAGTTGTAGAGAGCACTAAGATCTCCCCTCAGCCTCCTTTTCTCCAGCACAGGACTCGGGCTCCAGACCCTTCACCAGCATCGTTGCTCTCCTTTGGGTGTGCTCCAGCACCTCAATGTTTTTCTTTCAGTGAGGGGCCCAAAAGTGAACACAGCACTGGAGGTGCGGCCTCACCAGTGCTGACTACAGGGGACGATCACTGCCCTAATTATCCTGGCTACTCTCTGAGACAATCCAGGATGCTGTAGGCCTTCTTGGCCACCTGGGCATGCTGCTTGCTCTGAGATGTGCAAGATCTTTCTCAAGGAGCAAGGTCCCCAGCCCAGGGCCATCTGCTCCTCTGTTGGTAGGACACTGGGCAAAACAAGGGGACTTGGAGCAACTGAGGGCGCCGCGAGCAAGAGCACAGCAGGCTGCCATCACAGAGCTCCCAGCTGAGCCATCAGCTGGCTGAGCAGGCTGCCGGAGTTATGGAGTCGGGGAGAAGACAGGGAGGGCACAGGGCTGGAGAGCAGAGTGGGCCGGACCAGCAGAAGGGAGGATGGGACGAGGGGGCTGCTCCTTCCAGGACCAGTGAGAATCCCTCACCAGCACAGCTGGCCATCAGGCAGGGAAATGATCCTCAGCTGCTTGTCTCTGTCACCCTCCGCCACCTGTCATTGCCGGAGCCAGGTGCTGAGCTGGGCTTCCTAAGCGGGACTGGTGTGGAAGATGAGGGCTCTCTCACCTGCTCCTTGCTCATCTCCTGCGGGGACAAAGCATCCACCACTGCTGGAGTTTTGCTTTCTTCCCCTTTTTTCCCGCCTTTCTTTTTGGGTGCCTAAGGAGAGAAAGCAAAACACACGAGGTGTGTGCATGGCTCAGGTGCTGGGAAGAAACTGTGCTGCTCAGAGCTCCCACAGCAGCCCAGGCCACCAGGACATTTCCCTGCTCTCATGGCTGGGACAGGGTGAGGAGGGGGACAGGGAGCCAGGGTCCGTGGAAGGGGCCTGGAAGCCCCTGACAGCCTCCAGCACAGCCACGGCTCATACCCAGCCACTGCTGGCCCAAAGCGAAGCCCAGAATGCCCGTACCCAAAAGAAGGGCTCGGGAGCAGCATCACAGGCCTGGGCATGGCGCTGAGGGGCTCCCTCCCCAGGGCTGGGCCCAGGACAAGCTCAGGCCCTGCTCTCACCATGGCTGCTGCCACTCACACTGTGGTCTCCAAGGCAATGGGAACGCGCATCTGGAGAGAGGTGTGAGGTGGTCGGACACGCCTGTTAGCAACGTGGGGCTGCACCTTGGCAACGGGGGTGGGGCCTAGTCCAGGCCCTGAACCAGGTCGCCACGCCAACAAAGGCAACAAGTGGTGCCGAAACCCGGGAAGTCGCCTGGACGGGTGAACGGCGGCCGGAGCGGCAGGACCAGCCCGGCGGGGAGGACGCTCCCGGACCAACAAGGAGGATGGAAGCCCTTGTGAAGGTCGTATCACAATTACATAAGCAGTGGGGTATTGATTGTAAGCCCAAAGATTTTACTGTCGCAGTTGCGAGGCTTTTACAAATTGGGGTCATTGACCAGCCGGTGGATATTCTCCACCCTGAAGTGTGGGATAAATGCACTAAAGCATTAGCCGAGGAGACGATGTCCTCGGGTAGCGGGAAAAACCTTAAGTCGTGGGGGAAAGTCGTACAGGCCCTGCAGAAGGCCTTACAAGAGCAGGAAACCTGGAGGGCGGCAAGGGACTGTTTGTTAGTCACTCCGAAATTGGGAGTCGGGGCAGCTACGCAGACTCCGCACCCCCCAAACGGCGGGGATTCCACGGAGTCCAAAAACTTACAAGAGGGCGACACGCCCCCTCTACCCCTGAACCCCTCGCCCCCTCAGTCCCCAAACCCTGACCCGATTACGGAGGCACAGAAGCGCGCACTGTCCTTCTGGGGTGGGTTAACTGAGGAAGCCAGGGGCGCTGAAGCCCGGGCGAGACCACCACCTTATGCGCCTCATAATGGCGCCGAACCCCGGGGGGAGGGCGGAGCGAAGATGTCCCCGGTGGGAACAAAGAAGAAGCGCTCGAGCTAAGAAGCGCACACAAAGGTGAAGGGCAGGAGGACAAGAAGGAGAAGAGTGGTGGGGGCGACCGGGGAGGGGAGGGGAGTGTGAGTGAAGCGCCGACAGCCAATCAGAGCGGCCCGCCGAGCAGAAGGCGGGGCGAACCAAAACGGAGGGACAAGCCAAGGGGGAGGGAACGGCCCGCCCACCAAGGAAGTAGGCGGCGCCCAACAAACAGGCATCAGAACCCGGAAGTAACCAGTCAGTGGAGTTCCGACTCCGGAACAGCCGCGAGCTGGGGCGAGCGGCTCGTAACCGATTCAGACTCAGAGGAGGAGGACACGAGGGTAAATAAAATTAAAAGCAAAAATATCCCCAGCCAAAATAAAAAGGAATCGCGAGGGGAAGGAGTTCCTCTCACGGATTGGAGGGAAATAAAGATTGCCTGTGCGGATTGGGTCCCAACAGCCACGCTGGCGTTCCCGGTCCGGGTGGCAGACGGGGGACAAAGGGTTTACTCGCCACACCGTGGTTAACCACCCTGGTATCTACCCTGGGAGGGCCAGTCACAATGATCGTGTTAGCATTGGTCTTCGGACCCTGTATATTAAACAGACTCGTGTCGTTTGTCAAGAGCCGATTAGAGACGGTTAACGTCATGTTAGTGGAACGCATGGAACACCGACAATTGCTTTAAGGTTCTGTTTGTTTAGAATTATCCCTAATCGTTCCCCATTTACCATCCGCCCAGCGTGCCTTACACTCGCTATCGCGAGATGATTACACAGTATTTTCACTCAGGTTTACTAACAGTATTAGGCTTGCCTTCGCTTTTACGCCTACTCACAAAGTGCCGTTAATCGATCTTTTTAAGGTAACAACTATTTTAAGATATATATATTCTTTACGATTGCTGTAAAACGTAGAACAAGAACAGAATATTTGAACTAACTTAACTATACGTTTAGTATGTTTTTATCCGAGATCACGGTGTACGTATTCTTGAACTGGATCCAAAGTGCGTCTTTGTAGTTGCGGTACGAATTTATTGTGTTCTGTCATTGTAGATTTCTTTGTTCCCTTGTAGTGGGACCCCGATGGCCCTGAATGGTATCCTTTACACCGCGATACCTCTTGTAAACCTGTGTTTGTTCCAGAGTGCAAGTAAGTGCTGCAATGAAAAGTTGTGAGCAGTGTTTAGCTGGAATTTCGAGTGTTCTAGGTGAGTAAAGAGAGGGTTGTGTATGTGTACGCTGGAAAGAGGAAGTCGGGCTGAGGGAAGAGAGGAAGTAGTCGCCCAGTCGGATTCTGGGGGAGTGGCAGCACCCCTCAAACTCTGGGGAAGGGGTGGTACAGCAACTGAGTTGCTGGACACGGAGTAAAGACAGGATCAGAGAATGAATCAGTAAATATGGGAGGAGGTCAGAGTGGAGGAACATTAAAGAAAAGCCCTTTAGGTTGTGTACTTGCTCACTGGAAAGATATCGTTGGGACTGGACGTACGGAAAGTAAGAAGACCTCTACCCAGCAGTGGCGGATCCATACGCCCTGCTGACTGTGATGACACCTGAACCACTTTGGCTTGCTGCTCCGGATTTGAAAGGACGCTTTTTTTCTTTTGCCTCCCTCTCCATGAGGCCAGTCAAAATCGTTTGCATTCGAATGGGAAAAGACTGTGATATTTTGATCAATTTAATTACGCATAGGGAGGGGGGAAATGTGGGTAGCTAGGGTCTGGCGACCGGAAGATATCGCGCTGTACGGAAAGATAGGGTCTCTCTCCTGATGACCAATAGCGGTCAGTTTGTGATGCAAGCAGACGGAAATAACGTTGTAAACCTAAGCTATATAAGGTCGTGTTACCCCTCAATAAACGCCATTTGCCGTCCACCACACTGGTGTCAGCGAGCTGATGGACCGAGCGGCCTGGGGTTGGTCGCCGTGCCGTTCCTGAACCAGGTCGCCACGCCAACAAAGGCAACAGGAGGTAGTAGAGAAAATGTTAAGCCCGGGAAGAGGGAGGGGTGGGGGGAGGTTATCTTGTTCCCTGTCTCATTCTCCTGCTAGTTTTAGAAATAAATGAGTGTTTTTCCCCAAGTCGAGTCTGTTTTGCCCGTAACGGTAACTTTAAGGATTTCTCCCTGTCCTTATCTCAAACCTCGAGCTGTTTTTCCTTATATTATCTCTCCCTATTCTCTCGGAGGGTGGGGGGAATGAGAGAGAGACTGCGTAGTCTGGTCCCGATCGGGGCTGAACTACTACACAGCCAAAGAGGGATTATGGTTTTTCATAGGTTGCAGTACATGCTTACAATCATTGTTAGCATTTTCAACAGCCAGTTGTAATAGCAACATCCCTCTTGCATCATCATTGTCGAACTGCTGCTCGAAAGTAGCTTGCAGACGATCTATGAAATCTGCATATGGCTCATTAGCTCCTTGCAGCACCTTAACAAAAGATTGAGGTCCTTCGCCTTTTGATGCTGGGATTTTTCTCACTGCCCTAAGAGCAATATGTCTAATTTGAGCATACGCTTCTCTCGGGAACTGTGCCTGCAGGAGCGAGTTACTATAAGCATTTTCTCCTGCCAGTTGTTCATATCCTATTGGAATCTGTTGATTTAAATTTTGTAATACTTTGCACAGTACATCCTTCTTTAAAATCATGGACTGTGTAGGTGTTAACACCATTTTCATTAACAATTTCCAATCATGTGGATCCAGAGTATACGACTCTGCTTTTGCCTCAAGTAAGGGTGTAGTAAAAGAAGAATGTATCCCTCCCTTCTTTACTGTCCGTCGCAGCTCCTTTATAGCATCATAACTGAGAGGCTGCGAAACCAGCTGCTGATTAGCTTGATACATAACTGGACAGGCTAAAACAGTTTGCCAGTCACCATTCTGCATTGCCTCTTTTTTACGCTCTTCCCAGATACCACACATTTCAACATTCACAGCTGCATGACTAACATTCACATTTCACGGAGGAGGGAACAGATCAGGTTTCTTTTCAAAGTCTTTTGAACCCACATTAAATACATCTACCTCCAGAGAGGTTTCGTTATTAGCAAGCGCAGTATCAGGAAAAGAATTGATAGGTGAAACCCGAGGCAAATCTGGCACGCGAGACTGTGGTGACGACAGCGACGGTAAAAGCGTGGAAGCAGGGTGTACAAGTGCAGGTTGCAGGGGAACAGGAATACAGCACGGAGTTTTCTGCCCCGACCCGCGGCACGGAGTTCTCTGTGCTAATCCCTCCCCCCAACCAGTTTCTGGGGAGATGCCATTGTTACAGGGGGACACGCTTACAGGTTGAGGGTCTGGTAATGGAGATGCCGACGCCTCAGGCAAAGAAGAATTAGTAGACTCTGTTGAAACATTGTCGAGGGTTAGCATGATTTGTACCCAAGTGGCTAAGTTTTTGCAAGCTTGGCTGCAAAAAGCTGCTGCAGCGATTTTTTGAAGGCTTGTGCCCACTTTCTCCCAAGCCTCTATTTGAAAAGTCCCGTCTGCAGGAAATTGCGGATGATTTTCACGAATCCACTCTAATAAAGTCATTAACTGTGGGCTGGTAACAGTCCTGCCCTGCGTTTTCAGCATTTTTCCCATTACATCAATGCTTTGCATCTCATCTGAGGATATTTTCCCTCCCATGATTCCCAGTTGCTCACCTGTATGCAAGTGATGAGCGCGCTTTCTGATGTGTGGATCCTCAATCCCGGTTTCTGGATTCCGGCCTCTGGTTCAACTGGGCTATGCCACCAGTGCAGGCTTTGTTCAAGCCTCTTCAGAGTTTCCGTCCTTGTTCCTTTTGAAGTTTAAGTGCGTCCCTGTTTGGGCGCCATCTGTGGCATATTGGTGGGACAGAGTAACGGGCAAGACAGCAAGTGAGCCCAAAAGGCCAAAGTTTATTTTTACAGCAGTGTTTTATACTCTTTACCTGGATGCTCTTTGTCTACGATCTCTATTCCTATAGGGCAACTATTAGCACGATCTCTACCACCCCACTATTTGTCCAATTTGCTTCACGCTTTTGATTGACGTTGTAGCATTGTTCTTCATCACGTACTTCTTCACACCGTTGCTTCTCAGCATGTACTCTCGCTTTGCCCATTGTGCTCAGGTCCTGTTTGCTTTGATACATTCACCCCTATTCCCATCCGCATTACTCACTTTGCTGCATTTGCTTACATCGATACACTTGCTCATATTCCCATCCACTACAGTCTCCCACAAATGGATCACACCAAGTGGGACCCTCTGCAGTGTATTTGAACAAAAAGCCTTTACAGATTCAGCTTTCGAATACATGTGCATTACTATTCTATAGAATGATTGGTTCCAGTCTCCTCGCCCGGCCCGTCAATTCCTACGCGCACTCAGTCCTGTTACTCCCCCCATTTCTTTTAAATCAGTGGTAGGAATGAAGTAGAGGGTTGGTGAGTCAGTGGTCGCAGGGACTGATGCTGGCATGACCTTTTCCCTCATTTCTCCAGTAGCTGTGTCACCAAAATCGGGAATCAAACTCCTGAACAGCAATATAGCATTAAGAAGCAGCATTCTTTGTTGCAGCGCTGGATGCACGGGGGATCCTTCCACCCAGCATACATGCCGGTCTGAAAATCTGGACAGAATCTATTTAGTGATTTCATACATCATCATTAATAATTCCCTGAACACTAATACATAATCATCAGTTTTCCTGGAAACCATTGTAATATTCCCCACCCACTTGTGCATGCTCAGTCTTTTGAGTCAAGGGTCTTCTGGTGGTCTTGGGGGTTGTCAGAGTGGGCCCTCCTCAAATTCTCTGGCGGAACCCTTCCTTAAAATCTCCATCCGTGGTCTTGGGAACAGGTCGCGTTTTCCTTGATTTTCTGGCTCCAAAGTGATGGCTCAGGGCCTATCTTCACAGCTGGGGTTTGAGGCCTGCCTTTGTTCTACCACTCTTCTTAATCACCCCAGACATGCTGGGCTAACTGCTAACAAACGAGATGTTGTAGCAGTTCTGAGACTCCGTGTTCCCTCTAAGGGCACATAGATTTCATACAAAATTTACCCTATGTGACTACAGTGAGCCAAAGGCTCACTGGGCTCTGTTTATTGTCGCGGAGCACCAATGAGGCCCTGCACGGCACAGCGGGTCCCTTCGCGCCAGCTGGCGCCAGGAGGGCACAGCGATGAGTCCCGCAGGGCCCTGTCCCAGCACCTGCCCCAGCACGGGGCTCGCCAGTGGCTTAAAGCCCAGGTTGTCCACGGGGATCCCAAAGGCTCTCAGCTTGGCCTCCAACGTGTGCAGCATGTCATTGTGTGCCTGCAAGAGAAGCGTCCCATGCTCAGCCTGATACCGAGCTCCAGCCCAGCACCTCCCTGCCTTGCCATGGACGCTCTGCACCTCCCTGCATGGAGAGGACCCCAAAATGCCTTCCTTTGCAGGGGAAACCGCAGCCTGGGCTGGCTCCTGCCCAGGCCATGAAGCAGCTCAGCCGGCCTGCTGGAAGTTCCCTTCCATCCACTTGGTGCAAGGCTTGGAGTAGAAATTCCCATTTCCACCCCACCAAGCCACAGCCAGCACCCACCAGGCCCCAGCCCTGACCTGCAGGGCTCAGGGAAGCTTCATCCCCTTCCCTCACCTTGCAGACTTGGGCTAGCTGCAGCTGCAGCTGCCTGATGGTGGTGTTCTTCGAACTGACCAAGTCCTGCAAAGGGAGATGGTGCATCAGGCAACAGCTACACGGCCCTGGGGACACGGCGGCTGTGCCACAGGTGTGAGCAGTGTGACAGAGTGCACAGAGGAGCTGCTGCGCAGCGGCCGAGCTGGCAGCAGGACTTAGCTTGCAGTACAGCCTGACAGGTGGCCACCGCTCTATGTCCTTCCAGCCAGAACTGCCAGGGACAGCCAGCCCCAGGCAGAGGTGAGGGACATGGATGAGTGACATGGCAGCTTCAGCCACGGAGGACGAGGGCTTGCATGGCTCAGGGTCAGCTTTCACCATAAGGCAGCCTCTGCCCTCCAAGGCCAGCCCTCACCGGGCCCCACACAGTACCTCCAGCTTGCTGGAGACCAAGAAGAGGGCATCCGGGTCGAGGTTGGAGGCTGCAAAGGCCTCACTGAGCTCCACATCCTTTTTCTCCACCATGCTGAGGAGCCCTTTCAGCTTGCGCTCTAGGAGCAAGTTCTTGAAGCCCGTCTTCTGCTGCACCTCTTCTGTGGCTTGGGTGAACTTCTGATAGAGCTCATCTCGCTCCGCCTGCACCTGCTCCCAAAGACAGCGTGCCTTCACACCCGGGCTGGCGGCAACCCCGGGCCAGCACCAGACAGGTCTGGTGGCTTGGCCCTGCCTGCTCCAGCCACGGCCTGGCCATTCCCCATGGCACCTGCAGCCCACAGGAAGGCAGGTGCTGGAGCACAGCTTCTCTCCCTCCCTCCCTTCATGGCTGGCACTCCCTCAGCACCCACACTTCTGCTCTCGCCTCCCCTCCAGGCCCGAGACACCTCTGACAGCAGAATGGCTGGATGGGCACTGGTTTACACTTCAGAGGGGGCCCCACAGCACACAAGGGTCTCTCCTCTCCTCGCAGCTGGCAGGAGTCCCTGGCTCACAGCTGGTTAAGAAGTGTCCTAATTAGGACACAATTTCTCCACCACAGCTTATTTTGGAATGCAATTAATATGTTGCTGCCTTCATGATGGATCGATAACAAGGCCTCAGACCAGTCTTCCTGTTCCTGAGGATTTCTGCTAATTACAAACAAGCTCTCTTCTTGCCTCCAGAGATTTATCTTCGCTGGGAGGGGGAGAGGCTGAGTCTGGGAGAACTCAGACAATGGGACTCATCCCGAGCCACTCCCGCATGGCAAACAAGGGAAGCAACCCCCAAATGCCAGCAGAAGGAGGGAGCGAGCTCCCACCGGGGGTGCTGACCCATGACAATCCCTCGCCACAGCTCTGCTCCAGAACTGCTGCTGCAGCCAGTGGCTCCCTGGCTGGGAGGGGACTACCTGAGCGTGCGCGCTTGCTTAGCCAAGTACAAGGCCAGGCCTGTCTGCTGAGCTGAGTGGAAGATGCCAAAGCTGTGAGAAGCTTCACTGGAAGTAGCAGTTATCTCAGGGCTCTGGATCAGATCTTCTGAAAGCCCTTGGCTAAGCACAAACTCTCTGCTCAGTCCCCATGACCAGCCCTCTGCGGAGGGGCCAGGGTTTTGGAGAGGGAAGTGGGATGCCCAGACCCATCTGCAGCTCTCACCTTGCTGAACCTCTGCTTCAGGACCTCGTGTTCCCACTGAAGAGCCTTCAGTTCCTTCTGGGTGAGTTTCAGATGGGCTCTGATGTTCTGCGAGTGGGAAGGGGCAGTTAAAAAGCACAGGTTTCTCTGGGAGGTGTCGGGGACACGTTCGGGCAAGGCAGGAGAGTGACCAGCAAAGAGAAATGGGTGAGAAAAAAGAAGCAGTACCCGCACCAACACCCTTTCCTCTCTGCTGTGGAGGCGACTCTACTTTCTCGCTACCGGAATGCCATTTGAGATCGTACAAGCACCCAGCGAAGCCCAAAGGAACTCGGAGGACTTTGCTCAGGGATCTGGCCAAGCCGAGTGGCAGAGGTCACTGCTGAGCGGCTGCCTCCAGGACAGAGCCAGGGCCACTGGGGAGAGGACAGGGCTGGCACTCACCCTCAGGGCCTCCTTGTCCTTGTCATAGTTGGCCAACTTCTTCTGCAGCTCAGACAGCTGCTCGCGGGCCTGCTGCAGGGGCTCCTTCAGCTGCTTGTTCTGGAGCAGCACACGTGCCTTCTCCTTTTCCAAGCGATTCCCTTTCTTCTTCATCTCCTCCATCTGCTCCTGTTCTTGGAAACACAAGTGCCAACTCCTGGGGGCTGCCCAGGTCCTCAGGGCTTCCCCAACCCTCCGGACACCCTCCTGCTGCTGGCCCAGCAAGACCCTGTGCTCAAGAGCTTCACTCCTGGAATGGCAGCAGACCCTCGGGAGAGTAGCAGCACCCACACGGCCGCCTGGGAACCGGCCAGACCTGGGTGAAATCCTCACAGGAGCGGTCCATTGCTGGAATGGTGACACTGCAGGCCAGGCAGGCTGAGGCAGGGGGGCAGGCAGTACCTTGAGCAAGTCTATGAGCGCCATGTTTTTGTCACGCATATCATTGTAGTAGTCCTTGATGTCACGGAAGGCTTTCTCGTGGTTCCTCATCAGCTCATCAATCTGGGTGTTCTTCCCCTCCTCCACTTTGTGGACCTCGGTCGTTCTACACAAGTCAAGCTCGTCCCGCAGCACTTCCATCTTGTTGGTGTACTTGGCCTTGATCTCTGGGGGAGCACACAGAGAGCTGAGTGAGGACCTCCTGGAGATCGCACGTAACATGCCCCAGTGCCATTAATAGGTGAGGTGCCAGAGTGGCGTGTGCCACTGTGGCATCACTGGAGTTCAAGACACTTGTTAGCAGTGTCACCACAGCTGCCACCAGTGTGCGGAGCAGCTACACTGGGACCACGGAGAGCAGAGCAACAGGCGCCCTGCCTGCACCCTCTGGAAACTTGGGGAAAACTGTCCAGAACTCGGGGAAAACAAGCCAGAACTGGAGGGAAACCCATCCCCCTTTCTGCTCGAGGCTCTGCCACGGAGCCCGGCAGCACAGCAGAGCTCGGAGAAGCCTCCCCTGGCACACTGACAAAGGGAGGTCACGCAGGAGCTACGCGCACGGACTCACCTTTCACCTGTCTCTCAAAGTTGTTGTGCAGCTGGGTGATCTCCTCCTCTTGTTTCTGTTAGGGAGAAGCTACATGTCAGAGACACATAATCAAATCCTCAGGCAGCTGCATCCTGAAGGATTCCCTCCTGCTCCCTGGGAAAGGCCCCTGCTGTGGTGCCAGTCCCACGTTATCTCTGCACACGGCAGCTCATGGGTTCTCCAGCAGCTCTCACAGCTCTCCGTTGCAGGAGGGGGATTTCGCAGGAGCTGGGAGCCCCAGGAAGCCCTTCTCCGCAGCCCCACCACCTCCCTCTGCAGCAGATGCACACGGCTCATACATGGCTCCGGCCCGGCCAGGGACCTACCAGGTGCATGTTTTTCAGTGCCTCCTCACTGGCCAGCTCCTGCTCCTTCAGCTCCATTTTCATGGAACGCATGTCCTTCCTCAGCTCCATCTCCTGGGCCCAGTGATCCTTCTGGGCCCGCTTCACGGACAGGGTGCCCTCCCCCTTCAGCTCGGTGAGGTTTTCTTGGTGTTCGTGCAACAAGTGCTTCACCTTCTGCTTGTAAACCTAAAGACAAGCTACAGACTGGGTGAGGGGCTTCTGCAGGAGACATGTGGACCTGGGATTTTTATCTGTGACGCGTCTGGGTTGCATCTCACCCAGCTTCTCCTCCTCTAGCCCTTCCCTCACCTCCTCAGAGCTGCCCAAGGCTCAGACAGAGCTTGGGGCACTCACAACATCTCCCAGCCTCCTGCCCTCCCACCTTCAGCTCCACTTGTTGCTGCTCCTCCGCCTCCTTCATCTCCCACTCCTTCTTCCGCAACTCTGCTTTCTGCTCCTCCAGCTGCCGGCGGGTCATCTCCCAGAAGCTGTGAAACTTGTCACGTTCCAGCTGGAAATAGTTGCGCTCTTCCCGTTCCCGGTCCAGCTCCTCCCGCAGACGCGCAACATGCTTCTCCAGCTGCAAAGCCAAGGGGAAGAGCCAGGGAGGGGAAAAAAGAGGCCTCAGACAGACACCTCCACAAGACACCCGTGGCAAGCCATGTCACAAACCTGGCAGGCCACAGTGGCCATCAATGGGATGGAGGCGCGCAGGAGAGAAGGGGACGGGCCCTGACACAGGGACATCTGGGGACTGTGGGGGTTGCCCAGGGCCTGACAGAACCCATCAGCCCCTGGAAAAGGAGTAACACCATTCCCAGGTGCCTAAATACTACTGATTTGTAGAATCAAATCATAGAATCGTTTAGGTTGGAAAAGACCTTGAATATCACTGAGTCCAACCGTTATCTCAACACTGCCAAGGCCACCACCAATCCATGTCCCTAAGCAGCACATCTGCGTGCCTTTTAAATATCTCTGGGGGTGGTGACTCCACTGCTTCTCTGGGCAGCCTGTTCCAATGCTTGAGAACCCTTTGGGTGAAGGTGGTTTCCTCTCACCCTACCACTTCTTACTTGGGAGAAGAGACCCACAACCTCTCTGCTCCAACCTCCTTTCGGGTAGTTGTAGAGAGCACTAAGATCTCCCCTCAGCCTCCTTTTCTCCAGCACAGGACTCGGGCTCCAGACCCTTCACCAGCGTCGTTGCTCTCCTTTGGGTGTGCTCCAGCACCTCAATGTTTTTCTTTCAGTGAGGGGCCCAAAAGTGAACACAGCACTGGAGGTGCGGCCTCACCAGTGCTGACTACAGGGGACGATCACTGCCCTAATTATCCTGGCTACTCTCTGAGACAATCCAGGATGCTGTAGGCCTTCTTGGCCACCTGGGCATGCTGCTTGCTCTGAGATGTGCAAGATCTTTCCCAAGGAGCAAGGTCCCCAGCCCAGGGCCATCTGCTCCTCTGTTGGTAGGACACTGGGCAAAACAAGGGGACTTGGAGCAACTGAGGGCGCCGCGAGCAAGAGCACAGCAGGCTGCCATCACAGAGCTCCCAGCTGAGCCATCAGCTGGCTGAGCAGGCTGCCGGAGTTATGGAGTCGGGGAGAAGACAGGGAGGGCACAGGGCTGGAGAGCAGAGTGGGCCGGACCAGCAGAAGGGAGGATGGGACGAGGGGGCTGCTCCTTCCAGGACCAGTGAGAATCCCTCACCAGCACAGCTGGCCATCAGGCAGGGAAATGATCCTCAGCTGCTTGTCTCTGTCACCCTCCGCCACCTGTCATTGCCGGAGCCAGGTGCTGAGCTGGGCTTCCTAAGCGGGACTGGTGTGGAAGATGAGGGCTCTCTCACCTGCTCCTTGCTCATCTCCTGCGGGGACAAAGCATCCACCACTGCTGGAGTTTTGCTTTCTTCCCCTTTTTTCCCGCCTTTCTTTTTGGGTGCCTAAGGAGAGAAAGCAAAACACACGAGGTGTGTGCATGGCTCAGGTGCTGGGAAGAAACTGTGCTGCTCAGAGCTCCCACAGCAGCCCAGGCCACCAAATGTCCCTGCTCTCATGGCTGGGACAGGGTGAGGAGGGGGACAGGGAGCCAGGGTCCGTGGAAGGGGCCTGGAAGCCCCTGACAGCCTCCAGCACAGCCACGGCTCATACCCAGCCACTGCTGGCCCAAAGCGAAGCCCAGAATGCCCGTACCCAAAAGAAGGGCTCGGGAGCAGCATCACAGGCCTGGGCATGGCGCTGAGGGGCTCCCTCCCCAGGGCTGGGCCCAGGACAAGCTCAGGCCCTGCTCTCACCATGGCTGCTGCCACTCACACTGTGGTCTCCAAGGCAATGGGAACGCGCATCTGGAGAGAGGTGTGAGGTGGTCGGACACGCCCGTTAGCAACGTGGGGCTGCACCGTGGCAACGGGGGTGGGGCCTAGTCCAGGCCCTGAACCAGGTCGCCACGCCAACAAAGGCAACAAGTGGTGCCGAAACCCGGGAAGTCGCCTGGACGGGTGAACGGCGGCCGGAGCGGCAGGACCAGCCCGGCGGGGAGGACGCTCCCGGACCAACAAGGAGGATGGAAGCCCTTGTGAAGGTCGTATCACAATTACATAAGCAGTGGGGTATTGATTGTAAGCCCAAAGATTTTACTGTCGCAGTTGCGAGGCTTTTACAAATTGGGGTCATTGACCAGCCGGTGGATATTCTCCACCCTGAAGTGTGGGATAAATGCACTAAAGCATTAGCCGAGGAGACGATGTCCTCGGGTAGCGGGAAAAACCTTAAGTCGTGGGGGAAAGTCGTACAGGCCCTGCAGAAGGCCTTACAAGAGCAGGAAACCTGGAGGGCGGCAAGGGACTGTTTGTTAGTCACTCCGAAATTGGGAGTCGGGGCAGCTACGCAGACTCCGCACCCCCCAAACGGCGGTGATTCCACGGAGTCCAAAAACTTACAAGAGGGCGACACGCCCCCTCTACCCCTGAACCCCTCGCCCCCTCAGTCCCCAAACCCTGACCCGATTACGGAGGCACAGAAGCGCGCACTGTCCTTCTGGGGTGGGTTAACTGAGGAAGCCAGGGGCGCTGAAGCCCGGGCGAGACCACCACCTTATGCGCCTCATAATGGCGCCGAACCCCGGGGGGAGGGCGGGGCGAAGATGTCCCCGGTGGGAACAAAGAAGAAGCGCTCGAGCTAAGAAGCGCACACAAAGGTGAAGGGCAGGAGGACAAGAAGGAGAAGAGTGGTGGGGGCGACCGGGGAGGGGAGGGGAGTGTGAGTGAAGCGCCGACAGCCAATCAGAGCGGCCCGCTGAGCAGAAGGCGGGGCGAACCAAAACGGAGGGACAAGCCAAGGGGGAGGGAACGGCCCGCCCACCAAGGAAGTAGGCGGCGCCCAACAAACAGGCATCAGAACCCGGAAGTAACCAGTCAGTCGAGTTCCGACTCCGGAACAGCCGCGAGCTGGGGCGAGCGGCTCGTAACCGATTCAGACTCAGAGGAGGAGGACACGAGGGTAAATAAAATTAAAAGCAAAAATATCCCCAGCCAAAATAAAAAGGAATCGCGAGGGGAAGGAGTTCCTCTCACGGATTGGAGGGAAATAAAGATTGCCTGTGCGGATTGGGTCCCAACAGCCACGCTGGCGTTCCCGGTCCGGGTGGCAGACGGGGGACAAAGGGTTTACTCGCCACACCGTGGTTAACCACCCTGGTATCTACCCTGGGAGGGCCAGTCACAATGATCGTGTTAGCATTGGTCTTCGGACCCTGTATATTAAACAGACTCGTGTCGTTTGTCAAGAGCCGATTAGAGACGGTTAACGTCATGTTAGTGGAACGCATGGAACACCGACAATTGCTTTAAGGTTCTGTTTGTTTAGAATTATCCCTAATCGTTCCCCATTTACCATCCGCCCAGCGTGCCTTACACTCGCTATCGCGAGATGATTACACAGTATTTTCACTCAGGTTTACTAACAGTATTAGGCTTGCCTTCGCTTTTACGCCTACTCACAAAGTGCCGTTAATCGATCTTTTTAAGGTAACAACTATTTTAAGATATATATATTCTTTACGATTGCTGTAAAACGTAGAACAAGAACAGAATATTTGAACTAACTTAACTATACGTTTAGTATGTTTTTATCCGAGATCACGGTGTACGTATTCTTGAACTGGATCCAAAGTGCGTCTTTGTAGTTGCGGTACCAATTTATTGTGTTCTGTCATTGTAGATTTCTTTGTTCCCTTGTAGTGGGACCCCGATGGCCCTGAATGGTATCCTTTACACCGCGATACCTCTTGTAAACCTGTGTTTGTTCCAGAGTGCAAGTAAGTGCTGCAATGAAAAGTTGTGAGCAGTGTTTAGCTGGAATTTCGAGTGTTCTAGGTGAGTAAAGAGAGGGTTGTGTATGTGTACGCTGGAAAGAGGAAGTCGGGCTGAGGGAAGAGAGGAAGTAGTCGCCCAGTCGGATTCTGGGGGAGTGGCAGCACCCCTCAAACTCTGGGGAAGGGGTGGTACAGCAACTGAGTTGCTGGACACGGAGTAAAGACAGGATCAGAGAATGAATCAGTAAATATGGGAGGAGGTCAGAGTGGAGGAACATTAAAGAAAAGCCCTTTAGGTTGTGTACTTGCTCACTGGAAAGATATCGTTGGGACTGGACGTACGGAAAGTAAGAAGACCTCTACCCAGCAGTGGCGGATCCATACGCCCTGCTGACTGTGATGACACCTGAACCACTTTGGCTTGCTGCTCCGGATTTGAAAGGACGCTTTTTTTCTTTTGCCTCCCTCTCCATGAGGCCAGTCAAAATCGTTTGCATTCGAATGGGAAAAGACTGTGATATTTTGATCAATTTAATTACGCATAGGGAGGGGGGAAATGTGGGTAGCTAGGGTCTGGCGACCGGAAGATATCGCGCTGTACGGAAAGATAGGGTCTCTCTCCTGATGACCAATAGCGGTCAGTTTGTGATGCAAGCAGACGGAAATAACGTTGTAAACCTAAGCTATATAAGGTCGTGTTACCCCTCAATAAACGCCATTTGCCGTCCACCACACTGGTGTCAGCGAGCTGATGGACCGAGCGGCCTGGGGTTGGTCGCCGTGCCGTTCCTGAACCAGGTCGCCACGCCAACAAAGGCAACAGGAGGTAGTAGAGAAAATGTTAAGCCCGGGAAGAGGGAGGGGTGGGGGGAGGTTATCTTGTTCCCTGTCTCATTCTCCTGCTAGTTTTAGAAATAAATGAGTGTTTTTCCCCAAGTCGAGTCTGTTTTGCCCGTAACGGTAACTTTAAGGATTTCTCCCTGTCCTTATCTCAAACCTCGAGCTGTTTTTCCTTATATTATCTCTCCCTATTCTCTCGGAGGGTGGGGGGAATGAGAGAGAGACTGCGTAGTCTGGTCCCGATCGGGGCTGAACTACTACACAGCCAAAGAGGGATTATGGTTTTTCATAGGTTGCAGTACATGCTTACAATCATTGTTAGCATTTTCAACAGCCAGTTGTAATAGCAACATCCCTCTTGCATCATCATTGTCGAACTGCTGCTCGAAAGTAGCTTGCAGACGATCTATGAAATCTGCATATGGCTCATTAGCTCCTTGCAGCACCTTAACAAAAGATTGAGGTCCTTCGCCTTTTGATGCTGGGATTTTTCTCACTGCCCTAAGAGCAATATGTCTAATTTGAGCATACGCTTCTCTCGGGAACTGTGCCTGCAGGAGCGAGTTACTATAAGCATTTTCTCCTGCCAGTTGTTCATATCCTATTGGAATCTGTTGATTTAAATTTTGTAATACTTTGCACAGTACATCCTTCTTTAAAATCATGGACTGTGTAGGTGTTAACACCATTTTCATTAACAATTTCCAATCATGTGGATCCAGAGTATACGACTCTGCTTTTGCCTCAAGTAAGGGTGTAGTAAAAGAAGAATGTATCCCTCCCTTCTTTACTGTCCGTCGCAGCTCCTTTATAGCATCATAACTGAGAGGCTGCGAAACCAGCTGCTGATTAGCTTGATACATAACTGGACAGGCTAAAACAGTTTGCCAGTCACCATTCTGCATTGCCTCTTTTTTACGCTCTTCCCAGATACCACACATTTCAACATTCACAGCTGCATGACTAACATTCACATTTCACGGAGGAGGGAACAGATCAGGTTTCTTTTCAAAGTCTTTTGAACCCACATTAAATACATCTACCTCCAGAGAGGTTTCGTTATTAGCAAGCGCAGTATCAGGAAAAGAATTGATAGGTGAAACCCGAGGCAAATCTGGCACGCGAGACTGTGGTGACGACAGCGACGGTAAAAGCGTGGAAGCAGGGTGTACAAGTGCAGGTTGCAGGGGAACAGGAATACAGCACGGAGTTTTCTGCCCCGACCCGCGGCACGGAGTTCTCTGTGCTAATCCCTCCCCCCAACCAGTTTCTGGGGAGATGCCATTGTTACAGGGGGACACGCTTACAGGTTGAGGGTCTGGTAATGGAGATGCCGACGCCTCAGGCAAAGAAGAATTAGTAGACTCTGTTGAAACATTGTCGAGGGTTAGCATGATTTGTACCCAAGTGGCTAAGTTTTTGCAAGCTTGGCTGCAAAAAGCTGCTGCAGCGATTTTTTGAAGGCTTGTGCCCACTTTCTCCCAAGCCTCTATTTGAAAAGTCCCGTCTGCAGGAAATTGCGGATGATTTTCACGAATCCACTCTAATAAAGTCATTAACTGTGGGCTGGTAACAGTCCTGCCCTGCGTTTTCAGCATTTTTCCCATTACATCAATGCTTTGCATCTCATCTGAGGATATTTTCCCTCCCATGATTCCCAGTTGCTCACCTGTATGCAAGTGATGAGCGCGCTTTCTGATGTGTGGATCCTCAATCCCGGTTTCTGGATTCCGGCCTCTGGTTCAACTGGGCTATGCCACCAGTGCAGGCTTTGTTCAAGCCTCTTCAGAGTTTCCGTCCTTGTTCCTTTTGAAGTTTAAGTGCGTCCCTGTTTGGGCGCCATCTGTGGCATATTGGTGGGACAGAGTAACGGGCAAGACAGCAAGTGAGCCCAAAAGGCCAAAGTTTATTTTTACAGCAGTGTTTTATACTCTTTACCTGGATGCTCTTTGTCTACGATCTCTATTCCTATAGGGCAACTATTAGCACGATCTCTACCACCCCACTATTTGTCCAATTTGCTTCACGCTTTTGATTGACGTTGTAGCATTGTTCTTCATCACGTACTTCTTCACACCGTTGCTTCTCAGCATGTACTCTCGCTTTGCCCATTGTGCTCAGGTCCTGTTTGCTTTGATACATTCACCCCTATTCCCATCCGCATTACTCACTTTGCTGCATTTGCTTACATCGATACACTTGCTCATATTCCCATCCACTACAGTCTCCCACAAATGGATCACACCAAGTGGGACCCTCTGCAGTGTATTTGAACAAAAAGCCTTTACAGATTCAGCTTTCGAATACATGTGCATTACTATTCTATAGAATGATTGGTTCCAGTCTCCTCGCCCGGCCCGTCAATTCCTACGCGCACTCAGTCCTGTTACTCCCCCCATTTCTTTTAAATCAGTGGTAGGAATGAAGTAGAGGGTTGGTGAGTCAGTGGTCGCAGGGACTGATGCTGGCATGACCTTTTCCCTCATTTCTCCAGTAGCTGTGTCACCAAAATCGGGAATCAAACTCCTGAACAGCAATATAGCATTAAGAAGCAGCATTCTTTGTTGCAGCGCTGGATGCACGGGGGATCCTTCCACCCAGCATACATGCCGGTCTGAAAATCTGGACAGAATCTATTTAGTGATTTCATACATCATCATTAATAATTCCCTGAACACTAATACATAATCATCAGTTTTCCTGGAAACCATTGTAATATTCCCCACCCACTTGTGCATGCTCAGTCTTTTGAGTCAAGGGTCTTCTGGTGGTCTTGGGGGTTGTCAGAGTGGGCCCTCCTCAAATTCTCTGGCGGAACCCTTCCTTAAAATCTCCATCCGTGGTCTTGGGAAGGTCGCGTTTTCCTTGATTTTCTGGCTCCAAAGTGATGGCTCAGGGCCTATCTTCACAGCTGGGGTTTGAGGCCTGCCTTTGTTCTACCACTCTTCTTAATCACCCCAGACATGCTGGGCTAACTGCTAACAAACGAGATGTTGTAGCAGTTCTGAGACTCCGTGTTCCCTCTAAGGGCACATAGATTTCATACAAAATTTACCCTATGTGACTACAGTGAGCCAAAGGCTCACTGGGCTCTGTTTATTGTCGCGGAGCACCAATGAGGCCCTGCACGGCACAGCGGGTCCCTTCGCGCCAGCTGGCGCCAGGAGGGCACAGCGATGAGTCCCGCAGGGCCCTGTCCCAGCACCTGCCCCAGCACGGGGCTCGCCAGTGGCTTAAAGCCCAGGTTGTCCACGGGGATCCCAAAGGCTCTCAGCTTGGCCTCCAACGTGTGCAGCATGTCATTGTGTGCCTGCAAGAGAAGCGTCCCATGCTCAGCCTGATACCGAGCTCCAGCCCAGCACCTCCCTGCCTTGCCATGGACGCTCTGCACCTCCCTGCATGGAGAGGACCCCAAAATGCCTTCCTTTGCAGGGGAAACCGCAGCCTGGGCTGGCTCCTGCCCAGGCCATGAAGCAGCTCAGCCGGCCTGCTGGAAGTTCCCTTCCATCCACTTGGTGCAAGGCTTGGAGTAGAAATTCCCATTTCCACCCCACCAAGCCACAGCCAGCACCCACCAGGCCCCAGCCCTGACCTGCAGGGCTCAGGGAAGCTTCATCCCCTTCCCTCACCTTGCAGACTTGGGCTAGCTGCAGCTGCAGCTGCCTGATGGTGGTGTTCTTCGAACTGACCAAGTCCTGCAAAGGGAGATGGTGCATCAGGCAACAGCTACACGGCCCTGGGGACACGGCGGCTGTGAGCAGTGTGACAGAGTGCACAGAGGAGCTGCTGCGCAGCGGCCGAGCTGGCAGCAGGACTTAGCTTGCAGTACAGCCTGACAGGTGGCCACCGCTCTATGTCCTTCCAGCCAGAACTGCCAGGGACAGCCAGCCCCAGGCAAAGGTGAGGGACATGGATGAGTGACATGGCAGCTTCAGCCACGGAGGACGAGGGCTTGCATGGCTCAGGGTCAGCTTTCACCATAAGGCAGCCTCTGCCCTCCAAGGCCAGCCCTCACCGGGCCCCACACAGTACCTCCAGCTTGCTGGAGACCAAGAAGAGGGCATCCGGGTCGAGGTTGGAGGCTGCAAAGGCCTCACTGAGCTCCACATCCTTTTTCTCCACCATGCTGAGGAGCCCTTTCAGCTTGCGCTCTAGGAGCAAGTTCTTGAAGCCCGTCTTCTGCTGCACCTCTTCTGTGGCTTGGGTGAACTTCTGATAGAGCTCATCTCGCTCCGCCTGCACCTGCTCCCAAAGACAGCGTGCCTTCACACCCGGGCTGGCGGCAACCCCGGGCCAGCACCAGACAGGTCTGGTGGCTTGGCCCTGCCTGCTCCAGCCACGGCCTGGCCATTCCCCATGGCACCTGCAGCCCACAGGAAGGCAGGTGCTGGAGCACAGCTTCTCTCCCTCCCTCCCTTCATGGCTGGCACTCCCTCAGCACCCACACTTCTGCTCTCGCCTCCCCTCCAGGCCCGAGACACCTCTGACAGCAGAATGGCTGGATGGGCACTGGTTTACACTTCAGAGGGGGCCCCACAGCACACAAGGGTCTCTCCTCTCCTCGCAGCTGGCAGGAGTCCCTGGCTCACAGCTGGTTAAGAAGTGTCCTAATTAGGACACAATTTCTCCACCACAGCTTATTTTGGAATGCAATTAATATGTTGCTGCCTTCATGATGGATCGATAACAAGGCCTCAGACCAGTCTTCCTGTTCCTGAGGATTTCTGCTAATTACAAACAAGCTCTCTTCTTGCCTCCAGAGATTTATCTTCGCTGGGAGGGGGAGAGGCTGAGTCTGGGAGAACTCAGACAATGGGACTCATCCCGAGCCACTCCCGCATGGCAAACAAGGGAAGCAACCCCCAAATGCCAGCAGAAGGAGGGAGCGAGCTCCCACCGGGGGTGCTGACCCATGACAATCCCTCGCCACAGCTCTGCTCCAGAACTGCTGCTGCAGCCAGTGGCTCCCTGGCTGGGAGGGGACTACCTGAGCGTGCGCGCTTGCTTAGCCAAGTACAAGGCCAGGCCTGTCTGCTGAGCTGAGTGGAAGATGCCAAAGCTGTGAGAAGCTTCACTGGAAGTAGCAGTTATCTCAGGGCTCTGGATCAGATCTTCTGAAAGCCCTTGGCTAAGCACAAACTCTCTGCTCAGTCCCCATGACCAGCCCTCTGCGGAGGGGCCAGGGTTTTGGAGAGGGAAGTGGGATGCCCAGACCCATCTGCAGCTCTCACCTTGCTGAACCTCTGCTCCAGGACCTCGTGTTCCCACTGAAGAGCCTTCAGTTCCTTCTGGGTGAGTTTCAGATGGGCTCTGATGTTCTGCGAGTGGGAAGGGGCAGTTAAAAAGCACAGGTTTCTCTGGGAGGTGTCGGGGACACGTTCGGGCAAGGCAGGAGAGTGACCAGCAAAGAGAAATGGGTGAGAAAAAAGAAGCAGTACCCGCACCAACACCCTTTCCTCTCTGCTGTGGAGGCGACTCTACTTTCTCGCTACCGGAGTGCCATTTGAGATCGTACAAGCACCCAGCGAAGCCCAAAGGAACTCAGAGGACTTTGCTCAGGGATCTGGCCAAGCCGAGTGGCAGAGGTCACTGCTGAGCGGCTGCCTCCAGGACAGAGCCAGGGCCACTGGGGAGAGGACAGGGCTGGCACTCACCCTCAGGGCCTCCTTGTCCTTGTCATAGTTGGCCAACTTCTTCTGCAGCTCAGACAGCTGCTCGCGGGCCTGCTGCAGGGGCTCCTTCAGCTGCTTGTTCTGGAGCAGCACACGTGCCTTCTCCTTTTCCAAGCGATTCCCTTTCTTCTTCATCTCCTCCATCTGCTCCTGTTCTTGGAAACACAAGTGCCAACTCCTGGGGGCTGCCCAGGTCCTCAGGGCTTCCCCAACCCTCCGGACACCCTCCTGCTGCTGGCCCAGCAAGACCCTGTGCTCAAGAGCTTCACTCCTGGAATGGCAGCAGACCCTCGGGAGAGTAGCAGCACCCACACGGCCGCCTGGGAACCGGCCAGACCTGGGTGAAATCCTCACAGGAGCGGTCCATTGCTGGAATGGTGACACTGCAGGCCAGGCAGGCTGAGGCAGGGGGGCAGGCAGTACCTTGAGCAAGTCTATGAGCGCCATGTTTTTGTCACGCATATCATTGTAGTAGTCCTTGATGTCACGGAAGGCTTTCTCGTGGTTCCTCATCAGCTCATCAATCTGGGTGTTCTTCCCCTCCTCCACTTTGTGGACCTCGGTCGTTCTACACAAGTCAAGCTCGTCCCGCAGCACTTCCATCTTGTTGGTGTACTTGGCCTTGATCTCTGGGGGAGCACACAGAGAGCTGAGTGAGGACCTCCTGGAGATCGCACGTAACATGCCCCAGTGCCATTAATAGGTGAGGTGCCAGAGTGGCGTGTGCCACTGTGGCATCACTGGAGTTCAAGACACTTGTTAGCAGTGTCACCACAGCTGCCACCAGTGTGCGGAGCAGCTACACTGGGACCACGGAGAGCAGAGCAACAGGCGCCCTGCCTGCACCCTCTGGAAACTTGGGGAAAACTGTCCAGAACTCGGGGAAAACAAGCCAGAACTGGAGGGAAACCCATCCCCCTTTCTGCTCGAGGCTCTGCCACGGAGCCCGGCAGCACAGCAGAGCTCGGAGAAGCCTCCCCTGGCACACTGACAAAGGGAGGTCACGCAGGAGCTACGCGCACGGACTCACCTTTCACCTGTCTCTCAAAGTTGTTGTGCAGCTGGGTGATCTCCTCCTCTTGTTTCTGTTAGGGAGAAGCTACATGTCAGAGACACATAATCAAATCCTCAGGCAGCTGCATCCTGAAGGATTCCCTCCTGCTCCCTGGGAAAGGCCCCTGCTGTGGTGCCAGTCCCACGTTATCTCTGCACACGGCAGCTCATGGGTTCTCCAGCAGCTCTCACAGCTCTCCGTTGCAGGAGGGGGATTTCGCAGGAGCTGGGAGCCCCAGGAAGCCCTTCTCCGCAGCCCCACCACCTCCCTCTGCAGCAGATGCACACGGCTCATACATGGCTCCGGCCCGGCCAGGGACCTACCAGGTGCATGTTTTTCAGTGCCTCCTCACTGGCCAGCTCCTGCTCCTTCAGCTCCATTTTCATGGAACGCATGTCCTTCCTCAGCTCCATCTCCTGGGCCCAGTGATCCTTCTGGGCCCGTTTCACGGACAGGGTGCCCTCCCCCTTCAGCTCGGTGAGGTTTTCTTGGTGTTCGTGCAACAAGTGCTTCACCTTCTGCTTGTAAACCTAAAGACAAGCTACAGACTGGGTGAGGGGCTTCTGCAGGAGACATGTGGACCTGGGATTTTTATCTGTGACGCGTCTGGGTTGCATCTCACCCAGCTTCTCCTCCTCTAGCCCTTCCCTCACCTCCTCAGAGCTGCCCAAGGCTCAGACAGAGCTTGGGGCACTCACAACATCTCCCAGCCTCCTGCCCTCCCACCTTCAGCTCCACTTGTTGCTGCTCCTCCGCCTCCTTCATCTCCCACTCCTTCTTCCGCAACTCTGCTTTCTGCTCCTCCAGCTGCCGGCGGGTCATCTCCCAGAAGCTGTGAAACTTGTCACGTTCCAGCTGGAAATAGTTGCGCTCTTCCCGTTCCCGGTCCAGCTCCTCCCGCAGACGCGCAACATGCTTCTCCAGCTGCAAAGCCAAGGGGAAGAGCCAGGGAGGGGAAAAAAGAGGCCTCAGACAGACACCTCCACAAGACACCCGTGGCAAGCCATGTCACAAACCTGGCAGGCCACAGTGGCCATCAATGGGATGGAGGCGCGCAGGAGAGAAGGGGACGGGCCCTGACACAGGGACATCTGGGGACTGTGGGGGTTGCCCAGGGCCTGACAGAACCCATCAGCCCCTGGAAAAGGAGTAACACCATTCCCAGGTGCCTAAATACTACTGATTTGTAGAATCAAATCATAGAATCGTTTAGGTTGGAAAAGACCTTGAATATCACTGAGTCCAACCGTTATCTCAACACTGCCAAGGCCACCACCAATCCATGTCCCTAAGCAGCACATCTGCGTGCCTTTTAAATATCTCTGGGGGTGGTGACTCCACTGCTTCTCTGGGCAGCCTGTTCCAATGCTTGAGAACCCTTTGGGTGAAGGTGGTTTCCTCTCACCCTACCACTTCTTACTTGGGAGAAGAGACCCACAACCTCTCTGCTCCAACCTCCTTTCGGGTAGTTGTAGAGAGCACTAAGATCTCCCCTCAGCCTCCTTTTCTCCAGCACAGGACTCGGGCTCCAGACCCTTCACCAGCGTCGTTGCTCTCCTTTGGGTGTGCTCCAGCACCTCAATGTTTTTCTTTCAGTGAGGGGCCCAAAAGTGAACACAGCACTGGAGGTGCGGCCTCACCAGTGCTGACTACAGGGGACGATCACTGCCCTAATTATCCTGGCTACTCTCTGAGACAATCCAGGATGCTGTAGGCCTTCTTGGCCACCTGGGCATGCTGCTTGCTCTGAGATGTGCAAGATCTTTCCCAAGGAGCAAGGTCCCCAGCCCAGGGCCATCTGCTCCTCTGTTGGTAGGACACTGGGCAAAACAAGGGGACTTGGAGCAACTGAGGGCACCGCGAGCAAGAGCACAGCAGGCTGCCATCACAGAGCTCCCAGCTGAGCCATCAGCTGGCTGAGCAGGCTGCCGGAGTTATGGAGTCGGGGAGAAGACAGGGAGGGCACAGGGCTGGAGAGCAGAGTGGGCCGGACCAGCAGAAGGGAGGATGGGACGAGGGGGCTGCTCCTTCCAGGACCAGTGAGAATCCCTCACCAGCACAGCTGGCCATCAGGCAGGGAAATGATCCTCAGCTGCTTGTCTCTGTCACCCTCCGCCACCTGTCATTGCCGGAGCCAGGTGCTGAGCTGGGCTTCCTAAGCGGGACTGGTGTGGAAGATGAGGGCTCTCTCACCTGCTCCTTGCTCATCTCCTGCGGGGACAAAGCATCCACCACTGCTGGAGTTTTGCTTTCTTCCCCTTTTTTCCCGCCTTTCTTTTTGGGTGCCTAAGGAGAGAAAGCAAAACACACGAGGTGTGTGCATGGCTCAGGTGCTGGGAAGAAACTGTGCTGCTCAGAGCTCCCACAGCAGCCCAGGCCACCAAATGTCCCTGCTGTCATGGCTGGGACAGGGTGAGGAGGGGGACAGGGAGCCAGGGTCCGTGGAAGGGGCCTGGAAGCCCCTGACAGCCTCCAGCACAGCCACGGCTCATACCCAGCCACTGCTGGCCCAAAGCGAAGCCCAGAATGCCCGTACCCAAAAGAAGGGCTCGGGAGCAGCATCACAGGCCTGGGCATGGCGCTGAGGGGCTCCCTCCCCAGGGCTGGGCCCAGGACAAGCTCAGGCCCTGCTCTCACCATGGCTGCTGCCACTCACACTGTGGTCTCCAAGGCAATGGGAACGCGCATCTGGAGAGAGGTGTGAGGTGGTCGGACACGCCCGTTAGCAACGTGGGGCTGCACCTTGGCAACGGGGGTGGGGCCTAGTCCAGGCCCTGAACCAGGTCGCCACGCCAACAAAGGCAACAAGTGGTGCCGAAACCCGGGAAGTCGCCTGGACGGGTGAACGGCGGCCGGAGCGGCAGGACCAGCCCGGCGGGGAGGACGCTCCCGGACCAACAAGGAGGATGGAAGCCCTTGTGAAGGTCGTATCACAATTACATAAGCAGTGGGGTATTGATTGTAAGCCCAAAGATTTTACTGTCGCAGTTGCGAGGCTTTTACAAATTGGGGTCATTGACCAGCCGGTGGATATTCTCCACCCTGAAGTGTGGGATAAATGCACTAAAGCATTAGCCGAGGAGACGATGTCCTCGGGTAGCGGGAAAAACCTTAAGTCGTGGGGGAAAGTCGTACAGGCCCTGCAGAAGGCCTTACAAGAGCAGGAAACCTGGAGGGCGGCAAGGGACTGTTTGTTAGTCACTCCGAAATTGGGAGTCGGGGCAGCTACGCAGACTCCGCACCCCCCAAACGGCGGTGATTCCACGGAGTCCAAAAACTTACAAGAGGGCGACACGCCCCCTCTACCCCTGAACCCCTCGCCCCCTCAGTCCCCAAACCCTGACCCGATTACGGAGGCACAGAAGCGCGCACTGTCCTTCTGGGGTGGGTTAACTGAGGAAGCCAGGGGCGCTGAAGCCCGGGCGAGACCACCACCTTATGCGCCTCATAATGGCGCCGAACCCCGGGGGGAGGGCGGGGCGAAGATGTCCCCGGTGGGAACAAAGAAGAAGCGCTCGAGCTAAGAAGCGCACACAAAGGTGAAGGGCAGGAGGACAAGAAGGAGAAGAGTGGTGGGGGCGACCGGGGAGGGGAGGGGAGTGTGAGTGAAGCGCCGACAGCCAATCAGAGCGGCCCGCCGAGCAGAAGGCGGGGCGAACCAAAACGGAGGGACAAGCCAAGGGGGAGGGAACGGCCCGCCCACCAAGGAAGTAGGCGGCGCCCAACAAACAGGCATCAGAACCCGGAAGTAACCAGTCAGTCGAGTTCCGACTCCGGAACAGCCGCGAGCTGGGGCGAGCGGCTCGTAACCGATTCAGACTCAGAGGAGGAGGACACGAGGGTAAATAAAATTAAAAGCAAAAATATCCCCAGCCAAAATAAAAAGGAATCGCGAGGGGAAGGAGTTCCTCTCACGGATTGGAGGGAAATAAAGATTGCCTGTGCGGATTGGGTCCCAACAGCCACGCTGGCGTTCCCGGTCCGGGTGGCAGACGGGGGACAAAGGGTTTACTCGCCACACCGTGGTTAACCACCCTGGTATCTACCCTGGGAGGGCCAGTCACAATGATCGTGTTAGCATTGGTCTTCGGACCCTGTATATTAAACAGACTCGTGTCGTTTGTCAAGAGCCGATTAGAGACGGTTAACGTCATGTTAGTGGAACGCATGGAACACCGACAATTGCTTTAAGGTTCTGTTTGTTTAGAATTATCCCTAATCGTTCCCCATTTACCATCCGCCCAGCGTGCCTTACACTCGCTATCGCGAGATGATTACACAGTATTTTCACTCAGGTTTACTAACAGTATTAGGCTTGCCTTCGCTTTTACGCCTACTCACAAAGTGCCGTTAATCGATCTTTTTAAGGTAACAACTATTTTAAGATATATATATTCTTTACGATTGCTGTAAAACGTAGAACAAGAACAGAATATTTGAACTAACTTAACTATACGTTTAGTATGTTTTTATCCGAGATCACGGTGTACGTATTCTTGAACTGGATCCAAAGTGCGTCTTTGTAGTTGCGGTACGAATTTATTGTGTTCTGTCATTGTAGATTTCTTTGTTCCCTTGTAGTGGGACCCCGATGGCCCTGAATGGTATCCTTTACACCGCGATACCTCTTGTAAACCTGTGTTTGTTCCAGAGTGCAAGTAAGTGCTGCAATGAAAAGTTGTGAGCAGTGTTTAGCTGGAATTTCGAGTGTTCTAGGTGAGTAAAGAGAGGGTTGTGTATGTGTACGCTGGAAAGAGGAAGTCGGGCTGAGGGAAGAGAGGAAGTAGTCGCCCAGTCGGATTCTGGGGGAGTGGCAGCACCCCTCAAACTCTGGGGAAGGGGTGGTACAGCAACTGAGTTGCTGGACACGGAGTAAAGACAGGATCAGAGAATGAATCAGTAAATATGGGAGGAGGTCAGAGTGGAGGAACATTAAAGAAAAGCCCTTTAGGTTGTGTACTTGCTCACTGGAAAGATATCGTTGGGACTGGACGTACGGAAAGTAAGAAGACCTCTACCCAGCAGTGGCGGATCCATACGCCCTGCTGACTGTGATGACACCTGAACCACTTTGGCTTGCTGCTCCGGATTTGAAAGGACGCTTTTTTTCTTTTGCCTCCCTCTCCATGAGGCCAGTCAAAATCGTTTGCATTCGAATGGGAAAAGACTGTGATATTTTGATCAATTTAATTACGCATAGGGAGGGGGGAAATGTGGGTAGCTAGGGTCTGGCGACCGGAAGATATCGCGCTGTACGGAAAGATAGGGTCTCTCTCCTGATGACCAATAGCGGTCAGTTTGTGATGCAAGCAGACGGAAATAACGTTGTAAACCTAAGCTATATAAGGTCGTGTTACCCCTCAATAAACGCCATTTGCCGTCCACCACACTGGTGTCAGCGAGCTGATGGACCGAGCGGCCTGGGGTTGGTCGCCGTGCCGTTCCTGAACCAGGTCGCCACGCCAACAAAGGCAACAGGAGGTAGTAGAGAAAATGTTAAGCCCGGGAAGAGGGAGGGGTGGGGGGAGGTTATCTTGTTCCCTGTCTCATTCTCCTGCTAGTTTTAGAAATAAATGAGTGTTTTTCCCCAAGTCGAGTCTGTTTTGCCCGTAACGGTAACTTTAAGGATTTCTCCCTGTCCTTATCTCAAACCTCGAGCTGTTTTTCCTTATATTATCTCTCCCTATTCTCTCGGAGGGTGGGGGGAATGAGAGAGAGACTGCGTAGTCTGGTCCCGATCGGGGCTGAACTACTACACAGCCAAAGAGGGATTATGGTTTTTCATAGGTTGCAGTACATGCTTACAATCATTGTTAGCATTTTCAACAGCCAGTTGTAATAGCAACATCCCTCTTGCATCATCATTGTCGAACTGCTGCTCGAAAGTAGCTTGCAGACGATCTATGAAATCTGCATATGGCTCATTAGCTCCTTGCAGCACCTTAACAAAAGATTGAGGTCCTTCGCCTTTTGATGCTGGGATTTTTCTCACTGCCCTAAGAGCAATATGTCTAATTTGAGCATACGCTTCTCTCGGGAACTGTGCCTGCAGGAGCGAGTTACTATAAGCATTTTCTCCTGCCAGTTGTTCATATCCTATTGGAATCTGTTGATTTAAATTTTGTAATACTTTGCACAGTACATCCTTCTTTAAAATCATGGACTGTGTAGGTGTTAACACCATTTTCATTAACAATTTCCAATCATGTGGATCCAGAGTATACGACTCTGCTTTTGCCTCAAGTAAGGGTGTAGTAAAAGAAGAATGTATCCCTCCCTTCTTTACTGTCCGTCGCAGCTCCTTTATAGCATCATAACTGAGAGGCTGCGAAACCAGCTGCTGATTAGCTTGATACATAACTGGACAGGCTAAAACAGTTTGCCAGTCACCATTCTGCATTGCCTCTTTTTTACGCTCTTCCCAGATACCACACATTTCAACATTCACAGCTGCATGACTAACATTCACATTTCACGGAGGAGGGAACAGATCAGGTTTCTTTTCAAAGTCTTTTGAACCCACATTAAATACATCTACCTCCAGAGAGGTTTCGTTATTAGCAAGCGCAGTATCAGGAAAAGAATTGATAGGTGAAACCCGAGGCAAATCTGGCACGCGAGACTGTGGTGACGACAGCGACGGTAAAAGCGTGGAAGCAGGGTGTACAAGTGCAGGTTGCAGGGGAACAGGAATACAGCACGGAGTTTTCTGCCCCGACCCGCGGCACGGAGTTCTCTGTGCTAATCCCTCCCCCCAACCAGTTTCTGGGGAGATGCCATTGTTACAGGGGGACACGCTTACAGGTTGAGGGTCTGGTAATGGAGATGCCGACGCCTCAGGCAAAGAAGAATTAGTAGACTCTGTTGAAACATTGTCGAGGGTTAGCATGATTTGTACCCAAGTGGCTAAGTTTTTGCAAGCTTGGCTGCAAAAAGCTGCTGCAGCGATTTTTTGAAGGCTTGTGCCCACTTTCTCCCAAGCCTCTATTTGAAAAGTCCCGTCTGCAGGAAATTGCGGATGATTTTCACGAATCCACTCTAATAAAGTCATTAACTGTGGGCTGGTAACAGTCCTGCCCTGCGTTTTCAGCATTTTTCCCATTACATCAATGCTTTGCATCTCATCTGAGGATATTTTCCCTCCCATGATTCCCAGTTGCTCACCTGTATGCAAGTGATGAGCGCGCTTTCTGATGTGTGGATCCTCAATCCCGGTTTCTGGATTCCGGCCTCTGGTTCAACTGGGCTATGCCACCAGTGCAGGCTTTGTTCAAGCCTCTTCAGAGTTTCCGTCCTTGTTCCTTTTGAAGTTTAAGTGCGTCCCTGTTTGGGCGCCATCTGTGGCATATTGGTGGGACAGAGTAACGGGCAAGACAGCAAGTGAGCCCAAAAGGCCAAAGTTTATTTTTACAGCAGTGTTTTATACTCTTTACCTGGATGCTCTTTGTCTACGATCTCTATTCCTATAGGGCAACTATTAGCACGATCTCTACCACCCCACTATTTGTCCAATTTGCTTCACGCTTTTGATTGACGTTGTAGCATTGTTCTTCATCACGTACTTCTTCACACCGTTGCTTCTCAGCATGTACTCTCGCTTTGCCCATTGTGCTCAGGTCCTGTTTGCTTTGATACATTCACCCCTATTCCCATCCGCATTACTCACTTTGCTGCATTTGCTTACATCGATACACTTGCTCATATTCCCATCCACTACAGTCTCCCACAAATGGATCACACCAAGTGGGACCCTCTGCAGTGTATTTGAACAAAAAGCCTTTACAGATTCAGCTTTCGAATACATGTGCATTACTATTCTATAGAATGATTGGTTCCAGTCTCCTCGCCCGGCCCGTCAATTCCTACGCGCACTCAGTCCTGTTACTCCCCCCATTTCTTTTAAATCAGTGGTAGGAATGAAGTAGAGGGTTGGTGAGTCAGTGGTCGCAGGGACTGATGCTGGCATGACCTTTTCCCTCATTTCTCCAGTAGCTGTGTCACCAAAATCGGGAATCAAACTCCTGAACAGCAATATAGCATTAAGAAGCAGCATTCTTTGTTGCAGCGCTGGATGCACGGGGGATCCTTCCACCCAGCATACATGCCGGTCTGAAAATCTGGACAGAATCTATTTAGTGATTTCATACATCATCATTAATAATTCCCTGAACACTAATACATAATCATCAGTTTTCCTGGAAACCATTGTAATATTCCCCACCCACTTGTGCATGCTCAGTCTTTTGAGTCAAGGGTCTTCTGGTGGTCTTGGGGGTTGTCAGAGTGGGCCCTCCTCAAATTCTCTGGCGGAACCCTTCCTTAAAATCTCCATCCGTGGTCTTGGGAACAGGTCGCGTTTTCCTTGATTTTCTGGCTCCAAAGTGATGGCTCAGGGCCTATCTTCACAGCTGGGGTTTGAGGCCTGCCTTTGTTCTACCACTCTTCTTAATCACCCCAGACATGCTGGGCTAACTGCTAACAAACGAGATGTTGTAGCAGTTCTGAGACTCCGTGTTCCCTCTAAGGGCACATAGATTTCATACAAAATTTACCCTATGTGACTACAGTGAGCCAAAGGCTCACTGGGCTCTGTTTATTGTCGCGGAGCACCAATGAGGCCCTGCACGGCACAGCGGGTCCCTTCGCGCCAGCTGGCGCCAGGAGGGCACAGCGATGAGTCCCGCAGGGCCCTGTCCCAGCACCTGCCCCAGCACGGGGCTCGCCAGTGGCTTAAAGCCCAGGTTGTCCACGGGGATCCCAAAGGCTCTCAGCTTGGCCTCCAACGTGTGCAGCATGTCATTGTGTGCCTGCAAGAGAAGCGTCCCATGCTCAGCCTGATACCGAGCTCCAGCCCAGCACCTCCCTGCCTTGCCATGGACGCTCTGCACCTCCCTGCATGGAGAGGACCCCAAAATGCCTTCCTTTGCAGGGGAAACCGCAGCCTGGGCTGGCTCCTGCCCAGGCCATGAAGCAGCTCAGCCGGCCTGCTGGAAGTTCCCTTCCATCCACTTGGTGCAAGGCTTGGAGTAGAAATTCCCATTTCCACCCCACCAAGCCACAGCCAGCACCCACCAGGCCCCAGCCCTGACCTGCAGGGCTCAGGGAAGCTTCATCCCCTTCCCTCACCTTGCAGACTTGGGCTAGCTGCAGCTGCAGCTGCCTGATGGTGGTGTTCTTCGAACTGACCAAGTCCTGCAAAGGGAGATGGTGCATCAGGCAACAGCTACACGGCCCTGGGGACACGGCGGCTGTGCCACAGGTGTGAGCAGTGTGACAGAGTGCACAGAGGAGCTGCTGCGCAGCGGCCGAGCTGGCAGCAGGACTTAGCTTGCAGTACAGCCTGACAGGTGGCCACCGCTCTATGTCCTTCCAGCCAGAACTGCCAGGGACAGCCAGCCCCAGGCAGAGGTGAGGGACATGGATGAGTGACATGGCAGCTTCAGCCACGGAGGACGAGGGCTTGCATGGCTCAGGGTCAGCTTTCACCATAAGGCAGCCTCTGCCCTCCAAGGCCAGCCCTCACCGGGCCCCACACAGTACCTCCAGCTTGCTGGAGACCAAGAAGAGGGCATCCGGGTCGAGGTTGGAGGCTGCAAAGGCCTCACTGAGCTCCACATCCTTTTTCTCCACCATGCTGAGGAGCCCTTTCAGCTTGCGCTCTAGGAGCAAGTTCTTGAAGCCCGTCTTCTGCTGCACCTCTTCTGTGGCTTGGGTGAACTTCTGATAGAGCTCATCTCGCTCCGCCTGCACCTGCTCCCAAAGACAGCGTGCCTTCACACCCGGGCTGGCGGCAACCCCGGGCCAGCACCAGACAGGTCTGGTGGCTTGGCCCTGCCTGCTCCAGCCACGGCCTGGCCATTCCCCATGGCACCTGCAGCCCACAGGAAGGCAGGTGCTGGAGCACAGCTTCTCTCCCTCCCTCCCTTCATGGCTGGCACTCCCTCAGCACCCACACTTCTGCTCTCGCCTCCCCTCCAGGCCCGAGACACCTCTGACAGCAGAATGGCTGGATGGGCACTGGTTTACACTTCAGAGGGGGCCCCACAGCACACAAGGGTCTCTCCTCTCCTCGCAGCTGGCAGGAGTCCCTGGCTCACAGCTGGTTAAGAAGTGTCCTAATTAGGACACAATTTCTCCACCACAGCTTATTTTGGAATGCAATTAATATGTTGCTGCCTTCATGATGGATCGATAACAAGGCCTCAGACCAGTCTTCCTGTTCCTGAGGATTTCTGCTAATTACAAACAAGCTCTCTTCTTGCCTCCAGAGATTTATCTTCGCTGGGAGGGGGAGAGGCTGAGTCTGGGAGAACTCAGACAATGGGACTCATCCCGAGCCACTCCCGCATGGCAAACAAGGGAAGCAACCCCCAAATGCCAGCAGAAGGAGGGAGCGAGCTCCCACCGGGGGTGCTGACCCATGACAATCCCTCGCCACAGCTCTGCTCCAGAACTGCTGCTGCAGCCAGTGGCTCCCTGGCTGGGAGGGGACTACCTGAGCGTGCGCGCTTGCTTAGCCAAGTACAAGGCCAGGCCTGTCTGCTGAGCTGAGTGGAAGATGCCAAAGCTGTGAGAAGCTTCACTGGAAGTAGCAGTTATCTCAGGGCTCTGGATCAGATCTTCTGAAAGCCCTTGGCTAAGCACAAACTCTCTGCTCAGTCCCCATGACCAGCCCTCTGCGGAGGGGCCAGGGTTTTGGAGAGGGAAGTGGGATGCCCAGACCCATCTGCAGCTCTCACCTTGCTGAACCTCTGCTTCAGGACCTCGTGTTCCCACTGAAGAGCCTTCAGTTCCTTCTGGGTGAGTTTCAGATGGGCTCTGATGTTCTGCGAGTGGGAAGGGGCAGTTAAAAAGCACAGGTTTCTCTGGGAGGTGTCGGGGACACGTTCGGGCAAGGCAGGAGAGTGACCAGCAAAGAGAAATGGGTGAGAAAAAAGAAGCAGTACCCGCACCAACACCCTTTCCTCTCTGCTGTGGAGGCGACTCTACTTTCTCGCTACCGGAATGCCATTTGAGATCGTACAAGCACCCAGCGAAGCCCAAAGGAACTCGGAGGACTTTGCTCAGGGATCTGGCCAAGCCGAGTGGCAGAGGTCACTGCTGAGCGGCTGCCTCCAGGACAGAGCCAGGGCCACTGGGGAGAGGACAGGGCTGGCACTCACCCTCAGGGCCTCCTTGTCCTTGTCATAGTTGGCCAACTTCTTCTGCAGCTCAGACAGCTGCTCGCGGGCCTGCTGCAGGGGCTCCTTCAGCTGCTTGTTCTGGAGCAGCACACGTGCCTTCTCCTTTTCCAAGCGATTCCCTTTCTTCTTCATCTCCTCCATCTGCTCCTGTTCTTGGAAACACAAGTGCCAACTCCTGGGGGCTGCCCAGGTCCTCAGGGCTTCCCCAACCCTCCGGACACCCTCCTGCTGCTGGCCCAGCAAGACCCTGTGCTCAAGAGCTTCACTCCTGGAATGGCAGCAGACCCTCGGGAGAGTAGCAGCACCCACACGGCCGCCTGGGAACCGGCCAGACCTGGGTGAAATCCTCACAGGAGCGGTCCATTGCTGGAATGGTGACACTGCAGGCCAGGCAGGCTGAGGCAGGGGGGCAGGCAGTACCTTGAGCAAGTCTATGAGCGCCATGTTTTTGTCACGCATATCATTGTAGTAGTCCTTGATGTCACGGAAGGCTTTCTCGTGGTTCCTCATCAGCTCATCAATCTGGGTGTTCTTCCCCTCCTCCACTTTGTGGACCTCGGTCGTTCTACACAAGTCAAGCTCGTCCCGCAGCACTTCCATCTTGTTGGTGTACTTGGCCTTGATCTCTGGGGGAGCACACAGAGAGCTGAGTGAGGACCTCCTGGAGATCGCACGTAACATGCCCCAGTGCCATTAATAGGTGAGGTGCCAGAGTGGCGTGTGCCACTGTGGCATCACTGGAGTTCAAGACACTTGTTAGCAGTGTCACCACAGCTGCCACCAGTGTGCGGAGCAGCTACACTGGGACCACGGAGAGCAGAGCAACAGGCGCCCTGCCTGCACCCTCTGGAAACTTGGGGAAAACAAGCCAGAACTCGGGGAAAACAAGCCAGAACTGGAGGGAAACCCATCCCCCTTTCTGCTCGAGGCTCTGCCACGGAGCCCGGCAGCACAGCAGAGCTCGGAGAAGCCTCCCCTGGCACACTGACAAAGGGAGGTCACGCAGGAGCTACGCGCACGGACTCACCTTTCACCTGTCTCTCAAAGTTGTTGTGCAGCTGGGTGATCTCCTCCTCTTGTTTCTGTTAGGGAGAAGCTACATGTCAGAGACACATAATCAAATCCTCAGGCAGCTGCATCCTGAAGGATTCCCTCCTGCTCCCTGGGAAAGGCCCCTGCTGTGGTGCCAGTCCCACGTTATCTCTGCACACGGCAGCTCATGGGTTCTCCAGCAGCTCTCACAGCTCTCCGTTGCAGGAGGGGGATTTCGCAGGAGCTGGGAGCCCCAGGAAGCCCTTCTCCGCAGCCCCACCACCTCCCTCTGCAGCAGATGCACACGGCTCATACATGGCTCCGGCCCGGCCAGGGACCTACCAGGTGCATGTTTTTCAGTGCCTCCTCACTGGCCAGCTCCTGCTCCTTCAGCTCCATTTTCATGGAACGCATGTCCTTCCTCAGCTCCATCTCCTGGGCCCAGTGATCCTTCTGGGCCCGCTTCACGGACAGGGTGCCCTCCCCCTTCAGCTCGGTGAGGTTTTCTTGGTGTTCGTGCAACAAGTGCTTCACCTTCTGCTTGTAAACCTAAAGACAAGCTACAGACTGGGTGAGGGGCTTCTGCAGGAGACATGTGGACCTGGGATTTTTATCTGTGACGCGTCTGGGTTGCATCTCACCCAGCTTCTCCTCCTCTAGCCCTTCCCTCACCTCCTCAGAGCTGCCCAAGGCTCAGACAGAGCTTGGGGCACTCACAACATCTCCCAGCCTCCTGCCCTCCCACCTTCAGCTCCACTTGTTGCTGCTCCTCCGCCTCCTTCATCTCCCACTCCTTCTTCCGCAACTCTGCTTTCTGCTCCTCCAGCTGCCGGCGGGTCATCTCCCAGAAGCTGTGAAACTTGTCACGTTCCAGCTGGAAATAGTTGCGCTCTTCCCGTTCCCGGTCCAGCTCCTCCCGCAGACGCGCAACATGCTTCTCCAGCTGCAAAGCCAAGGGGAAGAGCCAGGGAGGGGAAAAAAGAGGCCTCAGACAGACACCTCCACAAGACACCCGTGGCAAGCCATGTCACAAACCTGGCAGGCCACAGTGGCCATCAATGGGATGGAGGCGCGCAGGAGAGAAGGGGACGGGCCCTGACACAGGGACATCTGGGGACTGTGGGGGTTGCCCAGGGCCTGACAGAACCCATCAGCCCCTGGAAAAGGAGTAACACCATTCCCAGGTGCCTAAATACTACTGATTTGTAGAATCAAATCATAGAATCGTTTAGGTTGGAAAAGACCTTGAATATCACTGAGTCCAACCGTTATCTCAACACTGCCAAGGCCACCACCAATCCATGTCCCTAAGCAGCACATCTGCGTGCCTTTTAAATATCTCTGGGGGTGGTGACTCCACTGCTTCTCTGGGCAGCCTGTTCCAATGCTTGAGAACCCTTTGGGTGAAGGTGGTTTCCTCTCACCCTACCACTTCTTACTTGGGAGAAGAGACCCACAACCTCTCTGCTCCAACCTCCTTTCGGGTAGTTGTAGAGAGCACTAAGATCTCCCCTCAGCCTCCTTTTCTCCAGCACAGGACTCGGGCTCCAGACCCTTCACCAGCGTCGTTGCTCTCCTTTGGGTGTGCTCCAGCACCTCAATGTTTTTCTTTCAGTGAGGGGCCCAAAAGTGAACACAGCACTGGAGGTGCGGCCTCACCAGTGCTGACTACAGGGGACGATCACTGCCCTAATTATCCTGGCTACTCTCTGAGACAATCCAGGATGCTGTAGGCCTTCTTGGCCACCTGGGCATGCTGCTTGCTCTGAGATGTGCAAGATCTTTCCCAAGGAGCAAGGTCCCCAGCCCAGGGCCATCTGCTCCTCTGTTGGTAGGACACTGGGCAAAACAAGGGGACTTGGAGCAACTGAGGGCGCCGCGAGCAAGAGCACAGCAGGCTGCCATCACAGAGCTCCCAGCTGAGCCATCAGCTGGCTGAGCAGGCTGCCGGAGTTATGGAGTCGGGGAGAAGACAGGGAGGGCACAGGGCTGGAGAGCAGAGTGGGCCGGACCAGCAGAAGGGAGGATGGGACGAGGGGGCTGCTCCTTCCAGGACCAGTGAGAATCCCTCACCAGCACAGCTGGCCATCAGGCAGGGAAATGATCCTCAGCTGCTTGTCTCTGTCACCCTCCGCCACCTGTCATTGCCGGAGCCAGGTGCTGAGCTGGGCTTCCTAAGCGGGACTGGTGTGGAAGATGAGGGCTCTCTCACCTGCTCCTTGCTCATCTCCTGCGGGGACAAAGCATCCACCACTGCTGGAGTTTTGCTTTCTTCCCCTTTTTTCCCGCCTTTCTTTTTGGGTGCCTAAGGAGAGAAAGCAAAACACACGAGGTGTGTGCATGGCTCAGGTGCTGGGAAGAAACTGTGCTGCTCAGAGCTCCCACAGCAGCCCAGGCCACCAAATGTCCCTGCTCTCATGGCTGGGACAGGGTGAGGAGGGGGACAGGGAGCCAGGGTCCGTGGAAGGGGCCTGGAAGCCCCTGACAGCCTCCAGCACAGCCACGGCTCATACCCAGCCACTGCTGGCCCAAAGCGAAGCCCAGAATGCCCGTACCCAAAAGAAGGGCTCGGGAGCAGCATCACAGGCCTGGGCATGGCGCTGAGGGGCTCCCTCCCCAGGGCTGGGCCCAGGACAAGCTCAGGCCCTGCTCTCACCATGGCTGCTGCCACTCACACTGTGGTCTCCAAGGCAATGGGAACGCGCATCTGGAGAGAGGTGTGAGGTGGTCGGACACGCCCGTTAGCAACGTGGGGCTGCACCGTGGCAACGGGGGTGGGGCCTAGTCCAGGCCCTGAACCAGGTCGCCACGCCAACAAAGGCAACAAGTGGTGCCGAAACCCGGGAAGTCGCCTGGACGGGTGAACGGCGGCCGGAGCGGCAGGACCAGCCCGGCGGGGAGGACGCTCCCGGACCAACAAGGAGGATGGAAGCCCTTGTGAAGGTCGTATCACAATTACATAAGCAGTGGGGGATTGATTGTAAGCCCAAAGATTTTACTGTCGCAGTTGCGAGGCTTTTACAAATTGGGGTCATTGACCAGCCGGTGGATATTCTCCACCCTGAAGTGTGGGATAAATGCACTAAAGCATTAGCCGAGGAGACGATGTCCTCGGGTAGCGGGAAAAACCTTAAGTCGTGGGGGAAAGTCGTACAGGCCCTGCAGAAGGCCTTACAAGAGCAGGAAACCTGGAGGGCGGCAAGGGACTGTTTGTTAGTCACTCCGAAATTGGGAGTCGGGGCAGCTACGCAGACTCCGCACCCCCCAAACGGCGGTGATTCCACGGAGTCCAAAAACTTACAAGAGGGCGACACGCCCCCTCTACCCCTGAACCCCTCGCCCCCTCAGTCCCCAAACCCTGACCCGATTACGGAGGCACAGAAGCGCGCACTGTCCTTCTGGGGTGGGTTAACTGAGGAAGCCAGGGGCGCTGAAGCCCGGGCGAGACCACCACCTTATGCGCCTCATAATGGCGCCGAACCCCGGGGGGAGGGCGGGGCGAAGATGTCCCCGGTGGGAACAAAGAAGAAGCGCTCGAGCTAAGAAGCGCACACAAAGGTGAAGGGCAGGAGGACAAGAAGGAGAAGAGTGGTGGGGGCGACCGGGGAGGGGAGGGGAGTGTGAGTGAAGCGCCGACAGCCAATCAGAGCGGCCCGCTGAGCAGAAGGCGGGGCGAACCAAAACGGAGGGGCAAGCCAAGGGGGAGGGAACGGCCCGCCCACCAAGGAAGTAGGCGGCGCCCAACAAACAGGCATCAGAACCCGGAAGTAACCAGTCAGTCGAGTTCCGACTCCGGAACAGCCGCGAGCTGGGGCGAGCGGCTCGTAACCGATTCAGACTCAGAGGAGGAGGACACGAGGGTAAATAAAATTAAAAGCAAAAATATCCCCAGCCAAAATAAAAAGGAATCGCGAGGGGAAGGAGTTCCTCTCACGGATTGGAGGGAAATAAAGATTGCCTGTGCGGATTGGGTCCCAACAGCCACGCTGGCGTTCCCGGTCCGGGTGGCAGACGGGGGACAAAGGGTTTACTCGCCACACCGTGGTTAACCACCCTGGTATCTACCCTGGGAGGGCCAGTCACAATGATCGTGTTAGCATTGGTCTTCGGACCCTGTATATTAAACAGACTCGTGTCGTTTGTCAAGAGCCGATTAGAGACGGTTAACGTCATGTTAGTGGAACGCATGGAACACCGACAATTGCTTTAAGGTTCTGTTTGTTTAGAATTATCCCTAATCGTTCCCCATTTACCATCCGCCCAGCGTGCCTTACACTCGCTATCGCGAGATGATTACACAGTATTTTCACTCAGGTTTACTAACAGTATTAGGCTTGCCTTCGCTTTTACGCCTACTCACAAAGTGCCGTTAATCGATCTTTTTAAGGTAACAACTATTTTAAGATATATATATTCTTTACGATTGCTGTAAAACGTAGAACAAGAACAGAATATTTGAACTAACTTAACTATACGTTTAGTATGTTTTTATCCGAGATCACGGTGTACGTATTCTTGAACTGGATCCAAAGTGCGTCTTTGTAGTTGCGGTACGAATTTATTGTGTTCTGTCATTGTAGATTTCTTTGTTCCCTTGTAGTGGGACCCCGATGGCCCTGAATGGTATCCTTTACACCGCGATACCTCTTGTAAACCTGTGTTTGTTCCAGAGTGCAAGTAAGTGCTGCAATGAAAAGTTGTGAGCAGTGTTTAGCTGGAATTTCGAGTGTTCTAGGTGAGTAAAGAGAGGGTTGTGTATGTGTACGCTGGAAAGAGGAAGTCGGGCTGAGGGAAGAGAGGAAGTAGTCGCCCAGTCGGATTCTGGGGGAGTGGCAGCACCCCTCAAACTCTGGGGAAGGGGTGGTACAGCAACTGAGTTGCTGGACACGGAGTAAAGACAGGATCAGAGAATGAATCAGTAAATATGGGAGGAGGTCAGAGTGGAGGAACATTAAAGAAAAGCCCTTTAGGTTGTGTACTTGCTCACTGGAAAGATATCGTTGGGACTGGACGTACGGAAAGTAAGAAGACCTCTACCCAGCAGTGGCGGATCCATACGCCCTGCTGACTGTGATGACACCTGAACCACTTTGGCTTGCTGCTCCGGATTTGAAAGGACGCTTTTTTTCTTTTGCCTCCCTCTCCATGAGGCCAGTCAAAATCGTTTGCATTCGAATGGGAAAAGACTGTGATATTTTGATCAATTTAATTACGCATAGGGAGGGGGGAAATGTGGGTAGCTAGGGTCTGGCGACCGGAAGATATCGCGCTGTACGGAAAGATAGGGTCTCTCTCCTGATGACCAATAGCGGTCAGTTTGTGATGCAAGCAGACGGAAATAACGTTGTAAACCTAAGCTATATAAGGTCGTGTTACCCCTCAATAAACGCCATTTGCCGTCCACCACACTGGTGTCAGCGAGCTGATGGACCGAGCGGCCTGGGGTTGGTCGCCGTGCCGTTCCTGAACCAGGTCGCCACGCCAACAAAGGCAACAGGAGGTAGTAGAGAAAATGTTAAGCCCGGGAAGAGGGAGGGGTGGGGGGAGGTTATCTTGTTCCCTGTCTCATTCTCCTGCTAGTTTTAGAAATAAATGAGTGTTTTTCCCCAAGTCGAGTCTGTTTTGCCCGTAACGGTAACTTTAAGGATTTCTCCCTGTCCTTATCTCAAACCTCGAGCTGTTTTTCCTTATATTATCTCTCCCTATTCTCTCGGAGGGTGGGGGGAATGAGAGAGAGACTGCGTAGTCTGGTCCCGATCGGGGCTGAACTACTACACAGCCAAAGAGGGATTATGGTTTTTCATAGGTTGCAGTACATGCTTACAATCATTGTTAGCATTTTCAACAGCCAGTTGTAATAGCAACATCCCTCTTGCATCATCATTGTCGAACTGCTGCTCGAAAGTAGCTTGCAGACGATCTATGAAATCTGCATATGGCTCATTAGCTCCTTGCAGCACCTTAACAAAAGATTGAGGTCCTTCGCCTTTTGATGCTGGGATTTTTCTCACTGCCCTAAGAGCAATATGTCTAATTTGAGCATACGCTTCTCTCGGGAACTGTGCCTGCAGGAGCGAGTTACTATAAGCATTTTCTCCTGCCAGTTGTTCATATCCTATTGGAATCTGTTGATTTAAATTTTGTAATACTTTGCACAGTACATCCTTCTTTAAAATCATGGACTGTGTAGGTGTTAACACCATTTTCATTAACAATTTCCAATCATGTGGATCCAGAGTATACGACTCTGCTTTTGCCTCAAGTAAGGGTGTAGTAAAAGAAGAATGTATCCCTCCCTTCTTTACTGTCCGTCGCAGCTCCTTTATAGCATCATAACTGAGAGGCTGCGAAACCAGCTGCTGATTAGCTTGATACATAACTGGACAGGCTAAAACAGTTTGCCAGTCACCATTCTGCATTGCCTCTTTTTTACGCTCTTCCCAGATACCACACATTTCAACATTCACAGCTGCATGACTAACATTCACATTTCACGGAGGAGGGAACAGATCAGGTTTCTTTTCAAAGTCTTTTGAACCCACATTAAATACATCTACCTCCAGAGAGGTTTCGTTATTAGCAAGCGCAGTATCAGGAAAAGAATTGATAGGTGAAACCCGAGGCAAATCTGGCACGCGAGACTGTGGTGACGACAGCGACGGTAAAAGCGTGGAAGCAGGGTGTACAAGTGCAGGTTGCAGGGGAACAGGAATACAGCACGGAGTTTTCTGCCCCGACCCGCGGCACGGAGTTCTCTGTGCTAATCCCTCCCCCCAACCAGTTTCTGGGGAGATGCCATTGTTACAGGGGGACACGCTTACAGGTTGAGGGTCTGGTAATGGAGATGCCGACGCCTCAGGCAAAGAAGAATTAGTAGACTCTGTTGAAACATTGTCGAGGGTTAGCATGATTTGTACCCAAGTGGCTAAGTTTTTGCAAGCTTGGCTGCAAAAAGCTGCTGCAGCGATTTTTTGAAGGCTTGTGCCCACTTTCTCCCAAGCCTCTATTTGAAAAGTCCCGTCTGCAGGAAATTGCGGATGATTTTCACGAATCCACTCTAATAAAGTCATTAACTGTGGGCTGGTAACAGTCCTGCCCTGCGTTTTCAGCATTTTTCCCATTACATCAATGCTTTGCATCTCATCTGAGGATATTTTCCCTCCCATGATTCCCAGTTGCTCACCTGTATGCAAGTGATGAGCGCGCTTTCTGATGTGTGGATCCTCAATCCCGGTTTCTGGATTCCGGCCTCTGGTTCAACTGGGCTATGCCACCAGTGCAGGCTTTGTTCAAGCCTCTTCAGAGTTTCCGTCCTTGTTCCTTTTGAAGTTTAAGTGCGTCCCTGTTTGGGCGCCATCTGTGGCATATTGGTGGGACAGAGTAACGGGCAAGACAGCAAGTGAGCCCAAAAGGCCAAAGTTTATTTTTACAGCAGTGTTTTATACTCTTTACCTGGATGCTCTTTGTCTACGATCTCTATTCCTATAGGGCAACTATTAGCACGATCTCTACCACCCCACTATTTGTCCAATTTGCTTCACGCTTTTGATTGACGTTGTAGCATTGTTCTTCATCACGTACTTCTTCACACCGTTGCTTCTCAGCATGTACTCTCGCTTTGCCCATTGTGCTCAGGTCCTGTTTGCTTTGATACATTCACCCCTATTCCCATCCGCATTACTCACTTTGCTGCATTTGCTTACATCGATACACTTGCTCATATTCCCATCCACTACAGTCTCCCACAAATGGATCACACCAAGTGGGACCCTCTGCAGTGTATTTGAACAAAAAGCCTTTACAGATTCAGCTTTCGAATACATGTGCATTACTATTCTATAGAATGATTGGTTCCAGTCTCCTCGCCCGGCCCGTCAATTCCTACGCGCACTCAGTCCTGTTACTCCCCCCATTTCTTTTAAATCAGTGGTAGGAATGAAGTAGAGGGTTGGTGAGTCAGTGGTCGCAGGGACTGATGCTGGCATGACCTTTTCCCTCATTTCTCCAGTAGCTGTGTCACCAAAATCGGGAATCAAACTCCTGAACAGCAATATAGCATTAAGAAGCAGCATTCTTTGTTGCAGCGCTGGATGCACGGGGGATCCTTCCACCCAGCATACATGCCGGTCTGAAAATCTGGACAGAATCTATTTAGTGATTTCATACATCATCATTAATAATTCCCTGAACACTAATACATAATCATCAGTTTTCCTGGAAACCATTGTAATATTCCCCACCCACTTGTGCATGCTCAGTCTTTTGAGTCAAGGGTCTTCTGGTGGTCTTGGGGGTTGTCAGAGTGGGCCCTCCTCAAATTCTCTGGCGGAACCCTTCCTTAAAATCTCCATCCGTGGTCTTGGGAAGGTCGCGTTTTCCTTGATTTTCTGGCTCCAAAGTGATGGCTCAGGGCCTATCTTCACAGCTGGGGTTTGAGGCCTGCCTTTGTTCTACCACTCTTCTTAATCACCCCAGACATGCTGGGCTAACTGCTAACAAACGAGATGTTGTAGCAGTTCTGAGACTCCGTGTTCCCTCTAAGGGCACATAGATTTCATACAAAATTTACCCTATGTGACTACAGTGAGCCAAAGGCTCACTGGGCTCTGTTTATTGTCGCGGAGCACCAATGAGGCCCTGCACGGCACAGCGGGTCCCTTCGCGCCAGCTGGCGCCAGGAGGGCACAGCGATGAGTCCCGCAGGGCCCTGTCCCAGCACCTGCCCCAGCACGGGGCTCGCCAGTGGCTTAAAGCCCAGGTTGTCCACGGGGATCCCAAAGGCTCTCAGCTTGGCCTCCAACGTGTGCAGCATGTCATTGTGTGCCTGCAAGAGAAGCGTCCCATGCTCAGCCTGATACCGAGCTCCAGCCCAGCACCTCCCTGCCTTGCCATGGACGCTCTGCACCTCCCTGCATGGAGAGGACCCCAAAATGCCTTCCTTTGCAGGGGAAACCGCAGCCTGGGCTGGCTCCTGCCCAGGCCATGAAGCAGCTCAGCCGGCCTGCTGGAAGTTCCCTTCCATCCACTTGGTGCAAGGCTTGGAGTAGAAATTCCCATTTCCACCCCACCAAGCCACAGCCAGCACCCACCAGGCCCCAGCCCTGACCTGCAGGGCTCAGGGAAGCTTCATCCCCTTCCCTCACCTTGCAGACTTGGGCTAGCTGCAGCTGCAGCTGCCTGATGGTGGTGTTCTTCGAACTGACCAAGTCCTGCAAAGGGAGATGGTGCATCAGGCAACAGCTACACGGCCCTGGGGACACGGCGGCTGTGCCACAGGTGTGAGCAGTGTGACAGAGTGCACAGAGGAGCTGCTGCGCAGCGGCCGAGCTGGCAGCAGGACTTAGCTTGCAGTACAGCCTGACAGGTGGCCACCGCTCTATGTCCTTCCAGCCAGAACTGCCAGGGACAGCCAGCCCCAGGCAGAGGTGAGGGACATGGATGAGTGACATGGCAGCTTCAGCCACGGAGGACGAGGGCTTGCATGGCTCAGGGTCAGCTTTCACCATAAGGCAGCCTCTGCCCTCCAAGGCCAGCCCTCACCGGGCCCCACACAGTACCTCCAGCTTGCTGGAGACCAAGAAGAGGGCATCCGGGTCGAGGTTGGAGGCTGCAAAGGCCTCACTGAGCTCCACATCCTTTTTCTCCACCATGCTGAGGAGCCCTTTCAGCTTGCGCTCTAGGAGCAAGTTCTTGAAGCCCGTCTTCTGCTGCACCTCTTCTGTGGCTTGGGTGAACTTCTGATAGAGCTCATCTCGCTCCGCCTGCACCTGCTCCCAAAGACAGCGTGCCTTCACACCCGGGCTGGCGGCAACCCCGGGCCAGCACCAGACAGGTCTGGTGGCTTGGCCCTGCCTGCTCCAGCCACGGCCTGGCCATTCCCCATGGCACCTGCAGCCCACAGGAAGGCAGGTGCTGGAGCACAGCTTCTCTCCCTCCCTCCCTTCATGGCTGGCACTCCCTCAGCACCCACACTTCTGCTCTCGCCTCCCCTCCAGGCCCGAGACACCTCTGACAGCAGAATGGCTGGATGGGCACTGGTTTACACTTCAGAGGGGGCCCCACAGCACACAAGGGTCTCTCCTCTCCTCGCAGCTGGCAGGAGTCCCTGGCTCACAGCTGGTTAAGAAGTGTCCTAATTAGGACACAATTTCTCCACCACAGCTTATTTTGGAATGCAATTAATATGTTGCTGCCTTCATGATGGATCGATAACAAGGCCTCAGACCAGTCTTCCTGTTCCTGAGGATTTCTGCTAATTACAAACAAGCTCTCTTCTTGCCTCCAGAGATTTATCTTCGCTGGGAGGGGGAGAGGCTGAGTCTGGGAGAACTCAGACAATGGGACTCATCCCGAGCCACTCCCGCATGGCAAACAAGGGAAGCAACCCCCAAATGCCAGCAGAAGGAGGGAGCGAGCTCCCACCGGGGGTGCTGACCCATGACAATCCCTCGCCACAGCTCTGCTCCAGAACTGCTGCTGCAGCCAGTGGCTCCCTGGCTGGGAGGGGACTACCTGAGCGTGCGCGCTTGCTTAGCCAAGTACAAGGCCAGGCCTGTCTGCTGAGCTGAGTGGAAGATGCCAAAGCTGTGAGAAGCTTCACTGGAAGTAGCAGTTATCTCAGGGCTCTGGATCAGATCTTCTGAAAGCCCTTGGCTAAGCACAAACTCTCTGCTCAGTCCCCATGACCAGCCCTCTGCGGAGGGGCCAGGGTTTTGGAGAGGGAAGTGGGATGCCCAGACCCATCTGCAGCTCTCACCTTGCTGAACCTCTGCTTCAGGACCTCGTGTTCCCACTGAAGAGCCTTCAGTTCCTTCTGGGTGAGTTTCAGATGGGCTCTGATGTTCTGCGAGTGGGAAGGGGCAGTTAAAAAGCACAGGTTTCTCTGGGAGGTGTCGGGGACACGTTCGGGCAAGGCAGGAGAGTGACCAGCAAAGAGAAATGGGTGAGAAAAAAGAAGCAGTACCCGCACCAACACCCTTTCCTCTCTGCTGTGGAGGCGACTCTACTTTCTCGCTACCGGAGTGCCATTTGAGATCGTACAAGCACCCAGCGAAGCCCAAAGGAACTCGGAGGACTTTGCTCAGGGATCTGGCCAAGCCGAGTGGCAGAGGTCACTGCTGAGCGGCTGCCTCCAGGACAGAGCCAGGGCCACTGGGGAGAGGACAGGGCTGGCACTCACCCTCAGGGCCTCCTTGTCCTTGTCATAGTTGGCCAACTTCTTCTGCAGCTCAGACAGCTGCTCGCGGGCCTGCTGCAGGGGCTCCTTCAGCTGCTTGTTCTGGAGCAGCACACGTGCCTTCTCCTTTTCCAAGCGATTCCCTTTCTTCTTCATCTCCTCCATCTGCTCCTGTTCTTGGAAACACAAGTGCCAACTCCTGGGGGCTGCCCAGGTCCTCAGGGCTTCCCCAACCCTCCGGACACCCTCCTGCTGCTGGCCCAGCAAGACCCTGTGCTCAAGAGCTTCACTCCTGGAATGGCAGCAGACCCTCGGGAGAGTAGCAGCACCCACACGGCCGCCTGGGAACCGGCCAGACCTGGGTGAAATCCTCACAGGAGCGGTCCATTGCTGGAATGGTGACACTGCAGGCCAGGCAGGCTGAGGCAGGGGGGCAGGCAGTACCTTGAGCAAGTCTATGAGCGCCATGTTTTTGTCACGCATATCATTGTAGTAGTCCTTGATGTCACGGAAGGCTTTCTCGTGGTTCCTCATCAGCTCATCAATCTGGGTGTTCTTCCCCTCCTCCACTTTGTGGACCTCGGTCGTTCTACACAAGTCAAGCTCGTCCCGCAGCACTTCCATCTTGTTGGTGTACTTGGCCTTGATCTCTGGGGGAGCACACAGAGAGCTGAGTGAGGACCTCCTGGAGATCGCACGTAACATGCCCCAGTGCCATTAATAGGTGAGGTGCCAGAGTGGCGTGTGCCACTGTGGCATCACTGGAGTTCAAGACACTTGTTAGCAGTGTCACCACAGCTGCCACCAGTGTGCGGAGCAGCTACACTGGGACCACGGAGAGCAGAGCAACAGGCGCCCTGCCTGCACCCTCTGGAAACTTGGGGAAAACTGTCCAGAACTCGGGGAAAACAAGCCAGAACTGGAGGGAAACCCATCCCCCTTTCTGCTCGAGGCTCTGCCACGGAGCCCGGCAGCACAGCAGAGCTCGGAGAAGCCTCCCCTGGCACACTGACAAAGGGAGGTCACGCAGGAGCTACGCGCACGGACTCACCTTTCACCTGTCTCTCAAAGTTGTTGTGCAGCTGGGTGATCTCCTCCTCTTGTTTCTGTTAGGGAGAAGCTACATGTCAGAGACACATAATCAAATCCTCAGGCAGCTGCATCCTGAAGGATTCCCTCCTGCTCCCTGGGAAAGGCCCCTGCTGTGGTGCCAGTCCCACGTTATCTCTGCACACGGCAGCTCATGGGTTCTCCAGCAGCTCTCACAGCTCTCCGTTGCAGGAGGGGGATTTCGCAGGAGCTGGGAGCCCCAGGAAGCCCTTCTCCGCAGCCCCACCACCTCCCTCTGCAGCAGATGCACACGGCTCATACATGGCTCCGGCCCGGCCAGGGACCTACCAGGTGCATGTTTTTCAGTGCCTCCTCACTGGCCAGCTCCTGCTCCTTCAGCTCCATTTTCATGGAACGCATGTCCTTCCTCAGCTCCATCTCCTGGGCCCAGTGATCCTTCTGGGCCCGCTTCACGGACAGGGTGCCCTCCCCCTTCAGCTCGGTGAGGTTTTCTTGGTGTTCGTGCAACAAGTGCTTCACCTTCTGCTTGTAAACCTAAAGACAAGCTACAGACTGGGTGAGGGGCTTCTGCAGGAGACATGTGGACCTGGGATTTTTATCTGTGACGCGTCTGGGTTGCATCTCACCCAGCTTCTCCTCCTCTAGCCCTTCCCTCACCTCCTCAGAGCTGCCCAAGGCTCAGACAGAGCTTGGGGCACTCACAACATCTCCCAGCCTCCTGCCCTCCCACCTTCAGCTCCACTTGTTGCTGCTCCTCCGCCTCCTTCATCTCCCACTCCTTCTTCCGCAACTCTGCTTTCTGCTCCTCCAGCTGCCGGCGGGTCATCTCCCAGAAGCTGTGAAACTTGTCACGTTCCAGCTGGAAATAGTTGCGCTCTTCCCGTTCCCGGTCCAGCTCCTCCCGCAGACGCGCAACATGCTTCTCCAGCTGCAAAGCCAAGGGGAAGAGCCAGGGAGGGGAAAAAAGAGGCCTCAGACAGACACCTCCACAAGACACCCGTGGCAAGCCATGTCACAAACCTGGCAGGCCACAGTGGCCATCAATGGGATGGAGGCGCGCAGGAGAGAAGGGGACGGGCCCTGACACAGGGACATCTGGGGACTGTGGGGGTTGCCCAGGGCCTGACAGAACCCATCAGCCCCTGGAAAAGGAGTAACACCATTCCCAGGTGCCTAAATACTACTGATTTGTAGAATCAAATCATAGAATCGTTTAGGTTGGAAAAGACCTTGAATATCACTGAGTCCAACCGTTATCTCAACACTGCCAAGGCCACCACCAATCCATGTCCCTAAGCAGCACATCTGCGTGCCTTTTAAATATCTCTGGGGGTGGTGACTCCACTGCTTCTCTGGGCAGCCTGTTCCAATGCTTGAGAACCCTTTGGGTGAAGGTGGTTTCCTCTCACCCTACCACTTCTTACTTGGGAGAAGAGACCCACAACCTCTCTGCTCCAACCTCCTTTCGGGTAGTTGTAGAGAGCACTAAGATCTCCCCTCAGCCTCCTTTTCTCCAGCACAGGACTCGGGCTCCAGACCCTTCACCAGCGTCGTTGCTCTCCTTTGGGTGTGCTCCAGCACCTCAATGTTTTTCTTTCAGTGAGGGGCCCAAAAGTGAACACAGCACTGGAGGTGCGGCCTCACCAGTGCTGACTACAGGGGACGATCACTGCCCTAATTATCCTGGCTACTCTCTGAGACAATCCAGGATGCTGTAGGCCTTCTTGGCCACCTGGGCATGCTGCTTGCTCTGAGATGTGCAAGATCTTTCCCAAGGAGCAAGGTCCCCAGCCCAGGGCCATCTGCTCCTCTGTTGGTAGGACACTGGGCAAAACAAGGGGACTTGGAGCAACTGAGGGCGCCGCGAGCAAGAGCACAGCAGGCTGCCATCACAGAGCTCCCAGCTGAGCCATCAGCTGGCTGAGCAGGCTGCCGGAGTTATGGAGTCGGGGAGAAGACAGGGAGGGCACAGGGCTGGAGAGCAGAGTGGGCCGGACCAGCAGAAGGGAGGATGGGACGAGGGGGCTGCTCCTTCCAGGACCAGTGAGAATCCCTCACCAGCACAGCTGGCCATCAGGCAGGGAAATGATCCTCAGCTGCTTGTCTCTGTCACCCTCCGCCACCTGTCATTGCCGGAGCCAGGTGCTGAGCTGGGCTTCCTAAGCGGGACTGGTGTGGAAGATGAGGGCTCTCTCACCTGCTCCTTGCTCATCTCCTGCGGGGACAAAGCATCCACCACTGCTGGAGTTTTGCTTTCTTCCCCTTTTTTCCCGCCTTTCTTTTTGGGTGCCTAAGGAGAGAAAGCAAAACACACGAGGTGTGTGCATGGCTCAGGTGCTGGGAAGAAACTGTGCTGCTCAGAGCTCCCACAGCAGCCCAGGCCACCAAATGTCCCTGCTCTCATGGCTGGGACAGGGTGAGGAGGGGGACAGGGAGCCAGGGTCCGTGGAAGGGGCCTGGAAGCCCCTGACAGCCTCCAGCACAGCCACGGCTCATACCCAGCCACTGCTGGCCCAAAGCGAAGCCCAGAATGCCCGTACCCAAAAGAAGGGCTCGGGAGCAGCATCACAGGCCTGGGCATGGCGCTGAGGGGCTCCCTCCCCAGGGCTGGGCCCAGGACAAGCTCAGGCCCTGCTCTCACCATGGCTGCTGCCACTCACACTGTGGTCTCCAAGGCAATGGGAACGCGCATCTGGAGAGAGGTGTGAGGTGGTCGGACACGCCCGTTAGCAACGTGGGGCTGCACCGTGGCAACGGGGGTGGGGCCTAGTCCAGGCCCTGAACCAGGTCGCCACGCCAACAAAGGCAACAAGTGGTGCCGAAACCCGGGAAGTCGCCTGGACGGGTGAACGGCGGCCGGAGCGGCAGGACCAGCCCGGCGGGGAGGACGCTCCCGGACCAACAAGGAGGATGGAAGCCCTTGTGAAGGTCGTATCACAATTACATAAGCAGTGGGGTATTGATTGTAAGCCCAAAGATTTTACTGTCGCAGTTGCGAGGCTTTTACAAATTGGGGTCATTGACCAGCCGGTGGATATTCTCCACCCTGAAGTGTGGGATAAATGCACTAAAGCATTAGCCGAGGAGACGATGTCCTCGGGTAGCGGGAAAAACCTTAAGTCGTGGGGGAAAGTCGTACAGGCCCTGCAGAAGGCCTTACAAGAGCAGGAAACCTGGAGGGCGGCAAGGGACTGTTTGTTAGTCACTCCGAAATTGGGAGTCGGGGCAGCTACGCAGACTCCGCACCCCCCAAACGGCGGTGATTCCACGGAGTCCAAAAACTTACAAGAGGGCGACACGCCCCCTCTACCCCTGAACCCCTCGCCCCCTCAGTCCCCAAACCCTGACCCGATTACGGAGGCACAGAAGCGCGCACTGTCCTTCTGGGGTGGGTTAACTGAGGAAGCCAGGGGCGCTGAAGCCCGGGCGAGACCACCACCTTATGCGCCTCATAATGGCGCCGAACCCCGGGGGGAGGGCGGGGCGAAGATGTCCCCGGTGGGAACAAAGAAGAAGCGCTCGAGCTAAGAAGCGCACACAAAGGTGAAGGGCAGGAGGACAAGAAGGAGAAGAGTGGTGGGGGCGACCGGGGAGGGGAGGGGAGTGTGAGTGAAGCGCCGACAGCCAATCAGAGCGGCCCGCCGAGCAGAAGGCGGGGCGAACCAAAACGGAGGGACAAGCCAAGGGGGAGGGAACGGCCCGCCCACCAAGGAAGTAGGCGGCGCCCAACAAACAGGCATCAGAACCCGGAAGTAACCAGTCAGTCGAGTTCCGACTCCGGAACAGCCGCGAGCTGGGGCGAGCGGCTCGTAACCGATTCAGACTCAGAGGAGGAGGACACGAGGGTAAATAAAATTAAAAGCAAAAATATCCCCAGCCAAAATAAAAAGGAATCGCGAGGGGAAGGAGTTCCTCTCACGGATTGGAGGGAAATAAAGATTGCCTGTGCGGATTGGGTCCCAACAGCCACGCTGGCGTTCCCGGTCCGGGTGGCAGACGGGGGACAAAGGGTTTACTCGCCACACCGTGGTTAACCACCCTGGTATCTACCCTGGGAGGGCCAGTCACAATGATCGTGTTAGCATTGGTCTTCGGACCCTGTATATTAAACAGACTCGTGTCGTTTGTCAAGAGCCGATTAGAGACGGTTAACGTCATGTTAGTGGAACGCATGGAACACCGACAATTGCTTTAAGGTTCTGTTTGTTTAGAATTATCCCTAATCGTTCCCCATTTACCATCCGCCCAGCGTGCCTTACACTCGCTATCGCGAGATGATTACACAGTATTTTCACTCAGGTTTACTAACAGTATTAGGCTTGCCTTCGCTTTTACGCCTACTCACAAAGTGCCGTTAATCGATCTTTTTAAGGTAACAACTATTTTAAGATATATATATTCTTTACGATTGCTGTAAAACGTAGAACAAGAACAGAATATTTGAACTAACTTAACTATACGTTTAGTATGTTTTTATCCGAGATCACGGTGTACGTATTCTTGAACTGGATCCAAAGTGCGTCTTTGTAGTTGCGGTACGAATTTATTGTGTTCTGTCATTGTAGATTTCTTTGTTCCCTTGTAGTGGGACCCCGATGGCCCTGAATGGTATCCTTTACACCGCGATACCTCTTGTAAACCTGTGTTTGTTCCAGAGTGCAAGTAAGTGCTGCAATGAAAAGTTGTGAGCAGTGTTTAGCTGGAATTTCGAGTGTTCTAGGTGAGTAAAGAGAGGGTTGTGTATGTGTACGCTGGAAAGAGGAAGTCGGGCTGAGGGAAGAGAGGAAGTAGTCGCCCAGTCGGATTCTGGGGGAGTGGCAGCACCCCTCAAACTCTGGGGAAGGGGTGGTACAGCAACTGAGTTGCTGGACACGGAGTAAAGACAGGATCAGAGAATGAATCAGTAAATATGGGAGGAGGTCAGAGTGGAGGAACATTAAAGAAAAGCCCTTTAGGTTGTGTACTTGCTCACTGGAAAGATATCGTTGGGACTGGACGTACGGAAAGTAAGAAGACCTCTACCCAGCAGTGGCGGATCCATACGCCCTGCTGACTGTGATGACACCTGAACCACTTTGGCTTGCTGCTCCGGATTTGAAAGGACGCTTTTTTTCTTTTGCCTCCCTCTCCATGAGGCCAGTCAAAATCGTTTGCATTCGAATGGGAAAAGACTGTGATATTTTGATCAATTTAATTACGCATAGGGAGGGGGGAAATGTGGGTAGCTAGGGTCTGGCGACCGGAAGATATCGCGCTGTACGGAAAGATAGGGTCTCTCTCCTGATGACCAATAGCGGTCAGTTTGTGATGCAAGCAGACGGAAATAACGTTGTAAACCTAAGCTATATAAGGTCGTGTTACCCCTCAATAAACGCCATTTGCCGTCCACCACACTGGTGTCAGCGAGCTGATGGACCGAGCGGCCTGGGGTTGGTCGCCGTGCCGTTCCTGAACCAGGTCGCCACGCCAACAAAGGCAACAGGAGGTAGTAGAGAAAATGTTAAGCCCGGGAAGAGGGAGGGGTGGGGGGAGGTTATCTTGTTCCCTGTCTCATTCTCCTGCTAGTTTTAGAAATAAATGAGTGTTTTTCCCCAAGTCGAGTCTGTTTTGCCCGTAACGGTAACTTTAAGGATTTCTCCCTGTCCTTATCTCAAACCTCGAGCTGTTTTTCCTTATATTATCTCTCCCTATTCTCTCGGAGGGTGGGGGGAATGAGAGAGAGACTGCGTAGTCTGGTCCCGATCGGGGCTGAACTACTACACAGCCAAAGAGGGATTATGGTTTTTCATAGGTTGCAGTACATGCTTACAATCATTGTTAGCATTTTCAACAGCCAGTTGTAATAGCAACATCCCTCTTGCATCATCATTGTCGAACTGCTGCTCGAAAGTAGCTTGCAGACGATCTATGAAATCTGCATATGGCTCATTAGCTCCTTGCAGCACCTTAACAAAAGATTGAGGTCCTTCGCCTTTTGATGCTGGGATTTTTCTCACTGCCCTAAGAGCAATATGTCTAATTTGAGCATACGCTTCTCTCGGGAACTGTGCCTGCAGGAGCGAGTTACTATAAGCATTTTCTCCTGCCAGTTGTTCATATCCTATTGGAATCTGTTGATTTAAATTTTGTAATACTTTGCACAGTACATCCTTCTTTAAAATCATGGACTGTGTAGGTGTTAACACCATTTTCATTAACAATTTCCAATCATGTGGATCCAGAGTATACGACTCTGCTTTTGCCTCAAGTAAGGGTGTAGTAAAAGAAGAATGTATCCCTCCCTTCTTTACTGTCCGTCGCAGCTCCTTTATAGCATCATAACTGAGAGGCTGCGAAACCAGCTGCTGATTAGCTTGATACATAACTGGACAGGCTAAAACAGTTTGCCAGTCACCATTCTGCATTGCCTCTTTTTTACGCTCTTCCCAGATACCACACATTTCAACATTCACAGCTGCATGACTAACATTCACATTTCACGGAGGAGGGAACAGATCAGGTTTCTTTTCAAAGTCTTTTGAACCCACATTAAATACATCTACCTCCAGAGAGGTTTCGTTATTAGCAAGCGCAGTATCAGGAAAAGAATTGATAGGTGAAACCCGAGGCAAATCTGGCACGCGAGACTGTGGTGACGACAGCGACGGTAAAAGCGTGGAAGCAGGGTGTACAAGTGCAGGTTGCAGGGGAACAGGAATACAGCACGGAGTTTTCTGCCCCGACCCGCGGCACGGAGTTCTCTGTGCTAATCCCTCCCCCCAACCAGTTTCTGGGGAGATGCCATTGTTACAGGGGGACACGCTTACAGGTTGAGGGTCTGGTAATGGAGATGCCGACGCCTCAGGCAAAGAAGAATTAGTAGACTCTGTTGAAACATTGTCGAGGGTTAGCATGATTTGTACCCAAGTGGCTAAGTTTTTGCAAGCTTGGCTGCAAAAAGCTGCTGCAGCGATTTTTTGAAGGCTTGTGCCCACTTTCTCCCAAGCCTCTATTTGAAAAGTCCCGTCTGCAGGAAATTGCGGATGATTTTCACGAATCCACTCTAATAAAGTCATTAACTGTGGGCTGGTAACAGTCCTGCCCTGCGTTTTCAGCATTTTTCCCATTACATCAATGCTTTGCATCTCATCTGAGGATATTTTCCCTCCCATGATTCCCAGTTGCTCACCTGTATGCAAGTGATGAGCGCGCTTTCTGATGTGTGGATCCTCAATCCCGGTTTCTGGATTCCGGCCTCTGGTTCAACTGGGCTATGCCACCAGTGCAGGCTTTGTTCAAGCCTCTTCAGAGTTTCCGTCCTTGTTCCTTTTGAAGTTTAAGTGCGTCCCTGTTTGGGCGCCATCTGTGGCATATTGGTGGGACAGAGTAACGGGCAAGACAGCAAGTGAGCCCAAAAGGCCAAAGTTTATTTTTACAGCAGTGTTTTATACTCTTTACCTGGATGCTCTTTGTCTACGATCTCTATTCCTATAGGGCAACTATTAGCACGATCTCTACCACCCCACTATTTGTCCAATTTGCTTCACGCTTTTGATTGACGTTGTAGCATTGTTCTTCATCACGTACTTCTTCACACCGTTGCTTCTCAGCATGTACTCTCGCTTTGCCCATTGTGCTCAGGTCCTGTTTGCTTTGATACATTCACCCCTATTCCCATCCGCATTACTCACTTTGCTGCATTTGCTTACATCGATACACTTGCTCATATTCCCATCCACTACAGTCTCCCACAAATGGATCACACCAAGTGGGACCCTCTGCAGTGTATTTGAACAAAAAGCCTTTACAGATTCAGCTTTCGAATACATGTGCATTACTATTCTATAGAATGATTGGTTCCAGTCTCCTCGCCCGGCCCGTCAATTCCTACGCGCACTCAGTCCTGTTACTCCCCCCATTTCTTTTAAATCAGTGGTAGGAATGAAGTAGAGGGTTGGTGAGTCAGTGGTCGCAGGGACTGATGCTGGCATGACCTTTTCCCTCATTTCTCCAGTAGCTGTGTCACCAAAATCGGGAATCAAACTCCTGAACAGCAATATAGCATTAAGAAGCAGCATTCTTTGTTGCAGCGCTGGATGCACGGGGGATCCTTCCACCCAGCATACATGCCGGTCTGAAAATCTGGACAGAATCTATTTAGTGATTTCATACATCATCATTAATAATTCCCTGAACACTAATACATAATCATCAGTTTTCCTGGAAACCATTGTAATATTCCCCACCCACTTGTGCATGCTCAGTCTTTTGAGTCAAGGGTCTTCTGGTGGTCTTGGGGGTTGTCAGAGTGGGCCCTCCTCAAATTCTCTGGCGGAACCCTTCCTTAAAATCTCCATCCGTGGTCTTGGGAAGGTCGCGTTTTCCTTGATTTTCTGGCTCCAAAGTGATGGCTCAGGGCCTATCTTCACAGCTGGGGTTTGAGGCCTGCCTTTGTTCTACCACTCTTCTTAATCACCCCAGACATGCTGGGCTAACTGCTAACAAACGAGATGTTGTAGCAGTTCTGAGACTCCGTGTTCCCTCTAAGGGCACATAGATTTCATACAAAATTTACCCTATGTGACTACAGTGAGCCAAAGGCTCACTGGGCTCTGTTTATTGTCGCGGAGCACCAATGAGGCCCTGCACGGCACAGCGGGTCCCTTCGCGCCAGCTGGCGCCAGGAGGGCACAGCGATGAGTCCCGCAGGGCCCTGTCCCAGCACCTGCCCCAGCACGGGGCTCGCCAGTGGCTTAAAGCCCAGGTTGTCCACGGGGATCCCAAAGGCTCTCAGCTTGGCCTCCAACGTGTGCAGCATGTCATTGTGTGCCTGCAAGAGAAGCGTCCCATGCTCAGCCTGATACCGAGCTCCAGCCCAGCACCTCCCTGCCTTGCCATGGACGCTCTGCACCTCCCTGCATGGAGAGGACCCCAAAATGCCTTCCTTTGCAGGGGAAACCGCAGCCTGGGCTGGCTCCTGCCCAGGCCATGAAGCAGCTCAGCCGGCCTGCTGGAAGTTCCCTTCCATCCACTTGGTGCAAGGCTTGGAGTAGAAATTCCCATTTCCACCCCACCAAGCCACAGCCAGCACCCACCAGGCCCCAGCCCTGACCTGCAGGGCTCAGGGAAGCTTCATCCCCTTCCCTCACCTTGCAGACTTGGGCTAGCTGCAGCTGCAGCTGCCTGATGGTGGTGTTCTTCGAACTGACCAAGTCCTGCAAAGGGAGATGGTGCATCAGGCAACAGCTACACGGCCCTGGGGACACGGCGGCTGTGAGCAGTGTGACAGAGTGCACAGAGGAGCTGCTGCGCAGCGGCCGAGCTGGCAGCAGGACTTAGCTTGCAGTACAGCCTGACAGGTGGCCACCGCTCTATGTCCTTCCAGCCAGAACTGCCAGGGACAGCCAGCCCCAGGCAGAGGTGAGGGACATGGATGAGTGACATGGCAGCTTCAGCCACGGAGGACGAGGGCTTGCATGGCTCAGGGTCAGCTTTCACCATAAGGCAGCCTCTGCCCTCCAAGGCCAGCCCTCACCGGGCCCCACACAGTACCTCCAGCTTGCTGGAGACCAAGAAGAGGGCATCCGGGTCGAGGTTGGAGGCTGCAAAGGCCTCACTGAGCTCCACATCCTTTTTCTCCACCATGCTGAGGAGCCCTTTCAGCTTGCGCTCTAGGAGCAAGTTCTTGAAGCCCGTCTTCTGCTGCACCTCTTCTGTGGCTTGGGTGAACTTCTGATAGAGCTCATCTCGCTCCGCCTGCACCTGCTCCCAAAGACAGCGTGCCTTCACACCCGGGCTGGCGGCAACCCCGGGCCAGCACCAGACAGGTCTGGTGGCTTGGCCCTGCCTGCTCCAGCCACGGCCTGGCCATTCCCCATGGCACCTGCAGCCCACAGGAAGGCAGGTGCTGGAGCACAGCTTCTCTCCCTCCCTCCCTTCATGGCTGGCACTCCCTCAGCACCCACACTTCTGCTCTCGCCTCCCCTCCAGGCCCGAGACACCTCTGACAGCAGAATGGCTGGATGGGCACTGGTTTACACTTCAGAGGGGGCCCCACAGCACACAAGGGTCTCTCCTCTCCTCGCAGCTGGCAGGAGTCCCTGGCTCACAGCTGGTTAAGAAGTGTCCTAATTAGGACACAATTTCTCCACCACAGCTTATTTTGGAATGCAATTAATATGTTGCTGCCTTCATGATGGATCGATAACAAGGCCTCAGACCAGTCTTCCTGTTCCTGAGGATTTCTGCTAATTACAAACAAGCTCTCTTCTTGCCTCCAGAGATTTATCTTCGCTGGGAGGGGGAGAGGCTGAGTCTGGGAGAACTCAGACAATGGGACTCATCCCGAGCCACTCCCGCATGGCAAACAAGGGAAGCAACCCCCAAATGCCAGCAGAAGGAGGGAGCGAGCTCCCACCGGGGGTGCTGACCCATGACAATCCCTCGCCACAGCTCTGCTCCAGAACTGCTGCTGCAGCCAGTGGCTCCCTGGCTGGGAGGGGACTACCTGAGCGTGCGCGCTTGCTTAGCCAAGTACAAGGCCAGGCCTGTCTGCTGAGCTGAGTGGAAGATGCCAAAGCTGTGAGAAGCTTCACTGGAAGTAGCAGTTATCTCAGGGCTCTGGATCAGATCTTCTGAAAGCCCTTGGCTAAGCACAAACTCTCTGCTCAGTCCCCATGACCAGCCCTCTGCGGAGGGGCCAGGGTTTTGGAGAGGGAAGTGGGATGCCCAGACCCATCTGCAGCTCTCACCTTGCTGAACCTCTGCTTCAGGACCTCGTGTTCCCACTGAAGAGCCTTCAGTTCCTTCTGGGTGAGTTTCAGATGGGCTCTGATGTTCTGCGAGTGGGAAGGGGCAGTTAAAAAGCACAGGTTTCTCTGGGAGGTGTCGGGGACACGTTCGGGCAAGGCAGGAGAGTGACCAGCAAAGAGAAATGGGTGAGAAAAAAGAAGCAGTACCCGCACCAACACCCTTTCCTCTCTGCTGTGGAGGCGACTCTACTTTCTCGCTACCGGAGTGCCATTTGAGATCGTACAAGCACCCAGCGAAGCCCAAAGGAACTCGGAGGACTTTGCTCAGGGATCTGGCCAAGCCGAGTGGCAGAGGTCACTGCTGAGCGGCTGCCTCCAGGACAGAGCCAGGGCCACTGGGGAGGGGACAGGGCTGGCACTCACCCTCAGGGCCTCCTTGTCCTTGTCATAGTTGGCCAACTTCTTCTGCAGCTCAGACAGCTGCTCGCGGGCCTGCTGCAGGGGCTCCTTCAGCTGCTTGTTCTGGAGCAGCACACGTGCCTTCTCCTTTTCCAAGCGATTCCCTTTCTTCTTCATCTCCTCCATCTGCTCCTGTTCTTGGAAACACAAGTGCCAACTCCTGGGGGCTGCCCAGGTCCTCAGGGCTTCCCCAACCCTCCGGACACCCTCCTGCTGCTGGCCCAGCAAGACCCTGTGCTCAAGAGCTTCACTCCTGGAATGGTAGCAGACCCTCGGGAGAGTAGCAGCACCCACACGGCCGCCTGGGAACCGGCCAGACCTGGGTGAAATCCTCACAGGAGCGGTCCATTGCTGGAATGGTGACACTGCAGGCCAGGCAGGCTGAGGCAGGGGGGCAGGCAGTACCTTGAGCAAGTCTATGAGCGCCATGTTTTTGTCACGCATATCATTGTAGTAGTCCTTGATGTCACGGAAGGCTTTCTCGTGGTTCCTCATCAGCTCATCAATCTGGGTGTTCTTCCCCTCCTCCACTTTGTGGACCTCGGTCGTTCTACACAAGTCAAGCTCGTCCCGCAGCACTTCCATCTTGTTGGTGTACTTGGCCTTGATCTCTGGGGGAGCACACAGAGAGCTGAGTGAGGACCTCCTGGAGATCGCACGTAACATGCCCCAGTGCCATTAATAGGTGAGGTGCCAGAGTGGCGTGTGCCACTGTGGCATCACTGGAGTTCAAGACACTTGTTAGCAGTGTCACCACAGCTGCCACCAGTGTGCGGAGCAGCTACACTGGGACCACGGAGAGCAGAGCAACAGGCGCCCTGCCTGCACCCTCTGGAAACTTGGGGAAAACTGTCCAGAACTCGGGGAAAACAAGCCAGAACTGGAGGGAAACCCATCCCCCTTTCTGCTCGAGGCTCTGCCACGGAGCCCGGCAGCACAGCAGAGCTCGGAGAAGCCTCCCCTGGCACACTGACAAAGGGAGGTCACGCAGGAGCTACGCGCACGGACTCACCTTTCACCTGTCTCTCAAAGTTGTTGTGCAGCTGGGTGATCTCCTCCTCTTGTTTCTGTTAGGGAGAAGCTACATGTCAGAGACACATAATCAAATCCTCAGGCAGCTGCATCCTGAAGGATTCCCTCCTGCTCCCTGGGAAAGGCCCCTGCTGTGGTGCCAGTCCCACGTTATCTCTGCACACGGCAGCTCATGGGTTCTCCAGCAGCTCTCACAGCTCTCCGTTGCAGGAGGGGGATTTCGCAGGAGCTGGGAGCCCCAGGAAGCCCTTCTCCGCAGCCCCACCACCTCCCTCTGCAGCAGATGCACACGGCTCATACATGGCTCCGGCCCGGCCAGGGACCTACCAGGTGCATGTTTTTCAGTGCCTCCTCACTGGCCAGCTCCTGCTCCTTCAGCTCCATTTTCATGGAACGCATGTCCTTCCTCAGCTCCATCTCCTGGGCCCAGTGATCCTTCTGGGCCCGCTTCACGGACAGGGTGCCCTCCCCCTTCAGCTCGGTGAGGTTTTCTTGGTGTTCGTGCAACAAGTGCTTCACCTTCTGCTTGTAAACCTAAAGACAAGCTACAGACTGGGTGAGGGGCTTCTGCAGGAGACATGTGGACCTGGGATTTTTATCTGTGACGCGTCTGGGTTGCATCTCACCCAGCTTCTCCTCCTCTAGCCCTTCCCTCACCTCCTCAGAGCTGCCCAAGGCTCAGACAGAGCTTGGGGCACTCACAACATCTCCCAGCCTCCTGCCCTCCCACCTTCAGCTCCACTTGTTGCTGCTCCTCCGCCTCCTTCATCTCCCACTCCTTCTTCCGCAACTCTGCTTTCTGCTCCTCCAGCTGCCGGCGGGTCATCTCCCAGAAGCTGTGAAACTTGTCACGTTCCAGCTGGAAATAGTTGCGCTCTTCCCGTTCCCGGTCCAGCTCCTCCCGCAGACGCGCAACATGCTTCTCCAGCTGCAAAGCCAAGGGGAAGAGCCAGGGAGGGGAAAAAAGAGGCCTCAGACAGACACCTCCACAAGACACCCGTGGCAAGCCATGTCACAAACCTGGCAGGCCACAGTGGCCATCAATGGGATGGAGGCGCGCAGGAGAGAAGGGGACGGGCCCTGACACAGGGACATCTGGGGACTGTGGGGGTTGCCCAGGGCCTGACAGAACCCATCAGCCCCTGGAAAAGGAGTAACACCATTCCCAGGTGCCTAAATACTACTGATTTGTAGAATCAAATCATAGAATCGTTTAGGTTGGAAAAGACCTTGAATATCACTGAGTCCAACCGTTATCTCAACACTGCCAAGGCCACCACCAATCCATGTCCCTAAGCAGCACATCTGCGTGCCTTTTAAATATCTCTGGGGGTGGTGACTCCACTGCTTCTCTGGGCAGCCTGTTCCAATGCTTGAGAACCCTTTGGGTGAAGGTGGTTTCCTCTCACCCTACCACTTCTTACTTGGGAGAAGAGACCCACAACCTCTCTGCTCCAACCTCCTTTCGGGTAGTTGTAGAGAGCACTAAGATCTCCCCTCAGCCTCCTTTTCTCCAGCACAGGACTCGGGCTCCAGACCCTTCACCAGCGTCGTTGCTCTCCTTTGGGTGTGCTCCAGCACCTCAATGTTTTTCTTTCAGTGAGGGGCCCAAAAGTGAACACAGCACTGGAGGTGCGGCCTCACCAGTGCTGACTACAGGGGACGATCACTGCCCTAATTATCCTGGCTACTCTCTGAGACAATCCAGGATGCTGTAGGCCTTCTTGGCCACCTGGGCATGCTGCTTGCTCTGAGATGTGCAAGATCTTTCCCAAGGAGCAAGGTCCCCAGCCCAGGGCCATCTGCTCCTCTGTTGGTAGGACACTGGGCAAAACAAGGGGACTTGGAGCAACTGAGGGCGCCGCGAGCAAGAGCACAGCAGGCTGCCATCACAGAGCTCCCAGCTGAGCCATCAGCTGGCTGAGCAGGCTGCCGGAGTTATGGAGTCGGGGAGAAGACAGGGAGGGCACAGGGCTGGAGAGCAGAGTGGGCCGGACCAGCAGAAGGGAGGATGGGACGAGGGGGCTGCTCCTTCCAGGACCAGTGAGAATCCCTCACCAGCACAGCTGGCCATCAGGCAGGGAAATGATCCTCAGCTGCTTGTCTCTGTCACCCTCCGCCACCTGTCATTGCCGGAGCCAGGTGCTGAGCTGGGCTTCCTAAGCGGGACTGGTGTGGAAGATGAGGGCTCTCTCACCTGCTCCTTGCTCATCTCCTGCGGGGACAAAGCATCCACCACTGCTGGAGTTTTGCTTTCTTCCCCTTTTTTCCCGCCTTTCTTTTTGGGTGCCTAAGGAGAGAAAGCAAAACACACGAGGTGTGTGCATGGCTCAGGTGCTGGGAAGAAACTGTGCTGCTCAGAGCTCCCACAGCAGCCCAGGCCACCAAATGTCCCTGCTGTCATGGCTGGGACAGGGTGAGGAGGGGGACAGGGAGCCAGGGTCCGTGGAAGGGGCCTGGAAGCCCCTGACAGCCTCCAGCACAGCCACGGCTCATACCCAGCCACTGCTGGCCCAAAGCGAAGCCCAGAATGCCCGTACCCAAAAGAAGGGCTCGGGAGCAGCATCACAGGCCTGGGCATGGCGCTGAGGGGCTCCCTCCCCAGGGCTGGGCCCAGGACAAGCTCAGGCCCTGCTCTCACCATGGCTGCTGCCACTCACACTGTGGTCTCCAAGGCAATGGGAACGCGCATCTGGAGAGAGGTGTGAGGTGGTCGGACACGCCCGTTAGCAACGTGGGGCTGCACCGTGGCAACGGGGGTGGGGCCTAGTCCAGGCCCTGAACCAGGTCGCCACGCCAACAAAGGCAACAAGTGGTGCCGAAACCCGGGAAGTCGCCTGGACGGGTGAACGGCGGCCGGAGCGGCAGGACCAGCCCGGCGGGGAGGACGCTCCCGGACCAACAAGGAGGATGGAAGCCCTTGTGAAGGTCGTATCACAATTACATAAGCAGTGGGGTATTGATTGTAAGCCCAAAGATTTTACTGTCGCAGTTGCGAGGCTTTTACAAATTGGGGTCATTGACCAGCCGGTGGATATTCTCCACCCTGAAGTGTGGGATAAATGCACTAAAGCATTAGCCGAGGAGACGATGTCCTCGGGTAGCGGGAAAAACCTTAAGTCGTGGGGGAAAGTCGTACAGGCCCTGCAGAAGGCCTTACAAGAGCAGGAAACCTGGAGGGCGGCAAGGGACTGTTTGTTAGTCACTCCGAAATTGGGAGTCGGGGCAGCTACGCAGACTCCGCACCCCCCAAACGGCGGTGATTCCACGGAGTCCAAAAACTTACAAGAGGGCGACACGCCCCCTCTACCCCTGAACCCCTCGCCCCCTCAGTCCCCAAACCCTGACCCGATTACGGAGGCACAGAAGCGCGCACTGTCCTTCTGGGGTGGGTTAACTGAGGAAGCCAGGGGCGCTGAAGCCCGGGCGAGACCACCACCTTATGCGCCTCATAATGGCGCCGAACCCCGGGGGGAGGGCGGGGCGAAGATGTCCCCGGTGGGAACAAAGAAGAAGCGCTCGAGCTAAGAAGCGCACACAAAGGTGAAGGGCAGGAGGACAAGAAGGAGAAGAGTGGTGGGGGCGACCGGGGAGGGGAGGGGAGTGTGAGTGAAGCGCCGACAGCCAATCAGAGCGGCCCGCCGAGCAGAAGGCGGGGCGAACCAAAACGGAGGGACAAGCCAAGGGGGAGGGAACGGCCCGCCCACCAAGGAAGTAGGCGGCGCCCAACAAACAGGCATCAGAACCCGGAAGTAACCAGTCAGTCGAGTTCCGACTCCGGAACAGCCGCGAGCTGGGGCGAGCGGCTCGTAACCGATTCAGACTCAGAGGAGGAGGACACGAGGGTAAATAAAATTAAAAGCAAAAATATCCCCAGCCAAAATAAAAAGGAATCGCGAGGGGAAGGAGTTCCTCTCACGGATTGGAGGGAAATAAAGATTGCCTGTGCGGATTGGGTCCCAACAGCCACGCTGGCATTCCCGGTCCGGGTGGCAGACGGGGGACAAAGGGTTTACTCGCCACACCGTGGTTAACCACCCTGGTATCTACCCTGGGAGGGCCAGTCACAATGATCGTGTTAGCATTGGTCTTCGGACCCTGTATATTAAACAGACTCGTGTCGTTTGTCAAGAGCCGATTAGAGACGGTTAACGTCATGTTAGTGGAACGCATGGAACACCGACAATTGCTTTAAGGTTCTGTTTGTTTAGAATTATCCCTAATCGTTCCCCATTTACCATCCGCCCAGCGTGCCTTACACTCGCTATCGCGAGATGATTACACAGTATTTTCACTCAGGTTTACTAACAGTATTAGGCTTGCCTTCGCTTTTACGCCTACTCACAAAGTGCCGTTAATCGATCTTTTTAAGGTAACAACTATTTTAAGATATATATATTCTTTACGATTGCTGTAAAACGTAGAACAAGAACAGAATATTTGAACTAACTTAACTATACGTTTAGTATGTTTTTATCCGAGATCACGGTGTACGTATTCTTGAACTGGATCCAAAGTGCGTCTTTGTAGTTGCGGTACGAATTTATTGTGTTCTGTCATTGTAGATTTCTTTGTTCCCTTGTAGTGGGACCCCGATGGCCCTGAATGGTATCCTTTACACCGCGATACCTCTTGTAAACCTGTGTTTGTTCCAGAGTGCAAGTAAGTGCTGCAATGAAAAGTTGTGAGCAGTGTTTAGCTGGAATTTCGAGTGTTCTAGGTGAGTAAAGAGAGGGTTGTGTATGTGTACGCTGGAAAGAGGAAGTCGGGCTGAGGGAAGAGAGGAAGTAGTCGCCCAGTCGGATTCTGGGGGAGTGGCAGCACCCCTCAAACTCTGGGGAAGGGGTGGTACAGCAACTGAGTTGCTGGACACGGAGTAAAGACAGGATCAGAGAATGAATCAGTAAATATGGGAGGAGGTCAGAGTGGAGGAACATTAAAGAAAAGCCCTTTAGGTTGTGTACTTGCTCACTGGAAAGATATCGTTGGGACTGGACGTACGGAAAGTAAGAAGACCTCTACCCAGCAGTGGCGGATCCATACGCCCTGCTGACTGTGATGACACCTGAACCACTTTGGCTTGCTGCTCCGGATTTGAAAGGACGCTTTTTTTCTTTTGCCTCCCTCTCCATGAGGCCAGTCAAAATCGTTTGCATTCGAATGGGAAAAGACTGTGATATTTTGATCAATTTAATTACGCATAGGGAGGGGGGAAATGTGGGTAGCTAGGGTCTGGCGACCGGAAGATATCGCGCTGTACGGAAAGATAGGGTCTCTCTCCTGATGACCAATAGCGGTCAGTTTGTGATGCAAGCAGACGGAAATAACGTTGTAAACCTAAGCTATATAAGGTCGTGTTACCCCTCAATAAACGCCATTTGCCGTCCACCACACTGGTGTCAGCGAGCTGATGGACCGAGCGGCCTGGGGTTGGTCGCCGTGCCGTTCCTGAACCAGGTCGCCACGCCAACAAAGGCAACAGGAGGTAGTAGAGAAAATGTTAAGCCCGGGAAGAGGGAGGGGTGGGGGGAGGTTATCTTGTTCCCTGTCTCATTCTCCTGCTAGTTTTAGAAATAAATGAGTGTTTTTCCCCAAGTCGAGTCTGTTTTGCCCGTAACGGTAACTTTAAGGATTTCTCCCTGTCCTTATCTCAAACCTCGAGCTGTTTTTCCTTATATTATCTCTCCCTATTCTCTCGGAGGGTGGGGGGAATGAGAGAGAGACTGCGTAGTCTGGTCCCGATCGGGGCTGAACTACTACACAGCCAAAGAGGGATTATGGTTTTTCATAGGTTGCAGTACATGCTTACAATCATTGTTAGCATTTTCAACAGCCAGTTGTAATAGCAACATCCCTCTTGCATCATCATTGTCGAACTGCTGCTCGAAAGTAGCTTGCAGACGATCTATGAAATCTGCATATGGCTCATTAGCTCCTTGCAGCACCTTAACAAAAGATTGAGGTCCTTCGCCTTTTGATGCTGGGATTTTTCTCACTGCCCTAAGAGCAATATGTCTAATTTGAGCATACGCTTCTCTCGGGAACTGTGCCTGCAGGAGCGAGTTACTATAAGCATTTTCTCCTGCCAGTTGTTCATATCCTATTGGAATCTGTTGATTTAAATTTTGTAATACTTTGCACAGTACATCCTTCTTTAAAATCATGGACTGTGTAGGTGTTAACACCATTTTCATTAACAATTTCCAATCATGTGGATCCAGAGTATACGACTCTGCTTTTGCCTCAAGTAAGGGTGTAGTAAAAGAAGAATGTATCCCTCCCTTCTTTACTGTCCGTCGCAGCTCCTTTATAGCATCATAACTGAGAGGCTGCGAAACCAGCTGCTGATTAGCTTGATACATAACTGGACAGGCTAAAACAGTTTGCCAGTCACCATTCTGCATTGCCTCTTTTTTACGCTCTTCCCAGATACCACACATTTCAACATTCACAGCTGCATGACTAACATTCACATTTCACGGAGGAGGGAACAGATCAGGTTTCTTTTCAAAGTCTTTTGAACCCACATTAAATACATCTACCTCCAGAGAGGTTTCGTTATTAGCAAGCGCAGTATCAGGAAAAGAATTGATAGGTGAAACCCGAGGCAAATCTGGCACGCGAGACTGTGGTGACGACAGCGACGGTAAAAGCGTGGAAGCAGGGTGTACAAGTGCAGGTTGCAGGGGAACAGGAATACAGCACGGAGTTTTCTGCCCCGACCCGCGGCACGGAGTTCTCTGTGCTAATCCCTCCCCCCAACCAGTTTCTGGGGAGATGCCATTGTTACAGGGGGACACGCTTACAGGTTGAGGGTCTGGTAATGGAGATGCCGACGCCTCAGGCAAAGAAGAATTAGTAGACTCTGTTGAAACATTGTCGAGGGTTAGCATGATTTGTACCCAAGTGGCTAAGTTTTTGCAAGCTTGGCTGCAAAAAGCTGCTGCAGCGATTTTTTGAAGGCTTGTGCCCACTTTCTCCCAAGCCTCTATTTGAAAAGTCCCGTCTGCAGGAAATTGCGGATGATTTTCACGAATCCACTCTAATAAAGTCATTAACTGTGGGCTGGTAACAGTCCTGCCCTGCGTTTTCAGCATTTTTCCCATTACATCAATGCTTTGCATCTCATCTGAGGATATTTTCCCTCCCATGATTCCCAGTTGCTCACCTGTATGCAAGTGATGAGCGCGCTTTCTGATGTGTGGATCCTCAATCCCGGTTTCTGGATTCCGGCCTCTGGTTCAACTGGGCTATGCCACCAGTGCAGGCTTTGTTCAAGCCTCTTCAGAGTTTCCGTCCTTGTTCCTTTTGAAGTTTAAGTGCGTCCCTGTTTGGGCGCCATCTGTGGCATATTGGTGGGACAGAGTAACGGGCAAGACAGCAAGTGAGCCCAAAAGGCCAAAGTTTATTTTTACAGCAGTGTTTTATACTCTTTACCTGGATGCTCTTTGTCTACGATCTCTATTCCTATAGGGCAACTATTAGCACGATCTCTACCACCCCACTATTTGTCCAATTTGCTTCACGCTTTTGATTGACGTTGTAGCATTGTTCTTCATCACGTACTTCTTCACACCGTTGCTTCTCAGCATGTACTCTCGCTTTGCCCATTGTGCTCAGGTCCTGTTTGCTTTGATACATTCACCCCTATTCCCATCCGCATTACTCACTTTGCTGCATTTGCTTACATCGATACACTTGCTCATATTCCCATCCACTACAGTCTCCCACAAATGGATCACACCAAGTGGGACCCTCTGCAGTGTATTTGAACAAAAAGCCTTTACAGATTCAGCTTTCGAATACATGTGCATTACTATTCTATAGAATGATTGGTTCCAGTCTCCTCGCCCGGCCCGTCAATTCCTACGCGCACTCAGTCCTGTTACTCCCCCCATTTCTTTTAAATCAGTGGTAGGAATGAAGTAGAGGGTTGGTGAGTCAGTGGTCGCAGGGACTGATGCTGGCATGACCTTTTCCCTCATTTCTCCAGTAGCTGTGTCACCAAAATCGGGAATCAAACTCCTGAACAGCAATATAGCATTAAGAAGCAGCATTCTTTGTTGCAGCGCTGGATGCACGGGGGATCCTTCCACCCAGCATACATGCCGGTCTGAAAATCTGGACAGAATCTATTTAGTGATTTCATACATCATCATTAATAATTCCCTGAACACTAATACATAATCATCAGTTTTCCTGGAAACCATTGTAATATTCCCCACCCACTTGTGCATGCTCAGTCTTTTGAGTCAAGGGTCTTCTGGTGGTCTTGGGGGTTGTCAGAGTGGGCCCTCCTCAAATTCTCTGGCGGAACCCTTCCTTAAAATCTCCATCCGTGGTCTTGGGAAGGTCGCGTTTTCCTTGATTTTCTGGCTCCAAAGTGATGGCTCAGGGCCTATCTTCACAGCTGGGGTTTGAGGCCTGCCTTTGTTCTACCACTCTTCTTAATCACCCCAGACATGCTGGGCTAACTGCTAACAAACGAGATGTTGTAGCAGTTCTGAGACTCCGTGTTCCCTCTAAGGGCACATAGATTTCATACAAAATTTACCCTATGTGACTACAGTGAGCCAAAGGCTCACTGGGCTCTGTTTATTGTCGCGGAGCACCAATGAGGCCCTGCACGGCACAGCGGGTCCCTTCGCGCCAGCTGGCGCCAGGAGGGCACAGCGATGAGTCCCGCAGGGCCCTGTCCCAGCACCTGCCCCAGCACGGGGCTCGCCAGTGGCTTAAAGCCCAGGTTGTCCACGGGGATCCCAAAGGCTCTCAGCTTGGCCTCCAACGTGTGCAGCATGTCATTGTGTGCCTGCAAGAGAAGCGTCCCATGCTCAGCCTGATACCGAGCTCCAGCCCAGCACCTCCCTGCCTTGCCATGGACGCTCTGCACCTCCCTGCATGGAGAGGACCCCAAAATGCCTTCCTTTGCAGGGGAAACCGCAGCCTGGGCTGGCTCCTGCCCAGGCCATGAAGCAGCTCAGCCGGCCTGCTGGAAGTTCCCTTCCATCCACTTGGTGCAAGGCTTGGAGTAGAAATTCCCATTTCCACCCCACCAAGCCACAGCCAGCACCCACCAGGCCCCAGCCCTGACCTGCAGGGCTCAGGGAAGCTTCATCCCCTTCCCTCACCTTGCAGACTTGGGCTAGCTGCAGCTGCAGCTGCCTGATGGTGGTGTTCTTCGAACTGACCAAGTCCTGCAAAGGGAGATGGTGCATCAGGCAACAGCTACACGGCCCTGGGGACACGGCGGCTGTGAGCAGTGTGACAGAGTGCACAGAGGAGCTGCTGCGCAGCGGCCGAGCTGGCAGCAGGACTTAGCTTGCAGTACAGCCTGACAGGTGGCCACCGCTCTATGTCCTTCCAGCCAGAACTGCCAGGGACAGCCAGCCCCAGGCAGAGGTGAGGGACATGGATGAGTGACATGGCAGCTTCAGCCACGGAGGACGAGGGCTTGCATGGCTCAGGGTCAGCTTTCACCATAAGGCAGCCTCTGCCCTCCAAGGCCAGCCCTCACCGGGCCCCACACAGTACCTCCAGCTTGCTGGAGACCAAGAAGAGGGCATCCGGGTCGAGGTTGGAGGCTGCAAAGGCCTCACTGAGCTCCACATCCTTTTTCTCCACCATGCTGAGGAGCCCTTTCAGCTTGCGCTCTAGGAGCAAGTTCTTGAAGCCCGTCTTCTGCTGCACCTCTTCTGTGGCTTGGGTGAACTTCTGATAGAGCTCATCTCGCTCCGCCTGCACCTGCTCCCAAAGACAGCGTGCCTTCACACCCGGGCTGGCGGCAACCCCGGGCCAGCACCAGACAGGTCTGGTGGCTTGGCCCTGCCTGCTCCAGCCACGGCCTGGCCATTCCCCATGGCACCTGCAGCCCACAGGAAGGCAGGTGCTGGAGCACAGCTTCTCTCCCTCCCTCCCTTCATGGCTGGCACTCCCTCAGCACCCACACTTCTGCTCTCGCCTCCCCTCCAGGCCCGAGACACCTCTGACAGCAGAATGGCTGGATGGGCACTGGTTTACACTTCAGAGGGGGCCCCACAGCACACAAGGGTCTCTCCTCTCCTCGCAGCTGGCAGGAGTCCCTGGCTCACAGCTGGTTAAGAAGTGTCCTAATTAGGACACAATTTCTCCACCACAGCTTATTTTGGAATGCAATTAATATGTTGCTGCCTTCATGATGGATCGATAACAAGGCCTCAGACCAGTCTTCCTGTTCCTGAGGATTTCTGCTAATTACAAACAAGCTCTCTTCTTGCCTCCAGAGATTTATCTTCGCTGGGAGGGGGAGAGGCTGAGTCTGGGAGAACTCAGACAATGGGACTCATCCCGAGCCACTCCCGCATGGCAAACAAGGGAAGCAACCCCCAAATGCCAGCAGAAGGAGGGAGCGAGCTCCCACCGGGGGTGCTGACCCATGACAATCCCTCGCCACAGCTCTGCTCCAGAACTGCTGCTGCAGCCAGTGGCTCCCTGGCTGGGAGGGGACTACCTGAGCGTGCGCGCTTGCTTAGCCAAGTACAAGGCCAGGCCTGTCTGCTGAGCTGAGTGGAAGATGCCAAAGCTGTGAGAAGCTTCACTGGAAGTAGCAGTTATCTCAGGGCTCTGGATCAGATCTTCTGAAAGCCCTTGGCTAAGCACAAACTCTCTGCTCAGTCCCCATGACCAGCCCTCTGCGGAGGGGCCAGGGTTTTGGAGAGGGAAGTGGGATGCCCAGACCCATCTGCAGCTCTCACCTTGCTGAACCTCTGCTTCAGGACCTCGTGTTCCCACTGAAGAGCCTTCAGTTCCTTCTGGGTGAGTTTCAGATGGGCTCTGATGTTCTGCGAGTGGGAAGGGGCAGTTAAAAAGCACAGGTTTCTCTGGGAGGTGTGGGGGACACGTTCGGGCAAGGCAGGAGAGTGACCAGCAAAGAGAAATGGGTGAGAAAAAAGAAGCAGTACCCGCACCAACACCCTTTCCTCTCTGCTGTGGAGGCGACTCTACTTTCTCGCTACCGGAGTGCCATTTGAGATCGTACAAGCACCCAGCGAAGCCCAAAGGAACTCGGAGGACTTTGCTCAGGGATCTGGCCAAGCCGAGTGGCAGAGGTCACTGCTGAGCGGCTGCCTCCAGGACAGAGCCAGGGCCACTGGGGAGGGGACAGGGCTGGCACTCACCCTCAGGGCCTCCTTGTCCTTGTCATAGTTGGCCAACTTCTTCTGCAGCTCAGACAGCTGCTCGCGGGCCTGCTGCAGGGGCTCCTTCAGCTGCTTGTTCTGGAGCAGCACACGTGCCTTCTCCTTTTCCAAGCGATTCCCTTTCTTCTTCATCTCCTCCATCTGCTCCTGTTCTTGGAAACACAAGTGCCAACTCCTGGGGGCTGCCCAGGTCCTCAGGGCTTCCCCAACCCTCCGGACACCCTCCTGCTGCTGGCCCAGCAAGACCCTGTGCTCAAGAGCTTCACTCCTGGAATGGTAGCAGACCCTCGGGAGAGTAGCAGCACCCACACGGCCGCCTGGGAACCGGCCAGACCTGGGTGAAATCCTCACAGGAGCGGTCCATTGCTGGAATGGTGACACTGCAGGCCAGGCAGGCTGAGGCAGGGGGGCAGGCAGTACCTTGAGCAAGTCTATGAGCGCCATGTTTTTGTCACGCATATCATTGTAGTAGTCCTTGATGTCACGGAAGGCTTTCTCGTGGTTCCTCATCAGCTCATCAATCTGGGTGTTCTTCCCCTCCTCCACTTTGTGGACCTCGGTCGTTCTACACAAGTCAAGCTCGTCCCGCAGCACTTCCATCTTGTTGGTGTACTTGGCCTTGATCTCTGGGGGAGCACACAGAGAGCTGAGTGAGGACCTCCTGGAGATCGCACGTAACATGCCCCAGTGCCATTAATAGGTGAGGTGCCAGAGTGGCGTGTGCCACTGTGGCATCACTGGAGTTCAAGACACTTGTTAGCAGTGTCACCACAGCTGCCACCAGTGTGCGGAGCAGCTACACTGGGACCACGGAGAGCAGAGCAACAGGCGCCCTGCCTGCACCCTCTGGAAACTTGGGGAAAACTGTCCAGAACTCGGGGAAAACAAGCCAGAACTGGAGGGAAACCCATCCCCCTTTCTGCTCGAGGCTCTGCCACGGAGCCCGGCAGCACAGCAGAGCTCGGAGAAGCCTCCCCTGGCACACTGACAAAGGGAGGTCACGCAGGAGCTACGCGCACGGACTCACCTTTCACCTGTCTCTCAAAGTTGTTGTGCAGCTGGGTGATCTCCTCCTCTTGTTTCTGTTAGGGAGAAGCTACATGTCAGAGACACATAATCAAATCCTCAGGCAGCTGCATCCTGAAGGATTCCCTCCTGCTCCCTGGGAAAGGCCCCTGCTGTGGTGCCAGTCCCACGTTATCTCTGCACACGGCAGCTCATGGGTTCTCCAGCAGCTCTCACAGCTCTCCGTTGCAGGAGGGGGATTTCGCAGGAGCTGGGAGCCCCAGGAAGCCCTTCTCCGCAGCCCCACCACCTCCCTCTGCAGCAGATGCACACGGCTCATACATGGCTCCGGCCCGGCCAGGGACCTACCAGGTGCATGTTTTTCAGTGCCTCCTCACTGGCCAGCTCCTGCTCCTTCAGCTCCATTTTCATGGAACGCATGTCCTTCCTCAGCTCCATCTCCTGGGCCCAGTGATCCTTCTGGGCCCGCTTCACGGACAGGGTGCCCTCCCCCTTCAGCTCGGTGAGGTTTTCTTGGTGTTCGTGCAACAAGTGCTTCACCTTCTGCTTGTAAACCTAAAGACAAGCTACAGACTGGGTGAGGGGCTTCTGCAGGAGACATGTGGACCTGGGATTTTTATCTGTGACGCGTCTGGGTTGCATCTCACCCAGCTTCTCCTCCTCTAGCCCTTCCCTCACCTCCTCAGAGCTGCCCAAGGCTCAGACAGAGCTTGGGGCACTCACAACATCTCCCAGCCTCCTGCCCTCCCACCTTCAGCTCCACTTGTTGCTGCTCCTCCGCCTCCTTCATCTCCCACTCCTTCTTCCGCAACTCTGCTTTCTGCTCCTCCAGCTGCCGGCGGGTCATCTCCCAGAAGCTGTGAAACTTGTCACGTTCCAGCTGGAAATAGTTGCGCTCTTCCCGTTCCCGGTCCAGCTCCTCCCGCAGACGCGCAACATGCTTCTCCAGCTGCAAAGCCAAGGGGAAGAGCCAGGGAGGGGAAAAAAGAGGCCTCAGACAGACACCTCCACAAGACACCCGTGGCAAGCCATGTCACAAACCTGGCAGGCCACAGTGGCCATCAATGGGATGGAGGCGCGCAGGAGAGAAGGGGACGGGCCCTGACACAGGGACATCTGGGGACTGTGGGGGTTGCCCAGGGCCTGACAGAACCCATCAGCCCCTGGAAAAGGAGTAACACCATTCCCAGGTGCCTAAATACTACTGATTTGTAGAATCAAATCATAGAATCGTTTAGGTTGGAAAAGACCTTGAATATCACTGAGTCCAACCGTTATCTCAACACTGCCAAGGCCACCACCAATCCATGTCCCTAAGCAGCACATCTGCGTGCCTTTTAAATATCTCTGGGGGTGGTGACTCCACTGCTTCTCTGGGCAGCCTGTTCCAATGCTTGAGAACCCTTTGGGTGAAGGTGGTTTCCTCTCACCCTACCACTTCTTACTTGGGAGAAGAGACCCACAACCTCTCTGCTCCAACCTCCTTTCGGGTAGTTGTAGAGAGCACTAAGATCTCCCCTCAGCCTCCTTTTCTCCAGCACAGGACTCGGGCTCCAGACCCTTCACCAGCGTCGTTGCTCTCCTTTGGGTGTGCTCCAGCACCTCAATGTTTTTCTTTCAGTGAGGGGCCCAAAAGTGAACACAGCACTGAGGTGCGGCCTCACCAGTGCTGACTACAGGGGACGATCACTGCCCTAATTATCCTGGCTACTCTCTGAGACAATCCAGGATGCTGTAGGCCTTCTTGGCCACCTGGGCATGCTGCTTGCTCTGAGATGTGCAAGATCTTTCCCAAGGAGCAAGGTCCCCAGCCCAGGGCCATCTGCTCCTCTGTTGGTAGGACACTGGGCAAAACAAGGGGACTTGGAGCAACTGAGGGCGCCGCGAGCAAGAGCACAGCAGGCTGCCATCACAGAGCTCCCAGCTGAGCCATCAGCTGGCTGAGCAGGCTGCCGGAGTTATGGAGTCGGGGAGAAGACAGGGAGGGCACAGGGCTGGAGAGCAGAGTGGGCCGGACCAGCAGAAGGGAGGATGGGACGAGGGGGCTGCTCCTTCCAGGACCAGTGAGAATCCCTCACCAGCACAGCTGGCCATCAGGCAGGGAAATGATCCTCAGCTGCTTGTCTCTGTCACCCTCCGCCACCTGTCATTGCCGGAGCCAGGTGCTGAGCTGGGCTTCCTAAGCGGGACTGGTGTGGAAGATGAGGGCTCTCTCACCTGCTCCTTGCTCATCTCCTGCGGGGACAAAGCATCCACCACTGCTGGAGTTTTGCTTTCTTCCCCTTTTTTCCCGCCTTTCTTTTTGGGTGCCTAAGGAGAGAAAGCAAAACACACGAGGTGTGTGCATGGCTCAGGTGCTGGGAAGAAACTGTGCTGCTCAGAGCTCCCACAGCAGCCCAGGCCACCAAATGTCCCTGCTCTCATGGCTGGGACAGGGTGAGGAGGGGGACAGGGAGCCAGGGTCCGTGGAAGGGGCCTGGAAGCCCCTGACAGCCTCCAGCACAGCCACGGCTCATACCCAGCCACTGCTGGCCCAAAGCGAAGCCCAGAATGCCCGTACCCAAAAGAAGGGCTCGGGAGCAGCATCACAGGCCTGGGCATGGCGCTGAGGGGCTCCCTCCCCAGGGCTGGGCCCAGGACAAGCTCAGGCCCTGCTCTCACCATGGCTGCTGCCACTCACACTGTGGTCTCCAAGGCAATGGGAACGCGCATCTGGAGAGAGGTGTGAGGTGGTCGGACACGCCCGTTAGCAACGTGGGGCTGCACCGTGGCAACGGGGGTGGGGCCTAGTCCAGGCCCTGAACCAGGTCGCCACGCCAACAAAGGCAACAAGTGGTGCCGAAACCCGGGAAGTCGCCTGGACGGGTGAACGGCGGCCGGAGCGGCAGGACCAGCCCGGCGGGGAGGACGCTCCCGGACCAACAAGGAGGATGGAAGCCCTTGTGAAGGTCGTATCACAATTACATAAGCAGTGGGGTATTGATTGTAAGCCCAAAGATTTTACTGTCGCAGTTGTGAGGCTTTTACAAATTGGGGTCATTGACCAGCCGGTGGATATTCTCCACCCTGAAGTGTGGGATAAATGCACTAAAGCATTAGCCGAGGAGACGATGTCCTCGGGTAGCGGGAAAAACCTTAAGTCGTGGGGGAAAGTCGTACAGGCCCTGCAGAAGGCCTTACAAGAGCAGGAAACCTGGAGGGCGGCAAGGGACTGTTTGTTAGTCACTCCGAAATTGGGAGTCGGGGCAGCTACGCAGACTCCGCACCCCCCAAACGGCGGTGATTTCACGGAGTCCAAAAACTTACAAGAGGGCGACACGCCCCCTCTACCCCTGAACCCCTCGCCCCCTCAGTCCCCAAACCCTGACCCGATTACGGAGGCACAGAAGCGCGCACTGTCCTTCTGGGGTGGGTTAACTGAGGAAGCCAGGGGCGCTGAAGCCCGGGCGAGACCACCACCTTATGCGCCTCATAATGGCGCCGAACCCCGGGGGGAGGGCGGGGCGAAGATGTCCCCGGTGGGAACAAAGAAGAAGCGCTCGAGCTAAGAAGCGCACACAAAGGTGAAGGGCAGGAGGACAAGAAGGAGAAGAGTGGTGGGGGCGACCGGGGAGGGGAGGGGAGTGTGAGTGAAGCGCCGACAGCCAATCAGAGCGGCCCGCCGAGCAGAAGGCGGGGCGAACCAAAACGGAGGGACAAGCCAAGGGGGAGGGAACGGCCCGCCCACCAAGGAAGTAGGCGGCGCCCAACAAACAGGCATCAGAACCCGGAAGTAACCAGTCAGTCGAGTTCCGACTCCGGAACAGCCGCGAGCTGGGGCGAGCGGCTCGTAACCGATTCAGACTCAGAGGAGGAGGACACGAGGGTAAATAAAATTAAAAGCAAAAATATCCCCAGCCAAAATAAAAAGGAATCGCGAGGGGAAGGAGTTCCTCTCACGGATTGGAGGGAAATAAAGATTGCCTGTGCGGATTGGGTCCCAACAGCCACGCTGGCGTTCCCGGTCCGGGTGGCAGACGGGGGACAAAGGGTTTACTCGCCACACCGTGGTTAACCACCCTGGTATCTACCCTGGGAGGGCCAGTCACAATGATCGTGTTAGCATTGGTCTTCGGACCCTGTATATTAAACAGACTCGTGTCGTTTGTCAAGAGCCGATTAGAGACGGTTAACGTCATGTTAGTGGAACGCATGGAACACCGACAATTGCTTTAAGGTTCTGTTTGTTTAGAATTATCCCTAATCGTTCCCCATTTACCATCCGCCCAGCGTGCCTTACACTCGCTATCGCGAGATGATTACACAGTATTTTCACTCAGGTTTACTAACAGTATTAGGCTTGCCTTCGCTTTTACGCCTACTCACAAAGTGCCGTTAATCGATCTTTTTAAGGTAACAACTATTTTAAGATATATATATTCTTTACGATTGCTGTAAAACGTAGAACAAGAACAGAATATTTGAACTAACTTAACTATACGTTTAGTATGTTTTTATCCGAGATCACGGTGTACGTATTCTTGAACTGGATCCAAAGTGCGTCTTTGTAGTTGCGGTACGAATTTATTGTGTTCTGTCATTGTAGATTTCTTTGTTCCCTTGTAGTGGGACCCCGATGGCCCTGAATGGTATCCTTTACACCGCGATACCTCTTGTAAACCTGTGTTTGTTCCAGAGTGCAAGTAAGTGCTGCAATGAAAAGTTGTGAGCAGTGTTTAGCTGGAATTTCGAGTGTTCTAGGTGAGTAAAGAGAGGGTTGTGTATGTGTACGCTGGAAAGAGGAAGTCGGGCTGAGGGAAGAGAGGAAGTAGTCGCCCAGTCGGATTCTGGGGGAGTGGCAGCACCCCTCAAACTCTGGGGAAGGGGTGGTACAGCAACTGAGTTGCTGGACACGGAGTAAAGACAGGATCAGAGAATGAATCAGTAAATATGGGAGGAGGTCAGAGTGGAGGAACATTAAAGAAAAGCCCTTTAGGTTGTGTACTTGCTCACTGGAAAGATATCGTTGGGACTGGACGTACGGAAAGTAAGAAGACCTCTACCCAGCAGTGGCGGATCCATACGCCCTGCTGACTGTGATGACACCTGAACCACTTTGGCTTGCTGCTCCGGATTTGAAAGGACGCTTTTTTTCTTTTGCCTCCCTCTCCATGAGGCCAGTCAAAATCGTTTGCATTCGAATGGGAAAAGACTGTGATATTTTGATCAATTTAATTACGCATAGGGAGGGGGGAAATGTGGGTAGCTAGGGTCTGGCGACCGGAAGATATCGCGCTGTACGGAAAGATAGGGTCTCTCTCCTGATGACCAATAGCGGTCAGTTTGTGATGCAAGCAGACGGAAATAACGTTGTAAACCTAAGCTATATAAGGTCGTGTTACCCCTCAATAAACGCCATTTGCCGTCCACCACACTGGTGTCAGCGAGCTGATGGACCGAGCGGCCTGGGGTTGGTCGCCGTGCCGTTCCTGAACCAGGTCGCCACGCCAACAAAGGCAACAGGAGGTAGTAGAGAAAATGTTAAGCCCGGGAAGAGGGAGGGGTGGGGGGAGGTTATCTTGTTCCCTGTCTCATTCTCCTGCTAGTTTTAGAAATAAATGAGTGTTTTTCCCCAAGTCGAGTCTGTTTTGCCCGTAACGGTAACTTTAAGGATTTCTCCCTGTCCTTATCTCAAACCTCGAGCTGTTTTTCCTTATATTATCTCTCCCTATTCTCTCGGAGGGTGGGGGGAATGAGAGAGAGACTGCGTAGTCTGGTCCCGATCGGGGCTGAACTACTACACAGCCAAAGAGGGATTATGGTTTTTCATAGGTTGCAGTACATGCTTACAATCATTGTTAGCATTTTCAACAGCCAGTTGTAATAGCAACATCCCTCTTGCATCATCATTGTCGAACTGCTGCTCGAAAGTAGCTTGCAGACGATCTATGAAATCTGCATATGGCTCATTAGCTCCTTGCAGCACCTTAACAAAAGATTGAGGTCCTTCGCCTTTTGATGCTGGGATTTTTCTCACTGCCCTAAGAGCAATATGTCTAATTTGAGCATACGCTTCTCTCGGGAACTGTGCCTGCAGGAGCGAGTTACTATAAGCATTTTCTCCTGCCAGTTGTTCATATCCTATTGGAATCTGTTGATTTAAATTTTGTAATACTTTGCACAGTACATCCTTCTTTAAAATCATGGACTGTGTAGGTGTTAACACCATTTTCATTAACAATTTCCAATCATGTGGATCCAGAGTATACGACTCTGCTTTTGCCTCAAGTAAGGGTGTAGTAAAAGAAGAATGTATCCCTCCCTTCTTTACTGTCCGTCGCAGCTCCTTTATAGCATCATAACTGAGAGGCTGCGAAACCAGCTGCTGATTAGCTTGATACATAACTGGACAGGCTAAAACAGTTTGCCAGTCACCATTCTGCATTGCCTCTTTTTTACGCTCTTCCCAGATACCACACATTTCAACATTCACAGCTGCATGACTAACATTCACATTTCACGGAGGAGGGAACAGATCAGGTTTCTTTTCAAAGTCTTTTGAACCCACATTAAATACATCTACCTCCAGAGAGGTTTCGTTATTAGCAAGCGCAGTATCAGGAAAAGAATTGATAGGTGAAACCCGAGGCAAATCTGGCACGCGAGACTGTGGTGACGACAGCGACGGTAAAAGCGTGGAAGCAGGGTGTACAAGTGCAGGTTGCAGGGGAACAGGAATACAGCACGGAGTTTTCTGCCCCGACCCGCGGCACGGAGTTCTCTGTGCTAATCCCTCCCCCCAACCAGTTTCTGGGGAGATGCCATTGTTACAGGGGGACACGCTTACAGGTTGAGGGTCTGGTAATGGAGATGCCGACGCCTCAGGCAAAGAAGAATTAGTAGACTCTGTTGAAACATTGTCGAGGGTTAGCATGATTTGTACCCAAGTGGCTAAGTTTTTGCAAGCTTGGCTGCAAAAAGCTGCTGCAGCGATTTTTTGAAGGCTTGTGCCCACTTTCTCCCAAGCCTCTATTTGAAAAGTCCCGTCTGCAGGAAATTGCGGATGATTTTCACGAATCCACTCTAATAAAGTCATTAACTGTGGGCTGGTAACAGTCCTGCCCTGCGTTTTCAGCATTTTTCCCATTACATCAATGCTTTGCATCTCATCTGAGGATATTTTCCCTCCCATGATTCCCAGTTGCTCACCTGTATGCAAGTGATGAGCGCGCTTTCTGATGTGTGGATCCTCAATCCCGGTTTCTGGATTCCGGCCTCTGGTTCAACTGGGCTATGCCACCAGTGCAGGCTTTGTTCAAGCCTCTTCAGAGTTTCCGTCCTTGTTCCTTTTGAAGTTTAAGTGCGTCCCTGTTTGGGCGCCATCTGTGGCATATTGGTGGGACAGAGTAACGGGCAAGACAGCAAGTGAGCCCAAAAGGCCAAAGTTTATTTTTACAGCAGTGTTTTATACTCTTTACCTGGATGCTCTTTGTCTACGATCTCTATTCCTATAGGGCAACTATTAGCACGATCTCTACCACCCCACTATTTGTCCAATTTGCTTCACGCTTTTGATTGACGTTGTAGCATTGTTCTTCATCACGTACTTCTTCACACCGTTGCTTCTCAGCATGTACTCTCGCTTTGCCCATTGTGCTCAGGTCCTGTTTGCTTTGATACATTCACCCCTATTCCCATCCGCATTACTCACTTTGCTGCATTTGCTTACATCGATACACTTGCTCATATTCCCATCCACTACAGTCTCCCACAAATGGATCACACCAAGTGGGACCCTCTGCAGTGTATTTGAACAAAAAGCCTTTACAGATTCAGCTTTCGAATACATGTGCATTACTATTCTATAGAATGATTGGTTCCAGTCTCCTCGCCCGGCCCGTCAATTCCTACGCGCACTCAGTCCTGTTACTCCCCCCATTTCTTTTAAATCAGTGGTAGGAATGAAGTAGAGGGTTGGTGAGTCAGTGGTCGCAGGGACTGATGCTGGCATGACCTTTTCCCTCATTTCTCCAGTAGCTGTGTCACCAAAATCGGGAATCAAACTCCTGAACAGCAATATAGCATTAAGAAGCAGCATTCTTTGTTGCAGCGCTGGATGCACGGGGGATCCTTCCACCCAGCATACATGCCGGTCTGAAAATCTGGACAGAATCTATTTAGTGATTTCATACATCATCATTAATAATTCCCTGAACACTAATACATAATCATCAGTTTTCCTGGAAACCATTGTAATATTCCCCACCCACTTGTGCATGCTCAGTCTTTTGAGTCAAGGGTCTTCTGGTGGTCTTGGGGGTTGTCAGAGTGGGCCCTCCTCAAATTCTCTGGCGGAACCCTTCCTTAAAATCTCCATCCGTGGTCTTGGGAAGGTCGCGTTTTCCTTGATTTTCTGGCTCCAAAGTGATGGCTCAGGGCCTATCTTCACAGCTGGGGTTTGAGGCCTGCCTTTGTTCTACCACTCTTCTTAATCACCCCAGACATGCTGGGCTAACTGCTAACAAACGAGATGTTGTAGCAGTTCTGAGACTCCGTGTTCCCTCTAAGGGCACATAGATTTCATACAAAATTTACCCTATGTGACTACAGTGAGCCAAAGGCTCACTGGGCTCTGTTTATTGTCGCGGAGCACCAATGAGGCCCTGCACGGCACAGCGGGTCCCTTCGTGCCAGCTGGCGCCAGGAGGGCACAGCGATGAGTCCCGCAGGGCCCTGTCCCAGCACCTGCCCCAGCACGGGGCTCGCCAGTGGCTTAAAGCCCAGGTTGTCCACGGGGATCCCAAAGGCTCTCAGCTTGGCCTCCAACGTGTGCAGCATGTCATTGTGTGCCTGCAAGAGAAGCGTCCCATGCTCAGCCTGATACCGAGCTCCAGCCCAGCACCTCCCTGCCTTGCCATGGACGCTCTGCACCTCCCTGCATGGAGAGGACCCCAAAATGCCTTCCTTTGCAGGGGAAACCGCAGCCTGGGCTGGCTCCTGCCCAGGCCATGAAGCAGCTCAGCCGGCCTGCTGGAAGTTCCCTTCCATCCACTTGGTGCAAGGCTTGGAGTAGAAATTCCCATTTCCACCCCACCAAGCCACAGCCAGCACCCACCAGGCCCCAGCCCTGACCTGCAGGGCTCAGGGAAGCTTCATCCCCTTCCCTCACCTTGCAGACTTGGGCTAGCTGCAGCTGCAGCTGCCTGATGGTGGTGTTCTTCGAACTGACCAAGTCCTGCAAAGGGAGATGGTGCATCAGGCAACAGCTACACGGCCCTGGGGACACGGCGGCTGTGAGCAGTGTGACAGAGTGCACAGAGGAGCTGCTGCGCAGCGGCCGAGCTGGCAGCAGGACTTAGCTTGCAGTACAGCCTGACAGGTGGCCACCGCTCTATGTCCTTCCAGCCAGAACTGCCAGGGACAGCCAGCCCCAGGCAGAGGTGAGGGACATGGATGAGTGACATGGCAGCTTCAGCCACGGAGGACGAGGGCTTGCATGGCTCAGGGTCAGCTTTCACCATAAGGCAGCCTCTGCCCTCCAAGGCCAGCCCTCACCGGGCCCCACACAGTACCTCCAGCTTGCTGGAGACCAAGAAGAGGGCATCCGGGTCGAGGTTGGAGGCTGCAAAGGCCTCACTGAGCTCCACATCCTTTTTCTCCACCATGCTGAGGAGCCCTTTCAGCTTGCGCTCTAGGAGCAAGTTCTTGAAGCCCGTCTTCTGCTGCACCTCTTCTGTGGCTTGGGTGAACTTCTGATAGAGCTCATCTCGCTCCGCCTGCACCTGCTCCCAAAGACAGCGTGCCTTCACACCCGGGCTGGCGGCAACCCCGGGCCAGCACCAGACAGGTCTGGTGGCTTGGCCCTGCCTGCTCCAGCCACGGCCTGGCCATTCCCCATGGCACCTGCAGCCCACAGGAAGGCAGGTGCTGGAGCACAGCTTCTCTCCCTCCCTCCCTTCATGGCTGGCACTCCCTCAGCACCCACACTTCTGCTCTCGCCTCCCCTCCAGGCCCGAGACACCTCTGACAGCAGAATGGCTGGATGGGCACTGGTTTACACTTCAGAGGGGGCCCCACAGCACACAAGGGTCTCTCCTCTCCTCGCAGCTGGCAGGAGTCCCTGGCTCACAGCTGGTTAAGAAGTGTCCTAATTAGGACACAATTTCTCCACCACAGCTTATTTTGGAATGCAATTAATATGTTGCTGCCTTCATGATGGATCGATAACAAGGCCTCAGACCAGTCTTCCTGTTCCTGAGGATTTCTGCTAATTACAAACAAGCTCTCTTCTTGCCTCCAGAGATTTATCTTCGCTGGGAGGGGGAGAGGCTGAGTCTGGGAGAACTCAGACAATGGGACTCATCCCGAGCCACTCCCGCATGGCAAACAAGGGAAGCAACCCCCAAATGCCAGCAGAAGGAGGGAGCGAGCTCCCACCGGGGGTGCTGACCCATGACAATCCCTCGCCACAGCTCTGCTCCAGAACTGCTGCTGCAGCCAGTGGCTCCCTGGCTGGGAGGGGACTACCTGAGCGTGCGCGCTTGCTTAGCCAAGTACAAGGCCAGGCCTGTCTGCTGAGCTGAGTGGAAGATGCCAAAGCTGTGAGAAGCTTCACTGGAAGTAGCAGTTATCTCAGGGCTCTGGATCAGATCTTCTGAAAGCCCTTGGCTAAGCACAAACTCTCTGCTCAGTCCCCATGACCAGCCCTCTGCGGAGGGGCCAGGGTTTTGGAGAGGGAAGTGGGATGCCCAGACCCATCTGCAGCTCTCACCTTGCTGAACCTCTGCTTCAGGACCTCGTGTTCCCACTGAAGAGCCTTCAGTTCCTTCTGGGTGAGTTTCAGATGGGCTCTGATGTTCTGCGAGTGGGAAGGGGCAGTTAAAAAGCACAGGTTTCTCTGGGAGGTGTGGGGGACACGTTCGGGCAAGGCAGGAGAGTGACCAGCAAAGAGAAATGGGTGAGAAAAAAGAAGCAGTACCCGCACCAACACCCTTTCCTCTCTGCTGTGGAGGCGACTCTACTTTCTCGCTACCGGAGTGCCATTTGAGATCGTACAAGCACCCAGCGAAGCCCAAAGGAACTCGGAGGACTTTGCTCAGGGATCTGGCCAAGCCGAGTGGCAGAGGTCACTGCTGAGCGGCTGCCTCCAGGACAGAGCCAGGGCCACTGGGGAGAGGACAGGGCTGGCACTCACCCTCAGGGCCTCCTTGTCCTTGTCATAGTTGGCCAACTTCTTCTGCAGCTCAGACAGCTGCTCGCGGGCCTGCTGCAGGGGCTCCTTCAGCTGCTTGTTCTGGAGCAGCACACGTGCCTTCTCCTTTTCCAAGCGATTCCCTTTCTTCTTCATCTCCTCCATCTGCTCCTGTTCTTGGAAACACAAGTGCCAACTCCTGGGGGCTGCCCAGGTCCTCAGGGCTTCCCCAACCCTCCGGACACCCTCCTGCTGCTGGCCCAGCAAGACCCTGTGCTCAAGAGCTTCACTCCTGGAATGGTAGCAGACCCTCGGGAGAGTAGCAGCACCCACACGGCCGCCTGGGAACCGGCCAGACCTGGGTGAAATCCTCACAGGAGCGGTCCATTGCTGGAATGGTGACACTGCAGGCCAGGCAGGCTGAGGCAGGGGGGCAGGCAGTACCTTGAGCAAGTCTATGAGCGCCATGTTTTTGTCACGCATATCATTGTAGTAGTCCTTGATGTCACGGAAGGCTTTCTCGTGGTTCCTCATCAGCTCATCAATCTGGGTGTTCTTCCCCTCCTCCACTTTGTGGACCTCGGTCGTTCTACACAAGTCAAGCTCGTCCCGCAGCACTTCCATCTTGTTGGTGTACTTGGCCTTGATCTCTGGGGGAGCACACAGAGAGCTGAGTGAGGACCTCCTGGAGATCGCACGTAACATGCCCCAGTGCCATTAATAGGTGAGGTGCCAGAGTGGCGTGTGCCACTGTGGCATCACTGGAGTTCAAGACACTTGTTAGCAGTGTCACCACAGCTGCCACCAGTGTGCGGAGCAGCTACACTGGGACCACGGAGAGCAGAGCAACAGGCGCCCTGCCTGCACCCTCTGGAAACTTGGGGAAAACTGTCCAGAACTCGGGGAAAACAAGCCAGAACTGGAGGGAAACCCATCCCCCTTTCTGCTCGAGGCTCTGCCACGGAGCCCGGCAGCACAGCAGAGCTCGGAGAAGCCTCCCCTGGCACACTGACAAAGGGAGGTCACGCAGGAGCTACGCGCACGGACTCACCTTTCACCTGTCTCTCAAAGTTGTTGTGCAGCTGGGTGATCTCCTCCTCTTGTTTCTGTTAGGGAGAAGCTACATGTCAGAGACACATAATCAAATCCTCAGGCAGCTGCATCCTGAAGGATTCCCTCCTGCTCCCTGGGAAAGGCCCCTGCTGTGGTGCCAGTCCCACGTTATCTCTGCACACGGCAGCTCATGGGTTCTCCAGCAGCTCTCACAGCTCTCCGTTGCAGGAGGGGGATTTCGCAGGAGCTGGGAGCCCCAGGAAGCCCTTCTCCGCAGCCCCACCACCTCCCTCTGCAGCAGATGCACACGGCTCATACATGGCTCCGGCCCGGCCAGGGACCTACCAGGTGCATGTTTTTCAGTGCCTCCTCACTGGCCAGCTCCTGCTCCTTCAGCTCCATTTTCATGGAACGCATGTCCTTCCTCAGCTCCATCTCCTGGGCCCAGTGATCCTTCTGGGCCCGCTTCACGGACAGGGTGCCCTCCCCCTTCAGCTCGGTGAGGTTTTCTTGGTGTTCGTGCAACAAGTGCTTCACCTTCTGCTTGTAAACCTAAAGACAAGCTACAGACTGGGTGAGGGGCTTCTGCAGGAGACATGTGGACCTGGGATTTTTATCTGTGACGCGTCTGGGTTGCATCTCACCCAGCTTCTCCTCCTCTAGCCCTTCCCTCACCTCCTCAGAGCTGCCCAAGGCTCAGACAGAGCTTGGGGCACTCACAACATCTCCCAGCCTCCTGCCCTCCCACCTTCAGCTCCACTTGTTGCTGCTCCTCCGCCTCCTTCATCTCCCACTCCTTCTTCCGCAACTCTGCTTTCTGCTCCTCCAGCTGCCGGCGGGTCATCTCCCAGAAGCTGTGAAACTTGTCACGTTCCAGCTGGAAATAGTTGCGCTCTTCCCGTTCCCGGTCCAGCTCCTCCCGCAGACGCGCAACATGCTTCTCCAGCTGCAAAGCCAAGGGGAAGAGCCAGGGAGGGGAAAAAAGAGGCCTCAGACAGACACCTCCACAAGACACCCGTGGCAAGCCATGTCACAAACCTGGCAGGCCACAGTGGCCATCAATGGGATGGAGGCGCGCAGGAGAGAAGGGGACGGGCCCTGACACAGGGACATCTGGGGACTGTGGGGGTTGCCCAGGGCCTGACAGAACCCATCAGCCCCTGGAAAAGGAGTAACACCATTCCCAGGTGCCTAAATACTACTGATTTGTAGAATCAAATCATAGAATCGTTTAGGTTGGAAAAGACCTTGAATATCACTGAGTCCAACCGTTATCTCAACACTGCCAAGGCCACCACCAATCCATGTCCCTAAGCAGCACATCTGCGTGCCTTTTAAATATCTCTGGGGGTGGTGACTCCACTGCTTCTCTGGGCAGCCTGTTCCAATGCTTGAGAACCCTTTGGGTGAAGGTGGTTTCCTCTCACCCTACCACTTCTTACTTGGGAGAAGAGACCCACAACCTCTCTGCTCCAACCTCCTTTCGGGTAGTTGTAGAGAGCACTAAGATCTCCCCTCAGCCTCCTTTTCTCCAGCACAGGACTCGGGCTCCAGACCCTTCACCAGCGTCGTTGCTCTCCTTTGGGTGTGCTCCAGCACCTCAATGTTTTTCTTTCAGTGAGGGGCCCAAAAGTGAACACAGCACTGGAGGTGCGGCCTCACCAGTGCTGACTACAGGGGACGATCACTGCCCTAATTATCCTGGCTACTCTCTGAGACAATCCAGGATGCTGTAGGCCTTCTTGGCCACCTGGGCACGCTGCTTGCTCTGAGATGTGCAAGATCTTTCCCAAGGAGCAAGGTCCCCAGCCCAGGGCCATCTGCTCCTCTGTTGGTAGGACACTGGGCAAAACAAGGGGACTTGGAGCAACTGAGGGCGCCGCGAGCAAGAGCACAGCAGGCTGCCATCACAGAGCTCCCAGCTGAGCCATCAGCTGGCTGAGCAGGCTGCCGGAGTTATGGAGTCGGGGAGAAGACAGGGAGGGCACAGGGCTGGAGAGCAGAGTGGGCCGGACCAGCAGAAGGGAGGATGGGACGAGGGGGCTGCTCCTTCCAGGACCAGTGAGAATCCCTCACCAGCACAGCTGGCCATCAGGCAGGGAAATGATCCTCAGCTGCTTGTCTCTGTCACCCTCCGCCACCTGTCATTGCCGGAGCCAGGTGCTGAGCTGGGCTTCCTAAGCGGGACTGGTGTGGAAGATGAGGGCTCTCTCACCTGCTCCTTGCTCATCTCCTGCGGGGACAAAGCATCCACCACTGCTGGAGTTTTGCTTTCTTCCCCTTTTTTCCCGCCTTTCTTTTTGGGTGCCTAAGGAGAGAAAGCAAAACACACGAGGTGTGTGCATGGCTCAGGTGCTGGGAAGAAACTGTGCTGCTCAGAGCTCCCACAGCAGCCCAGGCCACCAAATGTCCCTGCTCTCATGGCTGGGACAGGGTGAGGAGGGGGACAGGGAGCCAGGGTCCGTGGAAGGGGCCTGGAAGCCCCTGACAGCCTCCAGCACAGCCACGGCTCATACCCAGCCACTGCTGGCCCAAAGCGAAGCCCAGAATGCCCGTACCCAAAAGAAGGGCTCGGGAGCAGCATCACAGGCCTGGGCATGGCGCTGAGGGGCTCCCTCCCCAGGGCTGGGCCCAGGACAAGCTCAGGCCCTGCTCTCACCATGGCTGCTGCCACTCACACTGTGGTCTCCAAGGCAATGGGAACGCGCATCTGGAGAGAGGTGTGAGGTGGTCGGACACGCCCGTTAGCAACGTGGGGCTGCACCGTGGCAACGGGGGTGGGGCCTAGTCCAGGCCCTGAACCAGGTCGCCACGCCAACAAAGGCAACAAGTGGTGCCGAAACCCGGGAAGTCGCCTGGACGGGTGAACGGCGGCCGGAGCGGCAGGACCAGCCCGGCGGGGAGGACGCTCCCGGACCAACAAGGAGGATGGAAGCCCTTGTGAAGGTCGTATCACAATTACATAAGCAGTGGGGTATTGATTGTAAGCCCAAAGATTTTACTGTCGCAGTTGCGAGGCTTTTACAAATTGGGGTCATTGACCAGCCGGTGGATATTCTCCACCCTGAAGTGTGGGATAAATGCACTAAAGCATTAGCCGAGGAGACGATGTCCTCGGGTAGCGGGAAAAACCTTAAGTCGTGGGGGAAAGTCGTACAGGCCCTGCAGAAGGCCTTACAAGAGCAGGAAACCTGGAGGGCGGCAAGGGACTGTTTGTTAGTCACTCCGAAATTGGGAGTCGGGGCAGCTACGCAGACTCCGCACCCCCCAAACGGCGGTGATTCCACGGAGTCCAAAAACTTACAAGAGGGCGACACGCCCCCTCTACCCCTGAACCCCTCGCCCCCTCAGTCCCCAAACCCTGACCCGATTACGGAGGCACAGAAGCGCGCACTGTCCTTCTGGGGTGGGTTAACTGAGGAAGCCAGGGGCGCTGAAGCCCGGGCGAGACCACCACCTTATGCGCCTCATAATGGCGCCGAACCCCGGGGGGAGGGCGGGGCGAAGATGTCCCCGGTGGGAACAAAGAAGAAGCGCTCGAGCTAAGAAGCGCACACAAAGGTGAAGGGCAGGAGGACAAGAAGGAGAAGAGTGGTGGGGGCGACCGGGGAGGGGAGGGGAGTGTGAGTGAAGCGCCGACAGCCAATCAGAGCGGCCCGCCGAGCAGAAGGCGGGGCGAACCAAAACGGAGGGACAAGCCAAGGGGGAGGGAACGGCCCGCCCACCAAGGAAGTAGGCGGCGCCCAACAAACAGGCATCAGAACCCGGAAGTAACCAGTCAGTCGAGTTCCGACTCCGGAACAGCCGCGAGCTGGGGCGAGCGGCTCGTAACCGATTCAGACTCAGAGGAGGAGGACACGAGGGTAAATAAAATTAAAAGCAAAAATATCCCCAGCCAAAATAAAAAGGAATCGCGAGGGGAAGGAGTTCCTCTCACGGATTGGAGGGAAATAAAGATTGCCTGTGCGGATTGGGTCCCAACAGCCACGCTGGCGTTCCCGGTCCGGGTGGCAGACGGGGGACAAAGGGTTTACTCGCCACACCGTGGTTAACCACCCTGGTATCTACCCTGGGAGGGCCAGTCACAATGATCGTGTTAGCATTGGTCTTCGGACCCTGTATATTAAACAGACTCGTGTCGTTTGTCAAGAGCCGATTAGAGACGGTTAACGTCATGTTAGTGGAACGCATGGAACACCGACAATTGCTTTAAGGTTCTGTTTGTTTAGAATTATCCCTAATCGTTCCCCATTTACCATCCGCCCAGCGTGCCTTACACTCGCTATCGCGAGATGATTACACAGTATTTTCACTCAGGTTTACTAACAGTATTAGGCTTGCCTTCGCTTTTACGCCTACTCACAAAGTGCCGTTAATCGATCTTTTTAAGGTAACAACTATTTTAAGATATATATATTCTTTACGATTGCTGTAAAACGTAGAACAAGAACAGAATATTTGAACTAACTTAACTATACGTTTAGTATGTTTTTATCCGAGATCACGGTGTACGTATTCTTGAACTGGATCCAAAGTGCGTCTTTGTAGTTGCGGTACGAATTTATTGTGTTCTGTCATTGTAGATTTCTTTGTTCCCTTGTAGTGGGACCCCGATGGCCCTGAATGGTATCCTTTACACCGCGATACCTCTTGTAAACCTGTGTTTGTTCCAGAGTGCAAGTAAGTGCTGCAATGAAAAGTTGTGAGCAGTGTTTAGCTGGAATTTCGAGTGTTCTAGGTGAGTAAAGAGAGGGTTGTGTATGTGTACGCTGGAAAGAGGAAGTCGGGCTGAGGGAAGAGAGGAAGTAGTCGCCCAGTCGGATTCTGGGGGAGTGGCAGCACCCCTCAAACTCTGGGGAAGGGGTGGTACAGCAACTGAGTTGCTGGACACGGAGTAAAGACAGGATCAGAGAATGAATCAGTAAATATGGGAGGAGGTCAGAGTGGAGGAACATTAAAGAAAAGCCCTTTAGGTTGTGTACTTGCTCACTGGAAAGATATCGTTGGGACTGGACGTACGGAAAGTAAGAAGACCTCTACCCAGCAGTGGCGGATCCATACGCCCTGCTGACTGTGATGACACCTGAACCACTTTGGCTTGCTGCTCCGGATTTGAAAGGACGCTTTTTTTCTTTTGCCTCCCTCTCCATGAGGCCAGTCAAAATCGTTTGCATTCGAATGGGAAAAGACTGTGATATTTTGATCAATTTAATTACGCATAGGGAGGGGGGAAATGTGGGTAGCTAGGGTCTGGCGACCGGAAGATATCGCGCTGTACGGAAAGATAGGGTCTCTCTCCTGATGACCAATAGCGGTCAGTTTGTGATGCAAGCAGACGGAAATAACGTTGTAAACCTAAGCTATATAAGGTCGTGTTACCCCTCAATAAACGCCATTTGCCGTCCACCACACTGGTGTCAGCGAGCTGATGGACCGAGCGGCCTGGGGTTGGTCGCCGTGCCGTTCCTGAACCAGGTCGCCACGCCAACAAAGGCAACAGGAGGTAGTAGAGAAAATGTTAAGCCCGGGAAGAGGGAGGGGTGGGGGGAGGTTATCTTGTTCCCTGTCTCATTCTCCTGCTAGTTTTAGAAATAAATGAGTGTTTTTCCCCAAGTCGAGTCTGTTTTGCCCGTAACGGTAACTTTAAGGATTTCTCCCTGTCCTTATCTCAAACCTCGAGCTGTTTTTCCTTATATTATCTCTCCCTATTCTCTCGGAGGGTGGGGGGAATGAGAGAGAGACTGCGTAGTCTGGTCCCGATCGGGGCTGAACTACTACACAGCCAAAGAGGGATTATGGTTTTTCATAGGTTGCAGTACATGCTTACAATCATTGTTAGCATTTTCAACAGCCAGTTGTAATAGCAACATCCCTCTTGCATCATCATTGTCGAACTGCTGCTCGAAAGTAGCTTGCAGACGATCTATGAAATCTGCATATGGCTCATTAGCTCCTTGCAGCACCTTAACAAAAGATTGAGGTCCTTCGCCTTTTGATGCTGGGATTTTTCTCACTGCCCTAAGAGCAATATGTCTAATTTGAGCATACGCTTCTCTCGGGAACTGTGCCTGCAGGAGCGAGTTACTATAAGCATTTTCTCCTGCCAGTTGTTCATATCCTATTGGAATCTGTTGATTTAAATTTTGTAATACTTTGCACAGTACATCCTTCTTTAAAATCATGGACTGTGTAGGTGTTAACACCATTTTCATTAACAATTTCCAATCATGTGGATCCAGAGTATACGACTCTGCTTTTGCCTCAAGTAAGGGTGTAGTAAAAGAAGAATGTATCCCTCCCTTCTTTACTGTCCGTCGCAGCTCCTTTATAGCATCATAACTGAGAGGCTGCGAAACCAGCTGCTGATTAGCTTGATACATAACTGGACAGGCTAAAACAGTTTGCCAGTCACCATTCTGCATTGCCTCTTTTTTACGCTCTTCCCAGATACCACACATTTCAACATTCACAGCTGCATGACTAACATTCACATTTCACGGAGGAGGGAACAGATCAGGTTTCTTTTCAAAGTCTTTTGAACCCACATTAAATACATCTACCTCCAGAGAGGTTTCGTTATTAGCAAGCGCAGTATCAGGAAAAGAATTGATAGGTGAAACCCGCGGCAAATCTGGCACGCGAGACTGTGGTGACGACAGCGACGGTAAAAGCGTGGAAGCAGGGTGTACAAGTGCAGGTTGCAGGGGAACAGGAATACAGCACGGAGTTTTCTGCCCCGACCCGCGGCACGGAGTTCTCTGTGCTAATCCCTCCCCCCAACCAGTTTCTGGGGAGATGCCATTGTTACAGGGGGACACGCTTACAGGTTGAGGGTCTGGTAATGGAGATGCCGACGCCTCAGGCAAAGAAGAATTAGTAGACTCTGTTGAAACATTGTCGAGGGTTAGCATGATTTGTACCCAAGTGGCTAAGTTTTTGCAAGCTTGGCTGCAAAAAGCTGCTGCAGCGATTTTTTGAAGGCTTGTGCCCACTTTCTCCCAAGCCTCTATTTGAAAAGTCCCGTCTGCAGGAAATTGCGGATGATTTTCACGAATCCACTCTAATAAAGTCATTAACTGTGGGCTGGTAACAGTCCTGCCCTGCGTTTTCAGCATTTTTCCCATTACATCAATGCTTTGCATCTCATCTGAGGATATTTTCCCTCCCATGATTCCCAGTTGCTCACCTGTATGCAAGTGATGAGCGCGCTTTCTGATGTGTGGATCCTCAATCCCGGTTTCTGGATTCCGGCCTCTGGTTCAACTGGGCTATGCCACCAGTGCAGGCTTTGTTCAAGCCTCTTCAGAGTTTCCGTCCTTGTTCCTTTTGAAGTTTAAGTGCGTCCCTGTTTGGGCGCCATCTGTGGCATATTGGTGGGACAGAGTAACGGGCAAGACAGCAAGTGAGCCCAAAAGGCCAAAGTTTATTTTTACAGCAGTGTTTTATACTCTTTACCTGGATGCTCTTTGTCTACGATCTCTATTCCTATAGGGCAACTATTAGCACGATCTCTACCACCCCACTATTTGTCCAATTTGCTTCACGCTTTTGATTGACGTTGTAGCATTGTTCTTCATCACGTACTTCTTCACACCGTTGCTTCTCAGCATGTACTCTCGCTTTGCCCATTGTGCTCAGGTCCTGTTTGCTTTGATACATTCACCCCTATTCCCATCCGCATTACTCACTTTGCTGCATTTGCTTACATCGATACACTTGCTCATATTCCCATCCACTACAGTCTCCCACAAATGGATCACACCAAGTGGGACCCTCTGCAGTGTATTTGAACAAAAAGCCTTTACAGATTCAGCTTTCGAATACATGTGCATTACTATTCTATAGAATGATTGGTTCCAGTCTCCTCGCCCGGCCCGTCAATTCCTACGCGCACTCAGTCCTGTTACTCCCCCCATTTCTTTTAAATCAGTGGTAGGAATGAAGTAGAGGGTTGGTGAGTCAGTGGTCGCAGGGACTGATGCTGGCATGACCTTTTCCCTCATTTCTCCAGTAGCTGTGTCACCAAAATCGGGAATCAAACTCCTGAACAGCAATATAGCATTAAGAAGCAGCATTCTTTGTTGCAGCGCTGGATGCACGGGGGATCCTTCCACCCAGCATACATGCCGGTCTGAAAATCTGGACAGAATCTATTTAGTGATTTCATACATCATCATTAATAATTCCCTGAACACTAATACATAATCATCAGTTTTCCTGGAAACCATTGTAATATTCCCCACCCACTTGTGCATGCTCAGTCTTTTGAGTCAAGGGTCTTCTGGTGGTCTTGGGGGTTGTCAGAGTGGGCCCTCCTCAAATTCTCTGGCGGAACCCTTCCTTAAAATCTCCATCCGTGGTCTTGGGAAGGTCGCGTTTTCCTTGATTTTCTGGCTCCAAAGTGATGGCTCAGGGCCTATCTTCACAGCTGGGGTTTGAGGCCTGCCTTTGTTCTACCACTCTTCTTAATCACCCCAGACATGCTGGGCTAACTGCTAACAAACGAGATGTTGTAGCAGTTCTGAGACTCCGTGTTCCCTCTAAGGGCACATAGATTTCATACAAAATTTACCCTATGTGACTACAGTGAGCCAAAGGCTCACTGGGCTCTGTTTATTGTCGCGGAGCACCAATGAGGCCCTGCACGGCACAGCGGGTCCCTTCGCGCCAGCTGGCGCCAGGAGGGCACAGCGATGAGTCCCGCAGGGCCCTGTCCCAGCACCTGCCCCAGCACGGGGCTCGCCAGTGGCTTAAAGCCCAGGTTGTCCACGGGGATCCCAAAGGCTCTCAGCTTGGCCTCCAACGTGTGCAGCATGTCATTGTGTGCCTGCAAGAGAAGCGTCCCATGCTCAGCCTGATACCGAGCTCCAGCCCAGCACCTCCCTGCCTTGCCATGGACGCTCTGCACCTCCCTGCATGGAGAGGACCCCAAAATGCCTTCCTTTGCAGGGGAAACCGCAGCCTGGGCTGGCTCCTGCCCAGGCCATGAAGCAGCTCAGCCGGCCTGCTGGAAGTTCCCTTCCATCCACTTGGTGCAAGGCTTGGAGTAGAAATTCCCATTTCCACCCCACCAAGCCACAGCCAGCACCCACCAGGCCCCAGCCCTGACCTGCAGGGCTCAGGGAAGCTTCATCCCCTTCCCTCACCTTGCAGACTTGGGCTAGCTGCAGCTGCAGCTGCCTGATGGTGGTGTTCTTCGAACTGACCAAGTCCTGCAAAGGGAGATGGTGCATCAGGCAACAGCTACACGGCCCTGGGGACACGGCGGCTGTGAGCAGTGTGACAGAGTGCACAGAGGAGCTGCTGCGCAGCGGCCGAGCTGGCAGCAGGACTTAGCTTGCAGTACAGCCTGACAGGTGGCCACCGCTCTATGTCCTTCCAGCCAGAACTGCCAGGGACAGCCAGCCCCAGGCAGAGGTGAGGGACATGGATGAGTGACATGGCAGCTTCAGCCACGGAGGACGAGGGCTTGCATGGCTCAGGGTCAGCTTTCACCATAAGGCAGCCTCTGCCCTCCAAGGCCAGCCCTCACCGGGCCCCACACAGTACCTCCAGCTTGCTGGAGACCAAGAAGAGGGCATCCGGGTCGAGGTTGGAGGCTGCAAAGGCCTCACTGAGCTCCACATCCTTTTTCTCCACCATGCTGAGGAGCCCTTTCAGCTTGCGCTCTAGGAGCAAGTTCTTGAAGCCCGTCTTCTGCTGCACCTCTTCTGTGGCTTGGGTGAACTTCTGATAGAGCTCATCTCGCTCCGCCTGCACCTGCTCCCAAAGACAGCGTGCCTTCACACCCGGGCTGGCGGCAACCCCGGGCCAGCACCAGACAGGTCTGGTGGCTTGGCCCTGCCTGCTCCAGCCACGGCCTGGCCATTCCCCATGGCACCTGCAGCCCACAGGAAGGCAGGTGCTGGAGCACAGCTTCTCTCCCTCCCTCCCTTCATGGCTGGCACTCCCTCAGCACCCACACTTCTGCTCTCGCCTCCCCTCCAGGCCCGAGACACCTCTGACAGCAGAATGGCTGGATGGGCACTGGTTTACACTTCAGAGGGGGCCCCACAGCACACAAGGGTCTCTCCTCTCCTCGCAGCTGGCAGGAGTCCCTGGCTCACAGCTGGTTAAGAAGTGTCCTAATTAGGACACAATTTCTCCACCACAGCTTATTTTGGAATGCAATTAATATGTTGCTGCCTTCATGATGGATCGATAACAAGGCCTCAGACCAGTCTTCCTGTTCCTGAGGATTTCTGCTAATTACAAACAAGCTCTCTTCTTGCCTCCAGAGATTTATCTTCGCTGGGAGGGGGAGAGGCTGAGTCTGGGAGAACTCAGACAATGGGACTCATCCCGAGCCACTCCCGCATGGCAAACAAGGGAAGCAACCCCCAAATGCCAGCAGAAGGAGGGAGCGAGCTCCCACCGGGGGTGCTGACCCATGACAATCCCTCGCCACAGCTCTGCTCCAGAACTGCTGCTGCAGCCAGTGGCTCCCTGGCTGGGAGGGGACTACCTGAGCGTGCGCGCTTGCTTAGCCAAGTACAAGGCCAGGCCTGTCTGCTGAGCTGAGTGGAAGATGCCAAAGCTGTGAGAAGCTTCACTGGAAGTAGCAGTTATCTCAGGGCTCTGGATCAGATCTTCTGAAAGCCCTTGGCTAAGCACAAACTCTCTGCTCAGTCCCCATGACCAGCCCTCTGCGGAGGGGCCAGGGTTTTGGAGAGGGAAGTGGGATGCCCAGACCCATCTGCAGCTCTCACCTTGCTGAACCTCTGCTTCAGGACCTCGTGTTCCCACTGAAGAGCCTTCAGTTCCTTCTGGGTGAGTTTCAGATGGGCTCTGATGTTCTGCGAGTGGGAAGGGGCAGTTAAAAAGCACAGGTTTCTCTGGGAGGTGTCGGGGACACGTTCGGGCAAGGCAGGAGAGTGACCAGCAAAGAGAAATGGGTGAGAAAAAAGAAGCAGTACCCGCACCAACACCCTTTCCTCTCTGCTGTGGAGGCGACTCTACTTTCTCGCTACCGGAGTGCCATTTGAGATCGTACAAGCACCCAGCGAAGCCCAAAGGAACTCGGAGGACTTTGCTCAGGGATCTGGCCAAGCCGAGTGGCAGAGGTCACTGCTGAGCGGCTGCCTCCAGGACAGAGCCAGGGCCACTGGGGAGAGGACAGGGCTGGCACTCACCCTCAGGGCCTCCTTGTCCTTGTCATAGTTGGCCAACTTCTTCTGCAGCTCAGACAGCTGCTCGCGGGCCTGCTGCAGGGGCTCCTTCAGCTGCTTGTTCTGGAGCAGCACACGTGCCTTCTCCTTTTCCAAGCGATTCCCTTTCTTCTTCATCTCCTCCATCTGCTCCTGTTCTTGGAAACACAAGTGCCAACTCCTGGGGGCTGCCCAGGTCCTCAGGGCTTCCCCAACCCTCCGGACACCCTCCTGCTGCTGGCCCAGCAAGACCCTGTGCTCAAGAGCTTCACTCCTGGAATGGTAGCAGACCCTCGGGAGAGTAGCAGCACCCACACGGCCGCCTGGGAACCGGCCAGACCTGGGTGAAATCCTCACAGGAGCGGTCCATTGCTGGAATGGTGACACTGCAGGCCAGGCAGGCTGAGGCAGGGGGGCAGGCAGTACCTTGAGCAAGTCTATGAGCGCCATGTTTTTGTCACGCATATCATTGTAGTAGTCCTTGATGTCACGGAAGGCTTTCTCGTGGTTCCTCATCAGCTCATCAATCTGGGTGTTCTTCCCCTCCTCCACTTTGTGGACCTCGGTCGTTCTACACAAGTCAAGCTCGTCCCGCAGCACTTCCATCTTGTTGGTGTACTTGGCCTTGATCTCTGGGGGAGCACACAGAGAGCTGAGTGAGGACCTCCTGGAGATCGCACGTAACATGCCCCAGTGCCATTAATAGGTGAGGTGCCAGAGTGGCGTGTGCCACTGTGGCATCACTGGAGTTCAAGACACTTGTTAGCAGTGTCACCACAGCTGCCACCAGTGTGCGGAGCAGCTACACTGGGACCACGGAGAGCAGAGCAACAGGCGCCCTGCCTGCACCCTCTGGAAACTTGGGGAAAACTGTCCAGAACTCGGGGAAAACAAGCCAGAACTGGAGGGAAACCCATCCCCCTTTCTGCTCGAGGCTCTGCCACGGAGCCCGGCAGCACAGCAGAGCTCGGAGAAGCCTCCCCTGGCACACTGACAAAGGGAGGTCACGCAGGAGCTACGCGCACGGACTCACCTTTCACCTGTCTCTCAAAGTTGTTGTGCAGCTGGGTGATCTCCTCCTCTTGTTTCTGTTAGGGAGAAGCTACATGTCAGAGACACATAATCAAATCCTCAGGCAGCTGCATCCTGAAGGATTCCCTCCTGCTCCCTGGGAAAGGCCCCTGCTGTGGTGCCAGTCCCACGTTATCTCTGCACACGGCAGCTCATGGGTTCTCCAGCAGCTCTCACAGCTCTCCGTTGCAGGAGGGGGATTTCGCAGGAGCTGGGAGCCCCAGGAAGCCCTTCTCCGCAGCCCCACCACCTCCCTCTGCAGCAGATGCACACGGCTCATACATGGCTCCGGCCCGGCCAGGGACCTACCAGGTGCATGTTTTTCAGTGCCTCCTCACTGGCCAGCTCCTGCTCCTTCAGCTCCATTTTCATGGAACGCATGTCCTTCCTCAGCTCCATCTCCTGGGCCCAGTGATCCTTCTGGGCCCGCTTCACGGACAGGGTGCCCTCCCCCTTCAGCTCGGTGAGGTTTTCTTGGTGTTCGTGCAACAAGTGCTTCACCTTCTGCTTGTAAACCTAAAGACAAGCTACAGACTGGGTGAGGGGCTTCTGCAGGAGACATGTGGACCTGGGATTTTTATCTGTGACGCGTCTGGGTTGCATCTCACCCAGCTTCTCCTCCTCTAGCCCTTCCCTCACCTCCTCAGAGCTGCCCAAGGCTCAGACAGAGCTTGGGGCACTCACAACATCTCCCAGCCTCCTGCCCTCCCACCTTCAGCTCCACTTGTTGCTGCTCCTCCGCCTCCTTCATCTCCCACTCCTTCTTCCGCAACTCTGCTTTCTGCTCCTCCAGCTGCCGGCGGGTCATCTCCCAGAAGCTGTGAAACTTGTCACGTTCCAGCTGGAAATAGTTGCGCTCTTCCCGTTCCCGGTCCAGCTCCTCCCGCAGACGCGCAACATGCTTCTCCAGCTGCAAAGCCAAGGGGAAGAGCCAGGGAGGGGAAAAAAGAGGCCTCAGACAGACACCTCCACAAGACACCCGTGGCAAGCCATGTCACAAACCTGGCAGGCCACAGTGGCCATCAATGGGATGGAGGCGCGCAGGAGAGAAGGGGACGGGCCCTGACACAGGGACATCTGGGGACTGTGGGGGTTGCCCAGGGCCTGACAGAACCCATCAGCCCCTGGAAAAGGAGTAACACCATTCCCAGGTGCCTAAATACTACTGATTTGTAGAATCAAATCATAGAATCGTTTAGGTTGGAAAAGACCTTGAATATCACTGAGTCCAACCGTTATCTCAACACTGCCAAGGCCACCACCAATCCATGTCCCTAAGCAGCACATCTGCGTGCCTTTTAAATATCTCTGGGGGTGGTGACTCCACTGCTTCTCTGGGCAGCCTGTTCCAATGCTTGAGAACCCTTTGGGTGAAGGTGGTTTCCTCTCACCCTACCACTTCTTACTTGGGAGAAGAGACCCACAACCTCTCTGCTCCAACCTCCTTTCGGGTAGTTGTAGAGAGCACTAAGATCTCCCCTCAGCCTCCTTTTCTCCAGCACAGGACTCGGGCTCCAGACCCTTCACCAGCGTCGTTGCTCTCCTTTGGGTGTGCTCCAGCACCTCAATGTTTTTCTTTCAGTGAGGGGCCCAAAAGTGAACACAGCACTGGAGGTGCGGCCTCACCAGTGCTGACTACAGGGGACGATCACTGCCCTAATTATCCTGGCTACTCTCTGAGACAATCCAGGATGCTGTAGGCCTTCTTGGCCACCTGGGCATGCTGCTTGCTCTGAGATGTGCAAGATCTTTCCCAAGGAGCAAGGTCCCCAGCCCAGGGCCATCTGCTCCTCTGTTGGTAGGACACTGGGCAAAACAAGGGGACTTGGAGCAACTGAGGGCGCCGCGAGCAAGAGCACAGCAGGCTGCCATCACAGAGCTCCCAGCTGAGCCATCAGCTGGCTGAGCAGGCTGCCGGAGTTATGGAGTCGGGGAGAAGACAGGGAGGGCACAGGGCTGGAGAGCAGAGTGGGCCGGACCAGCAGAAGGGAGGATGGGACGAGGGGGCTGCTCCTTCCAGGACCAGTGAGAATCCCTCACCAGCACAGCTGGCCATCAGGCAGGGAAATGATCCTCAGCTGCTTGTCTCTGTCACCCTCCGCCACCTGTCATTGCCGGAGCCAGGTGCTGAGCTGGGCTTCCTAAGCGGGACTGGTGTGGAAGATGAGGGCTCTCTCACCTGCTCCTTGCTCATCTCCTGCGGGGACAAAGCATCCACCACTGCTGGAGTTTTGCTTTCTTCCCCTTTTTTCCCGCCTTTCTTTTTGGGTGCCTAAGGAGAGAAAGCAAAACACACGAGGTGTGTGCATGGCTCAGGTGCTGGGAAGAAACTGTGCTGCTCAGAGCTCCCACAGCAGCCCAGGCCACCAAATGTCCCTGCTCTCATGGCTGGGACAGGGTGAGGAGGGGGACAGGGAGCCAGGGTCCGTGGAAGGGGCCTGGAAGCCCCTGACAGCCTCCAGCACAGCCACGGCTCATACCCAGCCACTGCTGGCCCAAAGCGAAGCCCAGAATGCCCGTACCCAAAAGAAGGGCTCGGGAGCAGCATCACAGGCCTGGGCATGGCGCTGAGGGGCTCCCTCCCCAGGGCTGGGCCCAGGACAAGCTCAGGCCCTGCTCTCACCATGGCTGCTGCCACTCACACTGTGGTCTCCAAGGCAATGGGAACGCGCATCTGGAGAGAGGTGTGAGGTGGTCGGACACGCCCGTTAGCAACGTGGGGCTGCACCGTGGCAACGGGGGTGGGGCCTAGTCCAGGCCCTGAACCAGGTCGCCACGCCAACAAAGGCAACAAGTGGTGCCGAAACCCGGGAAGTCGCCTGGACGGGTGAACGGCGGCCGGAGCGGCAGGACCAGCCCGGCGGGGAGGACGCTCCCGGACCAACAAGGAGGATGGAAGCCCTTGTGAAGGTCGTATCACAATTACATAAGCAGTGGGGTATTGATTGTAAGCCCAAAGATTTTACTGTCGCAGTTGCGAGGCTTTTACAAATTGGGGTCATTGACCAGCCGGTGGATATTCTCCACCCTGAAGTGTGGGATAAATGCACTAAAGCATTAGCCGAGGAGACGATGTCCTCGGGTAGCGGGAAAAACCTTAAGTCGTGGGGGAAAGTCGTACAGGCCCTGCAGAAGGCCTTACAAGAGCAGGAAACCTGGAGGGCGGCAAGGGACTGTTTGTTAGTCACTCCGAAATTGGGAGTCGGGGCAGCTACGCAGACTCCGCACCCCCCAAACGGCGGTGATTCCACGGAGTCCAAAAACTTACAAGAGGGCGACACGCCCCCTCTACCCCTGAACCCCTCGCCCCCTCAGTCCCCAAACCCTGACCCGATTACGGAGGCACAGAAGCGCGCACTGTCCTTCTGGGGTGGGTTAACTGAGGAAGCCAGGGGCGCTGAAGCCCGGGCGAGACCACCACCTTATGCGCCTCATAATGGCGCCGAACCCCGGGGGGAGGGCGGGGCGAAGATGTCCCCGGTGGGAACAAAGAAGAAGCGCTCGAGCTAAGAAGCGCACACAAAGGTGAAGGGCAGGAGGACAAGAAGGAGAAGAGTGGTGGGGGCGACCGGGGAGGGGAGGGGAGTGTGAGTGAAGCGCCGACAGCCAATCAGAGCGGCCCGCCGAGCAGAAGGCGGGGCGAACCAAAACGGAGGGACAAGCCAAGGGGGAGGGAACGGCCCGCCCACCAAGGAAGTAGGCGGCGCCCAACAAACAGGCATCAGAACCCGGAAGTAACCAGTCAGTCGAGTTCCGACTCCGGAACAGCCGCGAGCTGGGGCGAGCGGCTCGTAACCGATTCAGACTCAGAGGAGGAGGACACGAGGGTAAATAAAATTAAAAGCAAAAATATCCCCAGCCAAAATAAAAAGGAATCGCGAGGGGAAGGAGTTCCTCTCACGGATTGGAGGGAAATAAAGATTGCCTGTGCGGATTGGGTCCCAACAGCCACGCTGGCGTTCCCGGTCCGGGTGGCAGACGGGGGACAAAGGGTTTACTCGCCACACCGTGGTTAACCACCCTGGTATCTACCCTGGGAGGGCCAGTCACAATGATCGTGTTAGCATTGGTCTTCGGACCCTGTATATTAAACAGACTCGTGTCGTTTGTCAAGAGCCGATTAGAGACGGTTAACGTCATGTTAGTGGAACGCATGGAACACCGACAATTGCTTTAAGGTTCTGTTTGTTTAGAATTATCCCTAATCGTTCCCCATTTACCATCCGCCCAGCGTGCCTTACACTCGCTATCGCGAGATGATTACACAGTATTTTCACTCAGGTTTACTAACAGTATTAGGCTTGCCTTCGCTTTTACGCCTACTCACAAAGTGCCGTTAATCGATCTTTTTAAGGTAACAACTATTTTAAGATATATATATTCTTTACGATTGCTGTAAAACGTAGAACAAGAACAGAATATTTGAACTAACTTAACTATACGTTTAGTATGTTTTTATCCGAGATCACGGTGTACGTATTCTTGAACTGGATCCAAAGTGCGTCTTTGTAGTTGCGGTACCAATTTATTGTGTTCTGTCATTGTAGATTTCTTTGTTCCCTTGTAGTGGGACCCCGATGGCCCTGAATGGTATCCTTTACACCGCGATACCTCTTGTAAACCTGTGTTTGTTCCAGAGTGCAAGTAAGTGCTGCAATGAAAAGTTGTGAGCAGTGTTTAGCTGGAATTTCGAGTGTTCTAGGTGAGTAAAGAGAGGGTTGTGTATGTGTACGCTGGAAAGAGGAAGTCGGGCTGAGGGAAGAGAGGAAGTAGTCGCCCAGTCGGATTCTGGGGGAGTGGCAGCACCCCTCAAACTCTGGGGAAGGGGTGGTACAGCAACTGAGTTGCTGGACACGGAGTAAAGACAGGATCAGAGAATGAATCAGTAAATATGGGAGGAGGTCAGAGTGGAGGAACATTAAAGAAAAGCCCTTTAGGTTGTGTACTTGCTCACTGGAAAGATATCGTTGGGACTGGACGTACGGAAAGTAAGAAGACCTCTACCCAGCAGTGGCGGATCCATACGCCCTGCTGACTGTGATGACACCTGAACCACTTTGGCTTGCTGCTCCGGATTTGAAAGGACGCTTTTTTTCTTTTGCCTCCCTCTCCATGAGGCCAGTCAAAATCGTTTGCATTCGAATGGGAAAAGACTGTGATATTTTGATCAATTTAATTACGCATAGGGAGGGGGGAAATGTGGGTAGCTAGGGTCTGGCGACCGGAAGATATCGCGCTGTACAGAAAGATAGGGTCTCTCTCCTGATGACCAATAGCGGTCAGTTTGTGATGCAAGCAGACGGAAATAACGTTGTAAACCTAAGCTATATAAGGTCGTGTTACCCCTCAATAAACGCCATTTGCCGTCCACCACACTGGTGTCAGCGAGCTGATGGACCGAGCGGCCTGGGGTTGGTCGCCGTGCCGTTCCTGAACCAGGTCGCCACGCCAACAAAGGCAACAGGAGGTAGTAGAGAAAATGTTAAGCCCGGGAAGAGGGAGGGGTGGGGGGAGGTTATCTTGTTCCCTGTCTCATTCTCCTGCTAGTTTTAGAAATAAATGAGTGTTTTTCCCCAAGTCGAGTCTGTTTTGCCCGTAACGGTAACTTTAAGGATTTCTCCCTGTCCTTATCTCAAACCTCGAGCTGTTTTTCCTTATATTATCTCTCCCTATTCTCTCGGAGGGTGGGGGGAATGAGAGAGAGACTGCGTAGTCTGGTCCCGATCGGGGCTGAACTACTACACAGCCAAAGAGGGATTATGGTTTTTCATAGGTTGCAGTACATGCTTACAATCATTGTTAGCATTTTCAACAGCCAGTTGTAATAGCAACATCCCTCTTGCATCATCATTGTCGAACTGCTGCTCGAAAGTAGCTTGCAGACGATCTATGAAATCTGCATATGGCTCATTAGCTCCTTGCAGCACCTTAACAAAAGATTGAGGTCCTTCGCCTTTTGATGCTGGGATTTTTCTCACTGCCCTAAGAGCAATATGTCTAATTTGAGCATACGCTTCTCTCGGGAACTGTGCCTGCAGGAGCGAGTTACTATAAGCATTTTCTCCTGCCAGTTGTTCATATCCTGTTGGAATCTGTTGATTTAAATTTTGTAATACTTTGCACAGTCCATCCTTCTTTAAAATCATGGACTGTGTAGGTGTTAACACCATTTTCATTAACAATTTCCAATCATGTGGATCCAGAGTATACGACTCTGCTTTTGCCTCAAGTAAGGGTGTAGTAAAAGAAGAATGTATCCCTCCCTTCTTTACTGTCCGTCGCAGCTCCTTTATAGCATCATAACTGAGAGGCTGCGAAACCAGCTGCTGATTAGCTTGATACATAACTGGACAGGCTAAAACAGTTTGCCAGTCACCATTCTGCATTGCCTCTTTTTTACGCTCTTCCCAGATACCACACATTTCAACATTCACAGCTGCATGACTAACATTCACATTTCACGGAGGAGGGAACAGATCAGGTTTCTTTTCAAAGTCTTTTGAACCCACATTAAATACATCTACCTCCAGAGAGGTTTCGTTATTAGCAAGCGCAGTATCAGGAAAAGAATTGATAGGTGAAACCCGAGGCAAATCTGGCACGCGAGACTGTGGTGACGACAGCGACGGTAAAAGCGTGGAAGCAGGGTGTACAAGTGCAGGTTGCAGGGGAACAGGAATACAGCACGGAGTTTTCTGCCCCGACCCGCGGCACGGAGTTCTCTGTGCTAATCCCTCCCCCCAACCAGTTTCTGGGGAGATGCCATTGTTACAGGGGGACACGCTTACAGGTTGAGGGTCTGGTAATGGAGATGCCGACGCCTCAGGCAAAGAAGAATTAGTAGACTCTGTTGAAACATTGTCGAGGGTTAGCATGATTTGTACCCAAGTGGCTAAGTTTTTGCAAGCTTGGCTGCAAAAAGCTGCTGCAGCGATTTTTTGAAGGCTTGTGCCCACTTTCTCCCAAGCCTCTATTTGAAAAGTCCCGTCTGCAGGAAATTGCGGATGATTTTCACGAATCCACTCTAATAAAGTCATTAACTGTGGGCTGGTAACAGTCCTGCCCTGCGTTTTCAGCATTTTTCCCATTACATCAATGCTTTGCATCTCATCTGAGGATATTTTCCCTCCCATGATTCCCAGTTGCTCACCTGTATGCAAGTGATGAGCGCGCTTTCTGATGTGTGGATCCTCAATCCCGGTTTCTGGATTCCGGCCTCTGGTTCAACTGGGCTATGCCACCAGTGCAGGCTTTGTTCAAGCCTCTTCAGAGTTTCCGTCCTTGTTCCTTTTGAAGTTTAAGTGCGTCCCTGTTTGGGCGCCATCTGTGGCATATTGGTGGGACAGAGTAACGGGCAAGACAGCAAGTGAGCCCAAAAGGCCAAAGTTTATTTTTACAGCAGTGTTTTATACTCTTTACCTGGATGCTCTTTGTCTACGATCTCTATTCCTATAGGGCAACTATTAGCACGATCTCTACCACCCCACTATTTGTCCAATTTGCTTCACGCTTTTGATTGACGTTGTAGCATTGTTCTTCATCACGTACTTCTTCACACCGTTGCTTCTCAGCATGTACTCTCGCTTTGCCCATTGTGCTCAGGTCCTGTTTGCTTTGATACATTCACCCCTATTCCCATCCGCATTACTCACTTTGCTGCATTTGCTTACATCGATACACTTGCTCATATTCCCATCCACTACAGTCTCCCACAAATGGATCACACCAAGTGGGACCCTCTGCAGTGTATTTGAACAAAAAGCCTTTACAGATTCAGCTTTCGAATACATGTGCATTACTATTCTATAGAATGATTGGTTCCAGTCTCCTCGCCCGGCCCGTCAATTCCTACGCGCACTCAGTCCTGTTACTCCCCCCATTTCTTTTAAATCAGTGGTAGGAATGAAGTAGAGGGTTGGTGAGTCAGTGGTCGCAGGGACTGATGCTGGCATGACCTTTTCCCTCATTTCTCCAGTAGCTGTGTCACCAAAATCGGGAATCAAACTCCTGAACAGCAATATAGCATTAAGAAGCAGCATTCTTTGTTGCAGCGCTGGATGCACGGGGGATCCTTCCCCCCAGCATACATGCCGGTCTGAAAATCTGGACAGAATCTATTTAGTGATTTCATACATCATCATTAATAATTCCCTGAACACTAATACATAATCATCAGTTTTCCTGGAAACCATTGTAATATTCCCCACCCACTTGTGCATGCTCAGTCTTTTGAGTCAAGGGTCTTCTGGTGGTCTTGGGGGTTGTCAGAGTGGGCCCTCCTCAAATTCTCTGGCGGAACCCTTCCTTAAAATCTCCATCCGTGGTCTTGGGAAGGTCGCGTTTTCCTTGATTTTCTGGCTCCAAAGTGATGGCTCAGGGCCTATCTTCACAGCTGGGGTTTGAGGCCTGCCTTTGTTCTACCACTCTTCTTAATCACCCCAGACATGCTGGGCTAACTGCTAACAAACGAGATGTTGTAGCAGTTCTGAGACTCCGTGTTCCCTCTAAGGGCACATAGATTTCATACAAAATTTACCCTATGTGACTACAGTGAGCCAAAGGCTCACTGGGCTCTGTTTATTGTCGCAGAGCACCAATGAGGCCCTGCACGGCACAGCGGGTCCCTTCGCGCCAGCTGGCGCCAGGAGGGCACAGCGATGAGTCCCGCAGGGCCCTGTCCCAGCACCTGCCCCAGCACGGGGCTCGCCAGTGGCTTAAAGCCCAGGTTGTCCACGGGGATCCCAAAGGCTCTCAGCTTGGCCTCCAACGTGTGCAGCATGTCATTGTGTGCCTGCAAGAGAAGCGTCCCATGCTCAGCCTGATACCGAGCTCCAGCCCAGCACCTCCCTGCCTTGCCATGGACGCTCTGCACCTCCCTGCATGGAGAGGACCCCAAAATGCCTTCCTTTGCAGGGGAAACCGCAGCCTGGGCTGGCTCCTGCCCAGGCCATGAAGCAGCTCAGCCGGCCTGCTGGAAGTTCCCTTCCATCCACTTGGTGCAAGGCTTGGAGTAGAAATTCCCATTTCCACCCCACCAAGCCACAGCCAGCACCCACCAGGCCCCAGCCCTGACCTGCAGGGCTCAGGGAAGCTTCATCCCCTTCCCTCACCTTGCAGACTTGGGCTAGCTGCAGCTGCAGCTGCCTGATGGTGGTGTTCTTCGAACTGACCAAGTCCTGCAAAGGGAGATGGTGCATCAGGCAACAGCTACACGGCCCTGGGGACACGGCGGCTGTGAGCAGTGTGACAGAGTGCACAGAGGAGCTGCTGCGCAGCGGCCGAGCTGGCAGCAGGACTTAGCTTGCAGTACAGCCTGACAGGTGGCCACCGCTCTATGTCCTTCCAGCCAGAACTGCCAGGGACAGCCAGCCCCAGGCAGAGGTGAGGGACATGGATGAGTGACATGGCAGCTTCAGCCACGGAGGACGAGGGCTTGCATGGCTCAGGGTCAGCTTTCACCATAAGGCAGCCTCTGCCCTCCAAGGCCAGCCCTCACCGGGCCCCACACAGTACCTCCAGCTTGCTGGAGACCAAGAAGAGGGCATCCGGGTCGAGGTTGGAGGCTGCAAAGGCCTCACTGAGCTCCACATCCTTTTTCTCCACCATGCTGAGGAGCCCTTTCAGCTTGCGCTCTAGGAGCAAGTTCTTGAAGCCCGTCTTCTGCTGCACCTCTTCTGTGGCTTGGGTGAACTTCTGATAGAGCTCATCTCGCTCCGCCTGCACCTGCTCCCAAAGACAGCGTGCCTTCACACCCGGGCTGGCGGCAACCCCGGGCCAGCACCAGACAGGTCTGGTGGCTTGGCCCTGCCTGCTCCAGCCACGGCCTGGCCATTCCCCATGGCACCTGCAGCCCACAGGAAGGCAGGTGCTGGAGCACAGCTTCTCTCCCTCCCTCCCTTCATGGCTGGCACTCCCTCAGCACCCACACTTCTGCTCTCGCCTCCCCTCCAGGCCCGAGACACCTCTGACAGCAGAATGGCTGGATGGGCACTGGTTTACACTTCAGAGGGGGCCCCACAGCACACAAGGGTCTCTCCTCTCCTCGCAGCTGGCAGGAGTCCCTGGCTCACAGCTGGTTAAGAAGTGTCCTAATTAGGACACAATTTCTCCACCACAGCTTATTTTGGAATGCAATTAATATGTTGCTGCCTTCATGATGGATCGATAACAAGGCCTCAGACCAGTCTTCCTGTTCCTGAGGATTTCTGCTAATTACAAACAAGCTCTCTTCTTGCCTCCAGAGATTTATCTTCGCTGGGAGGGGGAGAGGCTGAGTCTGGGAGAACTCAGACAATGGGACTCATCCCGAGCCACTCCCGCATGGCAAACAAGGGAAGCAACCCCCAAATGCCAGCAGAAGGAGGGAGCGAGCTCCCACCGGGGTTGCTGACCCATGACAATCCCTCGCCACAGCTCTGCTCCAGAACTGCTGCTGCAGCCAGTGGCTCCCTGGCTGGGAGGGGACTACCTGAGCGTGCGCGCTTGCTTAGCCAAGTACAAGGCCAGGCCTGTCTGCTGAGCTGAGTGGAAGATGCCAAAGCTGTGAGAAGCTTCACTGGAAGTAGCAGTTATCTCAGGGCTCTGGATCAGATCTTCTGAAAGCCCTTGGCTAAGCACAAACTCTCTGCTCAGTCCCCATGACCAGCCCTCTGCGGAGGGGCCAGGGTTTTGGAGAGGGAAGTGGGATGCCCAGACCCATCTGCAGCTCTCACCTTGCTGAACCTCTGCTTCAGGACCTCGTGTTCCCACTGAAGAGCCTTCAGTTCCTTCTGGGTGAGTTTCAGATGGGCTCTGATGTTCTGCGAGTGGGAAGGGGCAGTTAAAAAGCACAGGTTTCTCTGGGAGGTGTCGGGGACACGTTCGGGCAAGGCAGGAGAGTGACCAGCAAAGAGAAATGGGTGAGAAAAAAGAAGCAGTACCCGCACCAACACCCTTTCCTCTCTGCTGTGGAGGCGACTCTACTTTCTCGCTACCGGAGTGCCATTTGAGATCGTACAAGCACCCAGCGAAGCCCAAAGGAACTCGGAGGACTTTGCTCAGGGATCTGGCCAAGCCGAGTGGCAGAGGTCACTGCTGAGCGGCTGCCTCCAGGACAGAGCCAGGGCCACTGGGGAGAGGACAGGGCTGGCACTCACCCTCAGGGCCTCCTTGTCCTTGTCATAGTTGGCCAACTTCTTCTGCAGCTCAGACAGCTGCTCGCGGGCCTGCTGCAGGGGCTCCTTCAGCTGCTTGTTCTGGAGCAGCACACGTGCCTTCTCCTTTTCCAAGCGATTCCCTTTCTTCTTCATCTCCTCCATCTGCTCCTGTTCTTGGAAACACAAGTGCCAACTCCTGGGGGCTGCCCAGGTCCTCAGGGCTTCCCCAACCCTCCGGACACCCTCCTGCTGCTGGCCCAGCAAGACCCTGTGCTCAAGAGCTTCACTCCTGGAATGGCAGCAGACCCTCGGGAGAGTAGCAGCACCCACACGGCCGCCTGGGAACCGGCCAGACCTGGGTGAAATCCTCACAGGAGCGGTCCATTGCTGGAATGGTGACACTGCAGGCCAGGCAGGCTGAGGCAGGGGGGCAGGCAGTACCTTGAGCAAGTCTATGAGCGCCATGTTTTTGTCACGCATATCATTGTAGTAGTCCTTGATGTCACGGAAGGCTTTCTCGTGGTTCCTCATCAGCTCATCAATCTGGGTGTTCTTCCCCTCCTCCACTTTGTGGACCTCGGTCGTTCTACACAAGTCAAGCTCGTCCCGCAGCACTTCCATCTTGTTGGTGTACTTGGCCTTGATCTCTGGGGGAGCACACAGAGAGCTGAGTGAGGACCTCCTGGAGATCGCCCAGTGCCATTAATAGGTGAGGTGCCAGAGTGGCGTGTGCCACTGTGGCATCACTGGAGTTCAAGACACTTGTTAGCAGTGTCACCACAGCTGCCACCAGTGTGCGGAGCAGCTACACTGGGACCACGGAGAGCAGAGCAACAGGCGCCCTGCCTGCACCCTCTGGAAACTTGGGGAAAACTGTCCAGAACTCGGGGAAAACAAGCCAGAACTGGAGGGAAACCCATCCCCCTTTCTGCTCGAGGCTCTGCCACGGAGCCCGGCAGCACAGCAGAGCTCGGAGAAGCCTCCCCTGGCACACTGACAAAGGGAGGTCACGCAGGAGCTACGCGCACGGACTCACCTTTCACCTGTCTCTCAAAGTTGTTGTGCAGCTGGGTGATCTCCTCCTCTTGTTTCTGTTAGGGAGAAGCTACATGTCAGAGACACATAATCAAATCCTCAGGCAGCTGCATCCTGAAGGATTCCCTCCTGCTCCCTGGGAAAGGCCCCTGCTGTGGTGCCAGTCCCACGTTATCTCTGCACACGGCAGCTCATGGGTTCTCCAGCAGCTCTCACAGCTCTCCGTTGCAGGAGGGGGATTTCGCAGGAGCTGGGAGCCCCAGGAAGCCCTTCTCCGCAGCCCCACCACCTCCCTCTGCAGCAGATGCACACGGCTCATACATGGCTCCGGCCCGGCCAGGGACCTACCAGGTGCATGTTTTTCAGTGCCTCCTCACTGGCCAGCTCCTGCTCCTTCAGCTCCATTTTCATGGAACGCATGTCCTTCCTCAGCTCCATCTCCTGGGCCCAGTGATCCTTCTGGGCCCGCTTCACGGACAGGGTGCCCTCCCCCTTCAGCTCGGTGAGGTTTTCTTGGTGTTCGTGCAACAAGTGCTTCACCTTCTGCTTGTAAACCTAAAGACAAGCTACAGACTGGGTGAGGGGCTTCTGCAGGAGACATGTGGACCTGGGATTTTTATCTGTGACGCGTCTGGGTTGCATCTCACCCAGCTTCTCCTCCTCTAGCCCTTCCCTCACCTCCTCAGAGCTGCCCAAGGCTCAGACAGAGCTTGGGGCACTCACAACATCTCCCAGCCTCCTGCCCTCCCACCTTCAGCTCCACTTGTTGCTGCTCCTCCGCCTCCTTCATCTCCCACTCCTTCTTCCGCAACTCTGCTTTCTGCTCCTCCAGCTGCCGGCGGGTCATCTCCCAGAAGCTGTGAAACTTGTCACGTTCCAGCTGGAAATAGTTGCGCTCTTCCCGTTCCCGGTCCAGCTCCTCCCGCAGACGCGCAACATGCTTCTCCAGCTGCAAAGCCAAGGGGAAGAGCCAGGGAGGGGAAAAAAGAGGCCTCAGACAGACACCTCCACAAGACACCCGTGGCAAGCCATGTCACAAACCTGGCAGACCACAGTGGCCATCAATGGGATGGAGGCGCGCAGGAGAGAAGGGGACGGGCCCTGACACAGGGACATCTGGGGACTGTGGGGGTTGCCCAGGGCCTGACAGAACCCATCAGCCCCTGGAAAAGGAGTAACACCATTCCCAGGTGCCTAAATACTACTGATTTGTAGAATCAAATCATAGAATCGTTTAGGTTGGAAAAGACCTTGAATATCACTGAGTCCAACCGTTATCTCAACACTGCCAAGGCCACCACCAATCCATGTCCCTAAGCAGCACATCTGCGTGCCTTTTAAATATCTCTGGGGGTGGTGACTCCACTGCTTCTCTGGGCAGCCTGTTCCAATGCTTGAGAACCCTTTGGGTGAAGGTGGTTTCCTCTCACCCTACCACTTCTTACTTGGGAGAAGAGACCCACAACCTCTCTGCTCCAACCTCCTTTCGGGTAGTTGTAGAGAGCACTAAGATCTCCCCTCAGCCTCCTTTTCTCCAGCACAGGACTCGGGCTCCAGACCCTTCACCAGCGTCGTTGCTCTCCTTTGGGTGTGCTCCAGCACCTCAATGTTTTTCTTTCAGTGAGGGGCCCAAAAGTGAACACAGCACTGGAGGTGCGGCCTCACCAGTGCTGACTACAGGGGACGATCACTGCCCTAATTATCCTGGCTACTCTCTGAGACAATCCAGGATGCTGTAGGCCTTCTTGGCCACCTGGGCATGCTGCTTGCTCTGAGATGTGCAAGATCTTTCCCAAGGAGCAAGGTCCCCAGCCCAAGGCCATCTGCTCCTCTGTTGGTAGGACACTGGGCAAAACAAGGGGACTTGGAGCAACTGAGGGCACCGCGAGCAAGAGCACAGCAGGCTGCCATCACAGAGCTCCCAGCTGAGCCATCAGCTGGCTGAGCAGGCTGCCGGAGTTATGGAGTCGGGGAGAAGACAGGGAGGGCACAGGGCTGGAGAGCAGAGTGGGCCGGACCAGCAGAAGGGAGGATGGGACGAGGGGGCTGCTCCTTCCAGGACCAGTGAGAATCCCTCACCAGCACAGCTGGCCATCAGGCAGGGAAATGATCCTCAGCTGCTTGTCTCTGTCACCCTCCGCCACCTGTCATTGCCGGAGCCAGGTGCTGAGCTGGGCTTCCTAAGCGGGACTGGTGTGGAAGATGAGGGCTCTCTCACCTGCTCCTTGCTCATCTCCTGCGGGGACAAAGCATCCACCACTGCTGGAGTTTTGCTTTCTTCCCCTTTTTTCCCGCCTTTCTTTTTGGGTGCCTAAGGAGAGAAAGCAAAACACACGAGGTGTGTGCATGGCTCAGGTGCTGGGAAGAAACTGTGCTGCTCAGAGCTCCCACAGCAGCCCAGGCCACCAAATGTCCCTGCTGTCATGGCTGGGACAGGGTGAGGAGGGGGACAGGGAGCCAGGGTCCGTGGAAGGGGCCTGGAAGCCCCTGACAGCCTCCAGCACAGCCACGGCTCATACCCAGCCACTGCTGGCCCAAAGCGAAGCCCAGAATGCCCGTACCCAAAAGAAGGGCTCGGGAGCAGCATCACAGGCCTGGGCATGGCGCTGAGGGGCTCCCTCCCCAGGGCTGGGCCCAGGACAAGCTCAGGCCCTGCTCTCACCATGGCTGCTGCCACTCACACTGTGGTCTCCAAGGCAATGGGAACGCGCATCTGGAGAGAGGTGTGAGGTGGTCGGACACGCCCGTTAGCAACGTGGGGCTGCACCGTGGCAACGGGGGTGGGGCCTAGTCCAGGCCCTGAACCAGGTCGCCACGCCAACAAAGGCAACAAGTGGTGCCGAAACCCGGGAAGTCGCCTGGACGGGTGAACGGCGGCCGGAGCGGCAGGACCAGCCCGGCGGGGAGGACGCTCCCGGACCAACAAGGAGGATGGAAGCCCTTGTGAAGGTCGTATCACAATTACATAAGCAGTGGGGTATTGATTGTAAGCCCAAAGATTTTACTGTCGCAGTTGCGAGGCTTTTACAAATTGGGGTCATTGACCAGCCGGTGGATATTCTCCACCCTGAAGTGTGGGATAAATGCACTAAAGCATTAGCCGAGGAGACGATGTCCTCGGGTAGCGGGAAAAACCTTAAGTCGTGGGGGAAAGTCGTACAGGCCCTGCAGAAGGCCTTACAAGAGCAGGAAACCTGGAGGGCGGCAAGGGACTGTTTGTTAGTCACTCCGAAATTGGGAGTCGGGGCAGCTACGCAGACTCCGCACCCCCCAAACGGCGGTGATTCCACGGAGTCCAAAAACTTACAAGAGGGCGACACGCCCCCTCTACCCCTGAACCCCTCGCCCCCTCAGTCCCCAAACCCTGACCCGATTACGGAGGCACAGAAGCGCGCACTGTCCTTCTGGGGTGGGTTAACTGAGGAAGCCAGGGGCGCTGAAGCCCGGGCGAGACCACCACCTTATGCGCCTCATAATGGCGCCGAACCCCGGGGGGAGGGCGGGGCGAAGATGTCCCCGGTGGGAACAAAGAAGAAGCGCTCGAGCTAAGAAGCGCACACAAAGGTGAAGGGCAGGAGGACAAGAAGGAGAAGAGTGGTGGGGGCGACCGGGGAGGGGAGGGGAGTGTGAGTGAAGCGCCGACAGCCAATCAGAGCGGCCCGCCGAGCAGAAGGCGGGGCGAACCAAAACGGAGGGACAAGCCAAGGGGGAGGGAACGGCCCGCCCACCAAGGAAGTAGGCGGCGCCCAACAAACAGGCATCAGAACCCGGAAGTAACCAGTCAGTCGAGTTCCGACTCCGGAACAGCCGCGAGCTGGGGCGAGCGGCTCGTAACCGATTCAGACTCAGAGGAGGAGGACACGAGGGTAAATAAAATTAAAAGCAAAAATATCCCCAGCCAAAATAAAAAGGAATCGCGAGGGGAAGGAGTTCCTCTCACGGATTGGAGGGAAATAAAGATTGCCTGTGCGGATTGGGTCCCAACAGCCACGCTGGCGTTCCCGGTCCGGGTGGCAGACGGGGGACAAAGGGTTTACTCGCCACACCGTGGTTAACCACCCTGGTATCTGCCCTGGGAGGGCCAGTCACAATGATCGTGTTAGCATTGGTCTTCGGACCCTGTATATTAAACAGACTCGTGTCGTTTGTCAAGAGCCGATTAGAGACGGTTAACGTCATGTTAGTGGAACGCATGGAACACCGACAATTGCTTTAAGGTTCTGTTTGTTTAGAATTATCCCTAATCGTTCCCCATTTACCATCCGCCCAGCGTGCCTTACACTCGCTATCGCGAGATGATTACACAGTATTTTCACTCAGGTTTACTAACAGTATTAGGCTTGCCTTCGCTTTTACGCCTACTCACAAAGTGCCGTTAATCGATCTTTTTAAGGTAACAACTATTTTAAGATATATATATTCTTTACGATTGCTGTAAAACGTAGAACAAGAACAGAATATTTGAACTAACTTAACTATACGTTTAGTATGTTTTTATCCGAGATCACGGTGTACGTATTCTTGAACTGGATCCAAAGTGCGTCTTTGTAGTTGCGGTACCAATTTATTGTGTTCTGTCATTGTAGATTTCTTTGTTCCCTTGTAGTGGGATTCCGATGGCCCTGAATGGTATCCTTTACACCGCGATACCTCTTGTAAACCTGTGTTTGTTCCAGAGTGCAAGTAAGTGCTGCAATGAAAAGTTGTGAGCAGTGTTTAGCTGGAATTTCGAGTGTTCTAGGTGAGTAAAGAGAGGGTTGTGTATGTGTACGCTGGAAAGAGGAAGTCGGGCTGAGGGAAGAGAGGAAGTAGTCGCCCAGTCGGATTCTGGGGGAGTGGCAGCACCCCTCAAACTCTGGGGAAGGGGTGGTACAGCAACTGAGTTGCTGGACACGGAGTAAAGACAGGATCAGAGAATGAATCAGTAAATATGGGAGGAGGTCAGAGTGGAGGAACATTAAAGAAAAGCCCTTTAGGTTGTGTACTTGCTCACTGGAAAGATATCGTTGGGACTGGACGTACGGAAAGTAAGAAGACCTCTACCCAGCAGTGGCGGATCCATACGCCCTGCTGACTGTGATGACACCTGAACCACTTTGGCTTGCTGCTCCGGATTTGAAAGGACGCTTTTTTTCTTTTGCCTCCCTCTCCATGAGGCCAGTCAAAATCGTTTGCATTCGAATGGGAAAAGACTGTGATATTTTGATCAATTTAATTACGCATAGGGAGGGGGGAAATGTGGGTAGCTAGGGTCTGGCGACCGGAAGATATCGCGCTGTACGGAAAGATAGGGTCTCTCTCCTGATGACCAATAGCGGTCAGTTTGTGATGCAAGCAGACGGAAATAACGTTGTAAACCTAAGCTATATAAGGTCGTGTTACCCCTCAATAAACGCCATTTGCCGTCCACCACACTGGTGTCAGCGAGCTGATGGACCGAGCGGCCTGGGGTTGGTCGCCGTGCCGTTCCTGAACCAGGTCGCCACGCCAACAAAGGCAACAGGAGGTAGTAGAGAAAATGTTAAGCCCGGGAAGAGGGAGGGGTGGGGGGAGGTTATCTTGTTCCCTGTCTCATTCTCCTGCTAGTTTTAGAAATAAATGAGTGTTTTTCCCCAAGTCGAGTCTGTTTTGCCCGTAACGGTAACTTTAAGGATTTCTCCCTGTCCTTATCTCAAACCTCGAGCTGTTTTTCCTTATATTATCTCTCCCTATTCTCTCGGAGGGTGGGGGGAATGAGAGAGAGACTGCGTAGTCTGGTCCCGATCGGGGCTGAACTACTACACAGCCAAAGAGGGATTATGGTTTTTCATAGGTTGCAGTACATGCTTACAATCATTGTTAGCATTTTCAACAGCCAGTTGTAATAGCAACATCCCTCTTGCATCATCATTGTCGAACTGCTGCTCGAAAGTAGCTTGCAGACGATCTATGAAATCTGCATATGGCTCATTAGCTCCTTGCAGCACCTTAACAAAAGATTGAGGTCCTTCGCCTTTTGATGCTGGGATTTTTCTCACTGCCCTAAGAGCAATATGTCTAATTTGAGCATACGCTTCTCTCGGGAACTGTGCCTGCAGGAGCGAGTTACTATAAGCATTTTCTCCTGCCAGTTGTTCATATCCTATTGGAATCTGTTGATTTAAATTTTGTAATACTTTGCACAGTACATCCTTCTTTAAAATCATGGACTGTGTAGGTGTTAACACCATTTTCATTAACAATTTCCAATCATGTGGATCCAGAGTATACGACTCTGCTTTTGCCTCAAGTAAGGGTGTAGTAAAAGAAGAATGTATCCCTCCCTTCTTTACTGTCCGTCGCAGCTCCTTTATAGCATCATAACTGAGAGGCTGCGAAACCAGCTGCTGATTAGCTTGATACATAACTGGACAGGCTAAAACAGTTTGCCAGTCACCATTCTGCATTGCCTCTTTTTTACGCTCTTCCCAGATACCACACATTTCAACATTCACAGCTGCATGACTAACATTCACATTTCACGGAGGAGGGAACAGATCAGGTTTCTTTTCAAAGTCTTTTGAACCCACATTAAATACATCTACCTCCAGAGAGGTTTCGTTATTAGCAAGCGCAGTATCAGGAAAAGAATTGATAGGTGAAACCCGAGGCAAATCTGGCACGCGAGACTGTGGTGACGACAGCGACGGTAAAAGCGTGGAAGCAGGGTGTACAAGTGCAGGTTGCAGGGGAACAGGAATACAGCACGGAGTTTTCTGCCCCGACCCGCGGCACGGAGTTCTCTGTGCTAATCCCTCCCCCCAACCAGTTTCTGGGGAGATGCCATTGTTACAGGGGGACACGCTTACAGGTTGAGGGTCTGGTAATGGAGATGCCGACGCCTCAGGCAAAGAAGAATTAGTAGACTCTGTTGAAACATTGTCGAGGGTTAGCATGATTTGTACCCAAGTGGCTAAGTTTTTGCAAGCTTGGCTGCAAAAAGCTGCTGCAGCGATTTTTTGAAGGCTTGTGCCCACTTTCTCCCAAGCCTCTATTTGAAAAGTCCCGTCTGCAGGAAATTGCGGATGATTTTCACGAATCCACTCTAATAAAGTCATTAACTGTGGGCTGGTAACAGTCCTGCCCTGCGTTTTCAGCATTTTTCCCATTACATCAATGCTTTGCATCTCATCTGAGGATATTTTCCCTCCCATGATTCCCAGTTGCTCACCTGTATGCAAGTGATGAGCGCGCTTTCTGATGTGTGGATCCTCAATCCCGGTTTCTGGATTCCGGCCTCTGGTTCAACTGGGCTATGCCACCAGTGCAGGCTTTGTTCAAGCCTCTTCAGAGTTTCCGTCCTTGTTCCTTTTGAAGTTTAAGTGCGTCCCTGTTTGGGCGCCATCTGTGGCATATTGGTGGGACAGAGTAACGGGCAAGACAGCAAGTGAGCCCAAAAGGCCAAAGTTTATTTTTACAGCAGTGTTTTATACTCTTTACCTGGATGCTCTTTGTCTACGATCTCTATTCCTATAGGGCAACTATTAGCACGATCTCTACCACCCCACTATTTGTCCAATTTGCTTCACGCTTTTGATTGACGTTGTAGCATTGTTCTTCATCACGTACTTCTTCACACCGTTGCTTCTCAGCATGTACTCTCGCTTTGCCCATTGTGCTCAGGTCCTGTTTGCTTTGATACATTCACCCCTATTCCCATCCGCATTACTCACTTTGCTGCATTTGCTTACATCGATACACTTGCTCATATTCCCATCCACTACAGTCTCCCACAAATGGATCACACCAAGTGGGACCCTCTGCAGTGTATTTGAACAAAAAGCCTTTACAGATTCAGCTTTCGAATACATGTGCATTACTATTCTATAGAATGATTGGTTCCAGTCTCCTCGCCCGGCCCGTCAATTCCTACGCGCACTCAGTCCTGTTACTCCCCCCATTTCTTTTAAATCAGTGGTAGGAATGAAGTAGAGGGTTGGTGAGTCAGTGGTCGCAGGGACTGATGCTGGCATGACCTTTTCCCTCATTTCTCCAGTAGCTGTGTCACCAAAATCGGGAATCAAACTCCTGAACAGCAATATAGCATTAAGAAGCAGCATTCTTTGTTGCAGCGCTGGATGCACGGGGGATCCTTCCACCCAGCATACATGCCGGTCTGAAAATCTGGACAGAATCTATTTAGTGATTTCATACATCATCATTAATAATTCCCTGAACACTAATACATAATCATCAGTTTTCCTGGAAACCATTGTAATATTCCCCACCCACTTGTGCATGCTCAGTCTTTTGAGTCAAGGGTCTTCTGGTGGTCTTGGGGGTTGTCAGAGTGGGCCCTCCTCAAATTCTCTGGCGGAACCCTTCCTTAAAATCTCCATCCGTGGTCTTGGGAAGGTCGCGTTTTCCTTGATTTTCTGGCTCCAAAGTGATGGCTCAGGGCCTATCTTCACAGCTGGGGTTTGAGGCCTGCCTTTGTTCTACCACTCTTCTTAATCACCCCAGACATGCTGGGCTAACTGCTAACAAACGAGATGTTGTAGCAGTTCTGAGACTCCGTGTTCCCTCTAAGGGCACATAGATTTCATACAAAATTTACCCTATGTGACTACAGTGAGCCAAAGGCTCACTGGGCTCTGTTTATTGTCGCGGAGCACCAATGAGGCCCTGCACGGCACAGCGGGTCCCTTCGCGCCAGCTGGCGCCAGGAGGGCACAGCGATGAGTCCCGCAGGGCCCTGTCCCAGCACCTGCCCCAGCACGGGGCTCGCCAGTGGCTTAAAGCCCAGGTTGTCCACGGGGATCCCAAAGGCTCTCAGCTTGGCCTCCAACGTGTGCAGCATGTCATTGTGTGCCTGCAAGAGAAGCGTCCCATGCTCAGCCTGATACCGAGCTCCAGCCCAGCACCTCCCTGCCTTGCCATGGACGCTCTGCACCTCCCTGCATGGAGAGGACCCCAAAATGCCTTCCTTTGCAGGGGAAACCGCAGCCTGGGCTGGCTCCTGCCCAGGCCATGAAGCAGCTCAGCCGGCCTGCTGGAAGTTCCCTTCCATCCACTTGGTGCAAGGCTTGGAGTAGAAATTCCCATTTCCACCCCACCAAGCCACAGCCAGCACCCACCAGGCCCCAGCCCTGACCTGCAGGGCTCAGGGAAGCTTCATCCCCTTCCCTCACCTTGCAGACTTGGGCTAGCTGCAGCTGCAGCTGCCTGATGGTGGTGTTCTTCGAACTGACCAAGTCCTGCAAAGGGAGATGGTGCATCAGGCAACAGCTACACGGCCCTGGGGACACGGCGGCTGTGAGCAGTGTGACAGAGTGCACAGAGGAGCTGCTGCGCAGCGGCCGAGCTGGCAGCAGGACTTAGCTTGCAGTACAGCCTGACAGGTGGCCACCGCTCTATGTCCTTCCAGCCAGAACTGCCAGGGACAGCCAGCCCCAGGCAGAGGTGAGGGACATGGATGAGTGACATGGCAGCTTCAGCCACGGAGGACGAGGGCTTGCATGGCTCAGGGTCAGCTTTCACCATAAGGCAGCCTCTGCCCTCCAAGGCCAGCCCTCACCGGGCCCCACACAGTACCTCCAGCTTGCTGGAGACCAAGAAGAGGGCATCCGGGTCGAGGTTGGAGGCTGCAAAGGCCTCACTGAGCTCCACATCCTTTTTCTCCACCATGCTGAGGAGCCCTTTCAGCTTGCGCTCTAGGAGCAAGTTCTTGAAGCCCGTCTTCTGCTGCACCTCTTCTGTGGCTTGGGTGAACTTCTGATAGAGCTCATCTCGCTCCGCCTGCACCTGCTCCCAAAGACAGCGTGCCTTCACACCCGGGCTGGCGGCAACCCCGGGCCAGCACCAGACAGGTCTGGTGGCTTGGCCCTGCCTGCTCCAGCCACGGCCTGGCCATTCCCCATGGCACCTGCAGCCCACAGGAAGGCAGGTGCTGGAGCACAGCTTCTCTCCCTCCCTCCCTTCATGGCTGGCACTCCCTCAGCACCCACACTTCTGCTCTCGCCTCCCCTCCAGGCCCGAGACACCTCTGACAGCAGAATGGCTGGATGGGCACTGGTTTACACTTCAGAGGGGGCCCCACAGCACACAAGGGTCTCTCCTCTCCTCGCAGCTGGCAGGAGTCCCTGGCTCACAGCTGGTTAAGAAGTGTCCTAATTAGGACACAATTTCTCCACCACAGCTTATTTTGGAATGCAATTAATATGTTGCTGCCTTCATGATGGATCGATAACAAGGCCTCAGACCAGTCTTCCTGTTCCTGAGGATTTCTGCTAATTACAAACAAGCTCTCTTCTTGCCTCCAGAGATTTATCTTCGCTGGGAGGGGGAGAGGCTGAGTCTGGGAGAACTCAGACAATGGGACTCATCCCGAGCCACTCCCGCATGGCAAACAAGGGAAGCAACCCCCAAATGCCAGCAGAAGGAGGGAGCGAGCTCCCACCGGGGGTGCTGACCCATGACAATCCCTCGCCACAGCTCTGCTCCAGAACTGCTGCTGCAGCCAGTGGCTCCCTGGCTGGGAGGGGACTACCTGAGCGTGCGCGCTTGCTTAGCCAAGTACAAGGCCAGGCCTGTCTGCTGAGCTGAGTGGAAGATGCCAAAGCTGTGAGAAGCTTCACTGGAAGTAGCAGTTATCTCAGGGCTCTGGATCAGATCTTCTGAAAGCCCTTGGCTAAGCACAAACTCTCTGCTCAGTCCCCATGACCAGCCCTCTGCGGAGGGGCCAGGGTTTTGGAGAGGGAAGTGGGATGCCCAGACCCATCTGCAGCTCTCACCTTGCTGAACCTCTGCTCCAGGACCTCGTGTTCCCACTGAAGAGCCTTCAGTTCCTTCTGGGTGAGTTTCAGATGGGCTCTGATGTTCTGCGAGTGGGAAGGGGCAGTTAAAAAGCACAGGTTTCTCTGGGAGGTGTGGGGGACACGTTCGGGCAAGGCAGGAGAGTGACCAGCAAAGAGAAATGGGTGAGAAAAAAGAAGCAGTACCCGCACCAACACCCTTTCCTCTCTGCTGTGGAGGCGACTCTACTTTCTCGCTACCGGAGTGCCATTTGAGATCGTACAAGCACCCAGCGAAGCCCAAAGGAACTCGGAGGACTTTGCTCAGGGATCTGGCCAAGCCGAGTGGCAGAGGTCACTGCTGAGCGGCTGCCTCCAGGACAGAGCCAGGGCCACTGGGGAGAGGACAGGGCTGGCACTCACCCTCAGGGCCTCCTTGTCCTTGTCATAGTTGGCCAACTTCTTCTGCAGCTCAGACAGCTGCTCGCGGGCCTGCTGCAGGGGCTCCTTCAGCTGCTTGTTCTGGAGCAGCACACGTGCCTTCTCCTTTTCCAAGCGATTCCCTTTCTTCTTCATCTCCTCCATCTGCTCCTGTTCTTGGAAACACAAGTGCCAACTCCTGGGGGCTGCCCAGGTCCTCAGGGCTTCCCCAACCCTCCGGACACCCTCCTGCTGCTGGCCCAGCAAGACCCTGTGCTCAAGAGCTTCACTCCTGGAATGGTAGCAGACCCTCAGGAGAGTAGCAGCACCCACACGGCCGCCTGGGAACCGGCCAGACCTGGGTGAAATCCTCACAGGAGCGGTCCATTGCTGGAATGGTGACACTGCAGGCCAGGCAGGCTGAGGCAGGGGGGCAGGCAGTACCTTGAGCAAGTCTATGAGCGCCATGTTTTTGTCACGCATATCATTGTAGTAGTCCTTGATGTCACGGAAGGCTTTCTCGTGGTTCCTCATCAGCTCATCAATCTGGGTGTTCTTCCCCTCCTCCACTTTGTGGACCTCGGTCGTTCTACACAAGTCAAGCTCGTCCCGCAGCACTTCCATCTTGTTGGTGTACTTGGCCTTGATCTCTGGGGGAGCACACAGAGAGCTGAGTGAGGACCTCCTGGAGATCGCACGTAACATGCCCCAGTGCCATTAATAGGTGAGGTGCCAGAGTGGCGTGTGCCACTGTGGCATCACTGGAGTTCAAGACACTTGTTAGCAGTGTCACCACAGCTGCCACCAGTGTGCGGAGCAGCTACACTGGGACCACGGAGAGCAGAGCAACAGGCGCCCTGCCTGCACCCTCTGGAAACTTGGGGAAAACTGTCCAGAACTCGGGGAAAACAAGCCAGAACTGGAGGGAAACCCATCCCCCTTTCTGCTCGAGGCTCTGCCACGGAGCCCGGCAGCACAGCAGAGCTCGGAGAAGCCTCCCCTGGCACACTGACAAAGGGAGGTCACGCAGGAGCTACGCGCACGGACTCACCTTTCACCTGTCTCTCAAAGTTGTTGTGCAGCTGGGTGATCTCCTCCTCTTGTTTCTGTTAGGGAGAAGCTACATGTCAGAGACACATAATCAAATCCTCAGGCAGCTGCATCCTGAAGGATTCCCTCCTGCTCCCTGGGAAAGGCCCCTGCTGTGGTGCCAGTCCCACGTTATCTCTGCACACGGCAGCTCATGGGTTCTCCAGCAGCTCTCACAGCTCTCCGTTGCAGGAGGGGGATTTCGCAGGAGCTGGGAGCCCCAGGAAGCCCTCCTCCGCAGCCCCACCACCTCCCTCTGCAGCAGATGCACACGGCTCATACATGGCTCCGGCCCGGCCAGGGACCTACCAGGTGCATGTTTTTCAGTGCCTCCTCACTGGCCAGCTCCTGCTCCTTCAGCTCCATTTTCATGGAACGCATGTCCTTCCTCAGCTCCATCTCCTGGGCCCAGTGATCCTTCTGGGCCCGCTTCACGGACAGGGTGCCCTCCCCCTTCAGCTCGGTGAGGTTTTCTTGGTGTTCGTGCAACAAGTGCTTCACCTTCTGCTTGTAAACCTAAAGACAAGCTACAGACTGGGTGAGGGGCTTCTGCAGGAGACATGTGGACCTGGGATTTTTATCTGTGACGCGTCTGGGTTGCATCTCACCCAGCTTCTCCTCCTCTAGCCCTTCCCTCACCTCCTCAGAGCTGCCCAAGGCTCAGACAGAGCTTGGGGCACTCACAACATCTCCCAGCCTCCTGCCCTCCCACCTTCAGCTCCACTTGTTGCTGCTCCTCCGCCTCCTTCATCTCCCACTCCTTCTTCCGCAACTCTGCTTTCTGCTCCTCCAGCTGCCGGCGGGTCATCTCCCAGAAGCTGTGAAACTTGTCACGTTCCAGCTGGAAATAGTTGCGCTCTTCCCGTTCCCGGTCCAGCTCCTCCCGCAGACGCGCAACATGCTTCTCCAGCTGCAAAGCCAAGGGGAAGAGCCAGGGAGGGGAAAAAAGAGGCCTCAGACAGACACCTCCACAAGACACCCGTGGCAAGCCATGTCACAAACCTGGCAGACCACAGTGGCCATCAATGGGATGGAGGCGCGCAGGAGAGAAGGGGACGGGCCCTGACACAGGGACATCTGGGGACTGTGGGGGTTGCCCAGGGCCTGACAGAACCCATCAGCCCCTGGAAAAGGAGTAACACCATTCCCAGGTGCCTAAATACTACTGATTTGTAGAATCAAATCATAGAATCGTTTAGGTTGGAAAAGACCTTGAATATCACTGAGTCCAACCGTTATCTCAACACTGCCAAGGCCACCACCAATCCATGTCCCTAAGCAGCACATCTGCGTGCCTTTTAAATATCTCTGGGGGTGGTGACTCCACTGCTTCTCTGGGCAGCCTGTTCCAATGCTTGAGAACCCTTTGGGTGAAGGTGGTTTCCTCTCACCCTACCACTTCTTACTTGGGAGAAGAGACCCACAACCTCTCTGCTCCAACCTCCTTTCGGGTAGTTGTAGAGAGCACTAAGATCTCCCCTCAGCCTCCTTTTCTCCAGCACAGGACTCGGGCTCCAGACCCTTCACCAGCGTCGTTGCTCTCCTTTGGGTGTGCTCCAGCACCTCAATGTTTTTCTTTCAGTGAGGGGCCCAAAAGTGAACACAGCACTGGAGGTGCGGCCTCACCAGTGCTGACTACAGGGGACGATCACTGCCCTAATTATCCTGGCTACTCTCTGAGACAATCCAGGATGCTGTAGGCCTTCTTGGCCACCTGGGCATGCTGCTTGCTCTGAGATGTGCAAGATCTTTCTCAAGGAGCAAGGTCCCCAGCCCAGGGCCATCTGCTCCTCTGTTGGTAGGACACTGGGCAAAACAAGGGGACTTGGAGCAACTGAGGGCGCCGCGAGCAAGAGCACAGCAGGCTGCCATCACAGAGCTCCCAGCTGAGCCATCAGCTGGCTGAGCAGGCTGCCGGAGTTATGGAGTCGGGGAGAAGACAGGGAGGGCACAGGGCTGGAGAGCAGAGTGGGCCGGACCAGCAGAAGGGAGGATGGGACGAGGGGGCTGCTCCTTCCAGGACCAGTGAGAATCCCTCACCAGCACAGCTGGCCATCAGGCAGGGAAATGATCCTCAGCTGCTTGTCTCTGTCACCCTCCGCCACCTGTCATTGCCGGAGCCAGGTGCTGAGCTGGGCTTCCTAAGCGGGACTGGTGTGGAAGATGAGGGCTCTCTCACCTGCTCCTTGCTCATCTCCTGCGGGGACAAAGCATCCACCACTGCTGGAGTTTTGCTTTCTTCCCCTTTTTTCCCGCCTTTCTTTTTGGGTGCCTAAGGAGAGAAAGCAAAACACACGAGGTGTGTGCATGGCTCAGGTGCTGGGAAGAAACTGTGCTGCTCAGAGCTCCCACAGCAGCCCAGGCCACCAAATGTCCCTGCTCTCATGGCTGGGACAGGGTGAGGAGGGGGACAGGGAGCCAGGGTCCGTGGAAGGGGCCTGGAAGCCCCTGACAGCCTCCAGCACAGCCACGGCTCATACCCAGCCACTGCTGGCCCAAAGCGAAGCCCAGAATGCCCGTACCCAAAAGAAGGGCTCGGGAGCAGCATCACAGGCCTGGGCATGGCGCTGAGGGGCTCCCTCCCCAGGGCTGGGCCCAGGACAAGCTCAGGCCCTGCTCTCACCATGGCTGCTGCCACTCACACTGTGGTCTCCAAGGCAATGGGAACGCGCATCTGGAGAGAGGTGTGAGGTGGTCGGACACGCCCGTTAGCAACGTGGGGCTGCACCGTGGCAACGGGGGTGGGGCCTAGTCCAGGCCCTGAACCAGGTCGCCACGCCAACAAAGGCAACAAGTGGTGCCGAAACCCGGGAAGTCGCCTGGACGGGTGAACGGCGGCCGGAGCGGCAGGACCAGCCCGGCGGGGAGGACGCTCCCGGACCAACAAGGAGGATGGAAGCCCTTGTGAAGGTCGTATCACAATTACATAAGCAGTGGGGTATTGATTGTAAGCCCAAAGATTTTACTGTCGCAGTTGCGAGGCTTTTACAAATTGGGGTCATTGACCAGCCGGTGGATATTCTCCACCCTGAAGTGTGGGATAAATGCACTAAAGCATTAGCCGAGGAGACGATGTCCTCGGGTAGCGGGAAAAACCTTAAGTCGTGGGGGAAAGTCGTACAGGCCCTGCAGAAGGCCTTACAAGAGCAGGAAACCTGGAGGGTGGCAAGGGACTGTTTGTTAGTCACTCCGAAATTGGGAGTCGGGGCAGCTACGCAGACTCCGCACCCCCCAAACGGCGGTGATTCCACGGAGTCCAAAAACTTACAAGAGGGCGACACGCCCCCTCTACCCCTGAACCCCTCGCCCCCTCAGTCCCCAAACCCTGACCCGATTACGGAGGCACAGAAGCGCGCACTGTCCTTCTGGGGTGGGTTAACTGAGGAAGCCAGGGGCGCTGAAGCCCGGGCGAGACCACCACCTTATGCGCCTCATAATGGCGCCGAACCCCGGGGGGAGGGCGGGGCGAAGATGTCCCCGGTGGGAACAAAGAAGAAGCGCTCGAGCTAAGAAGCGCACACAAAGGTGAAGGGCAGGAGGACAAGAAGGAGAAGAGTGGTGGGGGCGACCGGGGAGGGGAGGGGAGTGTGAGTGAAGCGCCGACAGCCAATCAGAGCGGCCCGCCGAGCAGAAGGCGGGGCGAACCAAAACGGAGGGACAAGCCAAGGGGGAGGGAACGGCCCGCCCACCAAGGAAGTAGGCGGCGCCCAACAAACAGGCATCAGAACCCGGAAGTAACCAGTCAGTCGAGTTCCGACTCCGGAACAGCCGCGGGCTGGGGCGAGCGGCTCGTAACCGATTCAGACTCAGAGGAGGAGGACACGAGGGTAAATAAAATTAAAAGCAAAAATATCCCCAGCCAAAATAAAAAGGAATCGCGAGGGGAAGGAGTTCCTCTCACGGATTGGAGGGAAATAAAGATTGCCTGTGCGGATTGGGTCCCAACAGCCACGCTGGCGTTCCCGGTCCGGGTGGCAGACGGGGGACAAAGGGTTTACTCGCCACACCGTGGTTAACCACCCTGGTATCTACCCTGGGAGGGCCAGTCACAATGATCGTGTTAGCATTGGTCTTCGGACCCTGTATATTAAACAGACTCGTGTCGTTTGTCAAGAGCCGATTAGAGACGGTTAACGTCATGTTAGTGGAACGCATGGAACACCGACAATTGCTTTAAGGTTCTGTTTGTTTAGAATTATCCCTAATCGTTCCCCATTTACCATCCGCCCAGCGTGCCTTACACTCGCTATCGCGAGATGATTACACAGTATTTTCACTCAGGTTTACTAACAGTATTAGGCTTGCCTTCGCTTTTACGCCTACTCACAAAGTGCCGTTAATCGATCTTTTTAAGGTAACAACTATTTTAAGATATATATATTCTTTACGATTGCTGTAAAACGTAGAACAAGAACAGAATATTTGAACTAACTTAACTATACGTTTAGTATGTTTTTATCCGAGATCACGGTGTACGTATTCTTGAACTGGATCCAAAGTGCGTCTTTGTAGTTGCGGTACGAATTTATTGTGTTCTGTCATTGTAGATTTCTTTGTTCCCTTGTAGTGGGACCCCGATGGCCCTGAATGGTATCCTTTACACCGCGATACCTCTTGTAAACCTGTGTTTGTTCCAGAGTGCAAGTAAGTGCTGCAATGAAAAGTTGTGAGCAGTGTTTAGCTGGAATTTCGAGTGTTCTAGGTGAGTAAAGAGAGGGTTGTGTATGTGTACGCTGGAAAGAGGAAGTCGGGCTGAGGGAAGAGAGGAAGTAGTCGCCCAGTCGGATTCTGGGGGAGTGGCAGCACCCCTCAAACTCTGGGGAAGGGGTGGTACAGCAACTGAGTTGCTGGACACGGAGTAAAGACAGGATCAGAGAATGAATCAGTAAATATGGGAGGAGGTCAGAGTGGAGGAACATTAAAGAAAAGCCCTTTAGGTTGTGTACTTGCTCACTGGAAAGATATCGTTGGGACTGGACGTACGGAAAGTAAGAAGACCTCTACCCAGCAGTGGCGGATCCATACGCCCTGCTGACTGTGATGACACCTGAACCACTTTGGCTTGCTGCTCCGGATTTGAAAGGACGCTTTTTTTCTTTTGCCTCCCTCTCCATGAGGCCAGTCAAAATCGTTTGCATTCGAATGGGAAAAGACTGTGATATTTTGATCAATTTAATTACGCATAGGGAGGGGGGAAATGTGGGTAGCTAGGGTCTGGCGACCGGAAGATATCGCGCTGTACGGAAAGATAGGGTCTCTCTCCTGATGACCAATAGCGGTCAGTTTGTGATGCAAGCAGACGGAAATAACGTTGTAAACCTAAGCTATATAAGGTCGTGTTACCCCTCAATAAACGCCATTTGCCGTCCACCACACTGGTGTCAGCGAGCTGATGGACCGAGCGGCCTGGGGTTGGTCGCCGTGCCGTTCCTGAACCAGGTCGCCACGCCAACAAAGGCAACAGGAGGTAGTAGAGAAAATGTTAAGCCCGGGAAGAGGGAGGGGTGGGGGGAGGTTATCTTGTTCCCTGTCTCATTCTCCTGCTAGTTTTAGAAATAAATGAGTGTTTTTCCCCAAGTCGAGTCTGTTTTGCCCGTAACGGTAACTTTAAGGATTTCTCCCTGTCCTTATCTCAAACCTCGAGCTGTTTTTCCTTATATTATCTCTCCCTATTCTCTCGGAGGGTGGGGGGAATGAGAGAGAGACTGCGTAGTCTGGTCCCGATCGGGGCTGAACTACTACACAGCCAAAGAGGGATTATGGTTTTTCATAGGTTGCAGTACATGCTTACAATCATTGTTAGCATTTTCAACAGCCAGTTGTAATAGCAACATCCCTCTTGCATCATCATTGTCGAACTGCTGCTCGAAAGTAGCTTGCAGACGATCTATGAAATCTGCATATGGCTCATTAGCTCCTTGCAGCACCTTAACAAAAGATTGAGGTCCTTCGCCTTTTGATGCTGGGATTTTTCTCACTGCCCTAAGAGCAATATGTCTAATTTGAGCATACGCTTCTCTCGGGAACTGTGCCTGCAGGAGCGAGTTACTATAAGCATTTTCTCCTGCCAGTTGTTCATATCCTATTGGAATCTGTTGATTTAAATTTTGTAATACTTTGCACAGTACATCCTTCTTTAAAATCATGGACTGTGTAGGTGTTAACACCATTTTCATTAACAATTTCCAATCATGTGGATCCAGAGTATACGACTCTGCTTTTGCCTCAAGTAAGGGTGTAGTAAAAGAAGAATGTATCCCTCCCTTCTTTACTGTCCGTCGCAGCTCCTTTATAGCATCATAACTGAGAGGCTGCGAAACCAGCTGCTGATTAGCTTGATACATAACTGGACAGGCTAAAACAGTTTGCCAGTCACCATTCTGCATTGCCTCTTTTTTACGCTCTTCCCAGATACCACACATTTCAACATTCACAGCTGCATGACTAACATTCACATTTCACGGAGGAGGGAACAGATCAGGTTTCTTTTCAAAGTCTTTTGAACCCACATTAAATACATCTACCTCCAGAGAGGTTTCGTTATTAGCAAGCGCAGTATCAGGAAAAGAATTGATAGGTGAAACCCGAGGCAAATCTGGCACGCGAGACTGTGGTGACGACAGCGACGGTAAAAGCGTGGAAGCAGGGTGTACAAGTGCAGGTTGCAGGGGAACAGGAATACAGCACGGAGTTTTCTGCCCCGACCCGCGGCACGGAGTTCTCTGTGCTAATCCCTCCCCCCAACCAGTTTCTGGGGAGATGCCATTGTTACAGGGGGACACGCTTACAGGTTGAGGGTCTGGTAATGGAGATGCCGACGCCTCAGGCAAAGAAGAATTAGTAGACTCTGTTGAAACATTGTCGAGGGTTAGCATGATTTGTACCCAAGTGGCTAAGTTTTTGCAAGCTTGGCTGCAAAAAGCTGCTGCAGCGATTTTTTGAAGGCTTGTGCCCACTTTCTCCCAAGCCTCTATTTGAAAAGTCCCGTCTGCAGGAAATTGCGGATGATTTTCACGAATCCACTCTAATAAAGTCATTAACTGTGGGCTGGTAACAGTCCTGCCCTGCGTTTTCAGCATTTTTCCCATTACATCAATGCTTTGCATCTCATCTGAGGATATTTTCCCTCCCATGATTCCCAGTTGCTCACCTGTATGCAAGTGATGAGCGCGCTTTCTGATGTGTGGATCCTCAATCCCGGTTTCTGGATTCCGGCCTCTGGTTCAACTGGGCTATGCCACCAGTGCAGGCTTTGTTCAAGCCTCTTCAGAGTTTCCGTCCTTGTTCCTTTTGAAGTTTAAGTGCGTCCCTGTTTGGGCGCCATCTGTGGCATATTGGTGGGACAGAGTAACGGGCAAGACAGCAAGTGAGCCCAAAAGGCCAAAGTTTATTTTTACAGCAGTGTTTTATACTCTTTACCTGGATGCTCTTTGTCTACGATCTCTATTCCTATAGGGCAACTATTAGCACGATCTCTACCACCCCACTATTTGTCCAATTTGCTTCACGCTTTTGATTGACGTTGTAGCATTGTTCTTCATCACGTACTTCTTCACACCGTTGCTTCTCAGCATGTACTCTCGCTTTGCCCATTGTGCTCAGGTCCTGTTTGCTTTGATACATTCACCCCTATTCCCATCCGCATTACTCACTTTGCTGCATTTGCTTACATCGATACACTTGCTCATATTCCCATCCACTACAGTCTCCCACAAATGGATCACACCAAGTGGGACCCTCTGCAGTGTATTTGAACAAAAAGCCTTTACAGATTCAGCTTTCGAATACATGTGCATTACTATTCTATAGAATGATTGGTTCCAGTCTCCTCGCCCGGCCCGTCAATTCCTACGCGCACTCAGTCCTGTTACTCCCCCCATTTCTTTTAAATCAGTGGTAGGAATGAAGTAGAGGGTTGGTGAGTCAGTGGTCGCAGGGACTGATGCTGGCATGACCTTTTCCCTCATTTCTCCAGTAGCTGTGTCACCAAAATCGGGAATCAAACTCCTGAACAGCAATATAGCATTAAGAAGCAGCATTCTTTGTTGCAGCGCTGGATGCACGGGGGATCCTTCCACCCAGCATACATGCCGGTCTGAAAATCTGGACAGAATCTATTTAGTGATTTCATACATCATCATTAATAATTCCCTGAACACTAATACATAATCATCAGTTTTCCTGGAAACCATTGTAATATTCCCCACCCACTTGTGCATGCTCAGTCTTTTGAGTCAAGGGTCTTCTGGTGGTCTTGGGGGTTGTCAGAGTGGGCCCTCCTCAAATTCTCTGGCGGAACCCTTCCTTAAAATCTCCATCCGTGGTCTTGGGAAGGTCGCGTTTTCCTTGATTTTCTGGCTCCAAAGTGATGGCTCAGGGCCTATCTTCACAGCTGGGGTTTGAGGCCTGCCTTTGTTCTACCACTCTTCTTAATCACCCCAGACATGCTGGGCTAACTGCTAACAAACGAGATGTTGTAGCAGTTCTGAGACTCCGTGTTCCCTCTAAGGGCACATAGATTTCATACAAAATTTACCCTATGTGACTACAGTGAGCCAAAGGCTCACTGGGCTCTGTTTATTGTCGCGGAGCACCAATGAGGCCCTGCACGGCACAGCGGGTCCCTTCGCGCCAGCTGGCGCCAGGAGGGCACAGCGATGAGTCCCGCAGGGCCCTGTCCCAGCACCTGCCCCAGCACGGGGCTCGCCAGTGGCTTAAAGCCCAGGTTGTCCACGGGGATCCCAAAGGCTCTCAGCTTGGCCTCCAACGTGTGCAGCATGTCATTGTGTGCCTGCAAGAGAAGCGTCCCATGCTCAGCCTGATACCGAGCTCCAGCCCAGCACCTCCCTGCCTTGCCATGGACGCTCTGCACCTCCCTGCATGGAGAGGACCCCAAAATGCCTTCCTTTGCAGGGGAAACCGCAGCCTGGGCTGGCTCCTGCCCAGGCCATGAAGCAGCTCAGCCGGCCTGCTGGAAGTTCCCTTCCATCCACTTGGTGCAAGGCTTGGAGTAGAAATTCCCATTTCCACCCCACCAAGCCACAGCCAGCACCCACCAGGCCCCAGCCCTGACCTGCAGGGCTCAGGGAAGCTTCATCCCCTTCCCTCACCTTGCAGACTTGGGCTAGCTGCAGCTGCAGCTGCCTGATGGTGGTGTTCTTCGAACTGACCAAGTCCTGCAAAGGGAGATGGTGCATCAGGCAACAGCTACACGGCCCTGGGGACACGGCGGCTGTGAGCAGTGTGACAGAGTGCACAGAGGAGCTGCTGCGCAGCGGCCGAGCTGGCAGCAGGACTTAGCTTGCAGTACAGCCTGACAGGTGGCCACCGCTCTATGTCCTTCCAGCCAGAACTGCCAGGGACAGCCAGCCCCAGGCAGAGGTGAGGGACATGGATGAGTGACATGGCAGCTTCAGCCACGGAGGACGAGGGCTTGCATGGCTCAGGGTCAGCTTTCACCATAAGGCAGCCTCTGCCCTCCAAGGCCAGCCCTCACCGGGCCCCACACAGTACCTCCAGCTTGCTGGAGACCAAGAAGAGGGCATCCGGGTCGAGGTTGGAGGCTGCAAAGGCCTCACTGAGCTCCACATCCTTTTTCTCCACCATGCTGAGGAGCCCTTTCAGCTTGCGCTCTAGGAGCAAGTTCTTGAAGCCCGTCTTCTGCTGCACCTCTTCTGTGGCTTGGGTGAACTTCTGATAGAGCTCATCTCGCTCCGCCTGCACCTGCTCCCAAAGACAGCGTGCCTTCACACCCGGGCTGGCGGCAACCCCGGGCCAGCACCAGACAGGTCTGGTGGCTTGGCCCTGCCTGCTCCAGCCACGGCCTGGCCATTCCCCATGGCACCTGCAGCCCACAGGAAGGCAGGTGCTGGAGCACAGCTTCTCTCCCTCCCTCCCTTCATGGCTGGCACTCCCTCAGCACCCACACTTCTGCTCTCGCCTCCCCTCCAGGCCCGAGACACCTCTGACAGCAGAATGGCTGGATGGGCACTGGTTTACACTTCAGAGGGGGCCCCACAGCACACAAGGGTCTCTCCTCTCCTCGCAGCTGGCAGGAGTCCCTGGCTCACAGCTGGTTAAGAAGTGTCCTAATTAGGACACAATTTCTCCACCACAGCTTATTTTGGAATGCAATTAATATGTTGCTGCCTTCATGATGGATCGATAACAAGGCCTCAGACCAGTCTTCCTGTTCCTGAGGATTTCTGCTAATTACAAACAAGCTCTCTTCTTGCCTCCAGAGATTTATCTTCGCTGGGAGGGGGAGAGGCTGAGTCTGGGAGAACTCAGACAATGGGACTCATCCCGAGCCACTCCCGCATGGCAAACAAGGGAAGCAACCCCCAAATGCCAGCAGAAGGAGGGAGCGAGCTCCCACCGGGGGTGCTGACCCATGACAATCCCTCGCCACAGCTCTGCTCCAGAACTGCTGCTGCAGCCAGTGGCTCCCTGGCTGGGAGGGGACTACCTGAGCGTGCGCGCTTGCTTAGCCAAGTACAAGGCCAGGCCTGTCTGCTGAGCTGAGTGGAAGATGCCAAAGCTGTGAGAAGCTTCACTGGAAGTAGCAGTTATCTCAGGGCTCTGGATCAGATCTTCTGAAAGCCCTTGGCTAAGCACAAACTCTCTGCTCAGTCCCCATGACCAGCCCTCTGCGGAGGGGCCAGGGTTTTGGAGAGGGAAGTGGGATGCCCAGACCCATCTGCAGCTCTCACCTTGCTGAACCTCTGCTCCAGGACCTCGTGTTCCCACTGAAGAGCCTTCAGTTCCTTCTGGGTGAGTTTCAGATGGGCTCTGATGTTCTGCGAGTGGGAAGGGGCAGTTAAAAAGCACAGGTTTCTCTGGGAGGTGTGGGGGACACGTTCGGGCAAGGCAGGAGAGTGACCAGCAAAGAGAAATGGGTGAGAAAAAAGAAGCAGTACCCGCACCAACACCCTTTCCTCTCTGCTGTGGAGGCGACTCTACTTTCTCGCTACCGGAGTGCCATTTGAGATCGTACAAGCACCCAGCGAAGCCCAAAGGAACTCGGAGGACTTTGCTCAGGGATCTGGCCAAGCCGAGTGGCAGAGGTCACTGCTGAGCGGCTGCCTCCAGGACAGAGCCAGGGCCACTGGGGAGAGGACAGGGCTGGCACTCACCCTCAGGGCCTCCTTGTCCTTGTCATAGTTGGCCAACTTCTTCTGCAGCTCAGACAGCTGCTCGCGGGCCTGCTGCAGGGGCTCCTTCAGCTGCTTGTTCTGGAGCAGCACACGTGCCTTCTCCTTTTCCAAGCGATTCCCTTTCTTCTTCATCTCCTCCATCTGCTCCTGTTCTTGGAAACACAAGTGCCAACTCCTGGGGGCTGCCCAGGTCCTCAGGGCTTCCCCAACCCTCCGGACACCCTCCTGCTGCTGGCCCAGCAAGACCCTGTGCTCAAGAGCTTCACTCCTGGAATGGTAGCAGACCCTCAGGAGAGTAGCAGCACCCACACGGCCGCCTGGGAACCGGCCAGACCTGGGTGAAATCCTCACAGGAGCGGTCCATTGCTGGAATGGTGACACTGCAGGCCAGGCAGGCTGAGGCAGGGGGGCAGGCAGTACCTTGAGCAAGTCTATGAGCGCCATGTTTTTGTCACGCATATCATTGTAGTAGTCCTTGATGTCACGGAAGGCTTTCTCGTGGTTCCTCATCAGCTCATCAATCTGGGTGTTCTTCCCCTCCTCCACTTTGTGGACCTCGGTCGTTCTACACAAGTCAAGCTCGTCCCGCAGCACTTCCATCTTGTTGGTGTACTTGGCCTTGATCTCTGGGGGAGCACACAGAGAGCTGAGTGAGGACCTCCTGGAGATCGCACGTAACATGCCCCAGTGCCATTAATAGGTGAGGTGCCAGAGTGGCGTGTGCCACTGTGGCATCACTGGAGTTCAAGACACTTGTTAGCAGTGTCACCACAGCTGCCACCAGTGTGCGGAGCAGCTACACTGGGACCACGGAGAGCAGAGCAACAGGCGCCCTGCCTGCACCCTCTGGAAACTTGGGGAAAACTGTCCAGAACTCGGGGAAAACAAGCCAGAACTGGAGGGAAACCCATCCCCCTTTCTGCTCGAGGCTCTGCCACGGAGCCCGGCAGCACAGCAGAGCTCGGAGAAGCCTCCCCTGGCACACTGACAAAGGGAGGTCACGCAGGAGCTACGCGCACGGACTCACCTTTCACCTGTCTCTCAAAGTTGTTGTGCAGCTGGGTGATCTCCTCCTCTTGTTTCTGTTAGGGAGAAGCTACATGTCAGAGACACATAATCAAATCCTCAGGCAGCTGCATCCTGAAGGATTCCCTCCTGCTCCCTGGGAAAGGCCCCTGCTGTGGTGCCAGTCCCACGTTATCTCTGCACACGGCAGCTCATGGGTTCTCCAGCAGCTCTCACAGCTCTCCGTTGCAGGAGGGGGATTTCGCAGGAGCTGGGAGCCCCAGGAAGCCCTCCTCCGCAGCCCCACCACCTCCCTCTGCAGCAGATGCACACGGCTCATACATGGCTCCGGCCCGGCCAGGGACCTACCAGGTGCATGTTTTTCAGTGCCTCCTCACTGGCCAGCTCCTGCTCCTTCAGCTCCATTTTCATGGAACGCATGTCCTTCCTCAGCTCCATCTCCTGGGCCCAGTGATCCTTCTGGGCCCGCTTCACGGACAGGGTGCCCTCCCCCTTCAGCTCGGTGAGGTTTTCTTGGTGTTCGTGCAACAAGTGCTTCACCTTCTGCTTGTAAACCTAAAGACAAGCTACAGACTGGGTGAGGGGCTTCTGCAGGAGACATGTGGACCTGGGATTTTTATCTGTGACGCGTCTGGGTTGCATCTCACCCAGCTTCTCCTCCTCTAGCCCTTCCCTCACCTCCTCAGAGCTGCCCAAGGCTCAGACAGAGCTTGGGGCACTCACAACATCTCCCAGCCTCCTGCCCTCCCACCTTCAGCTCCACTTGTTGCTGCTCCTCCGCCTCCTTCATCTCCCACTCCTTCTTCCGCAACTCTGCTTTCTGCTCCTCCAGCTGCCGGCGGGTCATCTCCCAGAAGCTGTGAAACTTGTCACGTTCCAGCTGGAAATAGTTGCGCTCTTCCCGTTCCCGGTCCAGCTCCTCCCGCAGACGCGCAACATGCTTCTCCAGCTGCAAAGCCAAGGGGAAGAGCCAGGGAGGGGAAAAAAGAGGCCTCAGACAGACACCTCCACAAGACACCCGTGGCAAGCCATGTCACAAACCTGGCAGACCACAGTGGCCATCAATGGGATGGAGGCGCGCAGGAGAGAAGGGGACGGGCCCTGACACAGGGACATCTGGGGACTGTGGGGGTTGCCCAGGGCCTGACAGAACCCATCAGCCCCTGGAAAAGGAGTAACACCATTCCCAGGTGCCTAAATACTACTGATTTGTAGAATCAAATCATAGAATCGTTTAGGTTGGAAAAGACCTTGAATATCACTGAGTCCAACCGTTATCTCAACACTGCCAAGGCCACCACCAATCCATGTCCCTAAGCAGCACATCTGCGTGCCTTTTAAATATCTCTGGGGGTGGTGACTCCACTGCTTCTCTGGGCAGCCTGTTCCAATGCTTGAGAACCCTTTGGGTGAAGGTGGTTTCCTCTCACCCTACCACTTCTTACTTGGGAGAAGAGACCCACAACCTCTCTGCTCCAACCTCCTTTCGGGTAGTTGTAGAGAGCACTAAGATCTCCCCTCAGCCTCCTTTTCTCCAGCACAGGACTCGGGCTCCAGACCCTTCACCAGCGTCGTTGCTCTCCTTTGGGTGTGCTCCAGCACCTCAATGTTTTTCTTTCAGTGAGGGGCCCAAAAGTGAACACAGCACTGGAGGTGCGGCCTCACCAGTGCTGACTACAGGGGACGATCACTGCCCTAATTATCCTGGCTACTCTCTGAGACAATCCAGGATGCTGTAGGCCTTCTTGGCCACCTGGGCATGCTGCTTGCTCTGAGATGTGCAAGATCTTTCTCAAGGAGCAAGGTCCCCAGCCCAGGGCCATCTGCTCCTCTGTTGGTAGGACACTGGGCAAAACAAGGGGACTTGGAGCAACTGAGGGCGCCGCGAGCAAGAGCACAGCAGGCTGCCATCACAGAGCTCCCAGCTGAGCCATCAGCTGGCTGAGCAGGCTGCCGGAGTTATGGAGTCGGGGAGAAGACAGGGAGGGCACAGGGCTGGAGAGCAGAGTGGGCCGGACCAGCAGAAGGGAGGATGGGACGAGGGGGCTGCTCCTTCCAGGACCAGTGAGAATCCCTCACCAGCACAGCTGGCCATCAGGCAGGGAAATGATCCTCAGCTGCTTGTCTCTGTCACCCTCCGCCACCTGTCATTGCCGGAGCCAGGTGCTGAGCTGGGCTTCCTAAGCGGGACTGGTGTGGAAGATGAGGGCTCTCTCACCTGCTCCTTGCTCATCTCCTGCGGGGACAAAGCATCCACCACTGCTGGAGTTTTGCTTTCTTCCCCTTTTTTCCCGCCTTTCTTTTTGGGTGCCTAAGGAGAGAAAGCAAAACACACGAGGTGTGTGCATGGCTCAGGTGCTGGGAAGAAACTGTGCTGCTCAGAGCTCCCACAGCAGCCCAGGCCACCAAATGTCCCTGCTCTCATGGCTGGGACAGGGTGAGGAGGGGGACAGGGAGCCAGGGTCCGTGGAAGGGGCCTGGAAGCCCCTGACAGCCTCCAGCACAGCCACGGCTCATACCCAGCCACTGCTGGCCCAAAGCGAAGCCCAGAATGCCCGTACCCAAAAGAAGGGCTCGGGAGCAGCATCACAGGCCTGGGCATGGCGCTGAGGGGCTCCCTCCCCAGGGCTGGGCCCAGGACAAGCTCAGGCCCTGCTCTCACCATGGCTGCTGCCACTCACACTGTGGTCTCCAAGGCAATGGGAACGCGCATCTGGAGAGAGGTGTGAGGTGGTCGGACACGCCCGTTAGCAACGTGGGGCTGCACCGTGGCAACGGGGGTGGGGCCTAGTCCAGGCCCTGAACCAGGTCGCCACGCCAACAAAGGCAACAAGTGGTGCCGAAACCCGGGAAGTCGCCTGGACGGGTGAACGGCGGCCGGAGCGGCAGGACCAGCCCGGCGGGGAGGACGCTCCCGGACCAACAAGGAGGATGGAAGCCCTTGTGAAGGTCGTATCACAATTACATAAGCAGTGGGGTATTGATTGTAAGCCCAAAGATTTTACTGTCGCAGTTGCGAGGCTTTTACAAATTGGGGTCATTGACCAGCCGGTGGATATTCTCCACCCTGAAGTGTGGGATAAATGCACTAAAGCATTAGCCGAGGAGACGATGTCCTCGGGTAGCGGGAAAAACCTTAAGTCGTGGGGGAAAGTCGTACAGGCCCTGCAGAAGGCCTTACAAGAGCAGGAAACCTGGAGGGTGGCAAGGGACTGTTTGTTAGTCACTCCGAAATTGGGAGTCGGGGCAGCTACGCAGACTCCGCACCCCCCAAACGGCGGTGATTCCACGGAGTCCAAAAACTTACAAGAGGGCGACACGCCCCCTCTACCCCTGAACCCCTCGCCCCCTCAGTCCCCAAACCCTGACCCGATTACGGAGGCACAGAAGCGCGCACTGTCCTTCTGGGGTGGGTTAACTGAGGAAGCCAGGGGCGCTGAAGCCCGGGCGAGACCACCACCTTATGCGCCTCATAATGGCGCCGAACCCCGGGGGGAGGGCGGGGCGAAGATGTCCCCGGTGGGAACAAAGAAGAAGCGCTCGAGCTAAGAAGCGCACACAAAGGTGAAGGGCAGGAGGACAAGAAGGAGAAGAGTGGTGGGGGCGACCGGGGAGGGGAGGGGAGTGTGAGTGAAGCGCCGACAGCCAATCAGAGCGGCCCGCCGAGCAGAAGGCGGGGCGAACCAAAACGGAGGGACAAGCCAAGGGGGAGGGAACGGCCCGCCCACCAAGGAAGTAGGCGGCGCCCAACAAACAGGCATCAGAACCCGGAAGTAACCAGTCAGTCGAGTTCCGACTCCGGAACAGCCGCGGGCTGGGGCGAGCGGCTCGTAACCGATTCAGACTCAGAGGAGGAGGACACGAGGGTAAATAAAATTAAAAGCAAAAATATCCCCAGCCAAAATAAAAAGGAATCGCGAGGGGAAGGAGTTCCTCTCACGGATTGGAGGGAAATAAAGATTGCCTGTGCGGATTGGGTCCCAACAGCCACGCTGGCGTTCCCGGTCCGGGTGGCAGACGGGGGACAAAGGGTTTACTCGCCACACCGTGGTTAACCACCCTGGTATCTACCCTGGGAGGGCCAGTCACAATGATCGTGTTAGCATTGGTCTTCGGACCCTGTATATTAAACAGACTCGTGTCGTTTGTCAAGAGCCGATTAGAGACGGTTAACGTCATGTTAGTGGAACGCATGGAACACCGACAATTGCTTTAAGGTTCTGTTTGTTTAGAATTATCCCTAATCGTTCCCCATTTACCATCCGCCCAGCGTGCCTTACACTCGCTATCGCGAGATGATTACACAGTATTTTCACTCAGGTTTACTAACAGTATTAGGCTTGCCTTCGCTTTTACGCCTACTCACAAAGTGCCGTTAATCGATCTTTTTAAGGTAACAACTATTTTAAGATATATATATTCTTTACGATTGCTGTAAAACGTAGAACAAGAACAGAATATTTGAACTAACTTAACTATACGTTTAGTATGTTTTTATCCGAGATCACGGTGTACGTATTCTTGAACTGGATCCAAAGTGCGTCTTTGTAGTTGCGGTACGAATTTATTGTGTTCTGTCATTGTAGATTTCTTTGTTCCCTTGTAGTGGGACCCCGATGGCCCTGAATGGTATCCTTTACACCGCGATACCTCTTGTAAACCTGTGTTTGTTCCAGAGTGCAAGTAAGTGCTGCAATGAAAAGTTGTGAGCAGTGTTTAGCTGGAATTTCGAGTGTTCTAGGTGAGTAAAGAGAGGGTTGTGTATGTGTACGCTGGAAAGAGGAAGTCGGGCTGAGGGAAGAGAGGAAGTAGTCGCCCAGTCGGATTCTGGGGGAGTGGCAGCACCCCTCAAACTCTGGGGAAGGGGTGGTACAGCAACTGAGTTGCTGGACACGGAGTAAAGACAGGATCAGAGAATGAATCAGTAAATATGGGAGGAGGTCAGAGTGGAGGAACATTAAAGAAAAGCCCTTTAGGTTGTGTACTTGCTCACTGGAAAGATATCGTTGGGACTGGACGTACGGAAAGTAAGAAGACCTCTACCCAGCAGTGGCGGATCCATACGCCCTGCTGACTGTGATGACACCTGAACCACTTTGGCTTGCTGCTCCGGATTTGAAAGGACGCTTTTTTTCTTTTGCCTCCCTCTCCATGAGGCCAGTCAAAATCGTTTGCATTCGAATGGGAAAAGACTGTGATATTTTGATCAATTTAATTACGCATAGGGAGGGGGGAAATGTGGGTAGCTAGGGTCTGGCGACCGGAAGATATCGCGCTGTACGGAAAGATAGGGTCTCTCTCCTGATGACCAATAGCGGTCAGTTTGTGATGCAAGCAGACGGAAATAACGTTGTAAACCTAAGCTATATAAGGTCGTGTTACCCCTCAATAAACGCCATTTGCCGTCCACCACACTGGTGTCAGCGAGCTGATGGACCGAGCGGCCTGGGGTTGGTCGCCGTGCCGTTCCTGAACCAGGTCGCCACGCCAACAAAGGCAACAGGAGGTAGTAGAGAAAATGTTAAGCCCGGGAAGAGGGAGGGGTGGGGGGAGGTTATCTTGTTCCCTGTCTCATTCTCCTGCTAGTTTTAGAAATAAATGAGTGTTTTTCCCCAAGTCGAGTCTGTTTTGCCCGTAACGGTAACTTTAAGGATTTCTCCCTGTCCTTATCTCAAACCTCGAGCTGTTTTTCCTTATATTATCTCTCCCTATTCTCTCGGAGGGTGGGGGGAATGAGAGAGAGACTGCGTAGTCTGGTCCCGATCGGGGCTGAACTACTACACAGCCAAAGAGGGATTATGGTTTTTCATAGGTTGCAGTACATGCTTACAATCATTGTTAGCATTTTCAACAGCCAGTTGTAATAGCAACATCCCTCTTGCATCATCATTGTCGAACTGCTGCTCGAAAGTAGCTTGCAGACGATCTATGAAATCTGCATATGGCTCATTAGCTCCTTGCAGCACCTTAACAAAAGATTGAGGTCCTTCGCCTTTTGATGCTGGGATTTTTCTCACTGCCCTAAGAGCAATATGTCTAATTTGAGCATACGCTTCTCTCGGGAACTGTGCCTGCAGGAGCGAGTTACTATAAGCATTTTCTCCTGCCAGTTGTTCATATCCTATTGGAATCTGTTGATTTAAATTTTGTAATACTTTGCACAGTACATCCTTCTTTAAAATCATGGACTGTGTAGGTGTTAACACCATTTTCATTAACAATTTCCAATCATGTGGATCCAGAGTATACGACTCTGCTTTTGCCTCAAGTAAGGGTGTAGTAAAAGAAGAATGTATCCCTCCCTTCTTTACTGTCCGTCGCAGCTCCTTTATAGCATCATAACTGAGAGGCTGCGAAACCAGCTGCTGATTAGCTTGATACATAACTGGACAGGCTAAAACAGTTTGCCAGTCACCATTCTGCATTGCCTCTTTTTTACGCTCTTCCCAGATACCACACATTTCAACATTCACAGCTGCATGACTAACATTCACATTTCACGGAGGAGGGAACAGATCAGGTTTCTTTTCAAAGTCTTTTGAACCCACATTAAATACATCTACCTCCAGAGAGGTTTCGTTATTAGCAAGCGCAGTATCAGGAAAAGAATTGATAGGTGAAACCCGAGGCAAATCTGGCACGCGAGACTGTGGTGACGACAGCGACGGTAAAAGCGTGGAAGCAGGGTGTACAAGTGCAGGTTGCAGGGGAACAGGAATACAGCACGGAGTTTTCTGCCCCGACCCGCGGCACGGAGTTCTCTGTGCTAATCCCTCCCCCCAACCAGTTTCTGGGGAGATGCCATTGTTACAGGGGGACACGCTTACAGGTTGAGGGTCTGGTAATGGAGATGCCGACGCCTCAGGCAAAGAAGAATTAGTAGACTCTGTTGAAACATTGTCGAGGGTTAGCATGATTTGTACCCAAGTGGCTAAGTTTTTGCAAGCTTGGCTGCAAAAAGCTGCTGCAGCGATTTTTTGAAGGCTTGTGCCCACTTTCTCCCAAGCCTCTATTTGAAAAGTCCCGTCTGCAGGAAATTGCGGATGATTTTCACGAATCCACTCTAATAAAGTCATTAACTGTGGGCTGGTAACAGTCCTGCCCTGCGTTTTCAGCATTTTTCCCATTACATCAATGCTTTGCATCTCATCTGAGGATATTTTCCCTCCCATGATTCCCAGTTGCTCACCTGTATGCAAGTGATGAGCGCGCTTTCTGATGTGTGGATCCTCAATCCCGGTTTCTGGATTCCGGCCTCTGGTTCAACTGGGCTATGCCACCAGTGCAGGCTTTGTTCAAGCCTCTTCAGAGTTTCCGTCCTTGTTCCTTTTGAAGTTTAAGTGCGTCCCTGTTTGGGCGCCATCTGTGGCATATTGGTGGGACAGAGTAACGGGCAAGACAGCAAGTGAGCCCAAAAGGCCAAAGTTTATTTTTACAGCAGTGTTTTATACTCTTTACCTGGATGCTCTTTGTCTACGATCTCTATTCCTATAGGGCAACTATTAGCACGATCTCTACCACCCCACTATTTGTCCAATTTGCTTCACGCTTTTGATTGACGTTGTAGCATTGTTCTTCATCACGTACTTCTTCACACCGTTGCTTCTCAGCATGTACTCTCGCTTTGCCCATTGTGCTCAGGTCCTGTTTGCTTTGATACATTCACCCCTATTCCCATCCGCATTACTCACTTTGCTGCATTTGCTTACATCGATACACTTGCTCATATTCCCATCCACTACAGTCTCCCACAAATGGATCACACCAAGTGGGACCCTCTGCAGTGTATTTGAACAAAAAGCCTTTACAGATTCAGCTTTCGAATACATGTGCATTACTATTCTATAGAATGATTGGTTCCAGTCTCCTCGCCCGGCCCGTCAATTCCTACGCGCACTCAGTCCTGTTACTCCCCCCATTTCTTTTAAATCAGTGGTAGGAATGAAGTAGAGGGTTGGTGAGTCAGTGGTCGCAGGGACTGATGCTGGCATGACCTTTTCCCTCATTTCTCCAGTAGCTGTGTCACCAAAATCGGGAATCAAACTCCTGAACAGCAATATAGCATTAAGAAGCAGCATTCTTTGTTGCAGCGCTGGATGCACGGGGGATCCTTCCACCCAGCATACATGCCGGTCTGAAAATCTGGACAGAATCTATTTAGTGATTTCATACATCATCATTAATAATTCCCTGAACACTAATACATAATCATCAGTTTTCCTGGAAACCATTGTAATATTCCCCACCCACTTGTGCATGCTCAGTCTTTTGAGTCAAGGGTCTTCTGGTGGTCTTGGGGGTTGTCAGAGTGGGCCCTCCTCAAATTCTCTGGCGGAACCCTTCCTTAAAATCTCCATCCGTGGTCTTGGGAAGGTCGCGTTTTCCTTGATTTTCTGGCTCCAAAGTGATGGCTCAGGGCCTATCTTCACAGCTGGGGTTTGAGGCCTGCCTTTGTTCTACCACTCTTCTTAATCACCCCAGACATGCTGGGCTAACTGCTAACAAACGAGATGTTGTAGCAGTTCTGAGACTCCGTGTTCCCTCTAAGGGCACATAGATTTCATACAAAATTTACCCTATGTGACTACAGTGAGCCAAAGGCTCACTGGGCTCTGTTTATTGTCGCGGAGCACCAATGAGGCCCTGCACGGCACAGCGGGTCCCTTCGCGCCAGCTGGCGCCAGGAGGGCACAGCGATGAGTCCCGCAGGGCCCTGTCCCAGCACCTGCCCCAGCACGGGGCTCGCCAGTGGCTTAAAGCCCAGGTTGTCCACGGGGATCCCAAAGGCTCTCAGCTTGGCCTCCAACGTGTGCAGCATGTCATTGTGTGCCTGCAAGAGAAGCGTCCCATGCTCAGCCTGATACCGAGCTCCAGCCCAGCACCTCCCTGCCTTGCCATGGACGCTCTGCACCTCCCTGCATGGAGAGGACCCCAAAATGCCTTCCTTTGCAGGGGAAACCGCAGCCTGGGCTGGCTCCTGCCCAGGCCATGAAGCAGCTCAGCCGGCCTGCTGGAAGTTCCCTTCCATCCACTTGGTGCAAGGCTTGGAGTAGAAATTCCCATTTCCACCCCACCAAGCCACAGCCAGCACCCACCAGGCCCCAGCCCTGACCTGCAGGGCTCAGGGAAGCTTCATCCCCTTCCCTCACCTTGCAGACTTGGGCTAGCTGCAGCTGCAGCTGCCTGATGGTGGTGTTCTTCGAACTGACCAAGTCCTGCAAAGGGAGATGGTGCATCAGGCAACAGCTACACGGCCCTGGGGACACGGCGGCTGTGCCACAGGTGTGAGCAGTGTGACAGAGTGCACAGAGGAGCTGCTGCGCAGCGGCCGAGCTGGCAGCAGGACTTAGCTTGCAGTACAGCCTGACAGGTGGCCACCGCTCTATGTCCTTCCAGCCAGAACTGCCAGGGACAGCCAGCCCCAGGCAGAGGTGAGGGACATGGATGAGTGACATGGCAGCTTCAGCCACGGAGGACGAGGGCTTGCATGGCTCAGGGTCAGCTTTCACCATAAGGCAGCCTCTGCCCTCCAAGGCCAGCCCTCACCGGGCCCCACACAGTACCTCCAGCTTGCTGGAGACCAAGAAGAGGGCATCCGGGTCGAGGTTGGAGGCTGCAAAGGCCTCACTGAGCTCCACATCCTTTTTCTCCACCATGCTGAGGAGCCCTTTCAGCTTGCGCTCTAGGAGCAAGTTCTTGAAGCCCGTCTTCTGCTGCACCTCTTCTGTGGCTTGGGTGAACTTCTGATAGAGCTCATCTCGCTCCGCCTGCACCTGCTCCCAAAGACAGCGTGCCTTCACACCCGGGCTGGCGGCAACCCCGGGCCAGCACCAGACAGGTCTGGTGGCTTGGCCCTGCCTGCTCCAGCCACGGCCTGGCCATTCCCCATGGCACCTGCAGCCCACAGGAAGGCAGGTGCTGGAGCACAGCTTCTCTCCCTCCCTCCCTTCATGGCTGGCACTCCCTCAGCACCCACACTTCTGCTCTCGCCTCCCCTCCAGGCCCGAGACACCTCTGACAGCAGAATGGCTGGATGGGCACTGGTTTACACTTCAGAGGGGGCCCCACAGCACACAAGGGTCTCTCCTCTCCTCGCAGCTGGCAGGAGTCCCTGGCTCACAGCTGGTTAAGAAGTGTCCTAATTAGGACACAATTTCTCCACCACAGCTTATTTTGGAATGCAATTAATATGTTGCTGCCTTCATGATGGATCGATAACAAGGCCTCAGACCAGTCTTCCTGTTCCTGAGGATTTCTGCTAATTACAAACAAGCTCTCTTCTTGCCTCCAGAGATTTATCTTCGCTGGGAGGGGGAGAGGCTGAGTCTGGGAGAACTCAGACAATGGGACTCATCCCGAGCCACTCCCGCATGGCAAACAAGGGAAGCAACCCCCAAATGCCAGCAGAAGGAGGGAGCGAGCTCCCACCGGGGGTGCTGACCCATGACAATCCCTCGCCACAGCTCTGCTCCAGAACTGCTGCTGCAGCCAGTGGCTCCCTGGCTGGGAGGGGACTACCTGAGCGTGCGCGCTTGCTTAGCCAAGTACAAGGCCAGGCCTGTCTGCTGAGCTGAGTGGAAGATGCCAAAGCTGTGAGAAGCTTCACTGGAAGTAGCAGTTATCTCAGGGCTCTGGATCAGATCTTCTGAAAGCCCTTGGCTAAGCACAAACTCTCTGCTCAGTCCCCATGACCAGCCCTCTGCGGAGGGGCCAGGGTTTTGGAGAGGGAAGTGGGATGCCCAGACCCATCTGCAGCTCTCACCTTGCTGAACCTCTGCTTCAGGACCTCGTGTTCCCACTGAAGAGCCTTCAGTTCCTTCTGGGTGAGTTTCAGATGGGCTCTGATGTTCTGCGAGTGGGAAGGGGCAGTTAAAAAGCACAGGTTTCTCTGGGAGGTGTCGGGGACACGTTCGGGCAAGGCAGGAGAGTGACCAGCAAAGAGAAATGGGTGAGAAAAAAGAAGCAGTACCCGCACCAACACCCTTTCCTCTCTGCTGTGGAGGCGACTCTACTTTCTCGCTACCGGAGTGCCATTTGAGATCGTACAAGCACCCAGCGAAGCCCAAAGGAACTCGGAGGACTTTGCTCAGGGATCTGGCCAAGCCGAGTGGCAGAGGTCACTGCTGAGCGGCTGCCTCCAGGACAGAGCCAGGGCCACTGGGGAGAGGACAGGGCTGGCACTCACCCTCAGGGCCTCCTTGTCCTTGTCATAGTTGGCCAACTTCTTCTGCAGCTCAGACAGCTGCTCGCGGGCCTGCTGCAGGGGCTCCTTCAGCTGCTTGTTCTGGAGCAGCACACGTGCCTTCTCCTTTTCCAAGCGATTCCCTTTCTTCTTCATCTCCTCCATCTGCTCCTGTTCTTGGAAACACAAGTGCCAACTCCTGGGGGCTGCCCAGGTCCTCAGGGCTTCCCCAACCCTCCGGACACCCTCCTGCTGCTGGCCCAGCAAGACCCTGTGCTCAAGAGCTTCACTCCTGGAATGGCAGCAGACCCTCGGGAGAGTAGCAGCACCCACACGGCCGCCTGGGAACCGGCCAGACCTGGGTGAAATCCTCACAGGAGCGGTCCATTGCTGGAATGGTGACACTGCAGGCCAGGCAGGCTGAGGCAGGGGGGCAGGCAGTACCTTGAGCAAGTCTATGAGCGCCATGTTTTTGTCACGCATATCATTGTAGTAGTCCTTGATGTCACGGAAGGCTTTCTCGTGGTTCCTCATCAGCTCATCAATCTGGGTGTTCTTCCCCTCCTCCACTTTGTGGACCTCGGTCGTTCTACACAAGTCAAGCTCGTCCCGCAGCACTTCCATCTTGTTGGTGTACTTGGCCTTGATCTCTGGGGGAGCACACAGAGAGCTGAGTGAGGACCTCCTGGAGATCGCACGTAACATGCCCCAGTGCCATTAATAGGTGAGGTGCCAGAGTGGCGTGTGCCACTGTGGCATCACTGGAGTTCAAGACACTTGTTAGCAGTGTCACCACAGCTGCCACCAGTGTGCGGAGCAGCTACACTGGGACCACGGAGAGCAGAGCAACAGGCGCCCTGCCTGCACCCTCTGGAAACTTGGGGAAAACTGTCCAGAACTCGGGGAAAACAAGCCAGAACTGGAGGGAAACCCATCCCCCTTTCTGCTCGAGGCTCTGCCACGGAGCCCGGCAGCACAGCAGAGCTCGGAGAAGCCTCCCCTGGCACACTGACAAAGGGAGGTCACGCAGGAGCTACGCGCACGGACTCACCTTTCACCTGTCTCTCAAAGTTGTTGTGCAGCTGGGTGATCTCCTCCTCTTGTTTCTGTTAGGGAGAAGCTACATGTCAGAGACACATAATCAAATCCTCAGGCAGCTGCATCCTGAAGGATTCCCTCCTGCTCCCTGGGAAAGGCCCCTGCTGTGGTGCCAGTCCCACGTTATCTCTGCACACGGCAGCTCATGGGTTCTCCAGCAGCTCTCACAGCTCTCCGTTGCAGGAGGGGGATTTCGCAGGAGCTGGGAGCCCCAGGAAGCCCTTCTCCGCAGCCCCACCACCTCCCTCTGCAGCAGATGCACACGGCTCATACATGGCTCCGGCCCGGCCAGGGACCTACCAGGTGCATGTTTTTCAGTGCCTCCTCACTGGCCAGCTCCTGCTCCTTCAGCTCCATTTTCATGGAACGCATGTCCTTCCTCAGCTCCATCTCCTGGGCCCAGTGATCCTTCTGGGCCCGCTTCACGGACAGGGTGCCCTCCCCCTTCAGCTCGGTGAGGTTTTCTTGGTGTTCGTGCAACAAGTGCTTCACCTTCTGCTTGTAAACCTAAAGACAAGCTACAGACTGGGTGAGGGGCTTCTGCAGGAGACATGTGGACCTGGGATTTTTATCTGTGACGCGTCTGGGTTGCATCTCACCCAGCTTCTCCTCCTCTAGCCCTTCCCTCACCTCCTCAGAGCTGCCCAAGGCTCAGACAGAGCTTGGGGCACTCACAACATCTCCCAGCCTCCTGCCCTCCCACCTTCAGCTCCACTTGTTGCTGCTCCTCCGCCTCCTTCATCTCCCACTCCTTCTTCCGCAACTCTGCTTTCTGCTCCTCCAGCTGCCGGCGGGTCATCTCCCAGAAGCTGTGAAACTTGTCACGTTCCAGCTGGAAATAGTTGCGCTCTTCCCGTTCCCGGTCCAGCTCCTCCCGCAGACGCGCAACATGCTTCTCCAGCTGCAAAGCCAAGGGGAAGAGCCAGGGAGGGGAAAAAAGAGGCCTCAGACAGACACCTCCACAAGACACCCGTGGCAAGCCATGTCACAAACCTGGCAGGCCACAGTGGCCATCAATGGGATGGAGGCGCGCAGGAGAGAAGGGGACGGGCCCTGACACAGGGACATCTGGGGACTGTGGGGGTTGCCCAGGGCCTGACAGAACCCATCAGCCCCTGGAAAAGGAGTAACACCATTCCCAGGTGCCTAAATACTACTGATTTGTAGAATCAAATCATAGAATCGTTTAGGTTGGAAAAGACCTTGAATATCACTGAGTCCAACCGTTATCTCAACACTGCCAAGGCCACCACCAATCCATGTCCCTAAGCAGCACATCTGCGTGCCTTTTAAATATCTCTGGGGGTGGTGACTCCACTGCTTCTCTGGGCAGCCTGTTCCAATGCTTGAGAACCCTTTGGGTGAAGGTGGTTTCCTCTCACCCTACCACTTCTTACTTGGGAGAAGAGACCCACAACCTCTCTGCTCCAACCTCCTTTCGGGTAGTTGTAGAGAGCACTAAGATCTCCCCTCAGCCTCCTTTTCTCCAGCACAGGACTCGGGCTCCAGACCCTTCACCAGCGTCGTTGCTCTCCTTTGGGTGTGCTCCAGCACCTCAATGTTTTTCTTTCAGTGAGGGGCCCAAAAGTGAACACAGCACTGGAGGTGCGGCCTCACCAGTGCTGACTACAGGGGACGATCACTGCCCTAATTATCCTGGCTACTCTCTGAGACAATCCAGGATGCTGTAGGCCTTCTTGGCCACCTGGGCATGCTGCTTGCTCTGAGATGTGCAAGATCTTTCCCAAGGAGCAAGGTCCCCAGCCCAGGGCCATCTGCTCCTCTGTTGGTAGGACACTGGGCAAAACAAGGGGACTTGGAGCAACTGAGGGCGCCGCGAGCAAGAGCACAGCAGGCTGCCATCACAGAGCTCCCAGCTGAGCCATCAGCTGGCTGAGCAGGCTGCCGGAGTTATGGAGTCGGGGAGAAGACAGGGAGGGCACAGGGCTGGAGAGCAGAGTGGGCCGGACCAGCAGAAGGGAGGATGGGACGAGGGGGCTGCTCCTTCCAGGACCAGTGAGAATCCCTCACCAGCACAGCTGGCCATCAGGCAGGGAAATGATCCTCAGCTGCTTGTCTCTGTCACCCTCCGCCACCTGTCATTGCCGGAGCCAGGTGCTGAGCTGGGCTTCCTAAGCGGGACTGGTGTGGAAGATGAGGGCTCTCTCACCTGCTCCTTGCTCATCTCCTGCGGGGACAAAGCATCCACCACTGCTGGAGTTTTGCTTTCTTCCCCTTTTTTCCCGCCTTTCTTTTTGGGTGCCTAAGGAGAGAAAGCAAAACACACGAGGTGTGTGCATGGCTCAGGTGCTGGGAAGAAACTGTGCTGCTCAGAGCTCCCACAGCAGCCCAGGCCACCAAATGTCCCTGCTGTCATGGCTGGGACAGGGTGAGGAGGGGGACAGGGAGCCAGGGTCCGTGGAAGGGGCCTGGAAGCCCCTGACAGCCTCCAGCACAGCCACGGCTCATACCCAGCCACTGCTGGCCCAAAGCGAAGCCCAGAATGCCCATACCCAAAAGAAGGGCTCGGGAGCAGCATCACAGGCCTGGGCATGGCGCTGAGGGGCTCCCTCCCCAGGGCTGGGCCCAGGACAAGCTCAGGCCCTGCTCTCACCATGGCTGCTGCCACTCACACTGTGGTCTCCAAGGCAATGGGAACGCGCATCTGGAGAGAGGTGTGAGGTGGTCGGACACGCCCGTTAGCAACGTGGGGCTGCACCGTGGCAACGGGGGTGGGGCCTAGTCCAGGCCCTGAACCAGGTCGCCACGCCAACAAAGGCAACAAGTGGTGCCGAAACCCGGGAAGTCGCCTGGACGGGTGAACGGCGGCCGGAGCGGCAGGACCAGCCCGGCGGGGAGGACGCTCCCGGACCAACAAGGAGGATGGAAGCCCTTGTGAAGGTCGTATCACAATTACATAAGCAGTGGGGTATTGATTGTAAGCCCAAAGATTTTACTGTCGCAGTTGCGAGGCTTTTACAAATTGGGGTCATTGACCAGCCGGTGGATATTCTCCACCCTGAAGTGTGGGATAAATGCACTAAAGCATTAGCCGAGGAGACGATGTCCTCGGGTAGCGGGAAAAACCTTAAGTCGTGGGGGAAAGTCGTACAGGCCCTGCAGAAGGCCTTACAAGAGCAGGAAACCTGGAGGGCGGCAAGGGACTGTTTGTTAGTCACTCCGAAATTGGGAGTCGGGGCAGCTACGCAGACTCCGCACCCCCCAAACGGCGGTGATTCCACGGAGTCCAAAAACTTACAAGAGGGCGACACGCCCCCTCTACCCCTGAACCCCTCGCCCCCTCAGTCCCCAAACCCTGACCCGATTACGGAGGCACAGAAGCGCGCACTGTCCTTCTGGGGTGGGTTAACTGAGGAAGCCAGGGGCGCTGAAGCCCGGGCGAGACCACCACCTTATGCGCCTCATAATGGCGCCGAACCCCGGGGGGAGGGCGGGGCGAAGATGTCCCCGGTGGGAACAAAGAAGAAGCGCTCGAGCTAAGAAGCGCACACAAAGGTGAAGGGCAGGAGGACAAGAAGGAGAAGAGTGGTGGGGGCGACCGGGGAGGGGAGGGGAGTGTGAGTGAAGCGCCGACAGCCAATCAGAGCGGCCCGCCGAGCAGAAGGCGGGGCGAACCAAAACGGAGGGACAAGCCAAGGGGGAGGGAACGGCCCGCCCACCAAGGAAGTAGGCGGCGCCCAACAAACAGGCATCAGAACCCGGAAGTAACCAGTCAGTCGAGTTCCGACTCCGGAACAGCCGCGAGCTGGGGCGAGCGGCTCGTAACCGATTCAGACTCAGAGGAGGAGGACACGAGGGTAAATAAAATTAAAAGCAAAAATATCCCCAGCCAAAATAAAAAGGAATCGCGAGGGGAAGGAGTTCCTCTCACGGATTGGAGGGAAATAAAGATTGCCTGTGCGGATTGGGTCCCAACAGCCACGCTGGCGTTCCCGGTCCGGGTGGCAGACGGGGGACAAAGGGTTTACTCGCCACACCGTGGTTAACCACCCTGGTATCTACCCTGGGAGGGCCAGTCACAATGATCGTGTTAGCATTGGTCTTCGGACCCTGTATATTAAACAGACTCGTGTCGTTTGTCAAGAGCCGATTAGAGACGGTTAACGTCATGTTAGTGGAACGCATGGAACACCGACAATTGCTTTAAGGTTCTGTTTGTTTAGAATTATCCCTAATCGTTCCCCATTTACCATCCGCCCAGCGTGCCTTACACTCGCTATCGCGAGATGATTACACAGTATTTTCACTCAGGTTTACTAACAGTATTAGGCTTGCCTTCGCTTTTACGCCTACTCACAAAGTGCCGTTAATCGATCTTTTTAAGGTAACAACTATTTTAAGATATATATATTCTTTACGATTGCTGTAAAACGTAGAACAAGAACAGAATATTTGAACTAACTTAACTATACGTTTAGTATGTTTTTATCCGAGATCACGGTGTACGTATTCTTGAACTGGATCCAAAGTGCGTCTTTGTAGTTGCGGTACGAATTTATTGTGTTCTGTCATTGTAGATTTCTTTGTTCCCTTGTAGTGGGACCCCGATGGCCCTGAATGGTATCCTTTACACCGCGATACCTCTTGTAAACCTGTGTTTGTTCCAGAGTGCAAGTAAGTGCTGCAATGAAAAGTTGTGAGCAGTGTTTAGCTGGAATTTCGAGTGTTCTAGGTGAGTAAAGAGAGGGTTGTGTATGTGTACGCTGGAAAGAGGAAGTCGGGCTGAGGGAAGAGAGGAAGTAGTCGCCCAGTCGGATTCTGGGGGAGTGGCAGCACCCCTCAAACTCTGGGGAAGGGGTGGTACAGCAACTGAGTTGCTGGACACGGAGTAAAGACAGGATCAGAGAATGAATCAGTAAATATGGGAGGAGGTCAGAGTGGAGGAACATTAAAGAAAAGCCCTTTAGGTTGTGTACTTGCTCACTGGAAAGATATCGTTGGGACTGGACGTACGGAAAGTAAGAAGACCTCTACCCAGCAGTGGCGGATCCATACGCCCTGCTGACTGTGATGACACCTGAACCACTTTGGCTTGCTGCTCCGGATTTGAAAGGACGCTTTTTTTCTTTTGCCTCCCTCTCCATGAGGCCAGTCAAAATCGTTTGCATTCGAATGGGAAAAGACTGTGATATTTTGATCAATTTAATTACGCATAGGGAGGGGGGAAATGTGGGTAGCTAGGGTCTGGCGACCGGAAGATATCGCGCTGTACGGAAAGATAGGGTCTCTCTCCTGATGACCAATAGCGGTCAGTTTGTGATGCAAGCAGACGGAAATAACGTTGTAAACCTAAGCTATATAAGGTCGTGTTACCCCTCAATAAACGCCATTTGCCGTCCACCACACTGGTGTCAGCGAGCTGATGGACCGAGCGGCCTGGGGTTGGTCGCCGTGCCGTTCCTGAACCAGGTCGCCACGCCAACAAAGGCAACAGGAGGTAGTAGAGAAAATGTTAAGCCCGGGAAGAGGGAGGGGTGGGGGGAGGTTATCTTGTTCCCTGTCTCATTCTCCTGCTAGTTTTAGAAATAAATGAGTGTTTTTCCCCAAGTCGAGTCTGTTTTGCCCGTAACGGTAACTTTAAGGATTTCTCCCTGTCCTTATCTCAAACCTCGAGCTGTTTTTCCTTATATTATCTCTCCCTATTCTCTCGGAGGGTGGGGGGAATGAGAGAGAGACTGCGTAGTCTGGTCCCGATCGGGGCTGAACTACTACACAGCCAAAGAGGGATTATGGTTTTTCATAGGTTGCAGTACATGCTTACAATCATTGTTAGCATTTTCAACAGCCAGTTGTAATAGCAACATCCCTCTTGCATCATCATTGTCGAACTGCTGCTCGAAAGTAGCTTGCAGACGATCTATGAAATCTGCATATGGCTCATTAGCTCCTTGCAGCACCTTAACAAAAGATTGAGGTCCTTCGCCTTTTGATGCTGGGATTTTTCTCACTGCCCTAAGAGCAATATGTCTAATTTGAGCATACGCTTCTCTCGGGAACTGTGCCTGCAGGAGCGAGTTACTATAAGCATTTTCTCCTGCCAGTTGTTCATATCCTATTGGAATCTGTTGATTTAAATTTTGTAATACTTTGCACAGTACATCCTTCTTTAAAATCATGGACTGTGTAGGTGTTAACACCATTTTCATTAACAATTTCCAATCATGTGGATCCAGAGTATACGACTCTGCTTTTGCCTCAAGTAAGGGTGTAGTAAAAGAAGAATGTATCCCTCCCTTCTTTACTGTCCGTCGCAGCTCCTTTATAGCATCATAACTGAGAGGCTGCGAAACCAGCTGCTGATTAGCTTGATACATAACTGGACAGGCTAAAACAGTTTGCCAGTCACCATTCTGCATTGCCTCTTTTTTACGCTCTTCCCAGATACCACACATTTCAACATTCACAGCTGCATGACTAACATTCACATTTCACGGAGGAGGGAACAGATCAGGTTTCTTTTCAAAGTCTTTTGAACCCACATTAAATACATCTACCTCCAGAGAGGTTTCGTTATTAGCAAGCGCAGTATCAGGAAAAGAATTGATAGGTGAAACCCGAGGCAAATCTGGCACGCGAGACTGTGGTGACGACAGCGACGGTAAAAGCGTGGAAGCAGGGTGTACAAGTGCAGGTTGCAGGGGAACAGGAATACAGCACGGAGTTTTCTGCCCCGACCCGCGGCACGGAGTTCTCTGTGCTAATCCCTCCCCCCAACCAGTTTCTGGGGAGATGCCATTGTTACAGGGGGACACGCTTACAGGTTGAGGGTCTGGTAATGGAGATGCCGACGCCTCAGGCAAAGAAGAATTAGTAGACTCTGTTGAAACATTGTCGAGGGTTAGCATGATTTGTACCCAAGTGGCTAAGTTTTTGCAAGCTTGGCTGCAAAAAGCTGCTGCAGCGATTTTTTGAAGGCTTGTGCCCACTTTCTCCCAAGCCTCTATTTGAAAAGTCCCGTCTGCAGGAAATTGCGGATGATTTTCACGAATCCACTCTAATAAAGTCATTAACTGTGGGCTGGTAACAGTCCTGCCCTGCGTTTTCAGCATTTTTCCCATTACATCAATGCTTTGCATCTCATCTGAGGATATTTTCCCTCCCATGATTCCCAGTTGCTCACCTGTATGCAAGTGATGAGCGCGCTTTCTGATGTGTGGATCCTCAATCCCGGTTTCTGGATTCCGGCCTCTGGTTCAACTGGGCTATGCCACCAGTGCAGGCTTTGTTCAAGCCTCTTCAGAGTTTCCGTCCTTGTTCCTTTTGAAGTTTAAGTGCGTCCCTGTTTGGGCGCCATCTGTGGCATATTGGTGGGACAGAGTAACGGGCAAGACAGCAAGTGAGCCCAAAAGGCCAAAGTTTATTTTTACAGCAGTGTTTTATACTCTTTACCTGGATGCTCTTTGTCTACGATCTCTATTCCTATAGGGCAACTATTAGCACGATCTCTACCACCCCACTATTTGTCCAATTTGCTTCACGCTTTTGATTGACGTTGTAGCATTGTTCTTCATCACGTACTTCTTCACACCGTTGCTTCTCAGCATGTACTCTCGCTTTGCCCATTGTGCTCAGGTCCTGTTTGCTTTGATACATTCACCCCTATTCCCATCCGCATTACTCACTTTGCTGCATTTGCTTACATCGATACACTTGCTCATATTCCCATCCACTACAGTCTCCCACAAATGGATCACACCAAGTGGGACCCTCTGCAGTGTATTTGAACAAAAAGCCTTTACAGATTCAGCTTTCGAATACATGTGCATTACTATTCTATAGAATGATTGGTTCCAGTCTCCTCGCCCGGCCCGTCAATTCCTACGCGCACTCAGTCCTGTTACTCCCCCCATTTCTTTTAAATCAGTGGTAGGAATGAAGTAGAGGGTTGGTGAGTCAGTGGTCGCAGGGACTGATGCTGGCATGACCTTTTCCCTCATTTCTCCAGTAGCTGTGTCACCAAAATCGGGAATCAAACTCCTGAACAGCAATATAGCATTAAGAAGCAGCATTCTTTGTTGCAGCGCTGGATGCACGGGGGATCCTTCCACCCAGCATACATGCCGGTCTGAAAATCTGGACAGAATCTATTTAGTGATTTCATACATCATCATTAATAATTCCCTGAACACTAATACATAATCATCAGTTTTCCTGGAAACCATTGTAATATTCCCCACCCACTTGTGCATGCTCAGTCTTTTGAGTCAAGGGTCTTCTGGTGGTCTTGGGGGTTGTCAGAGTGGGCCCTCCTCAAATTCTCTGGCGGAACCCTTCCTTAAAATCTCCATCCGTGGTCTTGGGAAGGTCGCGTTTTCCTTGATTTTCTGGCTCCAAAGTGATGGCTCAGGGCCTATCTTCACAGCTGGGGTTTGAGGCCTGCCTTTGTTCTACCACTCTTCTTAATCACCCCAGACATGCTGGGCTAACTGCTAACAAACGAGATGTTGTAGCAGTTCTGAGACTCCGTGTTCCCTCTAAGGGCACATAGATTTCATACAAAATTTACCCTATGTGACTACAGTGAGCCAAAGGCTCACTGGGCTCTGTTTATTGTCGCGGAGCACCAATGAGGCCCTGCACGGCACAGCGGGTCCCTTCGCGCCAGCTGGCGCCAGGAGGGCACAGCGATGAGTCCCGCAGGGCCCTGTCCCAGCACCTGCCCCAGCACGGGGCTCGCCAGTGGCTTAAAGCCCAGGTTGTCCACGGGGATCCCAAAGGCTCTCAGCTTGGCCTCCAACGTGTGCAGCATGTCATTGTGTGCCTGCAAGAGAAGCGTCCCATGCTCAGCCTGATACCGAGCTCCAGCCCAGCACCTCCTTGCCTTGCCATGGACGCTCTGCACCTCCCTGCATGGAGAGGACCCCAAAATGCCTTCCTTTGCAGGGGAAACCGCAGCCTGGGCTGGCTCCTGCCCAGGCCATGAAGCAGCTCAGCCGGCCTGCTGGAAGTTCCCTTCCATCCACTTGGTGCAAGGCTTGGAGTAGAAATTCCCATTTCCACCCCACCAAGCCACAGCCAGCACCCACCAGGCCCCAGCCCTGACCTGCAGGGCTCAGGGAAGCTTCATCCCCTTCCCTCACCTTGCAGACTTGGGCTAGCTGCAGCTGCAGCTGCCTGATGGTGGTGTTCTTCGAACTGACCAAGTCCTGCAAAGGGAGATGGTGCATCAGGCAACAGCTACACGGCCCTGGGGACACGGCGGCTGTGAGCAGTGTGACAGAGTGCACAGAGGAGCTGCTGCGCAGCGGCCGAGCTGGCAGCAGGACTTAGCTTGCAGTACAGCCTGACAGGTGGCCACCGCTCTATGTCCTTCCAGCCAGAACTGCCAGGGACAGCCAGCCCCAGGCAGAGGTGAGGGACATGGATGAGTGACATGGCAGCTTCAGCCACGGAGGACGAGGGCTTGCATGGCTCAGGGTCAGCTTTCACCATAAGGCAGCCTCTGCCCTCCAAGGCCAGCCCTCACCGGGCCCCACACAGTACCTCCAGCTTGCTGGAGACCAAGAAGAGGGCATCCGGGTCGAGGTTGGAGGCTGCAAAGGCCTCACTGAGCTCCACATCCTTTTTCTCCACCATGCTGAGGAGCCCTTTCAGCTTGCGCTCTAGGAGCAAGTTCTTGAAGCCCGTCTTCTGCTGCACCTCTTCTGTGGCTTGGGTGAACTTCTGATAGAGCTCATCTCGCTCCGCCTGCACCTGCTCCCAAAGACAGCGTGCCTTCACACCCGGGCTGGCGGCAACCCCGGGCCAGCACCAGACAGGTCTGGTGGCTTGGCCCTGCCTGCTCCAGCCACGGCCTGGCCATTCCCCATGGCACCTGCAGCCCACAGGAAGGCAGGTGCTGGAGCACAGCTTCTCTCCCTCCCTCCCTTCATGGCTGGCACTCCCTCAGCACCCACACTTCTGCTCTCGCCTCCCCTCCAGGCCCGAGACACCTCTGACAGCAGAATGGCTGGATGGGCACTGGTTTACACTTCAGAGGGGGCCCCACAGCACACAAGGGTCTCTCCTCTCCTCGCAGCTGGCAGGAGTCCCTGGCTCACAGCTGGTTAAGAAGTGTCCTAATTAGGACACAATTTCTCCACCACAGCTTATTTTGGAATGCAATTAATATGTTGCTGCCTTCATGATGGATCGATAACAAGGCCTCAGACCAGTCTTCCTGTTCCTGAGGATTTCTGCTAATTACAAACAAGCTCTCTTCTTGCCTCCAGAGATTTATCTTCGCTGGGAGGGGGAGAGGCTGAGTCTGGGAGAACTCAGACAATGGGACTCATCCCGAGCCACTCCCGCATGGCAAACAAGGGAAGCAACCCCCAAATGCCAGCAGAAGGAGGGAGCGAGCTCCCACCGGGGGTGCTGACCCATGACAATCCCTCGCCACAGCTCTGCTCCAGAACTGCTGCTGCAGCCAGTGGCTCCCTGGCTGGGAGGGGACTACCTGAGCGTGCGCGCTTGCTTAGCCAAGTACAAGGCCAGGCCTGTCTGCTGAGCTGAGTGGAAGATGCCAAAGCTGAGAGAAGCTTCACTGGAAGTAGCAGTTATCTCAGGGCTCTGGATCAGATCTTCTGAAAGCCCTTGGCTAAGCACAAACTCTCTGCTCAGTCCCCATGACCAGCCCTCTGCGGAGGGGCCAGGGTTTTGGAGAGGGAAGTGGGATGCCCAGACCCATCTGCAGCTCTCACCTTGCTGAACCTCTGCTTCAGGACCTCGTGTTCCCACTGAAGAGCCTTCAGTTCCTTCTGGGTGAGTTTCAGATGGGCTCTGATGTTCTGCGAGTGGGAAGGGGCAGTTAAAAAGCACAGGTTTCTCTGGGAGGTGTCGGGGACACGTTCGGGCAAGGCAGGAGAGTGACCAGCAAAGAGAAATGGGTGAGAAAAAAGAAGCAGTACCCGCACCAACACCCTTTCCTCTCTGCTGTGGAGGCGACTCTACTTTCTCGCTACCGGAGTGCCATTTGAGATCGTACAAGCACCCAGCGAAGCCCAAAGGAACTCGGAGGACTTTGCTCAGGGATCTGGCCAAGCCGAGTGGCAGAGGTCACTGCTGAGCGGCTGCCTCCAGGACAGAGCCAGGGCCACTGGGGAGAGGACAGGGCTGGCACTCACCCTCAGGGCCTCCTTGTCCTTGTCATAGTTGGCCAACTTCTTCTGCAGCTCAGACAGCTGCTCGCGGGCCTGCTGCAGGGGCTCCTTCAGCTGCTTGTTCTGGAGCAGCACACGTGCCTTCTCCTTTTCCAAGCGATTCCCTTTCTTCTTCATCTCCTCCATCTGCTCCTGTTCTTGGAAACACAAGTGCCAACTCCTGGGGGCTGCCCAGGTCCTCAGGGCTTCCCCAACCCTCCGGACACCCTCCTGCTGCTGGCCCAGCAAGACCCTGTGCTCAAGAGCTTCACTCCTGGAATGGCAGCAGACCCTCGGGAGAGTAGCAGCACCCACACGGCCGCCTGGGAACCGGCCAGACCTGGGTGAAATCCTCACAGGAGCGGTCCATTGCTGGAATGGTGACACTGCAGGCCAGGCAGGCTGAGGCAGGGGGGCAGGCAGTACCTTGAGCAAGTCTATGAGCGCCATGTTTTTGTCACGCATATCATTGTAGTAGTCCTTGATGTCACGGAAGGCTTTCTCGTGGTTCCTCATCAGCTCATCAATCTGGGTGTTCTTCCCCTCCTCCACTTTGTGGACCTCGGTCGTTCTACACAAGTCAAGCTCGTCCCGCAGCACTTCCATCTTGTTGGTGTACTTGGCCTTGATCTCTGGGGGAGCACACAGAGAGCTGAGTGAGGACCTCCTGGAGATCGCACGTAACATGCCCCAGTGCCATTAATAGGTGAGGTGCCAGAGTGGCGTGTGCCACTGTGGCATCACTGGAGTTCAAGACACTTGTTAGCAGTGTCACCACAGCTGCCACCAGTGTGCGGAGCAGCTACACTGGGACCACGGAGAGCAGAGCAACAGGCGCCCTGCCTGCACCCTCTGGAAACTTGGGGAAAACTGTCCAGAACTCGGGGAAAACAAGCCAGAACTGGAGGGAAACCCATCCCCCTTTCTGCTCGAGGCTCTGCCACGGAGCCCGGCAGCACAGCAGAGCTCGGAGAAGCCTCCCCTGGCACACTGACAAAGGGAGGTCACGCAGGAGCTACGCGCACGGACTCACCTTTCACCTGTCTCTCAAAGTTGTTGTGCAGCTGGGTGATCTCCTCCTCTTGTTTCTGTTAGGGAGAAGCTACATGTCAGAGACACATAATCAAATCCTCAGGCAGCTGCATCCTGAAGGATTCCCTCCTGCTCCCTGGGAAAGGCCCCTGCTGTGGTGCCAGTCCCACGTTATCTCTGCACACGGCAGCTCATGGGTTCTCCAGCAGCTCTCACAGCTCTCCGTTGCAGGAGGGGGATTTCGCAGGAGCTGGGAGCCCCAGGAAGCCCTTCTCCGCAGCCCCACCACCTCCCTCTGCAGCAGATGCACACGGCTCATACATGGCTCCGGCCCGGCCAGGGACCTACCAGGTGCATGTTTTTCAGTGCCTCCTCACTGGCCAGCTCCTGCTCCTTCAGCTCCATTTTCATGGAACGCATGTCCTTCCTCAGCTCCATCTCCTGGGCCCAGTGATCCTTCTGGGCCCGCTTCACGGACAGGGTGCCCTCCCCCTTCAGCTCGGTGAGGTTTTCTTGGTGTTCGTGCAACAAGTGCTTCACCTTCTGCTTGTAAACCTAAAGACAAGCTACAGACTGGGTGAGGGGCTTCTGCAGGAGACATGTGGACCTGGGATTTTTATCTGTGACGCGTCTGGGTTGCATCTCACCCAGCTTCTCCTCCTCTAGCCCTTCCCTCACCTCCTCAGAGCTGCCCAAGGCTCAGACAGAGCTTGGGGCACTCACAACATCTCCCAGCCTCCTGCCCTCCCACCTTCAGCTCCACTTGTTGCTGCTCCTCCGCCTCCTTCATCTCCCACTCCTTCTTCCGCAACTCTGCTTTCTGCTCCTCCAGCTGCCGGCGGGTCATCTCCCAGAAGCTGTGAAACTTGTCACGTTCCAGCTGGAAATAGTTGCGCTCTTCCCGTTCCCGGTCCAGCTCCTCCCGCAGACGCGCAACATGCTTCTCCAGCTGCAAAGCCAAGGGGAAGAGCCAGGGAGGGGAAAAAAGAGGCCTCAGACAGACACCTCCACAAGACACCCGTGGCAAGCCATGTCACAAACCTGGCAGGCCACAGTGGCCATCAATGGGATGGAGGCGCGCAGGAGAGAAGGGGACGGGCCCTGACACAGGGACATCTGGGGACTGTGGGGGTTGCCCAGGGCCTGACAGAACCCATCAGCCCCTGGAAAAGGAGTAACACCATTCCCAGGTGCCTAAATACTACTGATTTGTAGAATCAAATCATAGAATCGTTTAGGTTGGAAAAGACCTTGAATATCACTGAGTCCAACCGTTATCTCAACACTGCCAAGGCCACCACCAATCCATGTCCCTAAGCAGCACATCTGCGTGCCTTTTAAATATCTCTGGGGGTGGTGACTCCACTGCTTCTCTGGGCAGCCTGTTCCAATGCTTGAGAACCCTTTGGGTGAAGGTGGTTTCCTCTCACCCTACCACTTCTTACTTGGGAGAAGAGACCCACAACCTCTCTGCTCCAACCTCCTTTCGGGTAGTTGTAGAGAGCACTAAGATCTCCCCTCAGCCTCCTTTTCTCCAGCACAGGACTCGGGCTCCAGACCCTTCACCAGCGTCGTTGCTCTCCTTTGGGTGTGCTCCAGCACCTCAATGTTTTTCTTTCAGTGAGGGGCCCAAAAGTGAACACAGCACTGGAGGTGCGGCCTCACCAGTGCTGACTACAGGGGACGATCACTGCCCTAATTATCCTGGCTACTCTCTGAGACAATCCAGGATGCTGTAGGCCTTCTTGGCCACCTGGGCATGCTGCTTGCTCTGAGATGTGCAAGATCTTTCCCAAGGAGCAAGGTCCCCAGCCCAGGGCCATCTGCTCCTCTGTTGGTAGGACACTGGGCAAAACAAGGGGACTTGGAGCAACTGAGGGCGCCGCGAGCAAGAGCACAGCAGGCTGCCATCACAGAGCTCCCAGCTGAGCCATCAGCTGGCTGAGCAGGCTGCCGGAGTTATGGAGTCGGGGAGAAGACAGGGAGGGCACAGGGCTGGAGAGCAGAGTGGGCCGGACCAGCAGAAGGGAGGATGGGACGAGGGGGCTGCTCCTTCCAGGACCAGTGAGAATCCCTCACCAGCACAGCTGGCCATCAGGCAGGGAAATGATCCTCAGCTGCTTGTCTCTGTCACCCTCCGCCACCTGTCATTGCCGGAGCCAGGTGCTGAGCTGGGCTTCCTAAGCGGGACTGGTGTGGAAGATGAGGGCTCTCTCACCTGCTCCTTGCTCATCTCCTGCGGGGACAAAGCATCCACCACTGCTGGAGTTTTGCTTTCTTCCCCTTTTTTCCCGCCTTTCTTTTTGGGTGCCTAAGGAGAGAAAGCAAAACACACGAGGTGTGTGCATGGCTCAGGTGCTGGGAAGAAACTGTGCTGCTCAGAGCTCCCACAGCAGCCCAGGCCACCAAATGTCCCTGCTCTCATGGCTGGGACAGGGTGAGGAGGGGGACAGGGAGCCAGGGTCCGTGGAAGGGGCCTGGAAGCCCCTGACAGCCTCCAGCACAGCCACGGCTCATACCCAGCCACTGCTGGCCCAAAGCGAAGCCCAGAATGCCCGTACCCAAAAGAAGGGCTCGGGAGCAGCATCACAGGCCTGGGCATGGCGCTGAGGGGCTCCCTCCCCAGGGCTGGGCCCAGGACAAGCTCAGGCCCTGCTCTCACCATGGCTGCTGCCACTCACACTGTGGTCTCCAAGGCAATGGGAACGCGCATCTGGAGAGAGGTGTGAGGTGGTCGGACACGCCCGTTAGCAACGTGGGGCTGCACCGTGGCAACGGGGGTGGGGCCTAGTCCAGGCCCTGAACCAGGTCGCCACGCCAACAAAGGCAACAAGTGGTGCCGAAACCCGGGAAGTCGCCTGGACGGGTGAACGGCGGCCGGAGCGGCAGGACCAGCCCGGCGGGGAGGACGCTCCCGGACCAACAAGGAGGATGGAAGCCCTTGTGAAGGTCGTATCACAATTACATAAGCAGTGGGGTATTGATTGTAAGCCCAAAGATTTTACTGTCGCAGTTGCGAGGCTTTTACAAATTGGGGTCATTGACCAGCCGGTGGATATTCTCCACCCTGAAGTGTGGGATAAATGCACTAAAGCATTAGCCGAGGAGACGATGTCCTCGGGTAGCGGGAAAAACCTTAAGTCGTGGGGGAAAGTCGTACAGGCCCTGCAGAAGGCCTTACAAGAGCAGGAAACCTGGAGGGCGGCAAGGGACTGTTTGTTAGTCACTCCGAAATTGGGAGTCGGGGCAGCTACGCAGACTCCGCACCCCCCAAACGGCGGTGATTCCACGGAGTCCAAAAACTTACAAGAGGGCGACACGCCCCCTCTACCCCTGAACCCCTCGCCCCCTCAGTCCCCAAACCCTGACCCGATTACGGAGGCACAGAAGCGCGCACTGTCCTTCTGGGGTGGGTTAACTGAGGAAGCCAGGGGCGCTGAAGCCCGGGCGAGACCACCACCTTATGCGCCTCATAATGGCGCCGAACCCCGGGGGGAGGGCGGGGCGAAGATGTCCCCGGTGGGAACAAAGAAGAAGCGCTCGAGCTAAGAAGCGCACACAAAGGTGAAGGGCAGGAGGACAAGAAGGAGAAGAGTGGTGGGGGCGACCGGGGAGGGGAGGGGAGTGTGAGTGAAGCGCCGACAGCCAATCAGAGCGGCCCGCCGAGCAGAAGGCGGGGCGAACCAAAACGGAGGGACAAGCCAAGGGGGAGGGAACGGCCCGCCCACCAAGGAAGTAGGCGGCGCCCAACAAACAGGCATCAGAACCCGGAAGTAACCAGTCAGTCGAGTTCCGACTCCGGAACAGCCGCGAGCTGGGGCGAGCGGCTCGTAACCGATTCAGACTCAGAGGAGGAGGACACGAGGGTAAATAAAATTAAAAGCAAAAATATCCCCAGCCAAAATAAAAAGGAATCGCGAGGGGAAGGAGTTCCTCTCACGGATTGGAGGGAAATAAAGATTGCCTGTGCGGATTGGGTCCCAACAGCCACGCTGGCGTTCCCGGTCCGGGTGGCAGACGGGGGACAAAGGGTTTACTCGCCACACCGTGGTTAACCACCCTGGTATCTACCCTGGGAGGGCCAGTCACAATGATCGTGTTAGCATTGGTCTTCGGACCCTGTATATTAAACAGACTCGTGTCGTTTGTCAAGAGCCGATTAGAGACGGTTAACGTCATGTTAGTGGAACGCATGGAACACCGACAATTGCTTTAAGGTTCTGTTTGTTTAGAATTATCCCTAATCGTTCCCCATTTACCATCCGCCCAGCGTGCCTTACACTCGCTATCGCGAGATGATTACACAGTATTTTCACTCAGGTTTACTAACAGTATTAGGCTTGCCTTCGCTTTTACGCCTACTCACAAAGTGCCGTTAATCGATCTTTTTAAGGTAACAACTATTTTAAGATATATATATTCTTTACGATTGCTGTAAAACGTAGAACAAGAACAGAATATTTGAACTAACTTAACTATACGTTTAGTATGTTTTTATCCGAGATCACGGTGTACGTATTCTTGAACTGGATCCAAAGTGCGTCTTTGTAGTTGCGGTACGAATTTATTGTGTTCTGTCATTGTAGATTTCTTTGTTCCCTTGTAGTGGGACCCCGATGGCCCTGAATGGTATCCTTTACACCGCGATACCTCTTGTAAACCTGTGTTTGTTCCAGAGTGCAAGTAAGTGCTGCAATGAAAAGTTGTGAGCAGTGTTTAGCTGGAATTTCGAGTGTTCTAGGTGAGTAAAGAGAGGGTTGTGTATGTGTACGCTGGAAAGAGGAAGTCGGGCTGAGGGAAGAGAGGAAGTAGTCGCCCAGTCGGATTCTGGGGGAGTGGCAGCACCCCTCAAACTCTGGGGAAGGGGTGGTACAGCAACTGAGTTGCTGGACACGGAGTAAAGACAGGATCAGAGAATGAATCAGTAAATATGGGAGGAGGTCAGAGTGGAGGAACATTAAAGAAAAGCCCTTTAGGTTGTGTACTTGCTCACTGGAAAGATATCGTTGGGACTGGACGTACGGAAAGTAAGAAGACCTCTACCCAGCAGTGGCGGATCCATACGCCCTGCTGACTGTGATGACACCTGAACCACTTTGGCTTGCTGCTCCGGATTTGAAAGGACGCTTTTTTTCTTTTGCCTCCCTCTCCATGAGGCCAGTCAAAATCGTTTGCATTCGAATGGGAAAAGACTGTGATATTTTGATCAATTTAATTACGCATAGGGAGGGGGGAAATGTGGGTAGCTAGGGTCTGGCGACCGGAAGATATCGCGCTGTACGGAAAGATAGGGTCTCTCTCCTGATGACCAATAGCGGTCAGTTTGTGATGCAAGCAGACGGAAATAACGTTGTAAACCTAAGCTATATAAGGTCGTGTTACCCCTCAATAAACGCCATTTGCCGTCCACCACACTGGTGTCAGCGAGCTGATGGACCGAGCGGCCTGGGGTTGGTCGCCGTGCCGTTCCTGAACCAGGTCGCCACGCCAACAAAGGCAACAGGAGGTAGTAGAGAAAATGTTAAGCCCGGGAAGAGGGAGGGGTGGGGGGAGGTTATCTTGTTCCCTGTCTCATTCTCCTGCTAGTTTTAGAAATAAATGAGTGTTTTTCCCCAAGTCGAGTCTGTTTTGCCCGTAACGGTAACTTTAAGGATTTCTCCCTGTCCTTATCTCAAACCTCGAGCTGTTTTTCCTTATATTATCTCTCCCTATTCTCTCGGAGGGTGGGGGGAATGAGAGAGAGACTGCGTAGTCTGGTCCCGATCGGGGCTGAACTACTACACAGCCAAAGAGGGATTATGGTTTTTCATAGGTTGCAGTACATGCTTACAATCATTGTTAGCATTTTCAACAGCCAGTTGTAATAGCAACATCCCTCTTGCATCATCATTGTCGAACTGCTGCTCGAAAGTAGCTTGCAGACGATCTATGAAATCTGCATATGGCTCATTAGCTCCTTGCAGCACCTTAACAAAAGATTGAGGTCCTTCGCCTTTTGATGCTGGGATTTTTCTCACTGCCCTAAGAGCAATATGTCTAATTTGAGCATACGCTTCTCTCGGGAACTGTGCCTGCAGGAGCGAGTTACTATAAGCATTTTCTCCTGCCAGTTGTTCATATCCTATTGGAATCTGTTGATTTAAATTTTGTAATACTTTGCACAGTACATCCTTCTTTAAAATCATGGACTGTGTAGGTGTTAACACCATTTTCATTAACAATTTCCAATCATGTGGATCCAGAGTATACGACTCTGCTTTTGCCTCAAGTAAGGGTGTAGTAAAAGAAGAATGTATCCCTCCCTTCTTTACTGTCCGTCGCAGCTCCTTTATAGCATCATAACTGAGAGGCTGCGAAACCAGCTGCTGATTAGCTTGATACATAACTGGACAGGCTAAAACAGTTTGCCAGTCACCATTCTGCATTGCCTCTTTTTTACGCTCTTCCCAGATACCACACATTTCAACATTCACAGCTGCATGACTAACATTCACATTTCACGGAGGAGGGAACAGATCAGGTTTCTTTTCAAAGTCTTTTGAACCCACATTAAATACATCTACCTCCAGAGAGGTTTCGTTATTAGCAAGCGCAGTATCAGGAAAAGAATTGATAGGTGAAACCCGAGGCAAATCTGGCACGCGAGACTGTGGTGACGACAGCGACGGTAAAAGCGTGGAAGCAGGGTGTACAAGTGCAGGTTGCAGGGGAACAGGAATACAGCACGGAGTTTTCTGCCCCGACCCGCGGCACGGAGTTCTCTGTGCTAATCCCTCCCCCCAACCAGTTTCTGGGGAGATGCCATTGTTACAGGGGGACACGCTTACAGGTTGAGGGTCTGGTAATGGAGATGCCGACGCCTCAGGCAAAGAAGAATTAGTAGACTCTGTTGAAACATTGTCGAGGGTTAGCATGATTTGTACCCAAGTGGCTAAGTTTTTGCAAGCTTGGCTGCAAAAAGCTGCTGCAGCGATTTTTTGAAGGCTTGTGCCCACTTTCTCCCAAGCCTCTATTTGAAAAGTCCCGTCTGCAGGAAATTGCGGATGATTTTCACGAATCCACTCTAATAAAGTCATTAACTGTGGGCTGGTAACAGTCCTGCCCTGCGTTTTCAGCATTTTTCCCATTACATCAATGCTTTGCATCTCATCTGAGGATATTTTCCCTCCCATGATTCCCAGTTGCTCACCTGTATGCAAGTGATGAGCGCGCTTTCTGATGTGTGGATCCTCAATCCCGGTTTCTGGATTCCGGCCTCTGGTTCAACTGGGCTATGCCACCAGTGCAGGCTTTGTTCAAGCCTCTTCAGAGTTTCCGTCCTTGTTCCTTTTGAAGTTTAAGTGCGTCCCTGTTTGGGCGCCATCTGTGGCATATTGGTGGGACAGAGTAACGGGCAAGACAGCAAGTGAGCCCAAAAGGCCAAAGTTTATTTTTACAGCAGTGTTTTATACTCTTTACCTGGATGCTCTTTGTCTACGATCTCTATTCCTATAGGGCAACTATTAGCACGATCTCTACCACCCCACTATTTGTCCAATTTGCTTCACGCTTTTGATTGACGTTGTAGCATTGTTCTTCATCACGTACTTCTTCACACCGTTGCTTCTCAGCATGTACTCTCGCTTTGCCCATTGTGCTCAGGTCCTGTTTGCTTTGATACATTCACCCCTATTCCCATCCGCATTACTCACTTTGCTGCATTTGCTTACATCGATACACTTGCTCATATTCCCATCCACTACAGTCTCCCACAAATGGATCACACCAAGTGGGACCCTCTGCAGTGTATTTGAACAAAAAGCCTTTACAGATTCAGCTTTCGAATACATGTGCATTACTATTCTATAGAATGATTGGTTCCAGTCTCCTCGCCCGGCCCGTCAATTCCTACGCGCACTCAGTCCTGTTACTCCCCCCATTTCTTTTAAATCAGTGGTAGGAATGAAGTAGAGGGTTGGTGAGTCAGTGGTCGCAGGGACTGATGCTGGCATGACCTTTTCCCTCATTTCTCCAGTAGCTGTGTCACCAAAATCGGGAATCAAACTCCTGAACAGCAATATAGCATTAAGAAGCAGCATTCTTTGTTGCAGCGCTGGATGCACGGGGGATCCTTCCACCCAGCATACATGCCGGTCTGAAAATCTGGACAGAATCTATTTAGTGATTTCATACATCATCATTAATAATTCCCTGAACACTAATACATAATCATCAGTTTTCCTGGAAACCATTGTAATATTCCCCACCCACTTGTGCATGCTCAGTCTTTTGAGTCAAGGGTCTTCTGGTGGTCTTGGGGGTTGTCAGAGTGGGCCCTCCTCAAATTCTCTGGCGGAACCCTTCCTTAAAATCTCCATCCGTGGTCTTGGGAAGGTCGCGTTTTCCTTGATTTTCTGGCTCCAAAGTGATGGCTCAGGGCCTATCTTCACAGCTGGGGTTTGAGGCCTGCCTTTGTTCTACCACTCTTCTTAATCACCCCAGACATGCTGGGCTAACTGCTAACAAACGAGATGTTGTAGCAGTTCTGAGACTCCGTGTTCCCTCTAAGGGCACATAGATTTCATACAAAATTTACCCTATGTGACTACAGTGAGCCAAAGGCTCACTGGGCTCTGTTTATTGTCGCGGAGCACCAATGAGGCCCTGCACGGCACAGCGGGTCCCTTCGCGCCAGCTGGCGCCAGGAGGGCACAGCGATGAGTCCCGCAGGGCCCTGTCCCAGCACCTGCCCCAGCACGGGGCTCGCCAGTGGCTTAAAGCCCAGGTTGTCCACGGGGATCCCAAAGGCTCTCAGCTTGGCCTCCAACGTGTGCAGCATGTCATTGTGTGCCTGCAAGAGAAGCGTCCCATGCTCAGCCTGATACCGAGCTCCAGCCCAGCACCTCCCTGCCTTGCCATGGACGCTCTGCACCTCCCTGCATGGAGAGGACCCCAAAATGCCTTCCTTTGCAGGGGAAACCGCAGCCTGGGCTGGCTCCTGCCCAGGCCATGAAGCAGCTCAGCCGGCCTGCTGGAAGTTCCCTTCCATCCACTTGGTGCAAGGCTTGGAGTAGAAATTCCCATTTCCACCCCACCAAGCCACAGCCAGCACCCACCAGGCCCCAGCCCTGACCTGCAGGGCTCAGGGAAGCTTCATCCCCTTCCCTCACCTTGCAGACTTGGGCTAGCTGCAGCTGCAGCTGCCTGATGGTGGTGTTCTTCGAACTGACCAAGTCCTGCAAAGGGAGATGGTGCATCAGGCAACAGCTACACGGCCCTGGGGACACGGCGGCTGTGAGCAGTGTGACAGAGTGCACAGAGGAGCTGCTGCGCAGCGGCCGAGCTGGCAGCAGGACTTAGCTTGCAGTACAGCCTGACAGGTGGCCACCGCTCTATGTCCTTCCAGCCAGAACTGCCAGGGACAGCCAGCCCCAGGCAGAGGTGAGGGACATGGATGAGTGACATGGCAGCTTCAGCCACGGAGGACGAGGGCTTGCATGGCTCAGGGTCAGCTTTCACCATAAGGCAGCCTCTGCCCTCCAAGGCCAGCCCTCACCGGGCCCCACACAGTACCTCCAGCTTGCTGGAGACCAAGAAGAGGGCATCCGGGTCGAGGTTGGAGGCTGCAAAGGCCTCACTGAGCTCCACATCCTTTTTCTCCACCATGCTGAGGAGCCCTTTCAGCTTGCGCTCTAGGAGCAAGTTCTTGAAGCCCGTCTTCTGCTGCACCTCTTCTGTGGCTTGGGTGAACTTCTGATAGAGCTCATCTCGCTCCGCCTGCACCTGCTCCCAAAGACAGCGTGCCTTCACACCCGGGCTGGCGGCAACCCCGGGCCAGCACCAGACAGGTCTGGTGGCTTGGCCCTGCCTGCTCCAGCCACGGCCTGGCCATTCCCCATGGCACCTGCAGCCCACAGGAAGGCAGGTGCTGGAGCACAGCTTCTCTCCCTCCCTCCCTTCATGGCTGGCACTCCCTCAGCACCCACACTTCTGCTCTCGCCTCCCCTCCAGGCCCGAGACACCTCTGACAGCAGAATGGCTGGATGGGCACTGGTTTACACTTCAGAGGGGGCCCCACAGCACACAAGGGTCTCTCCTCTCCTCGCAGCTGGCAGGAGTCCCTGGCTCACAGCTGGTTAAGAAGTGTCCTAATTAGGACACAATTTCTCCACCACAGCTTATTTTGGAATGCAATTAATATGTTGCTGCCTTCATGATGGATCGATAACAAGGCCTCAGACCAGTCTTCCTGTTCCTGAGGATTTCTGCTAATTACAAACAAGCTCTCTTCTTGCCTCCAGAGATTTATCTTCGCTGGGAGGGGGAGAGGCTGAGTCTGGGAGAACTCAGACAATGGGACTCATCCCGAGCCACTCCCGCATGGCAAACAAGGGAAGCAACCCCCAAATGCCAGCAGAAGGAGGGAGCGAGCTCCCACCGGGGGTGCTGACCCATGACAATCCCTCGCCACAGCTCTGCTCCAGAACTGCTGCTGCAGCCAGTGGCTCCCTGGCTGGGAGGGGACTACCTGAGCGTGCGCGCTTGCTTAGCCAAGTACAAGGCCAGGCCTGTCTGCTGAGCTGAGTGGAAGATGCCAAAGCTGTGAGAAGCTTCACTGGAAGTAGCAGTTATCTCAGGGCTCTGGATCAGATCTTCTGAAAGCCCTTGGCTAAGCACAAACTCTCTGCTCAGTCCCCATGACCAGCCCTCTGCGGAGGGGCCAGGGTTTTGGAGAGGGAAGTGGGATGCCCAGACCCATCTGCAGCTCTCACCTTGCTGAACCTCTGCTTCAGGACCTCGTGTTCCCACTGAAGAGCCTTCAGTTCCTTCTGGGTGAGTTTCAGATGGGCTCTGATGTTCTGCGAGTGGGAAGGGGCAGTTAAAAAGCACAGGTTTCTCTGGGAGGTGTCGGGGACACGTTCGGGCAAGGCAGGAGAGTGACCAGCAAAGAGAAATGGGTGAGAAAAAAGAAGCAGTACCCGCACCAACACCCTTTCCTCTCTGCTGTGGAGGCGACTCTACTTTCTCGCTACCGGAGTGCCATTTGAGATCGTACAAGCACCCAGCGAAGCCCAAAGGAACTCGGAGGACTTTGCTCAGGGATCTGGCCAAGCCGAGTGGCAGAGGTCACTGCTGAGCGGCTGCCTCCAGGACAGAGCCAGGGCCACTGGGGAGAGGACAGGGCTGGCACTCACCCTCAGGGCCTCCTTGTCCTTGTCATAGTTGGCCAACTTCTTCTGCAGCTCAGACAGCTGCTCGCGGGCCTGCTGCAGGGGCTCCTTCAGCTGCTTGTTCTGGAGCAGCACACGTGCCTTCTCCTTTTCCAAGCGATTCCCTTTCTTCTTCATCTCCTCCATCTGCTCCTGTTCTTGGAAACACAAGTGCCAACTCCTGGGGGCTGCCCAGGTCCTCAGGGCTTCCCCAACCCTCCGGACACCCTCCTGCTGCTGGCCCAGCAAGACCCTGTGCTCAAGAGCTTCACTCCTGGAATGGCAGCAGACCCTCGGGAGAGTAGCAGCACCCACACGGCCGCCTGGGAACCGGCCAGACCTGGGTGAAATCCTCACAGGAGCGGTCCATTGCTGGAATGGTGACACTGCAGGCCAGGCAGGCTGAGGCAGGGGGGCAGGCAGTACCTTGAGCAAGTCTATGAGCGCCATGTTTTTGTCACGCATATCATTGTAGTAGTCCTTGATGTCACGGAAGGCTTTCTCGTGGTTCCTCATCAGCTCATCAATCTGGGTGTTCTTCCCCTCCTCCACTTTGTGGACCTCGGTCGTTCTACACAAGTCAAGCTCGTCCCGCAGCACTTCCATCTTGTTGGTGTACTTGGCCTTGATCTCTGGGGGAGCACACAGAGAGCTGAGTGAGGACCTCCTGGAGATCGCACGTAACATGCCCCAGTGCCATTAATAGGTGAGGTGCCAGAGTGGCGTGTGCCACTGTGGCATCACTGGAGTTCAAGACACTTGTTAGCAGTGTCACCACAGCTGCCACCAGTGTGCGGAGCAGCTACACTGGGACCACGGAGAGCAGAGCAACAGGCGCCCTGCCTGCACCCTCTGGAAACTTGGGGAAAACTGTCCAGAACTCGGGGAAAACAAGCCAGAACTGGAGGGAAACCCATCCCCCTTTCTGCTCGAGGCTCTGCCACGGAGCCCGGCAGCACAGCAGAGCTCGGAGAAGCCTCCCCTGGCACACTGACAAAGGGAGGTCACGCAGGAGCTACGCGCACGGACTCACCTTTCACCTGTCTCTCAAAGTTGTTGTGCAGCTGGGTGATCTCCTCCTCTTGTTTCTGTTAGGGAGAAGCTACATGTCAGAGACACATAATCAAATCCTCAGGCAGCTGCATCCTGAAGGATTCCCTCCTGCTCCCTGGGAAAGGCCCCTGCTGTGGTGCCAGTCCCACGTTATCTCTGCACACGGCAGCTCATGGGTTCTCCAGCAGCTCTCACAGCTCTCCGTTGCAGGAGGGGGATTTCGCAGGAGCTGGGAGCCCCAGGAAGCCCTTCTCCGCAGCCCCACCACCTCCCTCTGCAGCAGATGCACACGGCTCATACATGGCTCCGGCCCGGCCAGGGACCTACCAGGTGCATGTTTTTCAGTGCCTCCTCACTGGCCAGCTCCTGCTCCTTCAGCTCCATTTTCATGGAACGCATGTCCTTCCTCAGCTCCATCTCCTGGGCCCAGTGATCCTTCTGGGCCCGCTTCACGGACAGGGTGCCCTCCCCCTTCAGCTCGGTGAGGTTTTCTTGGTGTTCGTGCAACAAGTGCTTCACCTTCTGCTTGTAAACCTAAAGACAAGCTACAGACTGGGTGAGGGGCTTCTGCAGGAGACATGTGGACCTGGGATTTTTATCTGTGACGCGTCTGGGTTGCATCTCACCCAGCTTCTCCTCCTCTAGCCCTTCCCTCACCTCCTCAGAGCTGCCCAAGGCTCAGACAGAGCTTGGGGCACTCACAACATCTCCCAGCCTCCTGCCCTCCCACCTTCAGCTCCACTTGTTGCTGCTCCTCCGCCTCCTTCATCTCCCACTCCTTCTTCCGCAACTCTGCTTTCTGCTCCTCCAGCTGCCGGCGGGTCATCTCCCAGAAGCTGTGAAACTTGTCACGTTCCAGCTGGAAATAGTTGCGCTCTTCCCGTTCCCGGTCCAGCTCCTCCCGCAGACGCGCAACATGCTTCTCCAGCTGCAAAGCCAAGGGGAAGAGCCAGGGAGGGGAAAAAAGAGGCCTCAGACAGACACCTCCACAAGACACCCGTGGCAAGCCATGTCACAAACCTGGCAGACCACAGTGGCCATCAATGGGATGGAGGCGCGCAGGAGAGAAGGGGACGGGCCCTGACACAGGGACATCTGGGGACTGTGGGGGTTGCCCAGGGCCTGACAGAACCCATCAGCCCCTGGAAAAGGAGTAACACCATTCCCAGGTGCCTAAATACTACTGATTTGTAGAATCAAATCATAGAATCGTTTAGGTTGGAAAAGACCTTGAATATCACTGAGTCCAACCGTTATCTCAACACTGCCAAGGCCACCACCAATCCATGTCCCTAAGCAGCACATCTGCGTGCCTTTTAAATATCTCTGGGGGTGGTGACTCCACTGCTTCTCTGGGCAGCCTGTTCCAATGCTTGAGAACCCTTTGGGTGAAGGTGGTTTCCTCTCACCCTACCACTTCTTACTTGGGAGAAGAGACCCACAACCTCTCTGCTCCAACCTCCTTTCGGGTAGTTGTAGAGAGCACTAAGATCTCCCCTCAGCCTCCTTTTCTCCAGCACAGGACTCGGGCTCCAGACCCTTCACCAGCGTCGTTGCTCTCCTTTGGGTGTGCTCCAGCACCTCAATGTTTTTCTTTCAGTGAGGGGCCCAAAAGTGAACACAGCACTGGAGGTGCGGCCTCACCAGTGCTGACTACAGGGGACGATCACTGCCCTAATTATCCTGGCTACTCTCTGAGACAATCCAGGATGCTGTAGGCCTTCTTGGCCACCTGGGCATGCTGCTTGCTCTGAGATGTGCAAGATCTTTCCCAAGGAGCAAGGTCCCCAGCCCAAGGCCATCTGCTCCTCTGTTGGTAGGACACTGGGCAAAACAAGGGGACTTGGAGCAACTGAGGGCACCGCGAGCAAGAGCACAGCAGGCTGCCATCACAGAGCTCCCAGCTGAGCCATCAGCTGGCTGAGCAGGCTGCCGGAGTTATGGAGTCGGGGAGAAGACAGGGAGGGCACAGGGCTGGAGAGCAGAGTGGGCCGGACCAGCAGAAGGGAGGATGGGACGAGGGGGCTGCTCCTTCCAGGACCAGTGAGAATCCCTCACCAGCACAGCTGGCCATCAGGCAGGGAAATGATCCTCAGCTGCTTGTCTCTGTCACCCTCCGCCACCTGTCATTGCCGGAGCCAGGTGCTGAGCTGGGCTTCCTAAGCGGGACTGGTGTGGAAGATGAGGGCTCTCTCACCTGCTCCTTGCTCATCTCCTGCGGGGACAAAGCATCCACCACTGCTGGAGTTTTGCTTTCTTCCCCTTTTTTCCCGCCTTTCTTTTTGGGTGCCTAAGGAGAGAAAGCAAAACACACGAGGTGTGTGCATGGCTCAGGTGCTGGGAAGAAACTGTGCTGCTCAGAGCTCCCACAGCAGCCCAGGCCACCAAATGTCCCTGCTCTCATGGCTGGGACAGGGTGAGGAGGGGGACAGGGAGCCAGGGTCCGTGGAAGGGGCCTGGAAGCCCCTGACAGCCTCCAGCACAGCCACGGCTCATACCCAGCCACTGCTGGCCCAAAGCGAAGCCCAGAATGCCCGTACCCAAAAGAAGGGCTCGGGAGCAGCATCACAGGCCTGGGCATGGCGCTGAGGGGCTCCCTCCCCAGGGCTGGGCCCAGGACAAGCTCAGGCCCTGCTCTCACCATGGCTGCTGCCACTCACACTGTGGTCTCCAAGGCAATGGGAACGCGCATCTGGAGAGAGGTGTGAGGTGGTCGGACACGCCCGTTAGCAACGTGGGGCTGCACCGTGGCAACGGGGGTGGGGCCTAGTCCAGGCCCTGAACCAGGTCGCCACGCCAACAAAGGCAACAAGTGGTGCCGAAACCCGGGAAGTCGCCTGGACGGGTGAACGGCGGCCGGAGCGGCAGGACCAGCCCGGCGGGGAGGACGCTCCCGGACCAACAAGGAGGATGGAAGCCCTTGTGAAGGTCGTATCACAATTACATAAGCAGTGGGGTATTGATTGTAAGCCCAAAGATTTTACTGTCGCAGTTGCGAGGCTTTTACAAATTGGGGTCATTGACCAGCCGGTGGATATTCTCCACCCTGAAGTGTGGGATAAATGCACTAAAGCATTAGCCGAGGAGACGATGTCCTCGGGTAGCGGGAAAAACCTTAAGTCGTGGGGGAAAGTCGTACAGGCCCTGCAGAAGGCCTTACAAGAGCAGGAAACCTGGAGGGCGGCAAGGGACTGTTTGTTAGTCACTCCGAAATTGGGAGTCGGGGCAGCTACGCAGACTCCGCACCCCCCAAACGGCGGTGATTCCACGGAGTCCAAAAACTTACAAGAGGGCGACACGCCCCCTCTACCCCTGAACCCCTCGCCCCCTCAGTCCCCAAACCCTGACCCGATTACGGAGGCACAGAAGCGCGCACTGTCCTTCTGGGGTGGGTTAACTGAGGAAGCCAGGGGCACTGAAGCCCGGGCGAGACCACCACCTTATGCGCCTCATAATGGCGCCGAACCCCGGGGGGAGGGCGGGGCGAAGATGTCCCCGGTGGGAACAAAGAAGAAGCGCTCGAGCTAAGAAGCGCACACAAAGGTGAAGGGCAGGAGGACAAGAAGGAGAAGAGTGGTGGGGGCGACCGGGGAGGGGAGGGGAGTGTGAGTGAAGCGCCGACAGCCAATCAGAGCGGCCCGCCGAGCAGAAGGCGGGGCGAACCAAAACGGAGGGACAAGCCAAGGGGGAGGGAACGGCCCGCCCACCAAGGAAGTAGGCGGCGCCCAACAAACAGGCATCAGAACCCGGAAGTAACCAGTCAGTCGAGTTCCGACTCCGGAACAGCCGCGAGCTGGGGCGAGCGGCTCGTAACCGATTCAGACTCAGAGGAGGAGGACACGAGGGTAAATAAAATTAAAAGCAAAAATATCCCCAGCCAAAATAAAAAGGAATCGCGAGGGGAAGGAGTTCCTCTCACGGATTGGAGGGAAATAAAGATTGCCTGTGCGGATTGGGTCCCAACAGCCACGCTGGCGTTCCCGGTCCGGGTGGCAGACGGGGGACAAAGGGTTTACTCGCCACACCGTGGTTAACCACCCTGGTATCTGCCCTGGGAGGGCCAGTCACAATGATCGTGTTAGCATTGGTCTTCGGACCCTGTATATTAAACAGACTCGTGTCGTTTGTCAAGAGCCGATTAGAGACGGTTAACGTCATGTTAGTGGAACGCATGGAACACCGACAATTGCTTTAAGGTTCTGTTTGTTTAGAATTATCCCTAATCGTTCCCCATTTACCATCCGCCCAGCGTGCCTTACACTCGCTATCGCGAGATGATTACACAGTATTTTCACTCAGGTTTACTAACAGTATTAGGCTTGCCTTCGCTTTTACGCCTACTCACAAAGTGCCGTTAATCGATCTTTTTAAGGTAACAACTATTTTAAGATATATATATTCTTTACGATTGCTGTAAAACGTAGAACAAGAACAGAATATTTGAACTAACTTAACTATACGTTTAGTATGTTTTTATCCGAGATCACGGTGTACGTATTCTTGAACTGGATCCAAAGTGCGTCTTTGTAGTTGCGGTACCAATTTATTGTGTTCTGTCATTGTAGATTTCTTTGTTCCCTTGTAGTGGGACCCCGATGGCCCTGAATGGTATCCTTTACACCGCGATACCTCTTGTAAACCTGTGTTTGTTCCAGAGTGCAAGTAAGTGCTGCAATGAAAAGTTGTGAGCAGTGTTTAGCTGGAATTTCGAGTGTTCTAGGTGAGTAAAGAGAGGGTTGTGTATGTGTACGCTGGAAAGAGGAAGTCGGGCTGAGGGAAGAGAGGAAGTAGTCGCCCAGTCGGATTCTGGGGGAGTGGCAGCACCCCTCAAACTCTGGGGAAGGGGTGGTACAGCAACTGAGTTGCTGGACACGGAGTAAAGACAGGATCAGAGAATGAATCAGTAAATATGGGAGGAGGTCAGAGTGGAGGAACATTAAAGAAAAGCCCTTTAGGTTGTGTACTTGCTCACTGGAAAGATATCGTTGGGACTGGACGTACGGAAAGTAAGAAGACCTCTACCCAGCAGTGGCGGATCCATACGCCCTGCTGACTGTGATGACACCTGAACCACTTTGGCTTGCTGCTCCGGATTTGAAAGGACGCTTTTTTTCTTTTGCCTCCCTCTCCATGAGGCCAGTCAAAATCGTTTGCATTTGAATGGGAAAAGACTGTGATATTTTGATCAATTTAATTACGCATAGGGAGGGGGGAAATGTGGGTAGCTAGGGTCTGGCGACCGGAAGATATCGCGCTGTACGGAAAGATAGGGTCTCTCTCCTGATGACCAATAGCGGTCAGTTTGTGATGCAAGCAGACGGAAATAACGTTGTAAACCTAAGCTATATAAGGTCGTGTTACCCCTCAATAAACGCCATTTGCCGTCCACCACACTGGTGTCAGCGAGCTGATGGACCGAGCGGCCTGGGGTTGGTCGCCGTGCCGTTCCTGAACCAGGTCGCCACGCCAACAAAGGCAACAGGAGGTAGTAGAGAAAATGTTAAGCCCGGGAAGAGGGAGGGGTGGGGGGAGGTTATCTTGTTCCCTGTCTCATTCTCCTGCTAGTTTTAGAAATAAATGAGTGTTTTTCCCCAAGTCGAGTCTGTTTTGCCCGTAACGGTAACTTTAAGGATTTCTCCCTGTCCTTATCTCAAACCTCGAGCTGTTTTTCCTTATATTATCTCTCCCTATTCTCTCGGAGGGTGGGGGGAATGAGAGAGAGACTGCGTAGTCTGGTCCCGATCGGGGCTGAACTACTACACAGCCAAAGAGGGATTATGGTTTTTCATAGGTTGCAGTACATGCTTACAATCATTGTTAGCATTTTCAACAGCCAGTTGTAATAGCAACATCCCTCTTGCATCATCATTGTCGAACTGCTGCTCGAAAGTAGCTTGCAGACGATCTATGAAATCTGCATATGGCTCATTAGCTCCTTGCAGCACCTTAACAAAAGATTGAGGTCCTTCGCCTTTTGATGCTGGGATTTTTCTCACTGCCCTAAGAGCAATATGTCTAATTTGAGCATACGCTTCTCTCGGGAACTGTGCCTGCAGGAGCGAGTTACTATAAGCATTTTCTCCTGCCAGTTGTTCATATCCTATTGGAATCTGTTGATTTAAATTTTGTAATACTTTGCACAGTACATCCTTCTTTAAAATCATGGACTGTGTAGGTGTTAACACCATTTTCATTAACAATTTCCAATCATGTGGATCCAGAGTATACGACTCTGCTTTTGCCTCAAGTAAGGGTGTAGTAAAAGAAGAATGTATCCCTCCCTTCTTTACTGTCCGTCGCAGCTCCTTTATAGCATCATAACTGAGAGGCTGCGAAACCAGCTGCTGATTAGCTTGATACATAACTGGACAGGCTAAAACAGTTTGCCAGTCACCATTCTGCATTGCCTCTTTTTTACGCTCTTCCCAGATACCACACATTTCAACATTCACAGCTGCATGACTAACATTCACATTTCACGGAGGAGGGAACAGATCAGGTTTCTTTTCAAAGTCTTTTGAACCCACATTAAATACATCTACCTCCAGAGAGGTTTCGTTATTAGCAAGCGCAGTATCAGGAAAAGAATTGATAGGTGAAACCCGAGGCAAATCTGGCACGCGAGACTGTGGTGACGACAGCGACGGTAAAAGCGTGGAAGCAGGGTGTACAAGTGCAGGTTGCAGGGGAACAGGAATACAGCACGGAGTTTTCTGCCCCGACCCGCGGCACGGAGTTCTCTGTGCTAATCCCTCCCCCCAACCAGTTTCTGGGGAGATGCCATTGTTACAGGGGGACACGCTTACAGGTTGAGGGTCTGGTAATGGAGATGCCGACGCCTCAGGCAAAGAAGAATTAGTAGACTCTGTTGAAACATTGTCGAGGGTTAGCATGATTTGTACCCAAGTGGCTAAGTTTTTGCAAGCTTGGCTGCAAAAAGCTGCTGCAGCGATTTTTTGAAGGCTTGTGCCCACTTTCTCCCAAGCCTCTATTTGAAAAGTCCCGTCTGCAGGAAATTGCGGATGATTTTCACGAATCCACTCTAATAAAGTCATTAACTGTGGGCTGGTAACAGTCCTGCCCTGCGTTTTCAGCATTTTTCCCATTACATCAATGCTTTGCATCTCATCTGAGGATATTTTCCCTCCCATGATTCCCAGTTGCTCACCTGTATGCAAGTGATGAGCGCGCTTTCTGATGTGTGGATCCTCAATCCCGGTTTCTGGATTCCGGCCTCTGGTTCAACTGGGCTATGCCACCAGTGCAGGCTTTGTTCAAGCCTCTTCAGAGTTTCCGTCCTTGTTCCTTTTGAAGTTTAAGTGCGTCCCTGTTTGGGCGCCATCTGTGGCATATTGGTGGGACAGAGTAACGGGCAAGACAGCAAGTGAGCCCAAAAGGCCAAAGTTTATTTTTACAGCAGTGTTTTATACTCTTTACCTGGATGCTCTTTGTCTACGATCTCTATTCCTATAGGGCAACTATTAGCACGATCTCTACCACCCCACTATTTGTCCAATTTGCTTCACGCTTTTGATTGACGTTGTAGCATTGTTCTTCATCACGTACTTCTTCACACCGTTGCTTCTCAGCATGTACTCTCGCTTTGCCCATTGTGCTCAGGTCCTGTTTGCTTTGATACATTCACCCCTATTCCCATCCGCATTACTCACTTTGCTGCATTTGCTTACATCGATACACTTGCTCATATTCCCATCCACTACAGTCTCCCACAAATGGATCACACCAAGTGGGACCCTCTGCAGTGTATTTGAACAAAAAGCCTTTACAGATTCAGCTTTCGAATACATGTGCATTACTATTCTATAGAATGATTGGTTCCAGTCTCCTCGCCCGGCCCGTCAATTCCTACGCGCACTCAGTCCTGTTACTCCCCCCATTTCTTTTAAATCAGTGGTAGGAATGAAGTAGAGGGTTGGTGAGTCAGTGGTCGCAGGGACTGATGCTGGCATGACCTTTTCCCTCATTTCTCCAGTAGCTGTGTCACCAAAATCGGGAATCAAACTCCTGAACAGCAATATAGCATTAAGAAGCAGCATTCTTTGTTGCAGCGCTGGATGCACGGGGGATCCTTCCACCCAGCATACATGCCGGTCTGAAAATCTGGACAGAATCTATTTAGTGATTTCATACATCATCATTAATAATTCCCTGAACACTAATACATAATCATCAGTTTTCCTGGAAACCATTGTAATATTCCCCACCCACTTGTGCATGCTCAGTCTTTTGAGTCAAGGGTCTTCTGGTGGTCTTGGGGGTTGTCAGAGTGGGCCCTCCTCAAATTCTCTGGCGGAACCCTTCCTTAAAATCTCCATCCGTGGTCTTGGGAAGGTCGCGTTTTCCTTGATTTTCTGGCTCCAAAGTGATGGCTCAGGGCCTATCTTCACAGCTGGGGTTTGAGGCCTGCCTTTGTTCTACCACTCTTCTTAATCACCCCAGACATGCTGGGCTAACTGCTAACAAACGAGATGTTGTAGCAGTTCTGAGACTCCGTGTTCCCTCTAAGGGCACATAGATTTCATACAAAATTTACCCTATGTGACTACAGTGAGCCAAAGGCTCACTGGGCTCTGTTTATTGTCGCGGAGCACCAATGAGGCCCTGCACGGCACAGCGGGTCCCTTCGCGCCAGCTGGCGCCAGGAGGGCACAGCGATGAGTCCCGCAGGGCCCTGTCCCAGCACCTGCCCCAGCACGGGGCTCGCCAGTGGCTTAAAGCCCAGGTTGTCCACGGGGATCCCAAAGGCTCTCAGCTTGGCCTCCAACGTGTGCAGCATGTCATTGTGTGCCTGCAAGAGAAGCGTCCCATGCTCAGCCTGATACCGAGCTCCAGCCCAGCACCTCCCTGCCTTGCCATGGACGCTCTGCACCTCCCTGCATGGAGAGGACCCCAAAATGCCTTCCTTTGCAGGGGAAACCGCAGCCTGGGCTGGCTCCTGCCCAGGCCATGAAGCAGCTCAGCCGGCCTGCTGGAAGTTCCCTTCCATCCACTTGGTGCAAGGCTTGGAGTAGAAATTCCCATTTCCACCCCACCAAGCCACAGCCAGCACCCACCAGGCCCCAGCCCTGACCTGCAGGGCTCAGGGAAGCTTCATCCCCTTCCCTCACCTTGCAGACTTGGGCTAGCTGCAGCTGCAGCTGCCTGATGGTGGTGTTCTTCGAACTGACCAAGTCCTGCAAAGGGAGATGGTGCATCAGGCAACAGCTACACGGCCCTGGGGACACGGCGGCTGTGAGCAGTGTGACAGAGTGCACAGAGGAGCTGCTGCGCAGCGGCCGAGCTGGCAGCAGGACTTAGCTTGCAGTACAGCCTGACAGGTGGCCACCGCTCTATGTCCTTCCAGCCAGAACTGCCAGGGACAGCCAGCCCCAGGCAGAGGTGAGGGACATGGATGAGTGACATGGCAGCTTCAGCCACGGAGGACGAGGGCTTGCATGGCTCAGGGTCAGCTTTCACCATAAGGCAGCCTCTGCCCTCCAAGGCCAGCCCTCACCGGGCCCCACACAGTACCTCCAGCTTGCTGGAGACCAAGAAGAGGGCATCCGGGTCGAGGTTGGAGGCTGCAAAGGCCTCACTGAGCTCCACATCCTTTTTCTCCACCATGCTGAGGAGCCCTTTCAGCTTGCGCTCTAGGAGCAAGTTCTTGAAGCCCGTCTTCTGCTGCACCTCTTCTGTGGCTTGGGTGAACTTCTGATAGAGCTCATCTCGCTCCGCCTGCACCTGCTCCCAAAGACAGCGTGCCTTCACACCCGGGCTGGCGGCAACCCCGGGCCAGCACCAGACAGGTCTGGTGGCTTGGCCCTGCCTGCTCCAGCCACGGCCTGGCCATTCCCCATGGCACCTGCAGCCCACAGGAAGGCAGGTGCTGGAGCACAGCTTCTCTCCCTCCCTCCCTTCATGGCTGGCACTCCCTCAGCACCCACACTTCTGCTCTCGCCTCCCCTCCAGGCCCGAGACACCTCTGACAGCAGAATGGCTGGATGGGCACTGGTTTACACTTCAGAGGGGGCCCCACAGCACACAAGGGTCTCTCCTCTCCTCGCAGCTGGCAGGAGTCCCTGGCTCACAGCTGGTTAAGAAGTGTCCTAATTAGGACACAATTTCTCCACCACAGCTTATTTTGGAATGCAATTAATATGTTGCTGCCTTCATGATGGATCGATAACAAGGCCTCAGACCAGTCTTCCTGTTCCTGAGGATTTCTGCTAATTACAAACAAGCTCTCTTCTTGCCTCCAGAGATTTATCTTCGCTGGGAGGGGGAGAGGCTGAGTCTGGGAGAACTCAGACAATGGGACTCATCCCGAGCCACTCCCGCATGGCAAACAAGGGAAGCAACCCCCAAATGCCAGCAGAAGGAGGGAGCGAGCTCCCACCGGGGGTGCTGACCCATGACAATCCCTCGCCACAGCTCTGCTCCAGAACTGCTGCTGCAGCCAGTGGCTCCCTGGCTGGGAGGGGACTACCTGAGCGTGCGCGCTTGCTTAGCCAAGTACAAGGCCAGGCCTGTCTGCTGAGCTGAGTGGAAGATGCCAAAGCTGAGAGAAGCTTCACTGGAAGTAGCAGTTATCTCAGGGCTCTGGATCAGATCTTCTGAAAGCCCTTGGCTAAGCACAAACTCTCTGCTCAGTCCCCATGACCAGCCCTCTGCGGAGGGGCCAGGGTTTTGGAGAGGGAAGTGGGATGCCCAGACCCATCTGCAGCTCTCACCTTGCTGAACCTCTGCTTCAGGACCTCGTGTTCCCACTGAAGAGCCTTCAGTTCCTTCTGGGTGAGTTTCAGATGGGCTCTGATGTTCTGCGAGTGGGAAGGGGCAGTTAAAAAGCACAGGTTTCTCTGGGAGGTGTGGGGGACACGTTCGGGCAAGGCAGGAGAGTGACCAGCAAAGAGAAATGGGTGAGAAAAAAGAAGCAGTACCCGCACCAACACCCTTTCCTCTCTGCTGTGGAGGCGACTCTACTTTCTCGCTACCGGAGTGCCATTTGAGATCGTACAAGCACCCAGCGAAGCCCAAAGGAACTCGGAGGACTTTGCTCAGGGATCTGGCCAAGCCGAGTGGCAGAGGTCACTGCTGAGCGGCTGCCTCCAGGACAGAGCCAGGGCCACTGGGGAGGGGACAGGGCTGGCACTCACCCTCAGGGCCTCCTTGTCCTTGTCATAGTTGGCCAACTTCTTCTGCAGCTCAGACAGCTGCTCGCGGGCCTGCTGCAGGGGCTCCTTCAGCTGCTTGTTCTGGAGCAGCACACGTGCCTTCTCCTTTTCCAAGCGATTCCCTTTCTTCTTCATCTCCTCCATCTGCTCCTGTTCTTGGAAACACAAGTGCCAACTCCTGGGGGCTGCCCAGGTCCTCAGGGCTTCCCCAACCCTCCGGACACCCTCCTGCTGCTGGCCCAGCAAGACCCTGTGCTCAAGAGCTTCACTCCTGGAATGGCAGCAGACCCTCGGGAGAGTAGCAGCACCCACACGGCCGCCTGGGAACCGGCCAGACCTGGGTGAAATCCTCACAGGAGCGGTCCATTGCTGGAATGGTGACACTGCAGGCCAGGCAGGCTGAGGCAGGGGGGCAGGCAGTACCTTGAGCAAGTCTATGAGCGCCATGTTTTTGTCACGCATATCATTGTAGTAGTCCTTGATGTCACGGAAGGCTTTCTCGTGGTTCCTCATCAGCTCATCAATCTGGGTGTTCTTCCCCTCCTCCACTTTGTGGACCTCGGTCGTTCTACACAAGTCAAGCTCGTCCCGCAGCACTTCCATCTTGTTGGTGTACTTGGCCTTGATCTCTGGGGGAGCACACAGAGAGCTGAGTGAGGACCTCCTGGAGATCGCACGTAACATGCCCCAGTGCCATTAATAGGTGAGGTGCCAGAGTGGCGTGTGCCACTGTGGCATCACTGGAGTTCAAGACACTTGTTAGCAGTGTCACCACAGCTGCCACCAGTGTGCGGAGCAGCTACACTGGGACCACGGAGAGCAGAGCAACAGGCGCCCTGCCTGCACCCTCTGGAAACTTGGGGAAAACTGTCCAGAACTCGGGGAAAACAAGCCAGAACTGGAGGGAAACCCATCCCCCTTTCTGCTCGAGGCTCTGCCACGGAGCCCGGCAGCACAGCAGAGCTCGGAGAAGCCTCCCCTGGCACACTGACAAAGGGAGGTCACGCAGGAGCTACGCGCACGGACTCACCTTTCACCTGTCTCTCAAAGTTGTTGTGCAGCTGGGTGATCTCCTCCTCTTGTTTCTGTTAGGGAGAAGCTACATGTCAGAGACACATAATCAAATCCTCAGGCAGCTGCATCCTGAAGGATTCCCTCCTGCTCCCTGGGAAAGGCCCCTGCTGTGGTGCCAGTCCCACGTTATCTCTGCACACGGCAGCTCATGGGTTCTCCAGCAGCTCTCACAGCTCTCCGTTGCAGGAGGGGGATTTCGCAGGAGCTGGGAGCCCCAGGAAGCCCTTCTCCGCAGCCCCACCACCTCCCTCTGCAGCAGATGCACACGGCTCATACATGGCTCCGGCCCGGCCAGGGACCTACCAGGTGCATGTTTTTCAGTGCCTCCTCACTGGCCAGCTCCTGCTCCTTCAGCTCCATTTTCATGGAACGCATGTCCTTCCTCAGCTCCATCTCCTGGGCCCAGTGATCCTTCTGGGCCCGCTTCACGGACAGGGTGCCCTCCCCCTTCAGCTCGGTGAGGTTTTCTTGGTGTTCGTGCAACAAGTGCTTCACCTTCTGCTTGTAAACCTAAAGACAAGCTACAGACTGGGTGAGGGGCTTCTGCAGGAGACATGTGGACCTGGGATTTTTATCTGTGACGCGTCTGGGTTGCATCTCACCCAGCTTCTCCTCCTCTAGCCCTTCCCTCACCTCCTCAGAGCTGCCCAAGGCTCAGACAGAGCTTGGGGCACTCACAACATCTCCCAGCCTCCTGCCCTCCCACCTTCAGCTCCACTTGTTGCTGCTCCTCCGCCTCCTTCATCTCCCACTCCTTCTTCCGCAACTCTGCTTTCTGCTCCTCCAGCTGCCGGCGGGTCATCTCCCAGAAGCTGTGAAACTTGTCACGTTCCAGCTGGAAATAGTTGCGCTCTTCCCGTTCCCGGTCCAGCTCCTCCCGCAGACGCGCAACATGCTTCTCCAGCTGCAAAGCCAAGGGGAAGAGCCAGGGAGGGGAAAAAAGAGGCCTCAGACAGACACCTCCACAAGACACCCGTGGCAAGCCATGTCACAAACCTGGCAGGCCACAGTGGCCATCAATGGGATGGAGGCGCGCAGGAGAGAAGGGGACGGGCCCTGACACAGGGACATCTGGGGACTGTGGGGGTTGCCCAGGGCCTGACAGAACCCATCAGCCCCTGGAAAAGGAGTAACACCATTCCCAGGTGCCTAAATACTACTGATTTGTAGAATCAAATCATAGAATCGTTTAGGTTGGAAAAGACCTTGAATATCACTGAGTCCAACCGTTATCTCAACACTGCCAAGGCCACCACCAATCCATGTCCCTAAGCAGCACATCTGCGTGCCTTTTAAATATCTCTGGGGGTGGTGACTCCACTGCTTCTCTGGGCAGCCTGTTCCAATGCTTGAGAACCCTTTGGGTGAAGGTGGTTTCCTCTCACCCTACCACTTCTTACTTGGGAGAAGAGACCCACAACCTCTCTGCTCCAACCTCCTTTCGGGTAGTTGTAGAGAGCACTAAGATCTCCCCTCAGCCTCCTTTTCTCCAGCACAGGACTCGGGCTCCAGACCCTTCACCAGCGTCGTTGCTCTCCTTTGGGTGTGCTCCAGCACCTCAATGTTTTTCTTTCAGTGAGGGGCCCAAAAGTGAACACAGCACTGGAGGTGCGGCCTCACCAGTGCTGACTACAGGGGACGATCACTGCCCTAATTATCCTGGCTACTCTCTGAGACAATCCAGGATGCTGTAGGCCTTCTTGGCCACCTGGGCATGCTGCTTGCTCTGAGATGTGCAAGATCTTTCCCAAGGAGCAAGGTCCCCAGCCCAGGGCCATCTGCTCCTCTGTTGGTAGGACACTGGGCAAAACAAGGGGACTTGGAGCAACTGAGGGCGCCGCGAGCAAGAGCACAGCAGGCTGCCATCACAGAGCTCCCAGCTGAGCCATCAGCTGGCTGAGCAGGCTGCCGGAGTTATGGAGTCGGGGAGAAGACAGGGAGGGCACAGGGCTGGAGAGCAGAGTGGGCCGGACCAGCAGAAGGGAGGATGGGACGAGGGGGCTGCTCCTTCCAGGACCAGTGAGAATCCCTCACCAGCACAGCTGGCCATCAGGCAGGGAAATGATCCTCAGCTGCTTGTCTCTGTCACCCTCCGCCACCTGTCATTGCCGGAGCCAGGTGCTGAGCTGGGCTTCCTAAGCGGGACTGGTGTGGAAGATGAGGGCTCTCTCACCTGCTCCTTGCTCATCTCCTGCGGGGACAAAGCATCCACCACTGCTGGAGTTTTGCTTTCTTCCCCTTTTTTCCCGCCTTTCTTTTTGGGTGCCTAAGGAGAGAAAGCAAAACACACGAGGTGTGTGCATGGCTCAGGTGCTGGGAAGAAACTGTGCTGCTCAGAGCTCCCACAGCAGCCCAGGCCACCAAATGTCCCTGCTCTCATGGCTGGGACAGGGTGAGGAGGGGGACAGGGAGCCAGGGTCCGTGGAAGGGGCCTGGAAGCCCCTGACAGCCTCCAGCACAGCCACGGCTCATACCCAGCCACTGCTGGCCCAAAGCGAAGCCCAGAATGCCCGTACCCAAAAGAAGGGCTCGGGAGCAGCATCACAGGCCTGGGCATGGCGCTGAGGGGCTCCCTCCCCAGGGCTGGGCCCAGGACAAGCTCAGGCCCTGCTCTCACCATGGCTGCTGCCACTCACACTGTGGTCTCCAAGGCAATGGGAACGCGCATCTGGAGAGAGGTGTGAGGTGGTCGGACACGCCCGTTAGCAACGTGGGGCTGCACCGTGGCAACGGGGGTGGGGCCTAGTCCAGGCCCTGAACCAGGTCGCCACGCCAACAAAGGCAACAAGTGGTGCCGAAACCCGGGAAGTCGCCTGGACGGGTGAACGGCGGCCGGAGCGGCAGGACCAGCCCGGCGGGGAGGACGCTCCCGGACCAACAAGGAGGATGGAAGCCCTTGTGAAGGTCGTATCACAATTACATAAGCAGTGGGGTATTGATTGTAAGCCCAAAGATTTTACTGTCGCAGTTGCGAGGCTTTTACAAATTGGGGTCATTGACCAGCCGGTGGATATTCTCCACCCTGAAGTGTGGGATAAATGCACTAAAGCATTAGCCGAGGAGACGATGTCCTCGGGTAGCGGGAAAAACCTTAAGTCGTGGGGGAAAGTCGTACAGGCCCTGCAGAAGGCCTTACAAGAGCAGGAAACCTGGAGGGCGGCAAGGGACTGTTTGTTAGTCACTCCGAAATTGGGAGTCGGGGCAGCTACGCAGACTCCGCACCCCCCAAACGGCGGTGATTCCACGGAGTCCAAAAACTTACAAGAGGGCGACACGCCCCCTCTACCCCTGAACCCCTCGCCCCCTCAGTCCCCAAACCCTGACCCGATTACGGAGGCACAGAAGCGCGCACTGTCCTTCTGGGGTGGGTTAACTGAGGAAGCCAGGGGCGCTGAAGCCCGGGCGAGACCACCACCTTATGCGCCTCATAATGGCGCCGAACCCCGGGGGGAGGGCGGGGCGAAGATGTCCCCGGTGGGAACAAAGAAGAAGCGCTCGAGCTAAGAAGCGCACACAAAGGTGAAGGGCAGGAGGACAAGAAGGAGAAGAGTGGTGGGGGCGACCGGGGAGGGGAGGGGAGTGTGAGTGAAGCGCCGACAGCCAATCAGAGCGGCCCGCCGAGCAGAAGGCGGGGCGAACCAAAACGGAGGGACAAGCCAAGGGGGAGGGAACGGCCCGCCCACCAAGGAAGTAGGCGGCGCCCAACAAACAGGCATCAGAACCCGGAAGTAACCAGTCAGTGGAGTTCCGACTCCGGAACAGCCGCGAGCTGGGGCGAGCGGCTCGTAACCGATTCAGACTCAGAGGAGGAGGACACGAGGGTAAATAAAATTAAAAGCAAAAATATCCCCAGCCAAAATAAAAAGGAATCGCGAGGGGAAGGAGTTCCTCTCACGGATTGGAGGGAAATAAAGATTGCCTGTGCGGATTGGGTCCCAACAGCCACGCTGGCGTTCCCAGTCCGGGTGGCAGACGGGGGACAAAGGGTTTACTCGCCACACCGTGGTTAACCACCCTGGTATCTACCCTGGGAGGGCCAGTCACAATGATCGTGTTAGCATTGGTCTTCGGACCCTGTATATTAAACAGACTCGTGTCGTTTGTCAAGAGCCGATTAGAGACGGTTAACGTCATGTTAGTGGAACGCATGGAACACCGACAATTGCTTTAAGGTTCTGTTTGTTTAGAATTATCCCTAATCGTTCCCCATTTACCATCCGCCCAGCGTGCCTTACACTCGCTATCGCAAGATGATTACACAGTATTTTCACTCAGGTTTACTAACAGTATTAGGCTTGCCTTCGCTTTTACGCCTACTCACAAAGTGCCGTTAATCGATCTTTTTAAGGTAACAACTATTTTAAGATATATATATTCTTTACGATTGCTGTAAAACGTAGAACAAGAACAGAATATTTGAACTAACTTAACTATACGTTTAGTATGTTTTTATCCGAGATCACGGTGTACGTATTCTTGAACTGGATCCAAAGTGCGTCTTTGTAGTTGCGGTACCAATTTATTGTGTTCTGTCATTGTAGATTTCTTTGTTCCCTTGTAGTGGGACCCCGATGGCCCTGAATGGTATCCTTTACACCGCGATACCTCTTGTAAACCTGTGTTTGTTCCAGAGTGCAAGTAAGTGCTGCAATGAAAAGTTGTGAGCAGTGTTTAGCTGGAATTTCGAGTGTTCTAGGTGAGTAAAGAGAGGGTTGTGTATGTGTACGCTGGAAAGAGGAAGTCGGGCTGAGGGAAGAGAGGAAGTAGTCGCCCAGTCGGATTCTGGGGGAGTGGCAGCACCCCTCAAACTCTGGGGAAGGGGTGGTACAGCAACTGAGTTGCTGGACACGGAGTAAAGACAGGATCAGAGAATGAATCAGTAAATATGGGAGGAGGTCAGAGTGGAGGAACATTAAAGAAAAGCCCTTTAGGTTGTGTACTTGCTCACTGGAAAGATATCGTTGGGACTGGACGTACGGAAAGTAAGAAGACCTCTACCCAGCAGTGGCGGATCCATACGCCCTGCTGACTGTGATGACACCTGAACCACTTTGGCTTGCTGCTCCGGATTTGAAAGGATGCTTTTTTTCTTTTGCCTCCCTCTCCATGAGGCCAGTCAAAATCGTTTGCATTCGAATGGGAAAAGACTGTGATATTTTGATCAATTTAATTACGCATAGGGAGGGGGGAAATGTGGGTAGCTAGGGTCTGGCGACCGGAAGATATCGCGCTGTACGGAAAGATAGGGTCTCTCTCCTGATGACCAATAGCGGTCAGTTTGTGATGCAAGCAGACGGAAATAACGTTGTAAACCTAAGCTATATAAGGTCGTGTTACCCCTCAATAAACGCCATTTGCCGTCCACCACACTGGTGTCAGCGAGCTGATGGACCGAGCGGCCTGGGGTTGGTCGCCGTGCCGTTCCTGAACCAGGTCGCCACGCCAACAAAGGCAACAGGAGGTAGTAGAGAAAATGTTAAGCCCGGGAAGAGGGAGGGGTGGGGGGAGGTTATCTTGTTCCCTGTCTCATTCTCCTGCTAGTTTTAGAAATAAATGAGTGTTTTTCCCCAAGTCGAGTCTGTTTTGCCCGTAACGGTAACTTTAAGGATTTCTCCCTGTCCTTATCTCAAACCTCGAGCTGTTTTTCCTTATATTATCTCTCCCTATTCTCTCGGAGGGTGGGGGGAATGAGAGAGAGACTGCGTAGTCTGGTCCCGATCGGGGCTGAACTACTACACAGCCAAAGAGGGATTATGGTTTTTCATAGGTTGCAGTACATGCTTACAATCATTGTTAGCATTTTCAACAGCCAGTTGTAATAGCAACATCCCTCTTGCATCATCATTGTCGAACTGCTGCTCGAAAGTAGCTTGCAGACGATCTATGAAATCTGCATATGGCTCATTAGCTCCTTGCAGCACCTTAACAAAAGATTGAGGTCCTTCGCCTTTTGATGCTGGGATTTTTCTCACTGCCCTAAGAGCAATATGTCTAATTTGAGCATACGCTTCTCTCGGGAACTGTGCCTGCAGGAGCGAGTTACTATAAGCATTTTCTCCTGCCAGTTGTTCATATCCTATTGGAATCTGTTGATTTAAATTTTGTAATACTTTGCACAGTACATCCTTCTTTAAAATCATGGACTGTGTAGGTGTTAACACCATTTTCATTAACAATTTCCAATCATGTGGATCCAGAGTATACGACTCTGCTTTTGCCTCAAGTAAGGGTGTAGTAAAAGAAGAATGTATCCCTCCCTTCTTTACTGTCCGTCGCAGCTCCTTTATAGCATCATAACTGAGAGGCTGCGAAACCAGCTGCTGATTAGCTTGATACATAACTGGACAGGCTAAAACAGTTTGCCAGTCACCATTCTGCATTGCCTCTTTTTTACGCTCTTCCCAGATACCACACATTTCAACATTCACAGCTGCATGACTAACATTCACATTTCACGGAGGAGGGAACAGATCAGGTTTCTTTTCAAAGTCTTTTGAACCCACATTAAATACATCTACCTCCAGAGAGGTTTCGTTATTAGCAAGCGCAGTATCAGGAAAAGAATTGATAGGTGAAACCCGAGGCAAATCTGGCACGCGAGACTGTGGTGACGACAGCGACGGTAAAAGCGTGGAAGCAGGGTGTACAAGTGCAGGTTGCAGGGGAACAGGAATACAGCACGGAGTTTTCTGCCCCGACCCGCGGCACGGAGTTCTCTGTGCTAATCCCTCCCCCCAACCAGTTTCTGGGGAGATGCCATTGTTACAGGGGGACACGCTTACAGGTTGAGGGTCTGGTAATGGAGATGCCGACGCCTCAGGCAAAGAAGAATTAGTAGACTCTGTTGAAACATTGTCGAGGGTTAGCATGATTTGTACCCAAGTGGCTAAGTTTTTGCAAGCTTGGCTGCAAAAAGCTGCTGCAGCGATTTTTTGAAGGCTTGTGCCCACTTTCTCCCAAGCCTCTATTTGAAAAGTCCCGTCTGCAGGAAATTGCGGATGATTTTCACGAATCCACTCTAATAAAGTCATTAACTGTGGGCTGGTAACAGTCCTGCCCTGCGTTTTCAGCATTTTTCCCATTACATCAATGCTTTGCATCTCATCTGAGGATATTTTCCCTCCCATGATTCCCAGTTGCTCACCTGTATGCAAGTGATGAGCGCGCTTTCTGATGTGTGGATCCTCAATCCCGGTTTCTGGATTCCGGCCTCTGGTTCAACTGGGCTATGCCACCAGTGCAGGCTTTGTTCAAGCCTCTTCAGAGTTTCCGTCCTTGTTCCTTTTGAAGTTTAAGTGCGTCCCTGTTTGGGCGCCATCTGTGGCATATTGGTGGGACAGAGTAACGGGCAAGACAGCAAGTGAGCCCAAAAGGCCAAAGTTTATTTTTACAGCAGTGTTTTATACTCTTTACCTGGATGCTCTTTGTCTACGATCTCTATTCCTATAGGGCAACTATTAGCACGATCTCTACCACCCCACTATTTGTCCAATTTGCTTCACGCTTTTGATTGACGTTGTAGCATTGTTCTTCATCACGTACTTCTTCACACCGTTGCTTCTCAGCATGTACTCTCGCTTTGCCCATTGTGCTCAGGTCCTGTTTGCTTTGATACATTCACCCCTATTCCCATCCGCATTACTCACTTTGCTGCATTTGCTTACATCGATACACTTGCTCATATTCCCATCCACTACAGTCTCCCACAAATGGATCACACCAAGTGGGACCCTCTGCAGTGTATTTGAACAAAAAGCCTTTACAGATTCAGCTTTCGAATACATGTGCATTACTATTCTATAGAATGATTGGTTCCAGTCTCCTCGCCCGGCCCGTCAATTCCTACGCGCACTCAGTCCTGTTACTCCCCCCATTTCTTTTAAATCAGTGGTAGGAATGAAGTAGAGGGTTGGTGAGTCAGTGGTCGCAGGGACTGATGCTGGCATGACCTTTTCCCTCATTTCTCCAGTAGCTGTGTCACCAAAATCGGGAATCAAACTCCTGAACAGCAATATAGCATTAAGAAGCAGCATTCTTTGTTGCAGCGCTGGATGCACGGGGGATCCTTCCACCCAGCATACATGCCGGTCTGAAAATCTGGACAGAATCTATTTAGTGATTTCATACATCATCATTAATAATTCCCTGAACACTAATACATAATCATCAGTTTTCCTGGAAACCATTGTAATATTCCCCACCCACTTGTGCATGCTCAGTCTTTTGAGTCAAGGGTCTTCTGGTGGTCTTGGGGGTTGTCAGAGTGGGCCCTCCTCAAATTCTCTGGCGGAACCCTTCCTTAAAATCTCCATCCGTGGTCTTGGGAACAGGTCGCGTTTTCCTTGATTTTCTGGCTCCAAAGTGATGGCTCAGGGCCTATCTTCACAGCTGGGGTTTGAGGCCTGCCTTTGTTCTACCACTCTTCTTAATCACCCCAGACATGCTGGGCTAACTGCTAACAAACAAGATGTTGTAGCAGTTCTGAGACTCCGTGTTCCCTCTAAGGGCACATAGATTTCATACAAAATTTACCCTATGTGACTACAGTGAGCCAAAGGCTCACTGGGCTCTGTTTATTGTCACGGAGCACCAATGAGGCCCTGCACGGCACAGCGGGTCCCTTCGCGCCAGCTGGCGCCAGGAGGGCACAGCGATGAGTCCCGCAGGGCCCTGTCCCAGCACCTGCCCCAGCACGGGGCTCGCCAGTGGCTTAAAGCCCAGGTTGTCCACGGGGATCCCAAAGGCTCTCAGCTTGGCCTCCAACGTGTGCAGCATGTCATTGTGTGCCTGCAAGAGAAGCGTCCCATGCTCAGCCTGATACCGAGCTCCAGCCCAGCACCTCCCTGCCTTGCCATGGACGCTCTGCACCTCCCTGCATGGAGAGGACCCCAAAATGCCTTCCTTTGCAGGGGAAACCGCAGCCTGGGCTGGCTCCTGCCCAGGCCATGAAGCAGCTCAGCCGGCCTGCTGGAAGTTCCCTTCCATCCACTTGGTGCAAGGCTTGGAGTAGAAATTCCCATTTCCACCCCACCAAGCCACAGCCAGCACCCACCAGGCCCCAGCCCTGACCTGCAGGGCTCAGGGAAGCTTCATCCCCTTCCCTCACCTTGCAGACTTGGGCTAGCTGCAGCTGCAGCTGCCTGATGGTGGTGTTCTTCGAACTGACCAAGTCCTGCAAAGGGAGATGGTGCATCAGGCAACAGCTACACGGCCCTGGGGACACGGCGGCTGTGAGCAGTGTGACAGAGTGCACAGAGGAGCTGCTGCGCAGCAGCCGAGCTGGCAGCAGGACTTAGCTTGCAGTACAGCCTGACAGGTGGCCACCGCTCTATGTCCTTCCAGCCAGAACTGCCAGGGACAGCCAGCCCCAGGCAGAGGTGAGGGACATGGATGAGTGACATGGCAGCTTCAGCCACGGAGGACGAGGGCTTGCATGGCTCAGGGTCAGCTTTCACCATAAGGCAGCCTCTGCCCTCCAAGGCCAGCCCTCACCGGGCCCCACACAGTACCTCCAGCTTGCTGGAGACCAAGAAGAGGGCATCCGGGTCGAGGTTGGAGGCTGCAAAGGCCTCACTGAGCTCCACATCCTTTTTCTCCACCATGCTGAGGAGCCCTTTCAGCTTGCGCTCTAGGAGCAAGTTCTTGAAGCCCGTCTTCTGCTGCACCTCTTCTGTGGCTTGGGTGAACTTCTGATAGAGCTCATCTCGCTCCGCCTGCACCTGCTCCCAAAGACAGCGTGCCTTCACACCCGGGCTGGCGGCAACCCCGGGCCAGCACCAGACAGGTCTGGTGGCTTGGCCCTGCCTGCTCCAGCCACGGCCTGGCCATTCCCCATGGCACCTGCAGCCCACAGGAAGGCAGGTGCTGGAGCACAGCTTCTCTCCCTCCCTCCCTTCATGGCTGGCACTCCCTCAGCACCCACACTTCTGCTCTCGCCTCCCCTCCAGGCCCGAGACACCTCTGACAGCAGAATGGCTGGATGGGCACTGGTTTACACTTCAGAGGGGGCCCCACAGCACACAAGGGTCTCTCCTCTCCTCGCAGCTGGCAGGAGTCCCTGGCTCACAGCTGGTTAAGAAGTGTCCTAATTAGGACACAATTTCTCCACCACAGCTTATTTTGGAATGCAATTAATATGTTGCTGCCTTCATGATGGATCGATAACAAGGCCTCAGACCAGTCTTCCTGTTCCTGAGGATTTCTGCTAATTACAAACAAGCTCTCTTCTTGCCTCCAGAGATTTATCTTCGCTGGGAGGGGGAGAGGCTGAGTCTGGGAGAACTCAGACAATGGGACTCATCCCGAGCCACTCCCGCATGGCAAACAAGGGAAGCAACCCCCAAATGCCAGCAGAAGGAGGGAGCGAGCTCCCACCGGGGGTGCTGACCCATGACAATCCCTCGCCACAGCTCTGCTCCAGAACTGCTGCTGCAGCCAGTGGCTCCCTGGCTGGGAGGGGACTACCTGAGCGTGCGCGCTTGCTTAGCCAAGTACAAGGCCAGGCCTGTCTGCTGAGCTGAGTGGAAGATGCCAAAGCTGTGAGAAGCTTCACTGGAAGTAGCAGTTATCTCAGGGCTCTGGATCAGATCTTCTGAAAGCCCTTGGCTAAGCACAAACTCTCTGCTCAGTCCCCATGACCAGCCCTCTGCGGAGGGGCCAGGGTTTTGGAGAGGGAAGTGGGATGCCCAGACCCATCTGCAGCTCTCACCTTGCTGAACCTCTGCTTCAGGACCTCGTGTTCCCACTGAAGAGCCTTCAGTTCCTTCTGGGTGAGTTTCAGATGGGCTCTGATGTTCTGCGAGTGGGAAGGGGCAGTTAAAAAGCACAGGTTTCTCTGGGAGGTGTCGGGGACACGTTCGGGCAAGGCAGGAGAGTGACCAGCAAAGAGAAATGGGTGAGAAAAAAGAAGCAGTACCCGCACCAACACCCTTTCCTCTCTGCTGTGGAGGCGACTCTACTTTCTCGCTACCGGAATGCCATTTGAGATCGTACAAGCACCCAGCGAAGCCCAAAGGAACTCGGAGGACTTTGCTCAGGGATCTGGCCAAGCCGAGTGGCAGAGGTCACTGCTGAGCGGCTGCCTCCAGGACAGAGCCAGGGCCACTGGGGAGAGGACAGGGCTGGCACTCACCCTCAGGGCCTCCTTGTCCTTGTCATAGTTGGCCAACTTCTTCTGCAGCTCAGACAGCTGCTCGCGGGCCTGCTGCAGGGGCTCCTTCAGCTGCTTGTTCTGGAGCAGCACACGTGCCTTCTCCTTTTCCAAGCGATTCCCTTTCTTCTTCATCTCCTCCATCTGCTCCTGTTCTTGGAAACACAAGTGCCAACTCCTGGGGGCTGCCCAGGTCCTCAGGGCTTCCCCAACCCTCCGGACACCCTCCTGCTGCTGGCCCAGCAAGACCCTGTGCTCAAGAGCTTCACTCCTGGAATGGTAGCAGACCCTCGGGAGAGTAGCAGCACCCACACGGCCGCCTGGGAACCGGCCAGACCTGGGTGAAATCCTCACAGGAGCGGTCCATTGCTGGAATGGTGACACTGCAGGCCAGGCAGGCTGAGGCAGGGGGGCAGGCAGTACCTTGAGCAAGTCTATGAGCGCCATGTTTTTGTCACGCATATCATTGTAGTAGTCCTTGATGTCACGGAAGGCTTTCTCGTGGTTCCTCATCAGCTCATCAATCTGGGTGTTCTTCCCCTCCTCCACTTTGTGGACCTCGGTCGTTCTACACAAGTCAAGCTCGTCCCGCAGCACTTCCATCTTGTTGGTGTACTTGGCCTTGATCTCTGGGGGAGCACACAGAGAGCTGAGTGAGGACCTCCTGGAGATCGCACGTAACATGCCCCAGTGCCATTAATAGGTGAGGTGCCAGAGTGGCGTGTGCCACTGTGGCATCACTGGAGTTCAAGACACTTGTTAGCAGTGTCACCACAGCTGCCACCAGTGTGCGGAGCAGCTACACTGGGACCACGGAGAGCAGAGCAACAGGCGCCCTGCCTGCACCCTCTGGAAACTTGGGGAAAACTGTCCAGAACTCGGGGAAAACAAGCCAGAACTGGAGGGAAACCCATCCCCCTTTCTGCTCGAGGCTCTGCCACGGAGCCCGGCAGCACAGCAGAGCTCGGAGAAGCCTCCCCTGGCACACTGACAAAGGGAGGTCACGCAGGAGCTACGCGCACGGACTCACCTTTCACCTGTCTCTCAAAGTTGTTGTGCAGCTGGGTGATCTCCTCCTCTCGTTTCTGTTAGGGAGAAGCTACATGTCAGAGACACATAATCAAATCCTCAGGCAGCTGCATCCTGAAGGATTCCCTCCTGCTCCCTGGGAAAGGCCCCTGCTGTGGTGCCAGTCCCACGTTATCTCTGCACACGGCAGCTCATGGGTTCTCCAGCAGCTCTCACAGCTCTCCGTTGCAGGAGGGGGATTTCGCAGGAGCTGGGAGCCCCAGGAAGCCCTTCTCCGCAGCCCCACCACCTCCCTCTGCAGCAGATGCACACGGCTCATACATGGCTCCGGCCCGGCCAGGGACCTACCAGGTGCATGTTTTTCAGTGCCTCCTCACTGGCCAGCTCCTGCTCCTTCAGCTCCATTTTCATGGAACGCATGTCCTTCCTCAGCTCCATCTCCTGGGCCCAGTGATCCTTCTGGGCCCGCTTCACGGACAGGGTGCCCTCCCCCTTCAGCTCGGTGAGGTTTTCTTGGTGTTCGTGCAACAAGTGCTTCACCTTCTGCTTGTAAACCTAAAGACAAGCTACAGACTGGGTGAGGGGCTTCTGCAGGAGACATGTGGACCTGGGATTTTTATCTGTGACGCGTCTGGGTTGCATCTCACCCAGCTTCTCCTCCTCTAGCCCTTCCCTCACCTCCTCAGAGCTGCCCAAGGCTCAGACAGAGCTTGGGGCACTCACAACATCTCCCAGCCTCCTGCCCTCCCACCTTCAGCTCCACTTGTTGCTGCTCCTCCGCCTCCTTCATCTCCCACTCCTTCTTCCGCAACTCTGCTTTCTGCTCCTCCAGCTGCCGGCGGGTCATCTCCCAGAAGCTGTGAAACTTGTCACGTTCCAGCTGGAAATAGTTGCGCTCTTCCCGTTCCCGGTCCAGCTCCTCCCGCAGACGCGCAACATGCTTCTCCAGCTGCAAAGCCAAGGGGAAGAGCCAGGGAGGGGAAAAAAGAGGCCTCAGACAGACACCTCCACAAGACACCCGTGGCAAGCCATGTCACAAACCTGGCAGGCCACAGTGGCCATCAATGGGATGGAGGCGCGCAGGAGAGAAGGGGACGGGCCCTGACACAGGGACATCTGGGGACTGTGGGGGTTGCCCAGGGCCTGACAGAACCCATCAGCCCCTGGAAAAGGAGTAACACCATTCCCAGGTGCCTAAATACTACTGATTTGTAGAATCAAATCATAGAATCGTTTAGGTTGGAAAAGACCTTGAATATCACTGAGTCCAACCGTTATCTCAACACTGCCAAGCCCACCACCAATCCATGTCCCTAAGCAGCACATCTGCGTGCCTTTTAAATATCTCTGGGGGTGGTGACTCCACTGCTTCTCTGGGCAGCCTGTTCCAATGCTTGAGAACCCTTTGGGTGAAGGTGGTTTCCTCTCACCCTACCACTTCTTACTTGGGAGAAGAGACCCACAACCTCTCTGCTCCAACCTCCTTTCGGGTAGTTGTAGAGAGCACTAAGATCTCCCCTCAGCCTCCTTTTCTCCAGCACAGGACTCGGGCTCCAGACCCTTCACCAGCGTCGTTGCTCTCCTTTGGGTGTGCTCCAGCACCTCAATGTTTTTCTTTCAGTGAGGGGCCCAAAAGTGAACACAGCACTGGAGGTGCGGCCTCACCAGTGCTGACTACAGGGGACGATCACTGCCCTAATTATCCTGGCTACTCTCTGAGACAATCCAGGATGCTGTAGGCCTTCTTGGCCACCTGGGCATGCTGCTTGCTCTGAGATGTGCAAGATCTTTCCCAAGGAGCAAGGTCCCCAGCCCAGGGCCATCTGCTCCTCTGTTGGTAGGACACTGGGCAAAACAAGGGGACTTGGAGCAACTGAGGGCACCGCGAGCAAGAGCACAGCAGGCTGCCATCACAGAGCTCCCAGCTGAGCCATCAGCTGGCTGAGCAGGCTGCCGGAGTTATGGAGTCGGGGAGAAGACAGGGAGGGCACAGGGCTGGAGAGCAGAGTGGGCCGGACCAGCAGAAGGGAGGATGGGACGAGGGGGCTGCTCCTTCCAGGACCAGTGAGAATCCCTCACCAGCACAGCTGGCCATCAGGCAGGGAAATGATCCTCAGCTGCTTGTCTCTGTCACCCTCCGCCACCTGTCATTGCCGGAGCCAGGTGCTGAGCTGGGCTTCCTAAGCGGGACTGGTGTGGAAGATGAGGGCTCTCTCACCTGCTCCTTGCTCATCTCCTGCGGGGACAAAGCATCCACCACTGCTGGAGTTTTGCTTTCTTCCCCTTTTTTCCCGCCTTTCTTTTTGGGTGCCTAAGGAGAGAAAGCAAAACACACGAGGTGTGTGCATGGCTCAGGTGCTGGGAAGAAACTGTGCTGCTCAGAGCTCCCACAGCAGCCCAGGCCACCAAATGTCCCTGCTCTCATGGCTGGGACAGGGTGAGGAGGGGGACAGGGAGCCAGGGTCCGTGGAAGGGGCCTGGAAGCCCCTGACAGCCTCCAGCACAGCCACGGCTCATACCCAGCCACTGCTGGCCCAAAGCGAAGCCCAGAATGCCCGTACCCAAAAGAAGGGCTCGGGAGCAGCATCACAGGCCTGGGCATGGCGCTGAGGGGCTCCCTCCCCAGGGCTGGGCCCAGGACAAGCTCAGGCCCTGCTCTCACCATGGCTGCTGCCACTCACACTGTGGTCTCCAAGGCAATGGGAACGCGCATCTGGAGAGAGGTGTGAGGTGGTCGGACACGCCCGTTAGCAACGTGGGGCTGCACCGTGGCAACGGGGGTGGGGCCTAGTCCAGGCCCTGAACCAGGTCGCCACGCCAACAAAGGCAACAAGTGGTGCCGAAACCCGGGAAGTCGCCTGGACGGGTGAACGGCGGCCGGAGCGGCAGGACCAGCCCGGCGGGGAGGACGCTCCCGGACCAACAAGGAGGATGGAAGCCCTTGTGAAGGTCGTATCACAATTACATAAGCAGTGGGGTATTGATTGTAAGCCCAAAGATTTTACTGTCGCAGTTGCGAGGCTTTTACAAATTGGGGTCATTGACCAGCCGGTGGATATTCTCCACCCTGAAGTGTGGGATAAATGCACTAAAGCATTAGCCGAGGAGACGATGTCCTCGGGTAGCGGGAAAAACCTTAAGTCGTGGGGGAAAGTCGTACAGGCCCTGCAGAAGGCCTTACAAGAGCAGGAAACCTGGAGGGCGGCAAGGGACTGTTTGTTAGTCACTCCGAAATTGGGAGTCGGGGCAGCTACGCAGACTCCGCACCCCCCAAACGGCGGTGATTCCACGGAGTCCAAAAACTTACAAGAGGGCGACACGCCCCCTCTACCCCTGAACCCCTCGCCCCCTCAGTCCCCAAACCCTGACCCGATTACGGAGGCACAGAAGCGCGCACTGTCCTTCTGGGGTGGGTTAACTGAGGAAGCCAGGGGCGCTGAAGCCCGGGCGAGACCACCACCTTATGCGCCTCATAATGGCGCCGAACCCCGGGGGGAGGGCGGGGCGAAGATGTCCCCGGTGGGAACAAAGAAGAAGCGCTCGAGCTAAGAAGCGCACACAAAGGTGAAGGGCAGGAGGACAAGAAGGAGAAGAGTGGTGGGGGCGACCGGGGAGGGGAGGGGAGTGTGAGTGAAGCGCCGACAGCCAATCAGAGCGGCCCGCCGAGCAGAAGGCGGGGCGAACCAAAACGGAGGGACAAGCCAAGGGGGAGGGAACGGCCCGCCCACCAAGGAAGTAGGCGGCGCCCAACAAACAGGCATCAGAACCCGGAAGTAACCAGTCAGTCGAGTTCCGACTCCGGAACAGCCGCGAGCTGGGGCGAGCGGCTCGTAACCGATTCAGACTCAGAGGAGGAGGACACGAGGGTAAATAAAATTAAAAGCAAAAATATCCCCAGCCAAAATAAAAAGGAATCGCGAGGGGAAGGAGTTCCTCTCACGGATTGGAGGGAAATAAAGATTGCCTGTGCGGATTGGGTCCCAACAGCCACGCTGGCGTTCCCGGTCCGGGTGGCAGACGGGGGACAAAGGGTTTACTCGCCACACCGTGGTTAACCACCCTGGTATCTACCCTGGGAGGGCCAGTCACAATGATCGTGTTAGCATTGGTCTTCGGACCCTGTATATTAAACAGACTCGTGTCGTTTGTCAAGAGCCGATTAGAGACGGTTAACGTCATGTTAGTGGAACGCATGGAACACCGACAATTGCTTTAAGGTTCTGTTTGTTTAGAATTATCCCTAATCGTTCCCCATTTACCATCCGCCCAGCGTGCCTTACACTCGCTATCGCGAGATGATTACACAGTATTTTCACTCAGGTTTACTAACAGTATTAGGCTTGCCTTCGCTTTTACGCCTACTCACAAAGTGCCGTTAATCGATCTTTTTAAGGTAACAACTATTTTAAGATATATATATTCTTTACGATTGCTGTAAAACGTAGAACAAGAACAGAATATTTGAACTAACTTAACTATACGTTTAGTATGTTTTTATCCGAGATCACGGTGTACGTATTCTTGAACTGGATCCAAAGTGCGTCTTTGTAGTTGCGGTACCAATTTATTGTGTTCTGTCATTGTAGATTTCTTTGTTCCCTTGTAGTGGGACCCCGATGGCCCTGAATGGTATCCTTTACACCGCGATACCTCTTGTAAACCTGTGTTTGTTCCAGAGTGCAAGTAAGTGCTGCAATGAAAAGTTGTGAGCAGTGTTTAGCTGGAATTTCGAGCGTTCTAGGTGAGTAAAGAGAGGGTTGTGTATGTGTACGCTGGAAAGAGGAAGTCGGGCTGAGGGAAGAGAGGAAGTAGTCGCCCAGTCGGATTCTGGGGGAGTGGCAGCACCCCTCAAACTCTGGGGAAGGGGTGGTACAGCAACTGAGTTGCTGGACACGGAGTAAAGACAGGATCAGAGAATGAATCAGTAAATATGGGAGGAGGTCAGAGTGGAGGAACATTAAAGAAAAGCCCTTTAGGTTGTGTACTTGCTCACTGGAAAGATATCGTTGGGACTGGACGTACGGAAAGTAAGAAGACCTCTACCCAGCAGTGGCGGATCCATACGCCCTGCTGACTGTGATGACACCTGAACCACTTTGGCTTGCTGCTCCGGATTTGAAAGGACGCTTTTTTTCTTTTGCCTCCCTCTCCATGAGGCCAGTCAAAATCGTTTGCATTCGAATGGGAAAAGACTGTGATATTTTGATCAATTTAATTACGCATAGGGAGGGGGGAAATGTGGGTAGCTAGGGTCTGGCGACCGGAAGATATCGCGCTGTACGGAAAGATAGGGTCTCTCTCCTGATGACCAATAGCGGTCAGTTTGTGATGCAAGCAGACGGAAATAACGTTGTAAACCTAAGCTATATAAGGTCGTGTTACCCCTCAATAAACGCCATTTGCCGTCCACCACACTGGTGTCAGCGAGCTGATGGACCGAGCGGCCTGGGGTTGGTCGCCGTGCCGTTCCTGAACCAGGTCGCCACGCCAACAAAGGCAACAGGAGGTAGTAGAGAAAATGTTAAGCCCGGGAAGAGGGAGGGGTGGGGGGAGGTTATCTTGTTCCCTGTCTCATTCTCCTGCTAGTTTTAGAAATAAATGAGTGTTTTTCCCCAAGTCGAGTCTGTTTTGCCCGTAACGGTAACTTTAAGGATTTCTCCCTGTCCTTATCTCAAACCTCGAGCTGTTTTTCCTTATATTATCTCTCCCTATTCTCTCGGAGGGTGGGGGGAATGAGAGAGAGACTGCGTAGTCTGGTCCCGATCGGGGCTGAACTACTACACAGCCAAAGAGGGATTATGGTTTTTCATAGGTTGCAGTACATGCTTACAATCATTGTTAGCATTTTCAACAGCCAGTTGTAATAGCAACATCCCTCTTGCATCATCATTGTCGAACTGCTGCTCGAAAGTAGCTTGCAGACGATCTATGAAATCTGCATATGGCTCATTAGCTCCTTGCAGCACCTTAACAAAAGATTGAGGTCCTTCGCCTTTTGATGCTGGGATTTTTCTCACTGCCCTAAGAGCAATATGTCTAATTTGAGCATACGCTTCTCTCGGGAACTGTGCCTGCAGGAGCGAGTTACTATAAGCATTTTCTCCTGCCAGTTGTTCATATCCTATTGGAATCTGTTGATTTAAATTTTGTAATACTTTGCACAGTACATCCTTCTTTAAAATCATGGACTGTGTAGGTGTTAACACCATTTTCATTAACAATTTCCAATCATGTGGATCCAGAGTATACGACTCTGCTTTTGCCTCAAGTAAGGGTGTAGTAAAAGAAGAATGTATCCCTCCCTTCTTTACTGTCCGTCGCAGCTCCTTTATAGCATCATAACTGAGAGGCTGCGAAACCAGCTGCTGATTAGCTTGATACATAACTGGACAGGCTAAAACAGTTTGCCAGTCACCATTCTGCATTGCCTCTTTTTTACGCTCTTCCCAGATACCACACATTTCAACATTCACAGCTGCATGACTAACATTCACATTTCACGGAGGAGGGAACAGATCAGGTTTCTTTTCAAAGTCTTTTGAACCCACATTAAATACATCTACCTCCAGAGAGGTTTCGTTATTAGCAAGCGCAGTATCAGGAAAAGAATTGATAGGTGAAACCCGAGGCAAATCTGGCACGCGAGACTGTGGTGACGACAGCGACGGTAAAAGCGTGGAAGCAGGGTGTACAAGTGCAGGTTGCAGGGGAACAGGAATACAGCACGGAGTTTTCTGCCCCGACCCGCGGCACGGAGTTCTCTGTGCTAATCCCTCCCCCCAACCAGTTTCTGGGGAGATGCCATTGTTACAGGGGGACACGCTTACAGGTTGAGGGTCTGGTAATGGAGATGCCGACGCCTCAGGCAAAGAAGAATTAGTAGACTCTGTTGAAACATTGTCGAGGGTTAGCATGATTTGTACCCAAGTGGCTAAGTTTTTGCAAGCTTGGCTGCAAAAAGCTGCTGCAGCGATTTTTTGAAGGCTTGTGCCCACTTTCTCCCAAGCCTCTATTTGAAAAGTCCCGTCTGCAGGAAATTGCGGATGATTTTCACGAATCCACTCTAATAAAGTCATTAACTGTGGGCTGGTAACAGTCCTGCCCTGCGTTTTCAGCATTTTTCCCATTACATCAATGCTTTGCATCTCATCTGAGGATATTTTCCCTCCCATGATTCCCAGTTGCTCACCTGTATGCAAGTGATGAGCGCGCTTTCTGATGTGTGGATCCTCAATCCCGGTTTCTGGATTCCGGCCTCTGGTTCAACTGGGCTATGCCACCAGTGCAGGCTTTGTTCAAGCCTCTTCAGAGTTTCCGTCCTTGTTCCTTTTGAAGTTTAAGTGCGTCCCTGTTTGGGCGCCATCTGTGGCATATTGGTGGGACAGAGTAACGGGCAAGACAGCAAGTGAGCCCAAAAGGCCAAAGTTTATTTTTACAGCAGTGTTTTATACTCTTTACCTGGATGCTCTTTGTCTACGATCTCTATTCCTATAGGGCAACTATTAGCACGATCTCTACCACCCCACTATTTGTCCAATTTGCTTCACGCTTTTGATTGACGTTGTAGCATTGTTCTTCATCACGTACTTCTTCACACCGTTGCTTCTCAGCATGTACTCTCGCTTTGCCCATTGTGCTCAGGTCCTGTTTGCTTTGATACATTCACCCCTATTCCCATCCGCATTACTCACTTTGCTGCATTTGCTTACATCGATACACTTGCTCATATTCCCATCCACTACAGTCTCCCACAAATGGATCACACCAAGTGGGACCCTCTGCAGTGTATTTGAACAAAAAGCCTTTACAGATTCAGCTTTCGAATACATGTGCATTACTATTCTATAGAATGATTGGTTCCAGTCTCCTCGCCCGGCCCGTCAATTCCTACGCGCACTCAGTCCTGTTACTCCCCCCATTTCTTTTAAATCAGTGGTAGGAATGAAGTAGAGGGTTGGTGAGTCAGTGGTCGCAGGGACTGATGCTGGCATGACCTTTTCCCTCATTTCTCCAGTAGCTGTGTCACCAAAATCGGGAATCAAACTCCTGAACAGCAATATAGCATTAAGAAGCAGCATTCTTTGTTGCAGCGCTGGATGCACGGGGGATCCTTCCACCCAGCATACATGCCGGTCTGAAAATCTGGACAGAATCTATTTAGTGATTTCATACATCATCATTAATAATTCCCTGAACACTAATACATAATCATCAGTTTTCCTGGAAACCATTGTAATATTCCCCACCCACTTGTGCATGCTCAGTCTTTTGAGTCAAGGGTCTTCTGGTGGTCTTGGGGGTTGTCAGAGTGGGCCCTCCTCAAATTCTCTGGCGGAACCCTTCCTTAAAATCTCCATCCGTGGTCTTGGGAACAGGTCGCGTTTTCCTTGATTTTCTGGCTCCAAAGTGATGGCTCAGGGCCTATCTTCACAGCTGGGGTTTGAGGCCTGCCTTTGTTCTACCACTCTTCTTAATCACCCCAGACATGCTGGGCTAACTGCTAACAAACAAGATGTTGTAGCAGTTCTGAGACTCCGTGTTCCCTCTAAGGGCACATAGATTTCATACAAAATTTACCCTATGTGACTACAGTGAGCCAAAGGCTCACTGGGCTCTGTTTATTGTCACGGAGCACCAATGAGGCCCTGCACGGCACAGCGGGTCCCTTCGCGCCAGCTGGCGCCAGGAGGGCACAGCGATGAGTCCCGCAGGGCCCTGTCCCAGCACCTGCCCCAGCACGGGGCTCGCCAGTGGCTTAAAGCCCAGGTTGTCCACGGGGATCCCAAAGGCTCTCAGCTTGGCCTCCAACGTGTGCAGCATGTCATTGTGTGCCTGCAAGAGAAGCGTCCCATGCTCAGCCTGATACCGAGCTCCAGCCCAGCACCTCCCTGCCTTGCCATGGACGCTCTGCACCTCCCTGCATGGAGAGGACCCCAAAATGCCTTCCTTTGCAGGGGAAACCGCAGCCTGGGCTGGCTCCTGCCCAGGCCATGAAGCAGCTCAGCCGGCCTGCTGGAAGTTCCCTTCCATCCACTTGGTGCAAGGCTTGGAGTAGAAATTCCCATTTCCACCCCACCAAGCCACAGCCAGCACCCACCAGGCCCCAGCCCTGACCTGCAGGGCTCAGGGAAGCTTCATCCCCTTCCCTCACCTTGCAGACTTGGGCTAGCTGCAGCTGCAGCTGCCTGATGGTGGTGTTCTTCGAACTGACCAAGTCCTGCAAAGGGAGATGGTGCATCAGGCAACAGCTACACGGCCCTGGGGACACGGCGGCTGTGAGCAGTGTGACAGAGTGCACAGAGGAGCTGCTGCGCAGCGGCCGAGCTGGCAGCAGGACTTAGCTTGCAGTACAGCCTGACAGGTGGCCACCGCTCTATGTCCTTCCAGCCAGAACTGCCAGGGACAGCCAGCCCCAGGCAGAGGTGAGGGACATGGATGAGTGACATGGCAGCTTCAGCCACGGAGGACGAGGGCTTGCATGGCTCAGGGTCAGCTTTCACCATAAGGCAGCCTCTGCCCTCCAAGGCCAGCCCTCACCGGGCCCCACACAGTACCTCCAGCTTGCTGGAGACCAAGAAGAGGGCATCCGGGTCGAGGTTGGAGGCTGCAAAGGCCTCACTGAGCTCCACATCCTTTTTCTCCACCATGCTGAGGAGCCCTTTCAGCTTGCGCTCTAGGAGCAAGTTCTTGAAGCCCGTCTTCTGCTGCACCTCTTCTGTGGCTTGGGTGAACTTCTGATAGAGCTCATCTCGCTCCGCCTGCACCTGCTCCCAAAGACAGCGTGCCTTCACACCCGGGCTGGCGGCAACCCCGGGCCAGCACCAGACAGGTCTGGTGGCTTGGCCCTGCCTGCTCCAGCCACGGCCTGGCCATTCCCCATGGCACCTGCAGCCCACAGGAAGGCAGGTGCTGGAGCACAGCTTCTCTCCCTCCCTCCCTTCATGGCTGGCACTCCCTCAGCACCCACACTTCTGCTCTCGCCTCCCCTCCAGGCCCGAGACACCTCTGACAGCAGAATGGCTGGATGGGCACTGGTTTACACTTCAGAGGGGGCCCCACAGCACACAAGGGTCTCTCCTCTCCTCGCAGCTGGCAGGAGTCCCTGGCTCACAGCTGGTTAAGAAGTGTCCTAATTAGGACACAATTTCTCCACCACAGCTTATTTTGGAATGCAATTAATATGTTGCTGCCTTCATGATGGATCGATAACAAGGCCTCAGACCAGTCTTCCTGTTCCTGAGGATTTCTGCTAATTACAAACAAGCTCTCTTCTTGCCTCCAGAGATTTATCTTCGCTGGGAGGGGGAGAGGCTGAGTCTGGGAGAACTCAGACAATGGGACTCATCCCGAGCCACTCCCGCATGGCAAACAAGGGAAGCAACCCCCAAATGCCAGCAGAAGGAGGGAGCGAGCTCCCACCGGGGGTGCTGACCCATGACAATCCCTCGCCACAGCTCTGCTCCAGAACTGCTGCTGCAGCCAGTGGCTCCCTGGCTGGGAGGGGACTACCTGAGCGTGCGCGCTTGCTTAGCCAAGTACAAGGCCAGGCCTGTCTGCTGAGCTGAGTGGAAGATGCCAAAGCTGAGAGAAGCTTCACTGGAAGTAGCAGTTATCTCAGGGCTCTGGATCAGATCTTCTGAAAGCCCTTGGCTAAGCACAAACTCTCTGCTCAGTCCCCATGACCAGCCCTCTGCGGAGGGGCCAGGGTTTTGGAGAGGGAAGTGGGATGCCCAGACCCATCTGCAGCTCTCACCTTGCTGAACCTCTGCTTCAGGACCTCGTGTTCCCACTGAAGAGCCTTCAGTTCCTTCTGGGTGAGTTTCAGATGGGCTCTGATGTTCTGCGAGTGGGAAGGGGCAGTTAAAAAGCACAGGTTTCTCTGGGAGGTGTGGGGGACACGTTCGGGCAAGGCAGGAGAGTGACCAGCAAAGAGAAATGGGTGAGAAAAAAGAAGCAGTACCCGCACCAACACCCTTTCCTCTCTGCTGTGGAGGCGACTCTACTTTCTCGCTACCGGAGTGCCATTTGAGATCGTACAAGCACCCAGCGAAGCCCAAAGGAACTCGGAGGACTTTGCTCAGGGATCTGGCCAAGCCGAGTGGCAGAGGTCACTGCTGAGCGGCTGCCTCCAGGACAGAGCCAGGGCCACTGGGGAGAGGACAGGGCTGGCACTCACCCTCAGGGCCTCCTTGTCCTTGTCATAGTTGGCCAACTTCTTCTGCAGCTCAGACAGCTGCTCGCGGGCCTGCTGCAGGGGCTCCTTCAGCTGCTTGTTCTGGAGCAGCACACGTGCCTTCTCCTTTTCCAAGCGATTCCCTTTCTTCTTCATCTCCTCCATCTGCTCCTGTTCTTGGAAACACAAGTGCCAACTCCTGGGGGCTGCCCAGGTCCTCAGGGCTTCCCCAACCCTCCGGACACCCTCCTGCTGCTGGCCCAGCAAGACCCTGTGCTCAAGAGCTTCACTCCTGGAATGGTAGCAGACCCTCGGGAGAGTAGCAGCACCCACACGGCCGCCTGGGAACCGGCCAGACCTGGGTGAAATCCTCACAGGAGCGGTCCATTGCTGGAATGGTGACACTGCAGGCCAGGCAGGCTGAGGCAGGGGGGCAGGCAGTACCTTGAGCAAGTCTATGAGCGCCATGTTTTTGTCACGCATATCATTGTAGTAGTCCTTGATGTCACGGAAGGCTTTCTCGTGGTTCCTCATCAGCTCATCAATCTGGGTGTTCTTCCCCTCCTCCACTTTGTGGACCTCGGTCGTTCTACACAAGTCAAGCTCGTCCCGCAGCACTTCCATCTTGTTGGTGTACTTGGCCTTGATCTCTGGGGGAGCACACAGAGAGCTGAGTGAGGACCTCCTGGAGATCGCACGTAACATGCCCCAGTGCCATTAATAGGTGAGGTGCCAGAGTGGCGTGTGCCACTGTGGCATCACTGGAGTTCAAGACACTTGTTAGCAGTGTCACCACAGCTGCCACCAGTGTGCGGAGCAGCTACACTGGGACCACGGAGAGCAGAGCAACAGGCGCCCTGCCTGCACCCTCTGGAAACTTGGGGAAAACTGTCCAGAACTCGGGGAAAACAAGCCAGAACTGGAGGGAAACCCATCCCCCTTTCTGCTCGAGGCTCTGCCACGGAGCCCGGCAGCACAGCAGAGCTCGGAGAAGCCTCCCCTGGCACACTGACAAAGGGAGGTCACGCAGGAGCTACGCGCACGGACTCACCTTTCACCTGTCTCTCAAAGTTGTTGTGCAGCTGGGTGATCTCCTCCTCTTGTTTCTGTTAGGGAGAAGCTACATGTCAGAGACACATAATCAAATCCTCAGGCAGCTGCATCCTGAAGGATTCCCTCCTGCTCCCTGGGAAAGGCCCCTGCTGTGGTGCCAGTCCCACGTTATCTCTGCACACGGCAGCTCATGGGTTCTCCAGCAGCTCTCACAGCTCTCCGTTGCAGGAGGGGGATTTCGCAGGAGCTGGGAGCCCCAGGAAGCCCTTCTCCGCAGCCCCACCACCTCCCTCTGCAGCAGATGCACACGGCTCATACATGGCTCCGGCCCGGCCAGGGACCTACCAGGTGCATGTTTTTCAGTGCCTCCTCACTGGCCAGCTCCTGCTCCTTCAGCTCCATTTTCATGGAACGCATGTCCTTCCTCAGCTCCATCTCCTGGGCCCAGTGATCCTTCTGGGCCCGCTTCACGGACAGGGTGCCCTCCCCCTTCAGCTCGGTGAGGTTTTCTTGGTGTTCGTGCAACAAGTGCTTCACCTTCTGCTTGTAAACCTAAAGACAAGCTACAGACTGGGTGAGGGGCTTCTGCAGGAGACATGTGGACCTGGGATTTTTATCTGTGACGCGTCTGGGTTGCATCTCACCCAGCTTCTCCTCCTCTAGCCCTTCCCTCACCTCCTCAGAGCTGCCCAAGGCTCAGACAGAGCTTGGGGCACTCACAACATCTCCCAGCCTCCTGCCCTCCCACCTTCAGCTCCACTTGTTGCTGCTCCTCCGCCTCCTTCATCTCCCACTCCTTCTTCCGCAACTCTGCTTTCTGCTCCTCCAGCTGCCGGCGGGTCATCTCCCAGAAGCTGTGAAACTTGTCACGTTCCAGCTGGAAATAGTTGCGCTCTTCCCGTTCCCGGTCCAGCTCCTCCCGCAGACGCGCAACATGCTTCTCCAGCTGCAAAGCCAAGGGGAAGAGCCAGGGAGGGGAAAAAAGAGGCCTCAGACAGACACCTCCACAAGACACCCGTGGCAAGCCATGTCACAAACCTGGCAGGCCACAGTGGCCATCAATGGGATGGAGGCGCGCAGGAGAGAAGGGGACGGGCCCTGACACAGGGACATCTGGGGACTGTGGGGGTTGCCCAGGGCCTGACAGAACCCATCAGCCCCTGGAAAAGGAGTAACACCATTCCCAGGTGCCTAAATACTACTGATTTGTAGAATCAAATCATAGAATCGTTTAGGTTGGAAAAGACCTTGAATATCACTGAGTCCAACCGTTATCTCAACACTGCCAAGCCCACCACCAATCCATGTCCCTAAGCAGCACATCTGCGTGCCTTTTAAATATCTCTGGGGGTGGTGACTCCACTGCTTCTCTGGGCAGCCTGTTCCAATGCTTGAGAACCCTTTGGGTGAAGGTGGTTTCCTCTCACCCTACCACTTCTTACTTGGGAGAAGAGACCCACAACCTCTCTGCTCCAACCTCCTTTCGGGTAGTTGTAGAGAGCACTAAGATCTCCCCTCAGCCTCCTTTTCTCCAGCACAGGACTCGGGCTCCAGACCCTTCACCAGCGTCGTTGCTCTCCTTTGGGTGTGCTCCAGCACCTCAATGTTTTTCTTTCAGTGAGGGGCCCAAAAGTGAACACAGCACTGGAGGTGCGGCCTCACCAGTGCTGACTACAGGGGACGATCACTGCCCTAATTATCCTGGCTACTCTCTGAGACAATCCAGGATGCTGTAGGCCTTCTTGGCCACCTGGGCATGCTGCTTGCTCTGAGATGTGCAAGATCTTTCCCAAGGAGCAAGGTCCCCAGCCCAGGGCCATCTGCTCCTCTGTTGGTAGGACACTGGGCAAAACAAGGGGACTTGGAGCAACTGAGGGCGCCGCGAGCAAGAGCACAGCAGGCTGCCATCACAGAGCTCCCAGCTGAGCCATCAGCTGGCTGAGCAGGCTGCCGGAGTTATGGAGTCGGGGAGAAGACAGGGAGGGCACAGGGCTGGAGAGCAGAGTGGGCCGGACCAGCAGAAGGGAGGATGGGACGAGGGGGCTGCTCCTTCCAGGACCAGTGAGAATCCCTCACCAGCACAGCTGGCCATCAGGCAGGGAAATGATCCTCAGCTGCTTGTCTCTGTCACCCTCCGCCACCTGTCATTGCCGGAGCCAGGTGCTGAGCTGGGCTTCCTAAGCGGGACTGGTGTGGAAGATGAGGGCTCTCTCACCTGCTCCTTGCTCATCTCCTGCGGGGACAAAGCATCCACCACTGCTGGAGTTTTGCTTTCTTCCCCTTTTTTCCCGCCTTTCTTTTTGGGTGCCTAAGGAGAGAAAGCAAAACACACGAGGTGTGTGCATGGCTCAGGTGCTGGGAAGAAACTGTGCTGCTCAGAGCTCCCACAGCAGCCCAGGCCACCAAATGTCCCTGCTCTCATGGCTGGGACAGGGTGAGGAGGGGGACAGGGAGCCAGGGTCCGTGGAAGGGGCCTGGAAGCCCCTGACAGCCTCCAGCACAGCCACGGCTCATACCCAGCCACTGCTGGCCCAAAGCGAAGCCCAGAATGCCCGTACCCAAAAGAAGGGCTCGGGAGCAGCATCACAGGCCTGGGCATGGCGCTGAGGGGCTCCCTCCCCAGGGCTGGGCCCAGGACAAGCTCAGGCCCTGCTCTCACCATGGCTGCTGCCACTCACACTGTGGTCTCCAAGGCAATGGGAACGCGCATCTGGAGAGAGGTGTGAGGTGGTCGGACACGCCCGTTAGCAACGTGGGGCTGCACCTTGGCAACGGGGGTGGGGCCTAGTCCAGGCCCTGAACCAGGTCGCCACGCCAACAAAGGCAACAAGTGGTGCCGAAACGCGGGAAGTCGCCTGGACGGGTGAACGGCGGCCGGAGCGGCAGGACCAGCCCGGCGGGGAGGACGCTCCCGGACCAACAAGGAGGATGGAAGCCCTTGTGAAGGTCGTATCACAATTACATAAGCAGTGGGGTATTGATTGTAAGCCCAAAGATTTTACTGTCGCAGTTGCGAGGCTTTTACAAATTGGGGTCATTGACCAGCCGGTGGATATTCTCCACCCTGAAGTGTGGGATAAATGCACTAAAGCATTAGCCGAGGAGACGATGTCCTCGGGTAGCGGGAAAAACCTTAAGTCGTGGGGGAAAGTCGTACAGGCCCTGCAGAAGGCCTTACAAGAGCAGGAAACCTGGAGGGCGGCAAGGGACTGTTTGTTAGTCACTCCGAAATTGGGAGTCGGGGCAGCTACGCAGACTCCGCACCCCCCAAACGGCGGTGATTCCACGGAGTCCAAAAACTTACAAGAGGGCGACACGCCCCCTCTACCCCTGAACCCCTCGCCCCCTCAGTCCCCAAACCCTGACCCGATTACGGAGGCACAGAAGCGCGCACTGTCCTTCTGGGGTGGGTTAACTGAGGAAGCCAGGGGCGCTGAAGCCCGGGCGAGACCACCACCTTATGCGCCTCATAATGGCGCCGAACCCCGGGGGGAGGGCGGGGCGAAGATGTCCCCGGTGGGAACAAAGAAGAAGCGCTCGAGCTAAGAAGCGCACACAAAGGTGAAGGGCAGGAGGACAAGAAGGAGAAGAGTGGTGGGGGCGACCGGGGAGGGGAGGGGAGTGTGAGTGAAGCGCCGACAGCCAATCAGAGCGGCCCGCCGAGCAGAAGGCGGGGCGAACCAAAACGGAGGGACAAGCCAAGGGGGAGGGAACGGCCCGCCCACCAAGGAAGTAGGCGGCGCCCAACAAACAGGCATCAGAACCCGGAAGTAACCAGTCAGTCGAGTTCCGACTCCGGAACAGCCGCGAGCTGGGGCGCGCGGCTCGAAACCGATTCAGACTCAGAGGAGGAGGACACGAGGGTAAATAAAATTAAAAGCAAAAATATCCCCAGCCAAAATAAAAAGGAATCGCGAGGGGAAGGAGTTCCTCTCACGGATTGGAGGGAAATAAAGATTGCCTGTGCGGATTGGGTCCCAACAGCCACGCTGGCGTTCCCGGTCCGGGTGGCAGACGGGGGACAAAGGGTTTACTCGCCACACCGTGGTTAACCACCCTGGTATCTACCCTGGGAGGGCCAGTCACAATGATCGTGTTAGCATTGGTCTTCGGACCCTGTATATTAAACAGACTCGTGTCGTTTGTCAAGAGCCGATTAGAGACGGTTAACGTCATGTTAGTGGAACGCATGGAACACCGACAATTGCTTTAAGGTTCTGTTTGTTTAGAATTATCCCTAATCGTTCCCCATTTACCATCCGCCCAGCGTGCCTTACACTCGCTATCGCGAGATGATTACACAGTATTTTCACTCAGGTTTACTAACAGTATTAGGCTTGCCTTCGCTTTTACGCCTACTCACAAAGTGCCGTTAATCGATCTTTTTAAGGTAACAACTATTTTAAGATATATATATTCTTTACGATTGCTGTAAAACGTAGAACAAGAACAGAATATTTGAACTAACTTAACTATACGTTTAGTATGTTTTTATCCGAGATCACGGTGTACGTATTCTTGAACTGGATCCAAAGTGCGTCTTTGTAGTTGCGGTACCAATTTATTGTGTTCTGTCATTGTAGATTTCTTTGTTCCCTTGTAGTGGGACCCCGATGGCCCTGAATGGTATCCTTTACACCGCGATACCTCTTGTAAACCTGTGTTTGTTCCAGAGTGCAAGTAAGTGCTGCAATGAAAAGTTGTGAGCAGTGTTTAGCTGGAATTTCGAGCGTTCTAGGTGAGTAAAGAGAGGGTTGTGTATGTGTACGCTGGAAAGAGGAAGTCGGGCTGAGGGAAGAGAGGAAGTAGTCGCCCAGTCGGATTCTGGGGGAGTGGCAGCACCCCTCAAACTCTGGGGAAGGGGTGGTACAGCAACTGAGTTGCTGGACACGGAGTAAAGACAGGATCAGAGAATGAATCAGTAAATATGGGAGGAGGTCAGAGTGGAGGAACATTAAAGAAAAGCCCTTTAGGTTGTGTACTTGCTCACTGGAAAGATATCGTTGGGACTGGACGTACGGAAAGTAAGAAGACCTCTACCCAGCAGTGGCGGATCCATACGCCCTGCTGACTGTGATGACACCTGAACCACTTTGGCTTGCTGCTCCGGATTTGAAAGGACGCTTTTTTTCTTTTGCCTCCCTCTCCATGAGGCCAGTCAAAATCGTTTGCATTCGAATGGGAAAAGACTGTGATATTTTGATCAATTTAATTACGCATAGGGAGGGGGGAAATGTGGGTAGCTAGGGTCTGGCGACCGGAAGATATCGCGCTGTACGGAAAGATAGGGTCTCTCTCCTGATGACCAATAGCGGTCAGTTTGTGATGCAAGCAGACGGAAATAACGTTGTAAACCTAAGCTATATAAGGTCGTGTTACCCCTCAATAAACGCCATTTGCCGTCCACCACACTGGTGTCAGCGAGCTGATGGACCGAGCGGCCTGGGGTTGGTCGCCGTGCCGTTCCTGAACCAGGTCGCCACGCCAACAAAGGCAACAGGAGGTAGTAGAGAAAATGTTAAGCCCGGGAAGAGGGAGGGGTGGGGGGAGGTTATCTTGTTCCCTGTCTCATTCTCCTGCTAGTTTTAGAAATAAATGAGTGTTTTTCCCCAAGTCGAGTCTGTTTTGCCCGTAACGGTAACTTTAAGGATTTCTCCCTGTCCTTATCTCAAACCTCGAGCTGTTTTTCCTTATATTATCTCTCCCTATTCTCTCGGAGGGTGGGGGGAATGAGAGAGAGACTGCGTAGTCTGGTCCCGATCGGGGCTGAACTACTACACAGCCAAAGAGGGATTATGGTTTTTCATAGGTTGCAGTACATGCTTACAATCATTGTTAGCATTTTCAACAGCCAGTTGTAATAGCAACATCCCTCTTGCATCATCATTGTCGAACTGCTGCTCGAAAGTAGCTTGCAGACGATCTATGAAATCTGCATATGGCTCATTAGCTCCTTGCAGCACCTTAACAAAAGATTGAGGTCCTTCGCCTTTTGATGCTGGGATTTTTCTCACTGCCCTAAGAGCAATATGTCTAATTTGAGCATACGCTTCTCTCGGGAACTGTGCCTGCAGGAGCGAGTTACTATAAGCATTTTCTCCTGCCAGTTGTTCATATCCTATTGGAATCTGTTGATTTAAATTTTGTAATACTTTGCACAGTACATCCTTCTTTAAAATCATGGACTGTGTAGGTGTTAACACCATTTTCATTAACAATTTCCAATCATGTGGATCCAGAGTATACGACTCTGCTTTTGCCTCAAGTAAGGGTGTAGTAAAAGAAGAATGTATCCCTCCCTTCTTTACTGTCCGTCGCAGCTCCTTTATAGCATCATAACTGAGAGGCTGCGAAACCAGCTGCTGATTAGCTTGATACATAACTGGACAGGCTAAAACAGTTTGCCAGTCACCATTCTGCATTGCCTCTTTTTTACGCTCTTCCCAGATACCACACATTTCAACATTCACAGCTGCATGACTAACATTCACATTTCACGGAGGAGGGAACAGATCAGGTTTCTTTTCAAAGTCTTTTGAACCCACATTAAATACATCTACCTCCAGAGAGGTTTCGTTATTAGCAAGCGCAGTATCAGGAAAAGAATTGATAGGTGAAACCCGAGGCAAATCTGGCACGCGAGACTGTGGTGACGACAGCGACGGTAAAAGCGTGGAAGCAGGGTGTACAAGTGCAGGTTGCAGGGGAACAGGAATACAGCACGGAGTTTTCTGCCCCGACCCGCGGCACGGAGTTCTCTGTGCTAATCCCTCCCCCCAACCAGTTTCTGGGGAGATGCCATTGTTACAGGGGGACACGCTTACAGGTTGAGGGTCTGGTAATGGAGATGCCGACGCCTCAGGCAAAGAAGAATTAGTAGACTCTGTTGAAACATTGTCGAGGGTTAGCATGATTTGTACCCAAGTGGCTAAGTTTTTGCAAGCTTGGCTGCAAAAAGCTGCTGCAGCGATTTTTTGAAGGCTTGTGCCCACTTTCTCCCAAGCCTCTATTTGAAAAGTCCCGTCTGCAGGAAATTGCGGATGATTTTCACGAATCCACTCTAATAAAGTCATTAACTGTGGGCTGGTAACAGTCCTGCCCTGCGTTTTCAGCATTTTTCCCATTACATCAATGCTTTGCATCTCATCTGAGGATATTTTCCCTCCCATGATTCCCAGTTGCTCACCTGTATGCAAGTGATGAGCGCGCTTTCTGATGTGTGGATCCTCAATCCCGGTTTCTGGATTCCGGCCTCTGGTTCAACTGGGCTATGCCACCAGTGCAGGCTTTGTTCAAGCCTCTTCAGAGTTTCCGTCCTTGTTCCTTTTGAAGTTTAAGTGCGTCCCTGTTTGGGCGCCATCTGTGGCATATTGGTGGGACAGAGTAACGGGCAAGACAGCAAGTGAGCCCAAAAGGCCAAAGTTTATTTTTACAGCAGTGTTTTATACTCTTTACCTGGATGCTCTTTGTCTACGATCTCTATTCCTATAGGGCAACTATTAGCACGATCTCTACCACCCCACTATTTGTCCAATTTGCTTCACGCTTTTGATTGACGTTGTAGCATTGTTCTTCATCACGTACTTCTTCACACCGTTGCTTCTCAGCATGTACTCTCGCTTTGCCCATTGTGCTCAGGTCCTGTTTGCTTTGATACATTCACCCCTATTCCCATCCGCATTACTCACTTTGCTGCATTTGCTTACATCGATACACTTGCTCATATTCCCATCCACTACAGTCTCCCACAAATGGATCACACCAAGTGGGACCCTCTGCAGTGTATTTGAACAAAAAGCCTTTACAGATTCAGCTTTCGAATACATGTGCATTACTATTCTATAGAATGATTGGTTCCAGTCTCCTCGCCCGGCCCGTCAATTCCTACGCGCACTCAGTCCTGTTACTCCCCCCATTTCTTTTAAATCAGTGGTAGGAATGAAGTAGAGGGTTGGTGAGTCAGTGGTCGCAGGGACTGATGCTGGCATGACCTTTTCCCTCATTTCTCCAGTAGCTGTGTCACCAAAATCGGGAATCAAACTCCTGAACAGCAATATAGCATTAAGAAGCAGCATTCTTTGTTGCAGCGCTGGATGCACGGGGGATCCTTCCACCCAGCATACATGCCGGTCTGAAAATCTGGACAGAATCTATTTAGTGATTTCATACATCATCATTAATAATTCCCTGAACACTAATACATAATCATCAGTTTTCCTGGAAACCATTGTAATATTCCCCACCCACTTGTGCATGCTCAGTCTTTTGAGTCAAGGGTCTTCTGGTGGTCTTGGGGGTTGTCAGAGTGGGCCCTCCTCAAATTCTCTGGCGGAACCCTTCCTTAAAATCTCCATCCGTGGTCTTGGGAAGGTCGCGTTTTCCTTGATTTTCTGGCTCCAAAGTGATGGCTCAGGGCCTATCTTCACAGCTGGGGTTTGAGGCCTGCCTTTGTTCTACCACTCTTCTTAATCACCCCAGACATGCTGGGCTAACTGCTAACAAACGAGATGTTGTAGCAGTTCTGAGACTCCGTGTTCCCTCTAAGGGCACATAGATTTCATACAAAATTTACCCTATGTGACTACAGTGAGCCAAAGGCTCACTGGGCTCTGTTTATTGTCGCGGAGCACCAATGAGGCCCTGCACGGCACAGCGGGTCCCTTCGCGCCAGCTGGCGCCAGGAGGGCACAGCGATGAGTCCCGCAGGGCCCTGTCCCAGCACCTGCCCCAGCACGGGGCTCGCCAGTGGCTTAAAGCCCAGGTTGTCCACGGGGATCCCAAAGGCTCTCAGCTTGGCCTCCAACGTGTGCAGCATGTCATTGTGTGCCTGCAAGAGAAGCGTCCCATGCTCAGCCTGATACCGAGCTCCAGCCCAGCACCTCCCTGCCTTGCCATGGACGCTCTGCACCTCCCTGCATGGAGAGGACCCCAAAATGCCTTCCTTTGCAGGGGAAACCGCAGCCTGGGCTGGCTCCTGCCCAGGCCATGAAGCAGCTCAGCCGGCCTGCTGGAAGTTCCCTTCCATCCACTTGGTGCAAGGCTTGGAGTAGAAATTCCCATTTCCACCCCACCAAGCCACAGCCAGCACCCACCAGGCCCCAGCCCTGACCTGCAGGGCTCAGGGAAGCTTCATCCCCTTCCCTCACCTTGCAGACTTGGGCTAGCTGCAGCTGCAGCTGCCTGATGGTGGTGTTCTTCGAACTGACCAAGTCCTGCAAAGGGAGATGGTGCATCAGGCAACAGCTACACGGCCCTGGGGACACGGCGGCTGTGAGCAGTGTGACAGAGTGCACAGAGGAGCTGCTGCGCAGCGGCCGAGCTGGCAGCAGGACTTAGCTTGCAGTACAGCCTGACAGGTGGCCACCGCTCTATGTCCTTCCAGCCAGAACTGCCAGGGACAGCCAGCCCCAGGCAGAGGTGAGGGACATGGATGAGTGACATGGCAGCTTCAGCCACGGAGGACGAGGGCTTGCATGGCTCAGGGTCAGCTTTCACCATAAGGCAGCCTCTGCCCTCCAAGGCCAGCCCTCACCGGGCCCCACACAGTACCTCCAGCTTGCTGGAGACCAAGAAGAGGGCATCCGGGTCGAGGTTGGAGGCTGCAAAGGCCTCACTGAGCTCCACATCCTTTTTCTCCACCATGCTGAGGAGCCCTTTCAGCTTGCGCTCTAGGAGCAAGTTCTTGAAGCCCGTCTTCTGCTGCACCTCTTCTGTGGCTTGGGTGAACTTCTGATAGAGCTCATCTCGCTCCGCCTGCACCTGCTCCCAAAGACAGCGTGCCTTCACACCCGGGCTGGCGGCAACCCCGGGCCAGCACCAGACAGGTCTGGTGGCTTGGCCCTGCCTGCTCCAGCCACGGCCTGGCCATTCCCCATGGCACCTGCAGCCCACAGGAAGGCAGGTGCTGGAGCACAGCTTCTCTCCCTCCCTCCCTTCATGGCTGGCACTCCCTCAGCACCCACACTTCTGCTCTCGCCTCCCCTCCAGGCCCGAGACACCTCTGACAGCAGAATGGCTGGATGGGCACTGGTTTACACTTCAGAGGGGGCCCCACAGCACACAAGGGTCTCTCCTCTCCTCGCAGCTGGCAGGAGTCCCTGGCTCACAGCTGGTTAAGAAGTGTCCTAATTAGGACACAATTTCTCCACCACAGCTTATTTTGGAATGCAATTAATATGTTGCTGCCTTCATGATGGATCGATAACAAGGCCTCAGACCAGTCTTCCTGTTCCTGAGGATTTCTGCTAATTACAAACAAGCTCTCTTCTTGCCTCCAGAGATTTATCTTCGCTGGGAGGGGGAGAGGCTGAGTCTGGGAGAACTCAGACAATGGGACTCATCCCGAGCCACTCCCGCATGGCAAACAAGGGAAGCAACCCCCAAATGCCAGCAGAAGGAGGGAGCGAGCTCCCACCGGGGGTGCTGACCCATGACAATCCCTCGCCACAGCTCTGCTCCAGAACTGCTGCTGCAGCCAGTGGCTCCCTGGCTGGGAGGGGACTACCTGAGCGTGCGCGCTTGCTTAGCCAAGTACAAGGCCAGGCCTGTCTGCTGAGCTGAGTGGAAGATGCCAAAGCTGTGAGAAGCTTCACTGGAAGTAGCAGTTATCTCAGGGCTCTGGATCAGATCTTCTGAAAGCCCTTGGCTAAGCACAAACTCTCTGCTCAGTCCCCATGACCAGCCCTCTGCGGAGGGGCCAGGGTTTTGGAGAGGGAAGTGGGATGCCCAGACCCATCTGCAGCTCTCACCTTGCTGAACCTCTGCTTCAGGACCTCGTGTTCCCACTGAAGAGCCTTCAGTTCCTTCTGGGTGAGTTTCAGATGGGCTCTGATGTTCTGCGAGTGGGAAGGGGCAGTTAAAAAGCACAGGTTTCTCTGGGAGGTGTGGGGGACACGTTCGGGCAAGGCAGGAGAGTGACCAGCAAAGAGAAATGGGTGAGAAAAAAGAAGCAGTACCCGCACCAACACCCTTTCCTCTCTGCTGTGGAGGCGACTCTACTTTCTCGCTACCGGAGTGCCATTTGAGATCGTACAAGCACCCAGCGAAGCCCAAAGGAACTCGGAGGACTTTGCTCAGGGATCTGGCCAAGCCGAGTGGCAGAGGTCACTGCTGAGCGGCTGCCTCCAGGACAGAGCCAGGGCCACTGGGGAGGGGACAGGGCTGGCACTCACCCTCAGGGCCTCCTTGTCCTTGTCATAGTTGGCCAACTTCTTCTGCAGCTCAGACAGCTGCTCGCGGGCCTGCTGCAGGGGCTCCTTCAGCTGCTTGTTCTGGAGCAGCACACGTGCCTTCTCCTTTTCCAAGCGATTCCCTTTCTTCTTCATCTCCTCCATCTGCTCCTGTTCTTGGAAACACAAGTGCCAACTCCTGGGGGCTGCCCAGGTCCTCAGGGCTTCCCCAACCCTCCGGACACCCTCCTGCTGCTGGCCCAGCAAGACCCTGTGCTCAAGAGCTTCACTCCTGGAATGGTAGCAGACCCTCGGGAGAGTAGCAGCACCCACACGGCCGCCTGGGAACCGGCCAGACCTGGGTGAAATCCTCACAGGAGCGGTCCATTGCTGGAATGGTGACACTGCAGGCCAGGCAGGCTGAGGCAGGGGGGCAGGCAGTACCTTGAGCAAGTCTATGAGCGCCATGTTTTTGTCACGCATATCATTGTAGTAGTCCTTGATGTCACGGAAGGCTTTCTCGTGGTTCCTCATCAGCTCATCAATCTGGGTGTTCTTCCCCTCCTCCACTTTGTGGACCTCGGTCGTTCTACACAAGTCAAGCTCGTCCCGCAGCACTTCCATCTTGTTGGTGTACTTGGCCTTGATCTCTGGGGGAGCACACAGAGAGCTGAGTGAGGACCTCCTGGAGATCGCACGTAACATGCCCCAGTGCCATTAATAGGTGAGGTGCCAGAGTGGCGTGTGCCACTGTGGCATCACTGGAGTTCAAGACACTTGTTAGCAGTGTCACCACAGCTGCCACCAGTGTGCGGAGCAGCTACACTGGGACCACGGAGAGCAGAGCAACAGGCGCCCTGCCTGCACCCTCTGGAAACTTGGGGAAAACTGTCCAGAACTCGGGGAAAACAAGCCAGAACTGGAGGGAAACCCATCCCCCTTTCTGCTCGAGGCTCTGCCACGGAGCCCGGCAGCACAGCAGAGCTCGGAGAAGCCTCCCCTGGCACACTGACAAAGGGAGGTCACGCAGGAGCTACGCGCACGGACTCACCTTTCACCTGTCTCTCAAAGTTGTTGTGCAGCTGGGTGATCTCCTCCTCTTGTTTCTGTTAGGGAGAAGCTACATGTCAGAGACACATAATCAAATCCTCAGGCAGCTGCATCCTGAAGGATTCCCTCCTGCTCCCTGGGAAAGGCCCCTGCTGTGGTGCCAGTCCCACGTTATCTCTGCACACGGCAGCTCATGGGTTCTCCAGCAGCTCTCACAGCTCTCCGTTGCAGGAGGGGGATTTCGCAGGAGCTGGGAGCCCCAGGAAGCCCTTCTCCGCAGCCCCACCACCTCCCTCTGCAGCAGATGCACACGGCTCATACATGGCTCCGGCCCGGCCAGGGACCTACCAGGTGCATGTTTTTCAGTGCCTCCTCACTGGCCAGCTCCTGCTCCTTCAGCTCCATTTTCATGGAACGCATGTCCTTCCTCAGCTCCATCTCCTGGGCCCAGTGATCCTTCTGGGCCCGCTTCACGGACAGGGTGCCCTCCCCCTTCAGCTCGGTGAGGTTTTCTTGGTGTTCGTGCAACAAGTGCTTCACCTTCTGCTTGTAAACCTAAAGACAAGCTACAGACTGGGTGAGGGGCTTCTGCAGGAGACATGTGGACCTGGGATTTTTATCTGTGACGCGTCTGGGTTGCATCTCACCCAGCTTCTCCTCCTCTAGCCCTTCCCTCACCTCCTCAGAGCTGCCCAAGGCTCAGACAGAGCTTGGGGCACTCACAACATCTCCCAGCCTCCTGCCCTCCCACCTTCAGCTCCACTTGTTGCTGCTCCTCCGCCTCCTTCATCTCCCACTCCTTCTTCCGCAACTCTGCTTTCTGCTCCTCCAGCTGCCGGCGGGTCATCTCCCAGAAGCTGTGAAACTTGTCACGTTCCAGCTGGAAATAGTTGCGCTCTTCCCGTTCCCGGTCCAGCTCCTCCCGCAGACGCGCAACATGCTTCTCCAGCTGCAAAGCCAAGGGGAAGAGCCAGGGAGGGGAAAAAAGAGGCCTCAGACAGACACCTCCACAAGACACCCGTGGCAAGCCATGTCACAAACCTGGCAGGCCACAGTGGCCATCAATGGGATGGAGGCGCGCAGGAGAGAAGGGGACGGGCCCTGACACAGGGACATCTGGGGACTGTGGGGGTTGCCCAGGGCCTGACAGAACCCATCAGCCCCTGGAAAAGGAGTAACACCATTCCCAGGTGCCTAAATACTACTGATTTGTAGAATCAAATCATAGAATCGTTTAGGTTGGAAAAGACCTTGAATATCACTGAGTCCAACCGTTATCTCAACACTGCCAAGGCCACCACCAATCCATGTCCCTAAGCAGCACATCTGCGTGCCTTTTAAATATCTCTGGGGGTGGTGACTCCACTGCTTCTCTGGGCAGCCTGTTCCAATGCTTGAGAACCCTTTGGGTGAAGGTGGTTTCCTCTCACCCTACCACTTCTTACTTGGGAGAAGAGACCCACAACCTCTCTGCTCCAACCTCCTTTCGGGTAGTTGTAGAGAGCACTAAGATCTCCCCTCAGCCTCCTTTTCTCCAGCACAGGACTCGGGCTCCAGACCCTTCACCAGCGTCGTTGCTCTCCTTTGGGTGTGCTCCAGCACCTCAATGTTTTTCTTTCAGTGAGGGGCCCAAAAGTGAACACAGCACTGGAGGTGCGGCCTCACCAGTGCTGACTACAGGGGACGATCACTGCCCTAATTATCCTGGCTACTCTCTGAGACAATCCAGGATGCTGTAGGCCTTCTTGGCCACCTGGGCATGCTGCTTGCTCTGAGATGTGCAAGATCTTTCCCAAGGAGCAAGGTCCCCAGCCCAGGGCCATCTGCTCCTCTGTTGGTAGGACACTGGGCAAAACAAGGGGACTTGGAGCAACTGAGGGCGCCGCGAGCAAGAGCACAGCAGGCTGCCATCACAGAGCTCCCAGCTGAGCCATCAGCTGGCTGAGCAGGCTGCCGGAGTTATGGAGTCGGGGAGAAGACAGGGAGGGCACAGGGCTGGAGAGCAGAGTGGGCCGGACCAGCAGAAGGGAGGATGGGACGAGGGGGCTGCTCCTTCCAGGACCAGTGAGAATCCCTCACCAGCACAGCTGGCCATCAGGCAGGGAAATGATCCTCAGCTGCTTGTCTCTGTCACCCTCCGCCACCTGTCATTGCCGGAGCCAGGTGCTGAGCTGGGCTTCCTAAGCGGGACTGGTGTGGAAGATGAGGGCTCTCTCACCTGCTCCTTGCTCATCTCCTGCGGGGACAAAGCATCCACCACTGCTGGAGTTTTGCTTTCTTCCCCTTTTTTCCCGCCTTTCTTTTTGGGTGCCTAAGGAGAGAAAGCAAAACACACGAGGTGTGTGCATGGCTCAGGTGCTGGGAAGAAACTGTGCTGCTCAGAGCTCCCACAGCAGCCCAGGCCACCAAATGTCCCTGCTCTCATGGCTGGGACAGGGTGAGGAGGGGGACAGGGAGCCAGGGTCCGTGGAAGGGGCCTGGAAGCCCCTGACAGCCTCCAGCACAGCCACGGCTCATACCCAGCCACTGCTGGCCCAAAGCGAAGCCCAGAATGCCCGTACCCAAAAGAAGGGCTCGGGAGCAGCATCACAGGCCTGGGCATGGCGCTGAGGGGCTCCCTCCCCAGGGCTGGGCCCAGGACAAGCTCAGGCCCTGCTCTCACCATGGCTGCTGCCACTCACACTGTGGTCTCCAAGGCAATGGGAACGCGCATCTGGAGAGAGGTGTGAGGTGGTCGGACACGCCCGTTAGCAACGTGGGGCTGCACCGTGGCAACGGGGGTGGGGCCTAGTCCAGGCCCTGAACCAGGTCGCCACGCCAACAAAGGCAACAAGTGGTGCCGAAACCCGGGAAGTCGCCTGGACGGGTGAACGGCGGCCGGAGCGGCAGGACCAGCCCGGCGGGGAGGACGCTCCCGGACCAACAAGGAGGATGGAAGCCCTTGTGAAGGTCGTATCACAATTACATAAGCAGTGGGGTATTGATTGTAAGCCCAAAGATTTTACTGTCGCAGTTGCGAGGCTTTTACAAATTGGGGTCATTGACCAGCCGGTGGATATTCTCCACCCTGAAGTGTGGGATAAATGCACTAAAGCATTAGCCGAGGAGACGATGTCCTCGGGTAGCGGGAAAAACCTTAAGTCGTGGGGGAAAGTCGTACAGGCCCTGCAGAAGGCCTTACAAGAGCAGGAAACCTGGAGGGCGGCAAGGGACTGTTTGTTAGTCACTCCGAAATTGGGAGTCGGGGCAGCTACGCAGACTCCGCACCCCCCAAACGGCGGTGATTCCACGGAGTCCAAAAACTTACAAGAGGGCGACACGCCCCCTCTACCCCTGAACCCCTCGCCCCCTCAGTCCCCAAACCCTGACCCGATTACGGAGGCACAGAAGCGCGCACTGTCCTTCTGGGGTGGGTTAACTGAGGAAGCCAGGGGCGCTGAAGCCCGGGCGAGACCACCACCTTATGCGCCTCATAATGGCGCCGAACCCCGGGGGGAGGGCGGGGCGAAGATGTCCCCGGTGGGAACAAAGAAGAAGCGCTCGAGCTAAGAAGCGCACACAAAGGTGAAGGGCAGGAGGACAAGAAGGAGAAGAGTGGTGGGGGCGACCGGGGAGGGGAGGGGAGTGTGAGTGAAGCGCCGACAGCCAATCAGAGCGGCCCGCCGAGCAGAAGGCGGGGCGAACCAAAACGGAGGGACAAGCCAAGGGGGAGGGAACGGCCCGCCCACCAAGGAAGTAGGCGGCGCCCAACAAACAGGCATCAGAACCCGGAAGTAACCAGTCAGTCGAGTTCCGACTCCGGAACAGCCGCGAGCTGGGGCGAGCGGCTCGTAACCGATTCAGACTCAGAGGAGGAGGACACGAGGGTAAATAAAATTAAAAGCAAAAATATCCCCAGCCAAAATAAAAAGGAATCGCGAGGGGAAGGAGTTCCTCTCACGGATTGGAGGGAAATAAAGATTGCCTGTGCGGATTGGGTCCCAACAGCCACGCTGGCGTTCCCGGTCCGGGTGGCAGACGGGGGACAAAGGGTTTACTCGCCACACCGTGGTTAACCACCCTGGTATCTACCCTGGGAGGGCCAGTCACAATGATCGTGTTAGCATTGGTCTTCGGACCCTGTATATTAAACAGACTCGTGTCGTTTGTCAAGAGCCGATTAGAGACGGTTAACGTCATGTTAGTGGAACGCATGGAACACCGACAATTGCTTTAAGGTTCTGTTTGTTTAGAATTATCCCTAATCGTTCCCCATTTACCATCCGCCCAGCGTGCCTTACACTCGCTATCGCGAGATGATTACACAGTATTTTCACTCAGGTTTACTAACAGTATTAGGCTTGCCTTCGCTTTTACGCCTACTCACAAAGTGCCGTTAATCGATCTTTTTAAGGTAACAACTATTTTAAGATATATATATTCTTTACGATTGCTGTAAAACGTAGAACAAGAACAGAATATTTGAACTAACTTAACTATACGTTTAGTATGTTTTTATCCGAGATCACGGTGTACGTATTCTTGAACTGGATCCAAAGTGCGTCTTTGTAGTTGCGGTACGAATTTATTGTGTTCTGTCATTGTAGATTTCTTTGTTCCCTTGTAGTGGGACCCCGATGGCCCTGAATGGTATCCTTTACACCGCGATACCTCTTGTAAACCTGTGTTTGTTCCAGAGTGCAAGTAAGTGCTGCAATGAAAAGTTGTGAGCAGTGTTTAGCTGGAATTTCGAGTGTTCTAGGTGAGTAAAGAGAGGGTTGTGTATGTGTACGCTGGAAAGAGGAAGTCGGGCTGAGGGAAGAGAGGAAGTAGTCGCCCAGTCGGATTCTGGGGGAGTGGCAGCACCCCTCAAACTCTGGGGAAGGGGTGGTACAGCAACTGAGTTGCTGGACACGGAGTAAAGACAGGATCAGAGAATGAATCAGTAAATATGGGAGGAGGTCAGAGTGGAGGAACATTAAAGAAAAGCCCTTTAGGTTGTGTACTTGCTCACTGGAAAGATATCGTTGGGACTGGACGTACGGAAAGTAAGAAGACCTCTACCCAGCAGTGGCGGATCCATACGCCCTGCTGACTGTGATGACACCTGAACCACTTTGGCTTGCTGCTCCGGATTTGAAAGGACGCTTTTTTTCTTTTGCCTCCCTCTCCATGAGGCCAGTCAAAATCGTTTGCATTCGAATGGGAAAAGACTGTGATATTTTGATCAATTTAATTACGCATAGGGAGGGGGGAAATGTGGGTAGCTAGGGTCTGGCGACCGGAAGATATCGCGCTGTACGGAAAGATAGGGTCTCTCTCCTGATGACCAATAGCGGTCAGTTTGTGATGCAAGCAGACGGAAATAACGTTGTAAACCTAAGCTATATAAGGTCGTGTTACCCCTCAATAAACGCCATTTGCCGTCCACCACACTGGTGTCAGCGAGCTGATGGACCGAGCGGCCTGGGGTTGGTCGCCGTGCCGTTCCTGAACCAGGTCGCCACGCCAACAAAGGCAACAGGAGGTAGTAGAGAAAATGTTAAGCCCGGGAAGAGGGAGGGGTGGGGGGAGGTTATCTTGTTCCCTGTCTCATTCTCCTGCTAGTTTTAGAAATAAATGAGTGTTTTTCCCCAAGTCGAGTCTGTTTTGCCCGTAACGGTAACTTTAAGGATTTCTCCCTGTCCTTATCTCAAACCTCGAGCTGTTTTTCCTTATATTATCTCTCCCTATTCTCTCGGAGGGTGGGGGGAATGAGAGAGAGACTGCGTAGTCTGGTCCCGATCGGGGCTGAACTACTACACAGCCAAAGAGGGATTATGGTTTTTCATAGGTTGCAGTACATGCTTACAATCATTGTTAGCATTTTCAACAGCCAGTTGTAATAGCAACATCCCTCTTGCATCATCATTGTCGAACTGCTGCTCGAAAGTAGCTTGCAGACGATCTATGAAATCTGCATATGGCTCATTAGCTCCTTGCAGCACCTTAACAAAAGATTGAGGTCCTTCGCCTTTTGATGCTGGGATTTTTCTCACTGCCCTAAGAGCAATATGTCTAATTTGAGCATACGCTTCTCTCGGGAACTGTGCCTGCAGGAGCGAGTTACTATAAGCATTTTCTCCTGCCAGTTGTTCATATCCTATTGGAATCTGTTGATTTAAATTTTGTAATACTTTGCACAGTACATCCTTCTTTAAAATCATGGACTGTGTAGGTGTTAACACCATTTTCATTAACAATTTCCAATCATGTGGATCCAGAGTATACGACTCTGCTTTTGCCTCAAGTAAGGGTGTAGTAAAAGAAGAATGTATCCCTCCCTTCTTTACTGTCCGTCGCAGCTCCTTTATAGCATCATAACTGAGAGGCTGCGAAACCAGCTGCTGATTAGCTTGATACATAACTGGACAGGCTAAAACAGTTTGCCAGTCACCATTCTGCATTGCCTCTTTTTTACGCTCTTCCCAGATACCACACATTTCAACATTCACAGCTGCATGACTAACATTCACATTTCACGGAGGAGGGAACAGATCAGGTTTCTTTTCAAAGTCTTTTGAACCCACATTAAATACATCTACCTCCAGAGAGGTTTCGTTATTAGCAAGCGCAGTATCAGGAAAAGAATTGATAGGTGAAACCCGAGGCAAATCTGGCACGCGAGACTGTGGTGACGACAGCGACGGTAAAAGCGTGGAAGCAGGGTGTACAAGTGCAGGTTGCAGGGGAACAGGAATACAGCACGGAGTTTTCTGCCCCGACCCGCGGCACGGAGTTCTCTGTGCTAATCCCTCCCCCCAACCAGTTTCTGGGGAGATGCCATTGTTACAGGGGGACACGCTTACAGGTTGAGGGTCTGGTAATGGAGATGCCGACGCCTCAGGCAAAGAAGAATTAGTAGACTCTGTTGAAACATTGTCGAGGGTTAGCATGATTTGTACCCAAGTGGCTAAGTTTTTGCAAGCTTGGCTGCAAAAAGCTGCTGCAGCGATTTTTTGAAGGCTTGTGCCCACTTTCTCCCAAGCCTCTATTTGAAAAGTCCCGTCTGCAGGAAATTGCGGATGATTTTCACGAATCCACTCTAATAAAGTCATTAACTGTGGGCTGGTAACAGTCCTGCCCTGCGTTTTCAGCATTTTTCCCATTACATCAATGCTTTGCATCTCATCTGAGGATATTTTCCCTCCCATGATTCCCAGTTGCTCACCTGTATGCAAGTGATGAGCGCGCTTTCTGATGTGTGGATCCTCAATCCCGGTTTCTGGATTCCGGCCTCTGGTTCAACTGGGCTATGCCACCAGTGCAGGCTTTGTTCAAGCCTCTTCAGAGTTTCCGTCCTTGTTCCTTTTGAAGTTTAAGTGCGTCCCTGTTTGGGCGCCATCTGTGGCATATTGGTGGGACAGAGTAACGGGCAAGACAGCAAGTGAGCCCAAAAGGCCAAAGTTTATTTTTACAGCAGTGTTTTATACTCTTTACCTGGATGCTCTTTGTCTACGATCTCTATTCCTATAGGGCAACTATTAGCACGATCTCTACCACCCCACTATTTGTCCAATTTGCTTCACGCTTTTGATTGACGTTGTAGCATTGTTCTTCATCACGTACTTCTTCACACCGTTGCTTCTCAGCATGTACTCTCGCTTTGCCCATTGTGCTCAGGTCCTGTTTGCTTTGATACATTCACCCCTATTCCCATCCGCATTACTCACTTTGCTGCATTTGCTTACATCGATACACTTGCTCATATTCCCATCCACTACAGTCTCCCACAAATGGATCACACCAAGTGGGACCCTCTGCAGTGTATTTGAACAAAAAGCCTTTACAGATTCAGCTTTCGAATACATGTGCATTACTATTCTATAGAATGATTGGTTCCAGTCTCCTCGCCCGGCCCGTCAATTCCTACGCGCACTCAGTCCTGTTACTCCCCCCATTTCTTTTAAATCAGTGGTAGGAATGAAGTAGAGGGTTGGTGAGTCAGTGGTCGCAGGGACTGATGCTGGCATGACCTTTTCCCTCATTTCTCCAGTAGCTGTGTCACCAAAATCGGGAATCAAACTCCTGAACAGCAATATAGCATTAAGAAGCAGCATTCTTTGTTGCAGCGCTGGATGCACGGGGGATCCTTCCACCCAGCATACATGCCGGTCTGAAAATCTGGACAGAATCTATTTAGTGATTTCATACATCATCATTAATAATTCCCTGAACACTAATACATAATCATCAGTTTTCCTGGAAACCATTGTAATATTCCCCACCCACTTGTGCATGCTCAGTCTTTTGAGTCAAGGGTCTTCTGGTGGTCTTGGGGGTTGTCAGAGTGGGCCCTCCTCAAATTCTCTGGCGGAACCCTTCCTTAAAATCTCCATCCGTGGTCTTGGGAAGGTCGCGTTTTCCTTGATTTTCTGGCTCCAAAGTGATGGCTCAGGGCCTATCTTCACAGCTGGGGTTTGAGGCCTGCCTTTGTTCTACCACTCTTCTTAATCACCCCAGACATGCTGGGCTAACTGCTAACAAACGAGATGTTGTAGCAGTTCTGAGACTCCGTGTTCCCTCTAAGGGCACATAGATTTCATACAAAATTTACCCTATGTGACTACAGTGAGCCAAAGGCTCACTGGGCTCTGTTTATTGTCGCGGAGCACCAATGAGGCCCTGCACGGCACAGCGGGTCCCTTCGCGCCAGCTGGCGCCAGGAGGGCACAGCGATGAGTCCCGCAGGGCCCTGTCCCAGCACCTGCCCCAGCACGGGGCTCGCCAGTGGCTTAAAGCCCAGGTTGTCCACGGGGATCCCAAAGGCTCTCAGCTTGGCCTCCAACGTGTGCAGCATGTCATTGTGTGCCTGCAAGAGAAGCGTCCCATGCTCAGCCTGATACCGAGCTCCAGCCCAGCACCTCCCTGCCTTGCCATGGACGCTCTGCACCTCCCTGCATGGAGAGGACCCCAAAATGCCTTCCTTTGCAGGGGAAACCGCAGCCTGGGCTGGCTCCTGCCCAGGCCATGAAGCAGCTCAGCCGGCCTGCTGGAAGTTCCCTTCCATCCACTTGGTGCAAGGCTTGGAGTAGAAATTCCCATTTCCACCCCACCAAGCCACAGCCAGCACCCACCAGGCCCCAGCCCTGACCTGCAGGGCTCAGGGAAGCTTCATCCCCTTCCCTCACCTTGCAGACTTGGGCTAGCTGCAGCTGCAGCTGCCTGATGGTGGTGTTCTTCGAACTGACCAAGTCCTGCAAAGGGAGATGGTGCATCAGGCAACAGCTACACGGCCCTGGGGACACGGCGGCTGTGAGCAGTGTGACAGAGTGCACAGAGGAGCTGCTGCGCAGCGGCCGAGCTGGCAGCAGGACTTAGCTTGCAGTACAGCCTGACAGGTGGCCACCGCTCTATGTCCTTCCAGCCAGAACTGCCAGGGACAGCCAGCCCCAGGCAGAGGTGAGGGACATGGATGAGTGACATGGCAGCTTCAGCCACGGAGGACGAGGGCTTGCATGGCTCAGGGTCAGCTTTCACCATAAGGCAGCCTCTGCCCTCCAAGGCCAGCCCTCACCGGGCCCCACACAGTACCTCCAGCTTGCTGGAGACCAAGAAGAGGGCATCCGGGTCGAGGTTGGAGGCTGCAAAGGCCTCACTGAGCTCCACATCCTTTTTCTCCACCATGCTGAGGAGCCCTTTCAGCTTGCGCTCTAGGAGCAAGTTCTTGAAGCCCGTCTTCTGCTGCACCTCTTCTGTGGCTTGGGTGAACTTCTGATAGAGCTCATCTCGCTCCGCCTGCACCTGCTCCCAAAGACAGCGTGCCTTCACACCCGGGCTGGCGGCAACCCCGGGCCAGCACCAGACAGGTCTGGTGGCTTGGCCCTGCCTGCTCCAGCCACGGCCTGGCCATTCCCCATGGCACCTGCAGCCCACAGGAAGGCAGGTGCTGGAGCACAGCTTCTCTCCCTCCCTCCCTTCATGGCTGGCACTCCCTCAGCACCCACACTTCTGCTCTCGCCTCCCCTCCAGGCCCGAGACACCTCTGACAGCAGAATGGCTGGATGGGCACTGGTTTACACTTCAGAGGGGGCCCCACAGCACACAAGGGTCTCTCCTCTCCTCGCAGCTGGCAGGAGTCCCTGGCTCACAGCTGGTTAAGAAGTGTCCTAATTAGGACACAATTTCTCCACCACAGCTTATTTTGGAATGCAATTAATATGTTGCTGCCTTCATGATGGATCGATAACAAGGCCTCAGACCAGTCTTCCTGTTCCTGAGGATTTCTGCTAATTACAAACAAGCTCTCTTCTTGCCTCCAGAGATTTATCTTCGCTGGGAGGGGGAGAGGCTGAGTCTGGGAGAACTCAGACAATGGGACTCATCCCGAGCCACTCCCGCATGGCAAACAAGGGAAGCAACCCCCAAATGCCAGCAGAAGGAGGGAGCGAGCTCCCACCGGGGGTGCTGACCCATGACAATCCCTCGCCACAGCTCTGCTCCAGAACTGCTGCTGCAGCCAGTGGCTCCCTGGCTGGGAGGGGACTACCTGAGCGTGCGCGCTTGCTTAGCCAAGTACAAGGCCAGGCCTGTCTGCTGAGCTGAGTGGAAGATGCCAAAGCTGTGAGAAGCTTCACTGGAAGTAGCAGTTATCTCAGGGCTCTGGATCAGATCTTCTGAAAGCCCTTGGCTAAGCACAAACTCTCTGCTCAGTCCCCATGACCAGCCCTCTGCGGAGGGGCCAGGGTTTTGGAGAGGGAAGTGGGATGCCCAGACCCATCTGCAGCTCTCACCTTGCTGAACCTCTGCTTCAGGACCTCGTGTTCCCACTGAAGAGCCTTCAGTTCCTTCTGGGTGAGTTTCAGATGGGCTCTGATGTTCTGCGAGTGGGAAGGGGCAGTTAAAAAGCACAGGTTTCTCTGGGAGGTGTGGGGGACACGTTCGGGCAAGGCAGGAGAGTGACCAGCAAAGAGAAATGGGTGAGAAAAAAGAAGCAGTACCCGCACCAACACCCTTTCCTCTCTGCTGTGGAGGCGACTCTACTTTCTCGCTACCGGAGTGCCATTTGAGATCGTACAAGCACCCAGCGAAGCCCAAAGGAACTCGGAGGACTTTGCTCAGGGATCTGGCCAAGCCGAGTGGCAGAGGTCACTGCTGAGCGGCTGCCTCCAGGACAGAGCCAGGGCCACTGGGGAGGGGACAGGGCTGGCACTCACCCTCAGGGCCTCCTTGTCCTTGTCATAGTTGGCCAACTTCTTCTGCAGCTCAGACAGCTGCTCGCGGGCCTGCTGCAGGGGCTCCTTCAGCTGCTTGTTCTGGAGCAGCACACGTGCCTTCTCCTTTTCCAAGCGATTCCCTTTCTTCTTCATCTCCTCCATCTGCTCCTGTTCTTGGAAACACAAGTGCCAACTCCTGGGGGCTGCCCAGGTCCTCAGGGCTTCCCCAACCCTCCGGACACCCTCCTGCTGCTGGCCCAGCAAGACCCTGTGCTCAAGAGCTTCACTCCTGGAATGGTAGCAGACCCTCGGGAGAGTAGCAGCACCCACACGGCCGCCTGGGAACCGGCCAGACCTGGGTGAAATCCTCACAGGAGCGGTCCATTGCTGGAATGGTGACACTGCAGGCCAGGCAGGCTGAGGCAGGGGGGCAGGCAGTACCTTGAGCAAGTCTATGAGCGCCATGTTTTTGTCACGCATATCATTGTAGTAGTCCTTGATGTCACGGAAGGCTTTCTCGTGGTTCCTCATCAGCTCATCAATCTGGGTGTTCTTCCCCTCCTCCACTTTGTGGACCTCGGTCGTTCTACACAAGTCAAGCTCGTCCCGCAGCACTTCCATCTTGTTGGTGTACTTGGCCTTGATCTCTGGGGGAGCACACAGAGAGCTGAGTGAGGACCTCCTGGAGATCGCACGTAACATGCCCCAGTGCCATTAATAGGTGAGGTGCCAGAGTGGCGTGTGCCACTGTGGCATCACTGGAGTTCAAGACACTTGTTAGCAGTGTCACCACAGCTGCCACCAGTGTGCGGAGCAGCTACACTGGGACCACGGAGAGCAGAGCAACAGGCGCCCTGCCTGCACCCTCTGGAAACTTGGGGAAAACTGTCCAGAACTCGGGGAAAACAAGCCAGAACTGGAGGGAAACCCATCCCCCTTTCTGCTCGAGGCTCTGCCACGGAGCCCGGCAGCACAGCAGAGCTCGGAGAAGCCTCCCCTGGCACACTGACAAAGGGAGGTCACGCAGGAGCTACGCGCACGGACTCACCTTTCACCTGTCTCTCAAAGTTGTTGTGCAGCTGGGTGATCTCCTCCTCTTGTTTCTGTTAGGGAGAAGCTACATGTCAGAGACACATAATCAAATCCTCAGGCAGCTGCATCCTGAAGGATTCCCTCCTGCTCCCTGGGAAAGGCCCCTGCTGTGGTGCCAGTCCCACGTTATCTCTGCACACGGCAGCTCATGGGTTCTCCAGCAGCTCTCACAGCTCTCCGTTGCAGGAGGGGGATTTCGCAGGAGCTGGGAGCCCCAGGAAGCCCTTCTCCGCAGCCCCACCACCTCCCTCTGCAGCAGATGCACACGGCTCATACATGGCTCCGGCCCGGCCAGGGACCTACCAGGTGCATGTTTTTCAGTGCCTCCTCACTGGCCAGCTCCTGCTCCTTCAGCTCCATTTTCATGGAACGCATGTCCTTCCTCAGCTCCATCTCCTGGGCCCAGTGATCCTTCTGGGCCCGCTTCACGGACAGGGTGCCCTCCCCCTTCAGCTCGGTGAGGTTTTCTTGGTGTTCGTGCAACAAGTGCTTCACCTTCTGCTTGTAAACCTAAAGACAAGCTACAGACTGGGTGAGGGGCTTCTGCAGGAGACATGTGGACCTGGGATTTTTATCTGTGACGCGTCTGGGTTGCATCTCACCCAGCTTCTCCTCCTCTAGCCCTTCCCTCACCTCCTCAGAGCTGCCCAAGGCTCAGACAGAGCTTGGGGCACTCACAACATCTCCCAGCCTCCTGCCCTCCCACCTTCAGCTCCACTTGTTGCTGCTCCTCCGCCTCCTTCATCTCCCACTCCTTCTTCCGCAACTCTGCTTTCTGCTCCTCCAGCTGCCGGCGGGTCATCTCCCAGAAGCTGTGAAACTTGTCACGTTCCAGCTGGAAATAGTTGCGCTCTTCCCGTTCCCGGTCCAGCTCCTCCCGCAGACGCGCAACATGCTTCTCCAGCTGCAAAGCCAAGGGGAAGAGCCAGGGAGGGGAAAAAAGAGGCCTCAGACAGACACCTCCACAAGACACCCGTGGCAAGCCATGTCACAAACCTGGCAGGCCACAGTGGCCATCAATGGGATGGAGGCGCGCAGGAGAGAAGGGGACGGGCCCTGACACAGGGACATCTGGGGACTGTGGGGGTTGCCCAGGGCCTGACAGAACCCATCAGCCCCTGGAAAAGGAGTAACACCATTCCCAGGTGCCTAAATACTACTGATTTGTAGAATCAAATCATAGAATCGTTTAGGTTGGAAAAGACCTTGAATATCACTGAGTCCAACCGTTATCTCAACACTGCCAAGGCCACCACCAATCCATGTCCCTAAGCAGCACATCTGCGTGCCTTTTAAATATCTCTGGGGGTGGTGACTCCACTGCTTCTCTGGGCAGCGTGTTCCAATGCTTGAGAACCCTTTGGGTGAAGGTGGTTTCCTCTCACCCTACCACTTCTTACTTGGGAGAAGAGACCCACAACCTCTCTGCTCCAACCTCCTTTCGGGTAGTTGTAGAGAGCACTAAGATCTCCCCTCAGCCTCCTTTTCTCCAGCACAGGACTCGGGCTCCAGACCCTTCACCAGCGTCGTTGCTCTCCTTTGGGTGTGCTCCAGCACCTCAATGTTTTTCTTTCAGTGAGGGGCCCAAAAGTGAACACAGCACTGGAGGTGCGGCCTCACCAGTGCTGACTACAGGGGACGATCACTGCCCTAATTATCCTGGCTACTCTCTGAGACAATCCAGGATGCTGTAGGCCTTCTTGGCCACCTGGGCATGCTGCTTGCTCTGAGATGTGCAAGATCTTTCCCAAGGAGCAAGGTCCCCAGCCCAGGGCCATCTGCTCCTCTGTTGGTAGGACACTGGGCAAAACAAGGGGACTTGGAGCAACTGAGGGCGCCGCGAGCAAGAGCACAGCAGGCTGCCATCACAGAGCTCCCAGCTGAGCCATCAGCTGGCTGAGCAGGCTGCCGGAGTTATGGAGTCGGGGAGAAGACAGGGAGGGCACAGGGCTGGAGAGCAGAGTGGGCCGGACCAGCAGAAGGGAGGATGGGACGAGGGGGCTGCTCCTTCCAGGACCAGTGAGAATCCCTCACCAGCACAGCTGGCCATCAGGCAGGGAAATGATCCTCAGCTGCTTGTCTCTGTCACCCTCCGCCACCTGTCATTGCCGGAGCCAGGTGCTGAGCTGGGCTTCCTAAGCGGGACTGGTGTGGAAGATGAGGGCTCTCTCACCTGCTCCTTGCTCATCTCCTGCGGGGACAAAGCATCCACCACTGCTGGAGTTTTGCTTTCTTCCCCTTTTTTCCCGCCTTTCTTTTTGGGTGCCTAAGGAGAGAAAGCAAAACACACGAGGTGTGTGCATGGCTCAGGTGCTGGGAAGAAACTGTGCTGCTCAGAGCTCCCACAGCAGCCCAGGCCACCAAATGTCCCTGCTCTCATGGCTGGGACAGGGTGAGGAGGGGGACAGGGAGCCAGGGTCCGTGGAAGGGGCCTGGAAGCCCCTGACAGCCTCCAGCACAGCCACGGCTCATACCCAGCCACTGCTGGCCCAAAGCGAAGCCCAGAATGCCCGTACCCAAAAGAAGGGCTCGGGAGCAGCATCACAGGCCTGGGCATGGCGCTGAGGGGCTCCCTCCCCAGGGCTGGGCCCAGGACAAGCTCAGGCCCTGCTCTCACCATGGCTGCTGCCACTCACACTGTGGTCTCCAAGGCAATGGGAACGCGCATCTGGAGAGAGGTGTGAGGTGGTCGGACACGCCCGTTAGCAACGTGGGGCTGCACCGTGGCAACGGGGGTGGGGCCTAGTCCAGGCCCTGAACCAGGTCGCCACGCCAACAAAGGCAACAAGTGGTGCCGAAACCCGGGAAGTCGCCTGGACGGGTGAACGGCGGCCGGAGCGGCAGGACCAGCCCGGCGGGGAGGACGCTCCCGGACCAACAAGGAGGATGGAAGCCCTTGTGAAGGTCGTATCACAATTACATAAGCAGTGGGGTATTGATTGTAAGCCCAAAGATTTTACTGTCGCAGTTGCGAGGCTTTTACAAATTGGGGTCATTGACCAGCCGGTGGATATTCTCCACCCTGAAGTGTGGGATAAATGCACTAAAGCATTAGCCGAGGAGACGATGTCCTCGGGTAGCGGGAAAAACCTTAAGTCGTGGGGGAAAGTCGTACAGGCCCTGCAGAAGGCCTTACAAGAGCAGGAAACCTGGAGGGCGGCAAGGGACTGTTTGTTAGTCACTCCGAAATTGGGAGTCGGGGCAGCTACGCAGACTCCGCACCCCCCAAACGGCGGTGATTCCACGGAGTCCAAAAACTTACAAGAGGGCGACACGCCCCCTCTACCCCTGAACCCCTCGCCCCCTCAGTCCCCAAACCCTGACCCGATTACGGAGGCACAGAAGCGCGCACTGTCCTTCTGGGGTGGGTTAACTGAGGAAGCCAGGGGCGCTGAAGCCCGGGCGAGACCACCACCTTATGCGCCTCATAATGGCGCCGAACCCCGGGGGGAGGGCGGGGCGAAGATGTCCCCGGTGGGAACAAAGAAGAAGCGCTCGAGCTAAGAAGCGCACACAAAGGTGAAGGGCAGGAGGACAAGAAGGAGAAGAGTGGTGGGGGCGACCGGGGAGGGGAGGGGAGTGTGAGTGAAGCGCCGACAGCCAATCAGAGCGGCCCGCCGAGCAGAAGGCGGGGCGAACCAAAACGGAGGGACAAGCCAAGGGGGAGGGAACGGCCCGCCCACCAAGGAAGTAGGCGGCGCCCAACAAACAGGCATCAGAACCCGGAAGTAACCAGTCAGTCGAGTTCCGACTCCGGAACAGCCGCGGGCTGGGGCGAGCGGCTCGTAACCGATTCAGACTCAGAGGAGGAGGACACGAGGGTAAATAAAATTAAAAGCAAAAATATCCCCAGCCAAAATAAAAAGGAATCGCGAGGGGAAGGAGTTCCTCTCACGGATTGGAGGGAAATAAAGATTGCCTGTGCGGATTGGGTCCCAACAGCCACGCTGGCGTTCCCGGTCCGGGTGGCAGACGGGGGACAAAGGGTTTACTCGCCACACCGTGGTTAACCACCCTGGTATCTACCCTGGGAGGGCCAGTCACAATGATCGTGTTAGCATTGGTCTTCGGACCCTGTATACTAAACAGACTCGTGTCGTTTGTCAAGAGCCGATTAGAGACGGTTAACGTCATGTTAGTGGAACGCATGGAACACCGATAATTGCTTTAAGGTTCTGTTTGTTTAGAATTATCCCTAATCGTTCCACATTTACCATCCGCCCAGCGTGCCTTACACTCGCTATCGCGAGATGATTACACAGTATTTTCACTCAGGTTTACTAACAGTATTAGGCTTGCCTTCGCTTTTACGCCTACTCACAAAGTGCCGTTAATCGATCTTTTTAAGGTAACAACTATTTTAAGATATATATATTCTTTACGATTGCTGTAAAACGTAGAACAAGAACAGAATATTTGAACTAACTTAACTATACGTTTAGTATGTTTTTATCCGAGATCACGGTGTACGTATTCTTGAACTGGATCCAAAGTGCGTCTTTGTAGTTGCGGTACGAATTTATTGTGTTCTGTCATTGTAGATTTCTTTGTTCCCTTGTAGTGGGACCCCGATGGCCCTGAATGGTATCCTTTACACCGCGATACCTCTTGTAAACCTGTGTTTGTTCCAGAGTGCAAGTAAGTGCTGCAATGAAAAGTTGTGAGCAGTGTTTAGCTGGAATTTCGAGTGTTCTAGGTGAGTAAAGAGAGGGTTGTGTATGTGTACGCTGGAAAGAGGAAGTCGGGCTGAGGGAAGAGAGGAAGTAGTCGCCCAGTCGGATTCTGGGGGAGTGGCAGCACCCCTCAAACTCTGGGGAAGGGGTGGTACAGCAACTGAGTTGCTGGACACGGAGTAAAGACAGGATCAGAGAATGAATCAGTAAATATGGGAGGAGGTCAGAGTGGAGGAACATTAAAGAAAAGCCCTTTAGGTTGTGTACTTGCTCACTGGAAAGATATCGTTGGGACTGGACGTACGGAAAGTAAGAAGACCTCTACCCAGCAGTGGCGGATCCATACGCCCTGCTGACTGTGATGACACCTGAACCACTTTGGCTTGCTGCTCCGGATTTGAAAGGACGCTTTTTTTCTTTTGCCTCCCTCTCCATGAGGCCAGTCAAAATCGTTTGCATTCGAATGGGAAAAGACTGTGATATTTTGATCAATTTAATTACGCATAGGGAGGGGGGAAATGTGGGTAGCTAGGGTCTGGCGACCGGAAGATATCGCGCTGTACGGAAAGATAGGGTCTCTCTCCTGATGACCAATAGCGGTCAGTTTGTGATGCAAGCAGACGGAAATAACGTTGTAAACCTAAGCTATATAAGGTCGTGTTACCCCTCAATAAACGCCATTTGCCGTCCACCACACTGGTGTCAGCGAGCTGATGGACCGAGCGGCCTGGGGTTGGTCGCCGTGCCGTTCCTGAACCAGGTCGCCACGCCAACAAAGGCAACAGGAGGTAGTAGAGAAAATGTTAAGCCCGGGAAGAGGGAGGGGTGGGGGGAGGTTATCTTGTTCCCTGTCTCATTCTCCTGCTAGTTTTAGAAATAAATGAGTGTTTTTCCCCAAGTCGAGTCTGTTTTGCCCGTAACGGTAACTTTAAGGATTTCTCCCTGTCCTTATCTCAAACCTCGAGCTGTTTTTCCTTATATTATCTCTCCCTATTCTCTCGGAGGGTGGGGGGAATGAGAGAGAGACTGCGTAGTCTGGTCCCGATCGGGGCTGAACTACTACACAGCCAAAGAGGGATTATGGTTTTTCATAGGTTGCAGTACATGCTTACAATCATTGTTAGCATTTTCAACAGCCAGTTGTAATAGCAACATCCCTCTTGCATCATCATTGTCGAACTGCTGCTCGAAAGTAGCTTGCAGACGATCTATGAAATCTGCATATGGCTCATTAGCTCCTTGCAGCACCTTAACAAAAGATTGAGGTCCTTCGCCTTTTGATGCTGGGATTTTTCTCACTGCCCTAAGAGCAATATGTCTAATTTGAGCATACGCTTCTCTCGGGAACTGTGCCTGCAGGAGCGAGTTACTATAAGCATTTTCTCCTGCCAGTTGTTCATATCCTATTGGAATCTGTTGATTTAAATTTTGTAATACTTTGCACAGTACATCCTTCTTTAAAATCATGGACTGTGTAGGTGTTAACACCATTTTCATTAACAATTTCCAATCATGTGGATCCAGAGTATACGACTCTGCTTTTGCCTCAAGTAAGGGTGTAGTAAAAGAAGAATGTATCCCTCCCTTCTTTACTGTCCGTCGCAGCTCCTTTATAGCATCATAACTGAGAGGCTGCGAAACCAGCTGCTGATTAGCTTGATACATAACTGGACAGGCTAAAACAGTTTGCCAGTCACCATTCTGCATTGCCTCTTTTTTACGCTCTTCCCAGATACCACACATTTCAACATTCACAGCTGCATGACTAACATTCACATTTCACGGAGGAGGGAACAGATCAGGTTTCTTTTCAAAGTCTTTTGAACCCACATTAAATACATCTACCTCCAGAGAGGTTTCGTTATTAGCAAGCGCAGTATCAGGAAAAGAATTGATAGGTGAAACCCGAGGCAAATCTGGCACGCGAGACTGTGGTGACGACAGCGACGGTAAAAGCGTGGAAGCAGGGTGTACAAGTGCAGGTTGCAGGGGAACAGGAATACAGCACGGAGTTTTCTGCCCCGACCCGCGGCACGGAGTTCTCTGTGCTAATCCCTCCCCCCAACCAGTTTCTGGGGAGATGCCATTGTTACAGGGGGACACGCTTACAGGTTGAGGGTCTGGTAATGGAGATGCCGACGCCTCAGGCAAAGAAGAATTAGTAGACTCTGTTGAAACATTGTCGAGGGTTAGCATGATTTGTACCCAAGTGGCTAAGTTTTTGCAAGCTTGGCTGCAAAAAGCTGCTGCAGCGATTTTTTGAAGGCTTGTGCCCACTTTCTCCCAAGCCTCTATTTGAAAAGTCCCGTCTGCAGGAAATTGCGGATGATTTTCACGAATCCACTCTAATAAAGTCATTAACTGTGGGCTGGTAACAGTCCTGCCCTGCGTTTTCAGCATTTTTCCCATTACATCAATGCTTTGCATCTCATCTGAGGATATTTTCCCTCCCATGATTCCCAGTTGCTCACCTGTATGCAAGTGATGAGCGCGCTTTCTGATGTGTGGATCCTCAATCCCGGTTTCTGGATTCCGGCCTCTGGTTCAACTGGGCTATGCCACCAGTGCAGGCTTTGTTCAAGCCTCTTCAGAGTTTCCGTCCTTGTTCCTTTTGAAGTTTAAGTGCGTCCCTGTTTGGGCGCCATCTGTGGCATATTGGTGGGACAGAGTAACGGGCAAGACAGCAAGTGAGCCCAAAAGGCCAAAGTTTATTTTTACAGCAGTGTTTTATACTCTTTACCTGGATGCTCTTTGTCTACGATCTCTATTCCTATAGGGCAACTATTAGCACGATCTCTACCACCCCACTATTTGTCCAATTTGCTTCACGCTTTTGATTGACGTTGTAGCATTGTTCTTCATCACGTACTTCTTCACACCGTTGCTTCTCAGCATGTACTCTCGCTTTGCCCATTGTGCTCAGGTCCTGTTTGCTTTGATACATTCACCCCTATTCCCATCCGCATTACTCACTTTGCTGCATTTGCTTACATCGATACACTTGCTCATATTCCCATCCACTACAGTCTCCCACAAATGGATCACACCAAGTGGGACCCTCTGCAGTGTATTTGAACAAAAAGCCTTTACAGATTCAGCTTTCGAATACATGTGCATTACTATTCTATAGAATGATTGGTTCCAGTCTCCTCGCCCGGCCCGTCAATTCCTACGCGCACTCAGTCCTGTTACTCCCCCCATTTCTTTTAAATCAGTGGTAGGAATGAAGTAGAGGGTTGGTGAGTCAGTGGTCGCAGGGACTGATGCTGGCATGACCTTTTCCCTCATTTCTCCAGTAGCTGTGTCACCAAAATCGGGAATCAAACTCCTGAACAGCAATATAGCATTAAGAAGCAGCATTCTTTGTTGCAGCGCTGGATGCACGGGGGATCCTTCCACCCAGCATACATGCCGGTCTGAAAATCTGGACAGAATCTATTTAGTGATTTCATACATCATCATTAATAATTCCCTGAACACTAATACATAATCATCAGTTTTCCTGGAAACCATTGTAATATTCCCCACCCACTTGTGCATGCTCAGTCTTTTGAGTCAAGGGTCTTCTGGTGGTCTTGGGGGTTGTCAGAGTGGGCCCTCCTCAAATTCTCTGGCGGAACCCTTCCTTAAAATCTCCATCCGTGGTCTTGGGAAGGTCGCGTTTTCCTTGATTTTCTGGCTCCAAAGTGATGGCTCAGGGCCTATCTTCACAGCTGGGGTTTGAGGCCTGCCTTTGTTCTACCACTCTTCTTAATCACCCCAGACATGCTGGGCTAACTGCTAACAAACGAGATGTTGTAGCAGTTCTGAGACTCCGTGTTCCCTCTAAGGGCACATAGATTTCATACAAAATTTACCCTATGTGACTACAGTGAGCCAAAGGCTCACTGGGCTCTGTTTATTGTCGCGGAGCACCAATGAGGCCCTGCACGGCACAGCGGGTCCCTTCGCGCCAGCTGGCGCCAGGAGGGCACAGCGATGAGTCCCGCAGGGCCCTGTCCCAGCACCTGCCCCAGCACGGGGCTCGCCAGTGGCTTAAAGCCCAGGTTGTCCACGGGGATCCCAAAGGCTCTCAGCTTGGCCTCCAACGTGTGCAGCATGTCATTGTGTGCCTGCAAGAGAAGCGTCCCATGCTCAGCCTGATACCGAGCTCCAGCCCAGCACCTCCCTGCCTTGCCATGGACGCTCTGCACCTCCCTGCATGGAGAGGACCCCAAAATGCCTTCCTTTGCAGGGGAAACCGCAGCCTGGGCTGGCTCCTGCCCAGGCCATGAAGCAGCTCAGCCGGCCTGCTGGAAGTTCCCTTCCATCCACTTGGTGCAAGGCTTGGAGTAGAAATTCCCATTTCCACCCCACCAAGCCACAGCCAGCACCCACCAGGCCCCAGCCCTGACCTGCAGGGCTCAGGGAAGCTTCATCCCCTTCCCTCACCTTGCAGACTTGGGCTAGCTGCAGCTGCAGCTGCCTGATGGTGGTGTTCTTCGAACTGACCAAGTCCTGCAAAGGGAGATGGTGCATCAGGCAACAGCTACACGGCCCTGGGGACACGGCGGCTGTGAGCAGTGTGACAGAGTGCACAGAGGAGCTGCTGCGCAGCGGCCGAGCTGGCAGCAGGACTTAGCTTGCAGTACAGCCTGACAGGTGGCCACCGCTCTATGTCCTTCCAGCCAGAACTGCCAGGGACAGCCAGCCCCAGGCAGAGGTGAGGGACATGGATGAGTGACATGGCAGCTTCAGCCACGGAGGACGAGGGCTTGCATGGCTCAGGGTCAGCTTTCACCATAAGGCAGCCTCTGCCCTCCAAGGCCAGCCCTCACCGGGCCCCACACAGTACCTCCAGCTTGCTGGAGACCAAGAAGAGGGCATCCGGGTCGAGGTTGGAGGCTGCAAAGGCCTCACTGAGCTCCACATCCTTTTTCTCCACCATGCTGAGGAGCCCTTTCAGCTTGCGCTCTAGGAGCAAGTTCTTGAAGCCCGTCTTCTGCTGCACCTCTTCTGTGGCTTGGGTGAACTTCTGATAGAGCTCATCTCGCTCCGCCTGCACCTGCTCCCAAAGACAGCGTGCCTTCACACCCGGGCTGGCGGCAACCCCGGGCCAGCACCAGACAGGTCTGGTGGCTTGGCCCTGCCTGCTCCAGCCACGGCCTGGCCATTCCCCATGGCACCTGCAGCCCACAGGAAGGCAGGTGCTGGAGCACAGCTTCTCTCCCTCCCTCCCTTCATGGCTGGCACTCCCTCAGCACCCACACTTCTGCTCTCGCCTCCCCTCCAGGCCCGAGACACCTCTGACAGCAGAATGGCTGGATGGGCACTGGTTTACACTTCAGAGGGGGCCCCACAGCACACAAGGGTCTCTCCTCTCCTCGCAGCTGGCAGGAGTCCCTGGCTCACAGCTGGTTAAGAAGTGTCCTAATTAGGACACAATTTCTCCACCACAGCTTATTTTGGAATGCAATTAATATGTTGCTGCCTTCATGATGGATCGATAACAAGGCCTCAGACCAGTCTTCCTGTTCCTGAGGATTTCTGCTAATTACAAACAAGCTCTCTTCTTGCCTCCAGAGATTTATCTTCGCTGGGAGGGGGAGAGGCTGAGTCTGGGAGAACTCAGACAATGGGACTCATCCCGAGCCACTCCCGCATGGCAAACAAGGGAAGCAACCCCCAAATGCCAGCAGAAGGAGGGAGCGAGCTCCCACCGGGGGTGCTGACCCATGACAATCCCTCGCCACAGCTCTGCTCCAGAACTGCTGCTGCAGCCAGTGGCTCCCTGGCTGGGAGGGGACTACCTGAGCGTGCGCGCTTGCTTAGCCAAGTACAAGGCCAGGCCTGTCTGCTGAGCTGAGTGGAAGATGCCAAAGCTGTGAGAAGCTTCACTGGAAGTAGCAGTTATCTCAGGGCTCTGGATCAGATCTTCTGAAAGCCCTTGGCTAAGCACAAACTCTCTGCTCAGTCCCCATGACCAGCCCTCTGCGGAGGGGCCAGGGTTTTGGAGAGGGAAGTGGGATGCCCAGACCCATCTGCAGCTCTCACCTTGCTGAACCTCTGCTTCAGGACCTCGTGTTCCCACTGAAGAGCCTTCAGTTCCTTCTGGGTGAGTTTCAGATGGGCTCTGATGTTCTGCGAGTGGGAAGGGGCAGTTAAAAAGCACAGGTTTCTCTGGGAGGTGTCGGGGACACGTTCGGGCAAGGCAGGAGAGTGACCAGCAAAGAGAAATGGGTGAGAAAAAAGAAGCAGTACCCGCACCAACACCCTTTCCTCTCTGCTGTGGAGGCGACTCTACTTTCTCGCTACCGGAGTGCCATTTGAGATCGTACAAGCACCCAGCGAAGCCCAAAGGAACTCGGAGGACTTTGCTCAGGGATCTGGCCAAGCCGAGTGGCAGAGGTCACTGCTGAGCGGCTGCCTCCAGGACAGAGCCAGGGCCACTGGGGAGAGGACAGGGCTGGCACTCACCCTCAGGGCCTCCTTGTCCTTGTCATAGTTGGCCAACTTCTTCTGCAGCTCAGACAGCTGCTCGCGGGCCTGCTGCAGGGGCTCCTTCAGCTGCTTGTTCTGGAGCAGCACACGTGCCTTCTCCTTTTCCAAGCGATTCCCTTTCTTCTTCATCTCCTCCATCTGCTCCTGTTCTTGGAAACACAAGTGCCAACTCCTGGGGGCTGCCCAGGTCCTCAGGGCTTCCCCAACCCTCCGGACACCCTCCTGCTGCTGGCCCAGCAAGACCCTGTGCTCAAGAGCTTCACTCCTGGAATGGCAGCAGACCCTCGGGAGAGTAGCAGCACCCACACGGCCGCCTGGGAACCGGCCAGACCTGGGTGAAATCCTCACAGGAGCGGTCCATTGCTGGAATGGTGACACTGCAGGCCAGGCAGGCTGAGGCAGGGGGGCAGGCAGTACCTTGAGCAAGTCTATGAGCGCCATGTTTTTGTCACGCATATCATTGTAGTAGTCCTTGATGTCACGGAAGGCTTTCTCGTGGTTCCTCATCAGCTCATCAATCTGGGTGTTCTTCCCCTCCTCCACTTTGTGGACCTCGGTCGTTCTACACAAGTCAAGCTCGTCCCGCAGCACTTCCATCTTGTTGGTGTACTTGGCCTTGATCTCTGGGGGAGCACACAGAGAGCTGAGTGAGGACCTCCTGGAGATCGCACGTAACATGCCCCAGTGCCATTAATAGGTGAGGTGCCAGAGTGGCGTGTGCCACTGTGGCATCACTGGAGTTCAAGACACTTGTTAGCAGTGTCACCACAGCTGCCACCAGTGTGCGGAGCAGCTACACTGGGACCACGGAGAGCAGAGCAACAGGCGCCCTGCCTGCACCCTCTGGAAACTTGGGGAAAACTGTCCAGAACTCGGGGAAAACAAGCCAGAACTGGAGGGAAACCCATCCCCCTTTCTGCTCGAGGCTCTGCCACGGAGCCCGGCAGCACAGCAGAGCTCGGAGAAGCCTCCCCTGGCACACTGACAAAGGGAGGTCACGCAGGAGCTACGCGCACGGACTCACCTTTCACCTGTCTCTCAAAGTTGTTGTGCAGCTGGGTGATCTCCTCCTCTTGTTTCTGTTAGGGAGAAGCTACATGTCAGAGACACATAATCAAATCCTCAGGCAGCTGCATCCTGAAGGATTCCCTCCTGCTCCCTGGGAAAGGCCCCTGCTGTGGTGCCAGTCCCACGTTATCTCTGCACACGGCAGCTCATGGGTTCTCCAGCAGCTCTCACAGCTCTCCGTTGCAGGAGGGGGATTTCGCAGGAGCTGGGAGCCCCAGGAAGCCCTTCTCCGCAGCCCCACCACCTCCCTCTGCAGCAGATGCACACGGCTCATACATGGCTCCGGCCCGGCCAGGGACCTACCAGGTGCATGTTTTTCAGTGCCTCCTCACTGGCCAGCTCCTGCTCCTTCAGCTCCATTTTCATGGAACGCATGTCCTTCCTCAGCTCCATCTCCTGGGCCCAGTGATCCTTCTGGGCCCGCTTCACGGACAGGGTGCCCTCCCCCTTCAGCTCGGTGAGGTTTTCTTGGTGTTCGTGCAACAAGTGCTTCACCTTCTGCTTGTAAACCTAAAGACAAGCTACAGACTGGGTGAGGGGCTTCTGCAGGAGACATGTGGACCTGGGATTTTTATCTGTGACGCGTCTGGGTTGCATCTCACCCAGCTTCTCCTCCTCTAGCCCTTCCCTCACCTCCTCAGAGCTGCCCAAGGCTCAGACAGAGCTTGGGGCACTCACAACATCTCCCAGCCTCCTGCCCTCCCACCTTCAGCTCCACTTGTTGCTGCTCCTCCGCCTCCTTCATCTCCCACTCCTTCTTCCGCAACTCTGCTTTCTGCTCCTCCAGCTGCCGGCGGGTCATCTCCCAGAAGCTGTGAAACTTGTCACGTTCCAGCTGGAAATAGTTGCGCTCTTCCCGTTCCCGGTCCAGCTCCTCCCGCAGACGCGCAACATGCTTCTCCAGCTGCAAAGCCAAGGGGAAGAGCCAGGGAGGGGAAAAAAGAGGCCTCAGACAGACACCTCCACAAGACACCCGTGGCAAGCCATGTCACAAACCTGGCAGGCCACAGTGGCCATCAATGGGATGGAGGCGCGCAGGAGAGAAGGGGACGGGCCCTGACACAGGGACATCTGGGGACTGTGGGGGTTGCCCAGGGCCTGACAGAACCCATCAGCCCCTGGAAAAGGAGTAACACCATTCCCAGGTGCCTAAATACTACTGATTTGTAGAATCAAATCATAGAATCGTTTAGGTTGGAAAAGACCTTGAATATCACTGAGTCCAACCGTTATCTCAACACTGCCAAGGCCACCACCAATCCATGTCCCTAAGCAGCACATCTGCGTGCCTTTTAAATATCTCTGGGGGTGGTGACTCCACTGCTTCTCTGGGCAGCCTGTTCCAATGCTTGAGAACCCTTTGGGTGAAGGTGGTTTCCTCTCACCCTACCACTTCTTACTTGGGAGAAGAGACCCACAACCTCTCTGCTCCAACCTCCTTTCGGGTAGTTGTAGAGAGCACTAAGATCTCCCCTCAGCCTCCTTTTCTCCAGCACAGGACTCGGGCTCCAGACCCTTCACCAGCGTCGTTGCTCTCCTTTGGGTGTGCTCCAGCACCTCAATGTTTTTCTTTCAGTGAGGGGCCCAAAAGTGAACACAGCACTGGAGGTGCGGCCTCACCAGTGCTGACTACAGGGGACGATCACTGCCCTAATTATCCTGGCTACTCTCTGAGACAATCCAGGATGCTGTAGGCCTTCTTGGCCACCTGGGCATGCTGCTTGCTCTGAGATGTGCAAGATCTTTCCCAAGGAGCAAGGTCCCCAGCCCAGGGCCATCTGCTCCTCTGTTGGTAGGACACTGGGCAAAACAAGGGGACTTGGAGCAACTGAGGGCGCCGCGAGCAAGAGCACAGCAGGCTGCCATCACAGAGCTCCCAGCTGAGCCATCAGCTGGCTGAGCAGGCTGCCGGAGTTATGGAGTCGGGGAGAAGACAGGGAGGGCACAGGGCTGGAGAGCAGAGTGGGCCGGACCAGCAGAAGGGAGGATGGGACGAGGGGGCTGCTCCTTCCAGGACCAGTGAGAATCCCTCACCAGCACAGCTGGCCATCAGGCAGGGAAATGATCCTCAGCTGCTTGTCTCTGTCACCCTCCGCCACCTGTCATTGCCGGAGCCAGGTGCTGAGCTGGGCTTCCTAAGCGGGACTGGTGTGGAAGATGAGGGCTCTCTCACCTGCTCCTTGCTCATCTCCTGCGGGGACAAAGCATCCACCACTGCTGGAGTTTTGCTTTCTTCCCCTTTTTTCCCGCCTTTCTTTTTGGGTGCCTAAGGAGAGAAAGCAAAACACACGAGGTGTGTGCATGGCTCAGGTGCTGGGAAGAAACTGTGCTGCTCAGAGCTCCCACAGCAGCCCAGGCCACCAAATGTCCCTGCTCTCATGGCTGGGACAGGGTGAGGAGGGGGACAGGGAGCCAGGGTCCGTGGAAGGGGCCTGGAAGCCCCTGACAGCCTCCAGCACAGCCACGGCTCATACCCAGCCACTGCTGGCCCAAAGCGAAGCCCAGAATGCCCGTACCCAAAAGAAGGGCTCGGGAGCAGCATCACAGGCCTGGGCATGGCGCTGAGGGGCTCCCTCCCCAGGGCTGGGCCCAGGACAAGCTCAGGCCCTGCTCTCACCATGGCTGCTGCCACTCACACTGTGGTCTCCAAGGCAATGGGAACGCGCATCTGGAGAGAGGTGTGAGGTGGTCGGACACGCCCGTTAGCAACGTGGGGCTGCACCGTGGCAACGGGGGTGGGGCCTAGTCCAGGCCCTGAACCAGGTCGCCACGCCAACAAAGGCAACAAGTGGTGCCGAAACCCGGGAAGTCGCCTGGACGGGTGAACGGCGGCCGGAGCGGCAGGACCAGCCCGGCGGGGAGGACGCTCCCGGACCAACAAGGAGGATGGAAGCCCTTGTGAAGGTCGTATCACAATTACATAAGCAGTGGGGTATTGATTGTAAGCCCAAAGATTTTACTGTCGCAGTTGCGAGGCTTTTACAAATTGGGGTCATTGACCAGCCGGTGGATATTCTCCACCCTGAAGTGTGGGATAAATGCACTAAAGCATTAGCCGAGGAGACGATGTCCTCGGGTAGCGGGAAAAACCTTAAGTCGTGGGGGAAAGTCGTACAGGCCCTGCAGAAGGCCTTACAAGAGCAGGAAACCTGGAGGGCGGCAAGGGACTGTTTGTTAGTCACTCCGAAATTGGGAGTCGGGGCAGCTACGCAGACTCCGCACCCCCCAAACGGCGGTGATTCCACGGAGTCCAAAAACTTACAAGAGGGCGACACGCCCCCTCTACCCCTGAACCCCTCGCCCCCTCAGTCCCCAAACCCTGACCCGATTACGGAGGCACAGAAGCGCGCACTGTCCTTCTGGGGTGGGTTAACTGAGGAAGCCAGGGGCGCTGAAGCCCGGGCGAGACCACCACCTTATGCGCCTCATAATGGCGCCGAACCCCGGGGGGAGGGCGGGGCGAAGATGTCCCCGGTGGGAACAAAGAAGAAGCGCTCGAGCTAAGAAGCGCACACAAAGGTGAAGGGCAGGAGGACAAGAAGGAGAAGAGTGGTGGGGGCGACCGGGGAGGGGAGGGGAGTGTGAGTGAAGCGCCGACAGCCAATCAGAGCGGCCCGCCGAGCAGAAGGCGGGGCGAACCAAAACGGAGGGACAAGCCAAGGGGGAGGGAACGGCCCGCCCACCAAGGAAGTAGGCGGCGCCCAACAAACAGGCATCAGAACCCGGAAGTAACCAGTCAGTCGAGTTCCGACTCCGGAACAGCCGCGAGCTGGGGCGAGCGGCTCGTAACCGATTCAGACTCAGAGGAGGAGGACACGAGGGTAAATAAAATTAAAAGCAAAAATATCCCCAGCCAAAATAAAAAGGAATCGCGAGGGGAAGGAGTTCCTCTCACGGATTGGAGGGAAATAAAGATTGCCTGTGCGGATTGGGTCCCAACAGCCACGCTGGCGTTCCCGGTCCGGGTGGCAGACGGGGGACAAAGGGTTTACTCGCCACACCGTGGTTAACCACCCTGGTATCTACCCTGGGAGGGCCAGTCACAATGATCGTGTTAGCATTGGTCTTCGGACCCTGTATATTAAACAGACTCGTGTCGTTTGTCAAGAGCCGATTAGAGACGGTTAACGTCATGTTAGTGGAACGCATGGAACACCGACAATTGCTTTAAGGTTCTGTTTGTTTAGAATTATCCCTAATCGTTCCCCATTTACCATCCGCCCAGCGTGCCTTACACTCGCTATCGCGAGATGATTACACAGTATTTTCACTCAGGTTTACTAACAGTATTAGGCTTGCCTTCGCTTTTACGCCTACTCACAAAGTGCCGTTAATCGATCTTTTTAAGGTAACAACTATTTTAAGATATATATATTCTTTACGATTGCTGTAAAACGTAGAACAAGAACAGAATATTTGAACTAACTTAACTATACGTTTAGTATGTTTTTATCCGAGATCACGGTGTACGTATTCTTGAACTGGATCCAAAGTGCGTCTTTGTAGTTGCGGTACGAATTTATTGTGTTCTGTCATTGTAGATTTCTTTGTTCCCTTGTAGTGGGACCCCGATGGCCCTGAATGGTATCCTTTACACCGCGATACCTCTTGTAAACCTGTGTTTGTTCCAGAGTGCAAGTAAGTGCTGCAATGAAAAGTTGTGAGCAGTGTTTAGCTGGAATTTCGAGTGTTCTAGGTGAGTAAAGAGAGGGTTGTGTATGTGTACGCTGGAAAGAGGAAGTCGGGCTGAGGGAAGAGAGGAAGTAGTCGCCCAGTCGGATTCTGGGGGAGTGGCAGCACCCCTCAAACTCTGGGGAAGGGGTGGTACAGCAACTGAGTTGCTGGACACGGAGTAAAGACAGGATCAGAGAATGAATCAGTAAATATGGGAGGAGGTCAGAGTGGAGGAACATTAAAGAAAAGCCCTTTAGGTTGTGTACTTGCTCACTGGAAAGATATCGTTGGGACTGGACGTACGGAAAGTAAGAAGACCTCTACCCAGCAGTGGCGGATCCATACGCCCTGCTGACTGTGATGACACCTGAACCACTTTGGCTTGCTGCTCCGGATTTGAAAGGACGCTTTTTTTCTTTTGCCTCCCTCTCCATGAGGCCAGTCAAAATCGTTTGCATTCGAATGGGAAAAGACTGTGATATTTTGATCAATTTAATTACGCATAGGGAGGGGGGAAATGTGGGTAGCTAGGGTCTGGCGACCGGAAGATATCGCGCTGTACGGAAAGATAGGGTCTCTCTCCTGATGACCAATAGCGGTCAGTTTGTGATGCAAGCAGACGGAAATAACGTTGTAAACCTAAGCTATATAAGGTCGTGTTACCCCTCAATAAACGCCATTTGCCGTCCACCACACTGGTGTCAGCGAGCTGATGGACCGAGCGGCCTGGGGTTGGTCGCCGTGCCGTTCCTGAACCAGGTCGCCACGCCAACAAAGGCAACAGGAGGTAGTAGAGAAAATGTTAAGCCCGGGAAGAGGGAGGGGTGGGGGGAGGTTATCTTGTTCCCTGTCTCATTCTCCTGCTAGTTTTAGAAATAAATGAGTGTTTTTCCCCAAGTCGAGTCTGTTTTGCCCGTAACGGTAACTTTAAGGATTTCTCCCTGTCCTTATCTCAAACCTCGAGCTGTTTTTCCTTATATTATCTCTCCCTATTCTCTCGGAGGGTGGGGGGAATGAGAGAGAGACTGCGTAGTCTGGTCCCGATCGGGGCTGAACTACTACACAGCCAAAGAGGGATTATGGTTTTTCATAGGTTGCAGTACATGCTTACAATCATTGTTAGCATTTTCAACAGCCAGTTGTAATAGCAACATCCCTCTTGCATCATCATTGTCGAACTGCTGCTCGAAAGTAGCTTGCAGACGATCTATGAAATCTGCATATGGCTCATTAGCTCCTTGCAGCACCTTAACAAAAGATTGAGGTCCTTCGCCTTTTGATGCTGGGATTTTTCTCACTGCCCTAAGAGCAATATGTCTAATTTGAGCATACGCTTCTCTCGGGAACTGTGCCTGCAGGAGCGAGTTACTATAAGCATTTTCTCCTGCCAGTTGTTCATATCCTATTGGAATCTGTTGATTTAAATTTTGTAATACTTTGCACAGTACATCCTTCTTTAAAATCATGGACTGTGTAGGTGTTAACACCATTTTCATTAACAATTTCCAATCATGTGGATCCAGAGTATACGACTCTGCTTTTGCCTCAAGTAAGGGTGTAGTAAAAGAAGAATGTATCCCTCCCTTCTTTACTGTCCGTCGCAGCTCCTTTATAGCATCATAACTGAGAGGCTGCGAAACCAGCTGCTGATTAGCTTGATACATAACTGGACAGGCTAAAACAGTTTGCCAGTCACCATTCTGCATTGCCTCTTTTTTACGCTCTTCCCAGATACCACACATTTCAACATTCACAGCTGCATGACTAACATTCACATTTCACGGAGGAGGGAACAGATCAGGTTTCTTTTCAAAGTCTTTTGAACCCACATTAAATACATCTACCTCCAGAGAGGTTTCGTTATTAGCAAGCGCAGTATCAGGAAAAGAATTGATAGGTGAAACCCGAGGCAAATCTGGCACGCGAGACTGTGGTGACGACAGCGACGGTAAAAGCGTGGAAGCAGGGTGTACAAGTGCAGGTTGCAGGGGAACAGGAATACAGCACGGAGTTTTCTGCCCCGACCCGCGGCACGGAGTTCTCTGTGCTAATCCCTCCCCCCAACCAGTTTCTGGGGAGATGCCATTGTTACAGGGGGACACGCTTACAGGTTGAGGGTCTGGTAATGGAGATGCCGACGCCTCAGGCAAAGAAGAATTAGTAGACTCTGTTGAAACATTGTCGAGGGTTAGCATGATTTGTACCCAAGTGGCTAAGTTTTTGCAAGCTTGGCTGCAAAAAGCTGCTGCAGCGATTTTTTGAAGGCTTGTGCCCACTTTCTCCCAAGCCTCTATTTGAAAAGTCCCGTCTGCAGGAAATTGCGGATGATTTTCACGAATCCACTCTAATAAAGTCATTAACTGTGGGCTGGTAACAGTCCTGCCCTGCGTTTTCAGCATTTTTCCCATTACATCAATGCTTTGCATCTCATCTGAGGATATTTTCCCTCCCATGATTCCCAGTTGCTCACCTGTATGCAAGTGATGAGCGCGCTTTCTGATGTGTGGATCCTCAATCCCGGTTTCTGGATTCCGGCCTCTGGTTCAACTGGGCTATGCCACCAGTGCAGGCTTTGTTCAAGCCTCTTCAGAGTTTCCGTCCTTGTTCCTTTTGAAGTTTAAGTGCGTCCCTGTTTGGGCGCCATCTGTGGCATATTGGTGGGACAGAGTAACGGGCAAGACAGCAAGTGAGCCCAAAAGGCCAAAGTTTATTTTTACAGCAGTGTTTTATACTCTTTACCTGGATGCTCTTTGTCTACGATCTCTATTCCTATAGGGCAACTATTAGCACGATCTCTACCACCCCACTATTTGTCCAATTTGCTTCACGCTTTTGATTGACGTTGTAGCATTGTTCTTCATCACGTACTTCTTCACACTGTTGCTTCTCAGCATGTACTCTCGCTTTGCCCATTGTGCTCAGGTCCTGTTTGCTTTGATACATTCACCCCTATTCCCATCCGCATTACTCACTTTGCTGCATTTGCTTACATCGATACACTTGCTCATATTCCCATCCACTACAGTCTCCCACAAATGGATCACACCAAGTGGGACCCTCTGCAGTGTATTTGAACAAAAAGCCTTTACAGATTCAGCTTTCGAATACATGTGCATTACTATTCTATAGAATGATTGGTTCCAGTCTCCTCGCCCGGCCCGTCAATTCCTACGCGCACTCAGTCCTGTTACTCCCCCCATTTCTTTTAAATCAGTGGTAGGAATGAAGTAGAGGGTTGGTGAGTCAGTGGTCGCAGGGACTGATGCTGGCATGACCTTTTCCCTCATTTCTCCAGTAGCTGTGTCACCAAAATCGGGAATCAAACTCCTGAACAGCAATATAGCATTAAGAAGCAGCATTCTTTGTTGCAGCGCTGGATGCACGGGGGATCCTTCCACCCAGCATACATGCCGGTCTGAAAATCTGGACAGAATCTATTTAGTGATTTCATACATCATCATTAATAATTCCCTGAACACTAATACATAATCATCAGTTTTCCTGGAAACCATTGTAATATTCCCCACCCACTTGTGCATGCTCAGTCTTTTGAGTCAAGGGTCTTCTGGTGGTCTTGGGGGTTGTCAGAGTGGGCCCTCCTCAAATTCTCTGGCGGAACCCTTCCTTAAAATCTCCATCCGTGGTCTTGGGAAGGTCGCGTTTTCCTTGATTTTCTGGCTCCAAAGTGATGGCTCAGGGCCTATCTTCACAGCTGGGGTTTGAGGCCTGCCTTTGTTCTACCACTCTTCTTAATCACCCCAGACATGCTGGGCTAACTGCTAACAAACGAGATGTTGTAGCAGTTCTGAGACTCCGTGTTCCCTCTAAGGGCACATAGATTTCATACAAAATTTACCCTATGTGACTACAGTGAGCCAAAGGCTCACTGGGCTCTGTTTATTGTCGCGGAGCACCAATGAGGCCCTGCACGGCACAGCGGGTCCCTTCGCGCCAGCTGGCGCCAGGAGGGCACAGCGATGAGTCCCGCAGGGCCCTGTCCCAGCACCTGCCCCAGCACGGGGCTCGCCAGTGGCTTAAAGCCCAGGTTGTCCACGGGGATCCCAAAGGCTCTCAGCTTGGCCTCCAACGTGTGCAGCATGTCATTGTGTGCCTGCAAGAGAAGCGTCCCATGCTCAGCCTGATACCGAGCTCCAGCCCAGCACCTCCCTGCCTTGCCATGGACGCTCTGCACCTCCCTGCATGGAGAGGACCCCAAAATGCCTTCCTTTGCAGGGGAAACCGCAGCCTGGGCTGGCTCCTGCCCAGGCCATGAAGCAGCTCAGCCGGCCTGCTGGAAGTTCCCTTCCATCCACTTGGTGCAAGGCTTGGAGTAGAAATTCCCATTTCCACCCCACCAAGCCACAGCCAGCACCCACCAGGCCCCAGCCCTGACCTGCAGGGCTCAGGGAAGCTTCATCCCCTTCCCTCACCTTGCAGACTTGGGCTAGCTGCAGCTGCAGCTGCCTGATGGTGGTGTTCTTCGAACTGACCAAGTCCTGCAAAGGGAGATGGTGCATCAGGCAACAGCTACACGGCCCTGGGGACACGGCGGCTGTGCCACAGGTGTGAGCAGTGTGACAGAGTGCACAGAGGAGCTGCTGCGCAGCGGCCGAGCTGGCAGCAGGACTTAGCTTGCAGTACAGCCTGACAGGTGGCCACCGCTCTATGTCCTTCCAGCCAGAACTGCCAGGGACAGCCAGCCCCAGGCAGAGGTGAGGGACATGGATGAGTGACATGGCAGCTTCAGCCACGGAGGACGAGGGCTTGCATGGCTCAGGGTCAGCTTTCACCATAAGGCAGCCTCTGCCCTCCAAGGCCAGCCCTCACCGGGCCCCACACAGTACCTCCAGCTTGCTGGAGACCAAGAAGAGGGCATCCGGGTCGAGGTTGGAGGCTGCAAAGGCCTCACTGAGCTCCACATCCTTTTTCTCCACCATGCTGAGGAGCCCTTTCAGCTTGCGCTCTAGGAGCAAGTTCTTGAAGCCCGTCTTCTGCTGCACCTCTTCTGTGGCTTGGGTGAACTTCTGATAGAGCTCATCTCGCTCCGCCTGCACCTGCTCCCAAAGACAGCGTGCCTTCACACCCGGGCTGGCGGCAACCCCGGGCCAGCACCAGACAGGTCTGGTGGCTTGGCCCTGCCTGCTCCAGCCACGGCCTGGCCATTCCCCATGGCACCTGCAGCCCACAGGAAGGCAGGTGCTGGAGCACAGCTTCTCTCCCTCCCTCCCTTCATGGCTGGCACTCCCTCAGCACCCACACTTCTGCTCTCGCCTCCCCTCCAGGCCCGAGACACCTCTGACAGCAGAATGGCTGGATGGGCACTGGTTTACACTTCAGAGGGGGCCCCACAGCACACAAGGGTCTCTCCTCTCCTCGCAGCTGGCAGGAGTCCCTGGCTCACAGCTGGTTAAGAAGTGTCCTAATTAGGACACAATTTCTCCACCACAGCTTATTTTGGAATGCAATTAATATGTTGCTGCCTTCATGATGGATCGATAACAAGGCCTCAGACCAGTCTTCCTGTTCCTGAGGATTTCTGCTAATTACAAACAAGCTCTCTTCTTGCCTCCAGAGATTTATCTTCGCTGGGAGGGGGAGAGGCTGAGTCTGGGAGAACTCAGACAATGGGACTCATCCCGAGCCACTCCCGCATGGCAAACAAGGGAAGCAACCCCCAAATGCCAGCAGAAGGAGGGAGCGAGCTCCCACCGGGGGTGCTGACCCATGACAATCCCTCGCCACAGCTCTGCTCCAGAACTGCTGCTGCAGCCAGTGGCTCCCTGGCTGGGAGGGGACTACCTGAGCGTGCGCGCTTGCTTAGCCAAGTACAAGGCCAGGCCTGTCTGCTGAGCTGAGTGGAAGATGCCAAAGCTGTGAGAAGCTTCACTGGAAGTAGCAGTTATCTCAGGGCTCTGGATCAGATCTTCTGAAAGCCCTTGGCTAAGCACAAACTCTCTGCTCAGTCCCCATGACCAGCCCTCTGCGGAGGGGCCAGGGTTTTGGAGAGGGAAGTGGGATGCCCAGACCCATCTGCAGCTCTCACCTTGCTGAACCTCTGCTCCAGGACCTCGTGTTCCCACTGAAGAGCCTTCAGTTCCTTCTGGGTGAGTTTCAGATGGGCTCTGATGTTCTGCGAGTGGGAAGGGGCAGTTAAAAAGCACAGGTTTCTCTGGGAGGTGTGGGGGACACGTTCGGGCAAGGCAGGAGAGTGACCAGCAAAGAGAAATGGGTGAGAAAAAAGAAGCAGTACCCGCACCAACACCCTTTCCTCTCTGCTGTGGAGGCGACTCTACTTTCTCGCTACCGGAGTGCCATTTGAGATCGTACAAGCACCCAGCGAAGCCCAAAGGAACTCGGAGGACTTTGCTCAGGGATCTGGCCAAGCCGAGTGGCAGAGGTCACTGCTGAGCGGCTGCCTCCAGGACAGAGCCAGGGCCACTGGGGAGAGGACAGGGCTGGCACTCACCCTCAGGGCCTCCTTGTCCTTGTCATAGTTGGCCAACTTCTTCTGCAGCTCAGACAGCTGCTCGCGGGCCTGCTGCAGGGGCTCCTTCAGCTGCTTGTTCTGGAGCAGCACACGTGCCTTCTCCTTTTCCAAGCGATTCCCTTTCTTCTTCATCTCCTCCATCTGCTCCTGTTCTTGGAAACACAAGTGCCAACTCCTGGGGGCTGCCCAGGTCCTCAGGGCTTCCCCAACCCTCCGGACACCCTCCTGCTGCTGGCCCAGCAAGACCCTGTGCTCAAGAGCTTCACTCCTGGAATGGCAGCAGACCCTCGGGAGAGTAGCAGCACCCACACGGCCGCCTGGGAACCGGCCAGACCTGGGTGAAATCCTCACAGGAGCGGTCCATTGCTGGAATGGTGACACTGCAGGCCAGGCAGGCTGAGGCAGGGGGGCAGGCAGTACCTTGAGCAAGTCTATGAGCGCCATGTTTTTGTCACGCATATCATTGTAGTAGTCCTTGATGTCACGGAAGGCTTTCTCGTGGTTCCTCATCAGCTCATCAATCTGGGTGTTCTTCCCCTCCTCCACTTTGTGGACCTCGGTCGTTCTACACAAGTCAAGCTCGTCCCGCAGCACTTCCATCTTGTTGGTGTACTTGGCCTTGATCTCTGGGGGAGCACACAGAGAGCTGAGTGAGGACCTCCTGGAGATCGCACGTAACATGCCCCAGTGCCATTAATAGGTGAGGTGCCAGAGTGGCGTGTGCCACTGTGGCATCACTGGAGTTCAAGACACTTGTTAGCAGTGTCACCACAGCTGCCACCAGTGTGCGGAGCAGCTACACTGGGACCACGGAGAGCAGAGCAACAGGCGCCCTGCCTGCACCCTCTGGAAACTTGGGGAAAACTGTCCAGAACTCGGGGAAAACAAGCCAGAACTGGAGGGAAACCCATCCCCCTTTCTGCTCGAGGCTCTGCCACGGAGCCCGGCAGCACAGCAGAGCTCGGAGAAGCCTCCCCTGGCACACTGACAAAGGGAGGTCACGCAGGAGCTACGCGCACGGACTCACCTTTCACCTGTCTCTCAAAGTTGTTGTGCAGCTGGGTGATCTCCTCCTCTTGTTTCTGTTAGGGAGAAGCTACATGTCAGAGACACATAATCAAATCCTCAGGCAGCTGCATCCTGAAGGATTCCCTCCTGCTCCCTGGGAAAGGCCCCTGCTGTGGTGCCAGTCCCACGTTATCTCTGCACACGGCAGCTCATGGGTTCTCCAGCAGCTCTCACAGCTCTCCGTTGCAGGAGGGGGATTTCGCAGGAGCTGGGAGCCCCAGGAAGCCCTTCTCCGCAGCCCCACCACCTCCCTCTGCAGCAGATGCACACGGCTCATACATGGCTCCGGCCCGGCCAGGGACCTACCAGGTGCATGTTTTTCAGTGCCTCCTCACTGGCCAGCTCCTGCTCCTTCAGCTCCATTTTCATGGAACGCATGTCCTTCCTCAGCTCCATCTCCTGGGCCCAGTGATCCTTCTGGGCCCGCTTCACGGACAGGGTGCCCTCCCCCTTCAGCTCGGTGAGGTTTTCTTGGTGTTCGTGCAACAAGTGCTTCACCTTCTGCTTGTAAACCTAAAGACAAGCTACAGACTGGGTGAGGGGCTTCTGCAGGAGACATGTGGACCTGGGATTTTTATCTGTGACGCGTCTGGGTTGCATCTCACCCAGCTTCTCCTCCTCTAGCCCTTCCCTCACCTCCTCAGAGCTGCCCAAGGCTCAGACAGAGCTTGGGGCACTCACAACATCTCCCAGCCTCCTGCCCTCCCACCTTCAGCTCCACTTGTTGCTGCTCCTCCGCCTCCTTCATCTCCCACTCCTTCTTCCGCAACTCTGCTTTCTGCTCCTCCAGCTGCCGGCGGGTCATCTCCCAGAAGCTGTGAAACTTGTCACGTTCCAGCTGGAAATAGTTGCGCTCTTCCCGTTCCCGGTCCAGCTCCTCCCGCAGACGCGCAACATGCTTCTCCAGCTGCAAAGCCAAGGGGAAGAGCCAGGGAGGGGAAAAAAGAGGCCTCAGACAGACACCTCCACAAGACACCCGTGGCAAGCCATGTCACAAACCTGGCAGGCCACAGTGGCCATCAATGGGATGGAGGCGCGCAGGAGAGAAGGGGACGGGCCCTGACACAGGGACATCTGGGGACTGTGGGGGTTGCCCAGGGCCTGACAGAACCCATCAGCCCCTGGAAAAGGAGTAACACCATTCCCAGGTGCCTAAATACTACTGATTTGTAGAATCAAATCATAGAATCGTTTAGGTTGGAAAAGACCTTGAATATCACTGAGTCCAACCGTTATCTCAACACTGCCAAGGCCACCACCAATCCATGTCCCTAAGCAGCACATCTGCGTGCCTTTTAAATATCTCTGGGGGTGGTGACTCCACTGCTTCTCTGGGCAGCCTGTTCCAATGCTTGAGAACCCTTTGGGTGAAGGTGGTTTCCTCTCACCCTACCACTTCTTACTTGGGAGAAGAGACCCACAACCTCTCTGCTCCAACCTCCTTTCGGGTAGTTGTAGAGAGCACTAAGATCTCCCCTCAGCCTCCTTTTCTCCAGCACAGGACTCGGGCTCCAGACCCTTCACCAGCGTCGTTGCTCTCCTTTGGGTGTGCTCCAGCACCTCAATGTTTTTCTTTCAGTGAGGGGCCCAAAAGTGAACACAGCACTGGAGGTGCGGCCTCACCAGTGCTGACTACAGGGGACGATCACTGCCCTAATTATCCTGGCTACTCTCTGAGACAATCCAGGATGCTGTAGGCCTTCTTGGCCACCTGGGCATGCTGCTTGCTCTGAGATGTGCAAGATCTTTCCCAAGGAGCAAGGTCCCCAGCCCAGGGCCATCTGCTCCTCTGTTGGTAGGACACTGGGCAAAACAAGGGGACTTGGAGCAACTGAGGGCGCCGCGAGCAAGAGCACAGCAGGCTGCCATCACAGAGCTCCCAGCTGAGCCATCAGCTGGCTGAGCAGGCTGCCGGAGTTATGGAGTCGGGGAGAAGACAGGGAGGGCACAGGGCTGGAGAGCAGAGTGGGCCGGACCAGCAGAAGGGAGGATGGGACGAGGGGGCTGCTCCTTCCAGGACCAGTGAGAATCCCTCACCAGCACAGCTGGCCATCAGGCAGGGAAATGATCCTCAGCTGCTTGTCTCTGTCACCCTCCGCCACCTGTCATTGCCGGAGCCAGGTGCTGAGCTGGGCTTCCTAAGCGGGACTGGTGTGGAAGATGAGGGCTCTCTCACCTGCTCCTTGCTCATCTCCTGCGGGGACAAAGCATCCACCACTGCTGGAGTTTTGCTTTCTTCCCCTTTTTTCCCGCCTTTCTTTTTGGGTGCCTAAGGAGAGAAAGCAAAACACACGAGGTGTGTGCATGGCTCAGGTGCTGGGAAGAAACTGTGCTGCTCAGAGCTCCCACAGCAGCCCAGGCCACCAAATGTCCCTGCTCTCATGGCTGGGACAGGGTGAGGAGGGGGACAGGGAGCCAGGGTCCGTGGAAGGGGCCTGGAAGCCCCTGACAGCCTCCAGCACAGCCACGGCTCATACCCAGCCACTGCTGGCCCAAAGCGAAGCCCAGAATGCCCGTACCCAAAAGAAGGGCTCGGGAGCAGCATCACAGGCCTGGGCATGGCGCTGAGGGGCTCCCTCCCCAGGGCTGGGCCCAGGACAAGCTCAGGCCCTGCTCTCACCATGGCTGCTGCCACTCACACTGTGGTCTCCAAGGCAATGGGAACGCGCATCTGGAGAGAGGTGTGAGGTGGTCGGACACGCCCGTTAGCAACGTGGGGCTGCACCGTGGCAACGGGGGTGGGGCCTAGTCCAGGCCCTGAACCAGGTCGCCACGCCAACAAAGGCAACAAGTGGTGCCGAAACCCGGGAAGTCGCCTGGACGGGTGAACGGCGGCCGGAGCGGCAGGACCAGCCCGGCGGGGAGGACGCTCCCGGACCAACAAGGAGGATGGAAGCCCTTGTGAAGGTCGTATCACAATTACATAAGCAGTGGGGTATTGATTGTAAGCCCAAAGATTTTACTGTCGCAGTTGCGAGGCTTTTACAAATTGGGGTCATTGACCAGCCGGTGGATATTCTCCACCCTGAAGTGTGGGATAAATGCACTAAAGCATTAGCCGAGGAGACGATGTCCTCGGGTAGCGGGAAAAACCTTAAGTCGTGGGGGAAAGTCGTACAGGCCCTGCAGAAGGCCTTACAAGAGCAGGAAACCTGGAGGGCGGCAAGGGACTGTTTGTTAGTCACTCCGAAATTGGGAGTCGGGGCAGCTACGCAGACTCCGCACCCCCCAAACGGCGGTGATTCCACGGAGTCCAAAAACTTACAAGAGGGCGACACGCCCCCTCTACCCCTGAACCCCTCGCCCCCTCAGTCCCCAAACCCTGACCCGATTACGGAGGCACAGAAGCGCGCACTGTCCTTCTGGGGTGGGTTAACTGAGGAAGCCAGGGGCGCTGAAGCCCGGGCGAGACCACCACCTTATGCGCCTCATAATGGCGCCGAACCCCGG